>NC_072768.1:13610084-14228142 GCF_022539595.1 Amphiprion ocellaris | reverse complement strand
CTTAACATCTGTAAACAAAACAAAAACATATCAAGAAAGCTTTCTGTTAGAGTTTGTGTTCTTCAAAGTTTAACTCCAAGATTTTAAATACTTTCATTTACTGCAAATGAATATCGACTCCAAATGTCTCACTAATGATCATTATCAGCCTTAAAAACCCACAAAACACCCCTCTATACTCGACCACACTTAGTACAGTCTGGTTCCCCCTTCTATAAATCTGCTTGGAATCTTCCACTTCCTGTTTGTCAAAGTGGCCTTCTACCTGGACAGGTTTTGCTGGAGCTCATGCAACAAACATTTTGGGTAACTGCACTTTAAAATGGATGGATGACACTGAATTAGAGTCTGTTTTCATGAGACTGAGTTAAGATGTGTAGCTCTGTCATTAAATAGTAAATTATTTCTCAGAATTCACAGAGGAAAGTCTGAAATGTTTGCTAGGTTAGCGTCCCACATGTTCTTTGGCTCAGCTAAAGCTAACTGTCTGCCACTTCTGGATCTCTTGAGTTGCTTGTTGTTAAAATATCTTGCTAGAGGTGCTGAAGCTCAGAAAGTCTGAGATGTTTGTTCAAAATAAGCTCATTCTCAAGTCTTATCTGAACTGTCCTCTTTTGTTTTAACTTTCCCTAAACTTAGGAGTTAATGACAGAGCAGCACATCCAGACTCAGTCTCATTTATGTAGAGATTAAACTTCAGTGTCATTCATTGATGTTAAAGTGCAGTTTTTCAAATGTTTGTTGCATATGCTCGATGTGAAGAGAAAGCTCCAGAGGATGAATATCACACATTTACGTTGGAAATAAATGTCCTTTAATTTGACATTGTCATGCAAATGATGTTCAAATCTTTGAGTGTTTTGTTGATGTTGGTTTCTAAATGTTTTTTGACACTCGGCCCCAAAGATTAAAACCTTCTACAGCTCACAAGCTGCAACAATTCACATATTATCAACTATCTTTCTGACTAAACTAAGATAAAAAGTGAAAAACTGCCTGATTCCTGCATCATGAATGTAAATCTTTTTGGTTTTTATGACAGTAAACTGAATATATTTGGGTTTGACATTTTATAAACCAAAACAAGAAATGAATTACTGGAGAAAACAATCAACAGATTAATGGTCAAAGAAAATGTGTTTTCCAACATATATGGCTGAATTACTCCAACATTACAAGATACATACAATTTGAATTCAGTTTTATTTATATAACACCAATTACAGGTCAAATTGTCTCAAGATGCTTGTTTTTGGTCATTTAAAATATGACAAAGTAAGAAATTTAAACCTCTTGACTAATCCAATTTATTATTTGGTTTTTAAGAGACTAATCGACAACTAAAATAACTTTCTCCACTAAAACTAATAAACATGAGGTCAAATAGAAGGAACAGTTTTAAATACTGCAGTCCCACGATGACAAGAATAAAGTTTGTCAACAAAAAGTAAATCTGCTGGTGGATTCCATTAAAGTCCTAATAAATGATAATAAAGTGTGATACTAAAGGTTTGTGGTGCTAAAAATCTCCAAGTAAAGATATGAAGTTGAACATGGGGATGGAGGTTGATAAAAGTTGACCTCCCTTCATTTCTCTGGAGCGACTCCATGAAGTTTATGGATGGTGGTTAAAGACCTGCTCTTCTAGTGGTCTTCCTTCTAGTCGCTGTAAAAAGTCAGTCCATCCTGGCCGACTTGAACACCTCTTCATGACAACTTGTTCTGCCTCTGACCTGGTGGAAACTCCAGAAACTCGGGAAAACCTGTGGAGACTCGAAGAACTTGTCGGGCGGGGGAAGGTGTGGTGGGCGGTGGGGGGGTAGAGGGGGAAGGCCGCCACCCACCTCCCCGCCTACTCTCCGCCCTGACTCCACCCAGGCTCCGCCTTGGTGCCACCCATGTGGTCACTTAGGAACTACGATGCCAAAGGGACGACGAAATTATTTCTTTTTATCTGATCTGTAGCTCAGTGAGTTAAGGATTTGCCTATGGAGCTGCAGGTCGCTGGTTCAAGACCAGACACTTCTTAAATTTTCTCAAAATTCTGACAAAGACAAAGAAAGAAAAAGGCCCATGGCGGGTCTTGAACCTGCGACCTTCCACTTGGTAGTCCGTCTTCTTACTCCCTGAGCTATTCGCTCAGATACAAATTCTTCGTTTTTTTGCGCATTTATCATCTATTTTTTGTCGTTTTCGAGTTTTTTTTTAACTCGAGTCTCGACTCGACCGTTTTTCTCAGGAGGTTGGACTTCAGCCTTTGTGCTGGAGGGTGGAACCCTCAGTTCCAAGACTTTCCAAAGCCTCCAGACCTCCCGAGTCCTCAGGACCTGAGCTTTCACACAGTCTGAGGGCTGAAATTTTCTAAGTCCCACAGTAGTTCTCTGTTAGTTTGAACCTTCAGAAAGTCCAAGGACTGAAATCCTCTAAGTTCCTGAGTAGTTCTCTGTTAGTTTGAACCTTCAGACAGTCCAAGGACTGAAATTTTACAAGTTTCTCAGTACTTCTCTGTTAGTTTGAACCTTCAGACAGTCCAAGGACTGAAATCTTAAAAGTTTCTCAGTACTTCTCTGTTAGTTTGAACCTTCAGACAGTCTGAGGACTGAAATTTTAAAAGTTCCTGAGTACTTCTCTGTTAGTTTGAACTTTCTGGTTAACAGAAGCCTTAAAACTTGTGACCATGAGTCTTGATTTCACATTTAGACCATCCATCTGAGTTGTTCTCAGACCTTCAGCTGTGGCTTTTTTAGAAATCCTTAACAAACTTTGATTCTCTTCACTGAACAGTAAAGTTTGTGGAGATCAGAAGGTAACATTAGTTTAATCAATGCCTTCAACTACAAGTAGACTTTATCTGGAAAGCAGTTTTCTTAAATGAGTTCTTAGTAAATCTGTCCACAATCAAACTAAGAACATAGAAAGAGGAAATATTTTAAGAAACAACTTGATGTTTTCATTTCAGACTAGAAAACACTTTGACTTTAATCTGTTTTTGCTTTTTCATCCTTTTATTGTCTCTTCTGTTTAATTTGATCTTCTAAAGTTTAACTGGTGTCTTTTCAAATGTTTTGTCTTTAGTTTGATTCTTCTTAAATGTTTAGTTTTGCTCTTTTCTCACCTTTTATTCTTTTCTAATGTCTGATTTGATTTTGAAATGTTTTGTCTTTTTAATGTTTAATTGTTGTTTTTTTCAAATGTTTTATTGGTTGTTTGAAAAATTCCTTTTTCTTTCCCCAATGTTAAATTTTTTGATTAAATCTTTGTTAAGGTTTTTCTTTTTAAATGTTTTACCACCTTTTAATGTTTCATTTCTAATTCAATACTTTAATAGAGTTAAACATTAAATACAATTAAATTATATTAAACAGACAAAATATTGAATTAGATAATTAAGATACAATACATGTAACTATGAAATTAAACAAAATTTGTAAAATACAAATATTTAAAATTACAGATAAAATATTTTCGATAGTTAAACATTTAAAAAATACAATTAAACAAGAAGAATATTAAACATTTAAAAAAATACAAAACATTTAATTAGATTATTAAACCTTTAAGAAGACAAAACATTTAATTCAATAAAACTTTTAAAAAGAAAATTTAACATTAAATACAATTAAATTATATTAATTTAATTAGATAATTAAACAGAAGATACAAAACATGCAATTCTGACAAACAAAATTTTTAAAATACAAATATTAAAAATTACAGATAAAATATTTTCGATAATCAAACATTTAAAAAATACTTTTTAATAATACAACTTTTTAAAAATTTTATTGTATTAAAGGCTTTTTTCCTTTGATTTAATTGCTTTTTGTTATGTAGTTTGTTTCTTTAATCTTCTTTTTCTGTCAAGATTTTAACCCCAACCTTACAAATGAAATAAACCCTTAAATCACAATGAAAATACTTCTGTTGTCACAATCATGAGTTAGTCAATTATTCAGTTTATCAATTCAACTTTATTTGTTTAGCACCTTTTACACAGATGACAAAACTAAACAAGCAAAGAGAAAAAACTATGTTAAAACTATGATTAAAACTCAAAAACACATTTAAAAAAAGATTTAACATGGTAATAAAATGTGTTGTGTCCAGGGGATGGAGGGAGTTTATTGAAGTCTTCTTGGGCTCACATGGGAAATCATTTAAAATATAAACTTGATATTCAGTCTAAGGAAACTGCAGAGCGACAGAAGAACCAACAATATCTCCTGTTTTCTCCTTTAATGAGTCGACTCTTCTTGTGCTTTCAGACCAAAGAACTACAGACTCTTCACAACCTGCTCAAACTCTTGGTACAGGACCTCACCACACGGGTCAAGAAGGTTTCCATCTCATTTCTACTCTGAAGCTCACCTTCTCCTGCTCAAACTGATGACAAATGTTTCTGCTGCTCTAAAGTCTGGTCTCCAGAACTTCCTAAAAACTCTCAAAGTCTCTTCTGCTGCAGGTTGCTTTGTAGAACTGTTGCAGAAAACCTCACTAAACCACATGGAGGGGCCTCAAAATAGTCATCCAAATGAAACCATACAAAAACCAAACTAGCACAACCCAAACACTAAAGTCTCCTGCAGCCTACCAGAGAACCTCTTTAAACAGAGAATCAGGACAGGAACTCTTACCTTCTGGATAACCAACCTTGGTTCACAAACAAGAATACAGAATGTGTCTGACCAAAAACCTCTCAAGACTCACTACAGCCAAGATAAAGACACAACTCAGCTGCACCAAATCCACTAATCACTGCACACATTAGCACCATGTGCTAACTGTGGCTAAAGAACCACATTTACCAAGACAACTATCCAGTACAAAGCCCTAAAACACACCAAGAAACACATTAAAGACGATTTTACTGCTGGAAGCTGCAAGCCAATGCCTAAAGAACAAACTAAAGCAATGGAGCCAAACCCAGTTCAGTGGTGAAGAGAAACAGAGGAAATGTTTCACTGCAACCAAATAAAGCAGGAAGACACTGAGCTGCTCAGGTGTTCCTGATAACACCAAGCAGCCACCTGGACAGCCAATAGGAACACAGCTTACTGGAAGTCCAGAGGGCTGGGTTAGTGAAGGAAATTTAGTTTAAAGTTGAAGCAGAAAGTTAACAAAGAAGTTTACAACAACACAACATGTGAGCAGAAAAATCACAAAGTCTGTCTTTAGTTCAGCTGAAAATATTAGCTTTTGTCTTTTTTATTGACCAAACTTTTCAGGAAGTACATGAAGAATAATTAAAGCTCTCATGTAGAAGTCCAACTTATTTTGGATCCTTGTGGAGAGTTTAATCTTTGAGTTTGTACAGCTGTTGAGTTTTTAGAGTCACATGGATTATTTTGACATTTAATAACAGAGTCCTGACATAAAATTACAGTTGTGGATTTCTGTCATTTAGTCTGGACTAAACAAATAACAGCAGCATAAATCTCGGACGTCATTATGAAGAGTCTGGATTGAGGTTTCTCACTTGATAATGATCAAAACATGAAATTTAGGTTGGTTTAAAGGAATATTCCACCTTAAATCTTTGAATGTTGACCTAAAAGGTTGGTTTCAGGAAGTATTCCACCTACAAGGTCCTCAAACATCCACCTTAAAGGAACATTCCACCAAAAATCCTTGGACATGCACCTAAAATGTTGGTTTAACCGAGTATTCCATCCAAAATCCTCAAAGAGACCTGAGGGGCTGGTTAAAAGGATTATTCCACCTAAAACCCCAAATATAGACCCGAAAGAGTGGTTTAGAAAAAATCCTTCAATGTAGACCAAAAAAGTTAGTATGGAGGAATATTCCACCTGAAATGTAGACCTGAGAAGTTGGTAGAAGAATATACCATCCTAAACATCCTTAAATGTAGACTAAAAGATGGTTTGGAAGAAAATTCCACCTAAAATCCTCCAATGTAGACCTAAAAGGTGAGCTTAATGGTATATTCCACCTAAAATTCACTACTGTAGACCTTGGAGGTTGGTCTGATGGTATATTCCACCCAACATCCTTGAACATAAACTTAAAAAGTTCGTTCGAAGGAATATTCCACCTAAAATCCTCAATGTAGACCAAAAAATCTTGGTGTAAAGGAGTATTCCACCTTAAATGTAGACCTAAAGGATGGTTTGGAGTAATATTCTACTCTAAAATCTTCCAATGTAGACCTAAAAGGTTGATCTGATGCTATATTCTACCAAACATCCTGGAACATTTACCTAAAAGGTTGGTTTAATGGTATATTCCCAGAAGAACCCTTGAACATCGGGCTTAATGGTATATTCCACCCAAAATACTTGTACATATACCAAGAAGCCAGTTTAAGGGAAATGTAGACCTAAAAGGATTGTTTAAAGGAATATTTAAACGATTATTTTCATTATTTAATAATCTGTTATCAGTCAGAACCCTGGCAAACTTATTTTCATCAGTTTTTTTAGTGGAAGTCACAAATAAAGGAGCTCTTGGTTTTTCCCGGCGTTAGTGAGTCAAAAGCTGCTGTTTCAACACAGACATGTTCACATGCATCCACAAACCTCTCAGCACTCAAACACCCACAGACAGGAGGCCGGCTGAGCCGAGGCTCGGTGGTGTCCTCAGACCCACGAGTCGGGGAGTCGCTGAACTTGTTGGTCCGGTTTGAAGGCCTCCGTGTGGTCCAGTAGAAGTCCATGTAGTCGGTGTTGGCTTTGAACTGCAGCGACTGGCCGCCATCAGGTGGACCTTCTCGTCCTCGTAGGACTCCTCCTGTAACCTTGAGGGAACCACAGGAACATTCAGTAGCTGTTGGAGTTCTTCCTGTCAGGCTCGTGGTAGAACGGCTCTGAAGAATCTTGTACTTGTCTTATCTGGAACAATCTAACAGCCTAAACTGTTAACAGCAGTGTAAAGAAGCAAACACAGGCATAGATTAGGACTCAAACTAGATTTATTTTAGAAAACAAATCAGCTTAGAGGCATTTGTTCACACGTGGCTGAATAGGAGGCCGTCCAATCAGATTTGAGGTCTTCACTCTGTAGGTTGTTTGTTTGGTGAGACTCTTGGACCTCCATCAGCTGACGTGGATGTTTGATGGTCTTCTTCTCTAGTGCCAGATGATTCATCCATGAATTCAGCAGCTACAGACTGAAATGAAGCTCATGCTGCCGTTATTGAATTCCTGTTCCAGATCAAATGTTCAGAGCTCACCTTGAATGCAGCCATCTGCTGTCTGATAGTTTTTCTCATTGTAGTCTTCAATAAAGTCTTTTTCCTCATGTCAGGATGTGGTGAGACTCTTTCTCAGTCTCTGCAGACGTCCCTCATTGTGCATCTCCAGAGAAGAAACAGAAAAACTGATCACTGCTTCAGCATCACAAACGCTCTCCAGCATTGAGAGTGTTTTAGGAATTCATTCATTGTGTTGTGATCTTTGAAGGAGCAGAAACTTTACAGCTGCCAAAGATATGAGCTCCAATTCTATATGTTTTAGGAAATGAAGTTCATCAAATGAACACTTGATTATTGCTGATAACGCTCATTAAATTACTGAAGAAATCCAACATAAAAAGCTGTAAACTCTCAGGCAGCTTTTGTTAACGTTTGTCTATAATTCTATCATCATGTTCTGGAACCAGGACTCTGCAGAAGTTCCTTCAATCAGATACTTGTGTGTTTCTATTTAAGGCCTCAGGTTTGAACGTACAGCAGAGGATTAGAAAGGAGTTATTTTAATATTCAAATCAGTCCAGTAAATGTTTGGTGTGAAAATTATTAAAATTTTGATTTAGATAGATTTGTGTCAAATAATATTGTAGAGTCTCACTTAAATATATCCAAATGAGTACAGTGTATTTACATTTTATAGAATATTTGATTTCTTAATCTCAATACTGTCGGGTCTGACCCTAAATATTATAATAATAATGTAAATTTTTATAATATTTTAGTGCAGTCATAAACTTTAATCAGCTAAACTTACATAATAAATATCACTGTACAATCTTAACCCGTACATTCATATTATTGAGGTAAATTTACATAAATCCTAATATTCTAGAGTCTTAACTGGAATATTTCTAACATTAATCTTTTTGTATTGAGCTGATAAACAACAATAACCCGACTTTCAGATAATATTTGTCTGTGATTGTGAGACTAAATTCCTCCACATTCTGGAACTGGACTGCATCCCAAAATGGAAACATGGACAGAATTTAACACTCATATATCCATGGCAACGCAAAAGTTTCTGCTTCTTACCAAAGTTCACAACACAAGTAAAGGTTTTAATGTAAAATTTCAGGGATGACTGCTGACCATAAGTATTCTGATCAATACTTCATGATCAATATCAGGACAGATGTTACAACTCCAGCTGTTGCATTAGACTGCAGTTATTCACAGAGAAATTAAAACATCACATTCCTCATAAAAAACTAGATGGGACTTTTATTAAATAAAGTGTTGGTGAATAAACAGTGTAAAAAGTGCACAGCAGCTCCATTAAATCAGGAGATGTGAGACTTCCACAGCATGGATCACCATCTGCTGTGTTGATTCATAGCTGAATGTCAGAATGAACTGAGCTAGAAAAGCTGCTTTGAGCTGCAACATTACGGTCTGACAATCCAACACCATCACAGTTTTCATCTGGTTATGCTGTGAAGTTCAGTTTTTACGTGAATCAATACAGAGATTCTATTATCAACCAAGACTGGAATAAAAATTAGAATGTTATGAGGTTATTAATGCAACTAGATCCTTTCAGATGGAAGGATTTACTTCTAAGTTCTAATTCAAGTTTCAGTTGGAGCACATTGCATTCACAAAGAAAAATAGCGAAACCTTCACAGCAACATTTAATAAACCTAAAGCTTCCCTGTTGGCACATTGGTGGAGTTTGTTACTGAGCATCTGAACCTTAAATCCAGTGAGACGACCATCTTCAGTCGAGGCCAGTCAGAGAACTTCAAGACCTTCCATCAGCTGGACCAGATGTGGCATCATCTCCCTCTGAACATCTGGATGACAGGAGAAAAGACAGAAATCAAACACAGATCACAGAAATACAATTTATTCACTTTCATCATTTTATAAAAGTAGCATGAACTTTATTAAAACTTGACAACATCAGTAATGGAAGTAAATGTTTTTATCTCATGTTGAAGCTAAATTTAAAGTCAATTTTAATGACAGTTTATCCTGAGAGGAGTGAGAATGGAGCTTTTCTTTCCTTTTTAGAATATTCCCTCAAAATATTCTGTTTATTATTGGCTTTAGAAGCATTTTTCTTTACTTATTTATTTTTAGATACCTTAGACCAGGGCTATTCAATTAAAAATTCACTGGGGCCGGATTTTCAGACTAAGAACATGAGCTGGGCCGGACGTTTTTAGCAGAAAGTGAGCAAAGTTAACCATTTAAAATAAACACAAACAGATAACAAAGACACTGGATGTTTATTAACGTATTGCCACATCCAAAAGGACATAAACACAATAGAAGAGTAGTACTTAAACTAAACCTGTGCTGAAATACTGCTTCTTTAAATTTTACATTTCAAACACACAACTTCAACACATTTTGATAGGTAAATATAAGCACAGGTTAAGATGCATATGAACATAAAAACTAAGTGCCGTTTAGAAACACCATCTTTTGTTTTGGTCACATCTCAAAGTGCATTAAAAAGTAACTTGGTTAACAGTAACTTTTCAGAACTTGAGACATTTTTCTTCTTTTGAAATAACAAAAAACAGAGTTTGTCCCTGTCCATATTTGGTCTCATCTGAGACAGTCACATCTTCAGTGCATATAATAAAAAAAAATAAACAATGGGCACAGTGATAGTTACTATCCCTTTGAAATGAAATAAAGCTGACATCAAAGTGCATAATAAAGTGCAACTAAGTGAAATAACTGTCAAAACAAAATGTATTTCTTAAATATTAAACTTATAAGTGAACAGAAAATAGTCACATAAATACATAAAACTACCTTTAGTGTCTGCTACAGCACGCTGCTTTGTTGCATTTACCATGTCTCGAAGACATCTGTGGCGAGAATGTTTGACGTGTCAGACCTGTTTGACAGCAGATGTCACACTCGTCTTAACTTTATCGTCCGTTAAAACTTCATCCACGACAGCCAACATGCAGTCCTTCACAGTTTCTGACTCTGTGAACGGCCTCTTTTTCGTGGCCCTTTCCTGAGCTGTGCAGGTCCGCTTCATTGTAGTACAGCTCCGGTTGTAAGATGCAGTCAAACTCTGAATTATAGCCGCTCTCTCATGACATCCCTCGGGAAAGTTTGTCCGAAACGCAGCATGTTTTTCCAATGTGGTGTCTTCGGACATGATAATCTTTCAGCGCTGCAAAGCACTCGTTGCAGAGTAAACGCATTGGTTTGGCGTTCGGACTTGGTGGTAAATAAATAAATACTTGTCAGTCCACGCAGGATTAAACCGACTGTTTTCCTCGCCGATTTGTCGTTTCAGGATAGAAAAAGACATGCTGCTATTTTCGCCTGTATAGAACTGCTAATGTTAACCTTTCAAACGCGTCTCCTCAACACAATGCATTGTGGGTTAGTTGCTAGGTTACGGTAAGTGTTGCATTCAATGTTCGCAATAATGTTGGAATTTTTGTAAGAACTTGTCGTCTCGAGGGTTGCTTTCGGGACGCATGTGGCCCGCGGGCCGCTAGTTGAATAGGGCTGCTTTAGATGGTTGGAAAGGGGTCATTGGGGGGTGGGCCAGTTGTGAGGGGCCCGCGGGCCGCCAATTGAATAGGCCCGCCTTAGACTAATGCACTTTGCTGGTTTGCAGATAATTTCATGTACAATGACAATAAAGATCTTCTATTATAACATATTTTGCTAAAACAAGAACTGCAATTAACTATCCTTTGAAGGGAAAGATTAGGTCTTCTTCAGGTGGATTAAGAAAATGCTTTCCCTTAAAAAAAAAAAAAAAAAAGCATACAATAAAGTAAATCTCTTCTGCACTGCACACATACTATGCTTTTGTATAACTCTGGATGTCAGAGTAAAGTCAGACAGATCCACTGATCAGCCACAACATTCTGACCACTAACAGCTGAAGAGAACAACATCCATCATCTTGTTCTAATGCAACGTTCTGCTGGGAAACCTTGACGTTCATGTGGATGTTTGACATGTACCACCACCTAAACACTGCAGGACAAACAACCCCCTAGTCTCCATGGCAACAGCAGTCCTTGATGCCAGCTGCCACCCTCAGCAGGACAAACTAAAACAGCTCAGGAGTGGTCCGAGGAACACGACAGAGCTAAGCTGTTCACCTGGGTTCCACACTCCCCACATCCAGATCTGATGGAGCATCTGTGGGATGGTCCAGGATCAGCCTGGTCTAGGTAGGACCCACCCTGCAACCCACAGGATCCACAGAATCCACAGGACATCCCCAGAGGTTCTGATGAACCACTGGGTCAGAGGAGTTTTAGCAGCATAAAGGGACCAACACAGTATTAGTCAGGTGGTCAGAATGTTATACTGTTATATTGTCATGCTGATTATATGATCAGTAAATATTACCATCAATTATAATGTCCACATTGATCAGGAAAAAAAACCCAAAACTATCAGTTCATTCAGAAACTGTGGGGTTAAACCTAAAAACACAGACCTCACCAGCAGTTTGTTTCAAAGCAGAACACCAGCTGGTTTTCACTAAAGTAGCTTTCAAAGCAACAATTAAATGACAGTTTTGTTCTCATTAAGTTCAGAGTCAGCCAAAATAATGTACACACACCAGGAAAAGAAAAACTTTTATAAATATTTCATTTGTATAAGTACTTCTACACATATAGATACCTCTTTCTAAGTTTGATCAAATCACGACAACTCTGTGTCCTGTTGTACGATGTTTTCCTAACAGATGGCGCTACCCTCATGAATGGAGCATCAACAAGTGACGTCTACAACACAACAGAAATGTCTGGAAGCCAGTGGCCACCACTTTGAGCACCTCTTGTAATTGTAGAGGCTAGGGCTGGGCGATATGGCCTAAAAAAAAAATCTCAGATTTTTTCACAAAAAATCCCAATTCACGATTTATCCGACTTTTTTTTTTTTTACCCCCTACCTAATCTCTGCATGACGGAGTCCAGTCTACTTTATGCAAATGAGCTGCAGCCCTTGACGGTTAAACACACCGGATCGTAGCTGGAAATGCGCCGCATGTGGCATGCTGGTCCAGTTGCGTTTCCCGCTGCGATCCAGTGTGTTTACCTGGAGAGGGCTGCAGCTCATTTGCATAAAGTAGACTGACTTCTACTTTATCCAAATTGGAAGTTAGGTAAAGTTGGCAAGATATTCACAGATTCAGACTTCCAGCATCAATAACTCATGAGATATACATTGTAAAACCATAAACAATGCCTCTTTCCCATCGTTGTAAGCTAGACAATGTACTACAAGGCCAGTTTTATCAAAAGTCGCTATCTTTCAAGCTGCAGAAATAACATTGATTTCTATGAGCAGCCGGTGCACTGTAGTGTCACCAAATTTACTGCAGCCATCAATTGTCTCCTGCTGGTCATACTACAACTCTTGGTTTGACACTGAATAAAAAAAATCTGAATTTTAAGGAATTTTTATTATTTTATTAGTCATAAAATTCAATAACTTCATTCTTGTGCTCTGTAGTGTCACCAAATTTACTGGAGCCATTAATTGGCTCCTGCTGGTCATACTACAACTCTTGGTTTGATATTTAACTATTTTTCATGATTTTAAGGATTTTTTTATTAGTAATGAAATTGTTGTTATATATCTCAAATATTTTTTGTTGTAAAAGATAAAAGTGCTCATCCATTTTTTTGGTAGATTGTGGAACATTAATAACCAAAAGTAACTGAATTAAATTTTATTTGGGTTGTTTATTGCCATGTGAAGTTGTGCACACTTTTTAGTGTGCATGCTTGTGTGTGAAGTTTAAGGATTATGAGTAAATTAGCTTTGATGGCTCTTCTCTTGATGTATGTGGTACTATATTTTTAGATCCACAGTGCACCTGTTTGTCCAAATACATGATACTGAATAGTAATGGAACTTGGAATCTTCATCAAAGAGAGGATCAGATAACACCAATATACCAAACTAAACTGTTTAGACTGTCTCCTCAAGTACTGATGATTGGGAAGAAAGAAAATAAGATGCCTTCTTACAAGGCTGCAGTGTTAACTGATTCATTTAAACCATAATGTTAAACAGCTAATAATATTTTCCAAGTTAAGGACTGTATGGACAATACTTGGAAGAAAAAACCTGAAGGTATGATCAGTAGGACCCCTTTGATGGTTGGATGGAGTTTATTTTTTCTGCAGTGTTTAAGAGTGAAGTGACTGAATTTTATTTACTATAAAAAATTCTTTAAAATTCAGATTTTTGATTTATTACCAAACCAAGAGTTGTAGTATGACAATCAGGAGCCAACTGATGGCTCCAGTAAATTTGATGACACTACAGTACATGAGTGAAGTTATTGAATTGTATTACTAATAAAATAATAATAAAATTCATTAAAATTATGAAAGAATGTTTTTATATCAAACCAAGAGTTGTAGTATGACCAGTAGGAGTCATTTGATGGCTCCAGTGATTTTGGTGACAATACAATGTATAAGAGTGAAGTTATTGAATTTTATTACCAATAAAAATTCCTTAAAATTCAGATTTCGTATTGAATATCAAACCAAGGGTTGTACTATGACAGTCAGGAGACAACTAATGGCATCAGCGAGTTTGGTGACACTATAGTACATAAGAGTTAAGTTAATGAATTTTATTACAAATAAAAATTATTTAACATTCAAATTTTGTACTTAATATCAAACCAAGAGTTGTAGTATGACCAGCAGAAGCCAAATGATGGCTCCAGTGATTTTGGTGACACTACAGTAGACAAGAGCGAAGTTATTGAATTTTATGAGTAATAAAAATTCCTTAAAATTCAGATTTTTTATTTAATGTCAAACCAAGAGTTGTAGTATGACCAGCAGGAGACAATTGAAAGCTGCAGTAAATTTGGTGACACTACAGTGCATAAGAGTGAATTTATTGAATTTTATGACTAATTAAATAATAATAAAATAATAAAAAATCCTTAAAATTCAGATTTTGTATTTAGTGTCAAACCAAGAGTTGTAGTATGACCAGCAGGAGACAACTGATGGCTCCAAAAATTTTGGTGACACTACAGTATGTAAGAGTGAAGTTATTGAGTTTTATTATTAATAAAACAATACTAAAACTATGAAAATTCCTTAAAATTCAGATTTTGTATTTAGTGTCAAACCAAGAGTTGTAGTATGACCAGCAGGAGACAACTGAAGGCTGCAGTAAATTTGGTGACACTACAGTGTATAAAAGTCAAGTAATTGAATATTTGTGTAGTGCCTGTCTTCGCTGTTGCAGCGGTTTTGCTATTTGCAGACGGTCCCTGTTCACTCGTTGCACAGCCGGCTGCTCATAGACATCAGTGTTATTTCTGCAGCTTGAAAGACAGCGACTTTTGATAAAACTGGCCTTGCAGCACATTGTCTAGCTTACAACAATGGGAAAGAGGCATTGTTTATGTTTTTACAACGTATATCGCATGAGTTATTGATGCCAGAAGTCCGAATCTGTGAATATCTTGCCAACTTTACCTAACTCAAATTGGATGTTGCGTGCAGAGATTCCACGCATCGTGAAACTGTCCTCAAACTTCTAAACTAGGCGTCGGTGACCTAAAACGAGGACAGATTCAGCTGCTGCACAGATTATTTCTCACCTCAAATGCTTTCACAAATACTTTTCGCTGACGTGTTTTTTGAAATAACAGGGAAAATTTGTGGCCGAGCCGCTGTGTTTATCCAACTTGTCTGCAGGACTGTCCAGCTGAAAGCTCGGTCAGGTGACCACGTAGCGGCCTGCTGTTGCTCAGCGTTGTCATGTGACCATGTTGTGGTCCGCTAGTGAACGCCTGCCGTCGGTGCGATTTTCAGATGCGGTGCGTTGCCGTGCGGGAAAATCGCATCTAGTGGACACGCGCCTTTAGAGCTGCACCGTTCGCCGCCATGTTGTTTGTGTATCAAGCGCGGGGGGGAGGGGGGTGCGCATTCTGAACTACGGGAGCCCAGCAGGCAGGCGTTGGTGGCAGATGTTGATGAGAAAATCGATTTTCATTGAAACAAATCGACATTAAGTACAAACTCGAATTAATCGATAAAATCGATTTACTGCCCAGCCCTAGTAGAGACAACTTTTATTAATCTCGTGATGTCTGAATAAATTTGATATTGAAATATTTATGCAAGTTTTTCTTTTCCTGATGTGTGTAAACATTATTTTGGCTGACTCTGTATAATGGGTTTCTGATAGGTCACTAGGCAACATCTTTTTATAATAATGACAAACATACCTGCATTCTACAGGAGTGATTTTCCTCATGTACAGGTAAAGATGTGTGAGGAGCTTAGAGATGACAGGAGCAGGAGTCATCCTCACTGTTTCAGCTTCCACCTAGAAACAGAAAGACCACAAACATACACACTGATATACTCTCAAACGTTCAACCTCACAGCCTCAAAATATCTGTTTAGGGAGTGTTGTGTTTCTAAATTCTGCTGAAAGCATTGACAGACATTCTCTTACAAGGTTGTGTAAAAAGCAGCCTGTCCTCTGAGCTACTGAGAAATCTTCCTGAACAAAATTTCTATGTGTAAATCAGCTCAACAAAAACTAAAGCCTCAGAGATAACAGGTATCGCAAATTATAAAGAACTTTCTTTGTTAACTCAGACTTTCTGCTTCAACCTCACATAAAAAGGGGAGTTTAACTCGTCAGGTGACTGAAAATGAACGGCTTGTGCAGTTCTAGATCCAAAAGTAGGATGTTTCAACTCATGTTTTACTACAAATACATGCAGTAATAAATAAATACAATGGCTGGTTGTTAGTTTATTCACTATTAATTTCATTTTATATACTGGATTGAACTTGAGCAGTGGAAGAGAGAAGGAATTTAATGAAATTATGGGGATTCAGAGAGGTAATGTTGCACAATGTTAAGTTAAGCGCGGTTTAATTCAAACCAGCTGAATGTTAAACTTCAGTGCAGCTCAACGGGTTTCAGTTAACCTTAAAGAAAAATAACTTTTTTAAAAGCTAAAATACACAGCAGAGAAATACAGGTTGAGAAGGTCATTCTAATAATGACGGACAGCTGTGGCAGCAACTAACACAGGTGGTCAGCGGCAAGTTAGCCACCTGTGTTAATTAGCCCGCTAGCTAACGCGTCCGGACCAACTGCTCAAACACGACAAAACACAACTCTTCACACGTCGCTGACTTAACGCACAACAAAATAACGATACAGGTTAGAAGTATTTGTCTTCTTACCGTGTTTTACTCCAAAAACAAGGTCAACAGCAGCCAGACATGCTACCAGACGTGCTAACTAGTGATGTTACGAAGCGTGTGCCGAGTAATGGAGGGCGCGTGTCCGCGAAGCGCGTATCGAGGCTTGCTTCATTTAGGGGAGGAGCCAAAATGATGACGTTCGAAGCCTCGCAAGCCGGTCATACCGCGTGACTAGTTCAGGAAGTGGTTCGCAAGTTTGACGTGCAATTCAAAATATAAAGGGCAGTGAAACGCAATGGATTCCCTGTTCACATTTGTTGGATTTTTACCTGCTATATCTTTGCATTCAATCGGTTTGAGACACTTTTTTTTATAGAACCAGCCAGAAAGAGAAGATTCTCCCCTTGTCTGGGAACACTTTGACCTGATTTCTCCTAATAAAGTAGGCACATAACAAGTGAAGTGTAATATGAATAACTGTGACAACACCACACACCGCTTGTTCCAATTTCTTTTTTTTTCTGGTATTTTAAAAGGTGAAGTGTCTGTTGTGTTCCAAGGAGCTAGAGAAATATTGTCCAAAAAAAGAAGCCACCTGAATCCCAGCACTGTGGAAAAATTGATATTTTTGAAAAAAAACAAATAAAATGTTGTCCCTACTTTTGTTTTACAGGTTGTCACTGGTACCACACGCAGTCACAAAACAACAAGTAGCAAAAGCACAATAAATTTTATTTATATAGCCCTTATTACAATTAAAAGTATCTAAGCACTTTACAGAAAGCCAGAACCTGACATCAGTCAAGCAGTCAAGCTACAAATCTCTCCCCAATTTGTTTCCATTTCCCCCTCTGTCTCTGCTATCAGGAAAAGCAGACACTATATTAAGTATATTACTTGTTTATTGGCATTATCATTTAAGCACAATTCAAAGCTTCACATAGCAAAGCTAGTGTGTCACTATAGGCACTCTGCCTGTTTTACTTTTATTTGTCCAGTTGATGGCGCAGTAGAGCAAATGAAGCCCCATGAAGCTTCGAACCATGAGTGAAACAATTGGATGGAAAGCCTCAATGCTTCATGAAGCTTCATCCCGCCACCACTAGTGCCGACCATAGATATAGTGATGGCTGATCGAGGCTTTGTTGAAGCTTCGACACTTCATTCAAAACATGGTTCATTACTCGAGGCCTCAATGACACACAGTGCTCGAGTAGGACATCTAGTGGTCAATAATATGAAGTGCAATCAAGACGTGGTCGTTGGTTCATGGATTGTTTTGGATTTGATTCGCCATGCACACATTCCTGTTTGACTACACTAGATGATTGTATGGGTTGTAGTGGACACAAAAATAATATTACTAGTAATAATAATGACAATAACTATTGAAGAGCACGTTTCTTATTTCCCATGTTTGTCTTTATCCCTATATACTCTTTGCTTATATTCTGTGTTATGAAACATTTAAACGGTGCTGCTACATTCATGAGATGCTCTACAAATACAGACTGATGTCATTTTCACATGGGGCTGGTGCAAATAAAGATTTTATGGATTATTATGGATTTTGGCAAAGTATGTCTTGGGGTTTATTGGTAAAGAGGTCAGTAAAGAGGGTGTGCTTATGTAACTGGTTATGAGGTTTTATTGAGAAATAATTTATCAACAGTTTTGGGACCACTGTTCCCTCTAAGCTGCGTGCGATACTTTTGTTTTTGTTGCGCATTTATCATCTATTTTTTTTTTTTGCCATTTTTGAGTTTTTTTTAACTTGAGTCTCGACTCGATCATTTTTCTCAGGAGGTTGGACTTCAGCCTTTGTGCTGGAGGGTTGAACCCTCAGTAACAAGACTTTCAAAGCCTCCAGACCTCCCGAGTCCTCAGGACCTGAGCTTTCACACAGTCTGAGGGCTGAAATTTTCTAAGTCCCACAGTAGTTCTCTGTTAGATTGAACTTCCAGACAGTCCAAGGACTGATATCTTCTAAGTTCCTGAGTACTTCTCTGTTAGTTTGAACCTTCACATAGTCTGAGGACTGAAATCTTAAAAGTTCTTGAGTAGTTCTCTGTTAGTTTGAACCTTCAGACAGTCTGTTAATGTTTCGATTAAATCTTTAAGGTTTTTCTCTTTAAATGTTTTACACCTTTTAATGTTTAATTTTCTTTTTAAATCCTTCATTGTACTTTCAGTGTAATTCCTATTTGAACTTTTATTGTCTTTAAGATATAATTTTCTAATTAAACATTTAATTTTTTAATTAAATGTATTATCTTTTTATTGGATAGGTGTAGTGAGAGACAGAAAACGGGGGAGAAGAGTCAGGGGAAGACTTGCAGCAAAGGGCCACTAGCGGGACTCGAACCCGAGACGCTGCGTCAGGGACCAGCCCCTGTACATGGATCACTCGCTTAACCCATTGAGCTATATGGGCACCCATGTTTTGTCTTTTTAAGGGTTTAATAATCTGATTAAATGTTTTGCATTTTTAAAAATGTTTAACATTCTTCTTGTTTAATTGTATTTTTTAAATGTTTAATGATGGAAAATACTTTATCTGTAATTTCTAATATTTGTATTTTAAAAATTTTGTTTAATTTCATAATGACATGTATTGTATCGTGTTGAATGATCTCATTCCATATTTTGTCTGTTTAATAGAGTTAAACATTAAATTACATTAAATTATATTAAACAGACAAAATATGGAATGAGATCATTCAACACGATACAATACATGTCATTATGAAATTAAACAAAATTTTTAAAATACAAATATTAGAAATTACAGATAAAGTATTTTCCATCATTAAACATTTAAAAAATACAATTAAACAAGAAGAATGTTAAACATTTTTAAAAATGCAAAACATTTAATCAGATTATTAAACCCTTAAAAAGACAAAACATTTAATTAAAAAATTAAATGTTTAATTAGAAAATTACATCATAAAGACAATAAAACTTCAAATAGGAATTAAACAGAAAATACAATGAAGCATTTAAAAAGAAAACTAAACATTAAAAGGTGGTATATGTACATATAATTTAATTGTATTTAATGTTTAACTCTATTAAACAGACAAAATATTGAATTAGATAATTCAACAACATACAATACATGTCATTATGAAATTAAACAAATTTTTTAAAATACAAATATTAAAAATTACAGATAAAATATTTTCCATAATTAAACATTTAAAAAAAACATTAAAGAAGAATATTAAACATTTAAAAAAAATGCAAAACATTTAATTAGATTATTAAACCATTAAAAAGACAAAACATTTAATTAAAAAATTAAATGTTTAATTAGAAAATTACATCTTAAATTTCTTAAATCTTTTTAACAATAAAACTTTTTAAAAGTTTTATTGTATTATTTTTTTTTGTTTGATTTAATTGCTTTTTGTTATGTAGTTTATTTCTTTAATCTTCTTTTCCTGTCAAGATTTTAACCCCAACCTTAAAAATGAAATAAACCCTTAAATCACAATGAAAATACTTCTGTTGTCACAATCATGAGTTAGTCAATTATTCAGTTTATCAATTCAACTTTATTTGTTTAGCACCTTTTACACAGATGACAAAACTAAACAAGCAAAGAGAAAAAACTATGATTAAAACTCAAAAACATTTAAAAAAACAAAAAACAAAAAAAAAAAGATTTAACATGGTAATAAAATATGTTGTGTCCAGGGGATGGGGGGAGTTTATTGAAGTCTTCTTGGGCTCACATGGGAAATCATTTATAATATGGACTTGATATTCAGTCTAAGGAAACTGCAGAGCGACAGAAGAACCAACAATATCTCCTGTTTTCTCCTTTAATGAGTCGACTCTTCTTGTGCTTTCAGACCAAAGAACTACAGACTCTTCACAACCTGCTCAAACTCTTGGTACAGGACCTCACCACACGGGTCAAGAAGGTTTCCATCTCATTTCTACTCTGAAGCTCACCTTCTCCTGCTCAAACTGCTGACAAATGTTTCTGCTGCTCTAAAGTCTGGTCTCCAGAACTTCCTAAAAACTCTCAAAGTCTCTTCTGCTGCAGGTTGCTTTGTAGAACTGTTGCAGAAAACCTCACTAAACCACATGGAGGGGCCTCAAGATAGTCATCCAAATGAAACCGTACAAAAACCAAACTAGCACAACCCAAACGCTAAAGTCTCCTGCAGCCTACCAGAGAACCTCTGAGAACAGAGAATCAGGACAGGAACTCTTACCTTCTGGACAACCAACGTTGGTTCTCAAACAAGAATACAGAATGTGTCTGACCAAAAACCTCTAAAGACACTACAGCCAAGATAAAGACACAACTCAGCTGTACCAAATCCACTAATCACTGCACACATTAGCACCATGTGCTAACTGTGGCTAAAGAACCACATTTACCAAGACAACTATCCAGTACAAAGTCCTAAAACACACCAAGAAACACATTAAAGACGATTTTACTGCTGGAAGCTGCAAGCCAACGCCTAAAGAACAGACTAAAGCAATGGAGCCAAACCCGGTTCTGTGGTGAAGAGAAACAGAGGAAATGTTTGTCTGCAGCCAAATAAAGCAGGAAGACACTGAGCTGCTCAGGTGTTCCTGATAACACCAAGCAGCCACCTGGACAGCCAATAGGAACACAGCTTACTGGAAGTCCAGAGGGCGGGGTTAGTGAAGGAAATTTAGTTTAAAGTTGAAGCAGAAAGTTAACAAAGAAAGTTGAAAACCACCTTCTGATACCTGAAATCTCTGAGTTTTCACACAAAGAACACCTGAACATGTCAAACTGGTTCCATAGTAGAACCATCATTGTAAAAATGTCATAGTATGGTGTGTTGCTCAAAAAACATTAGGACCCGGCTGTCAGGGGACAAACATGTAAGAAACATGAGAACAGAGAGAACCCAACCAGTAGGTCACAGTTTATCATCCCCCAGTCATCTCCTGAAGTCCATATGGTGAGAGACATCAGTATCTGGTTGGTTATTTACCAGAGGATGCTTATAATCATGCTGATGTGGTCTGTACTCTACAGTATTTTAGTGACTCAATAAATGCATAAGTTGTTTTTTTTTAATGCTTTTCAGTTTTTAATAAACATTTAACAGCCTATATGTAATCAATAAATGGCCTTTGTCTATCTTAAGAAAAATTCACTCAGAACTCTGATATGTTAACAGTACTAAATAAATCAATAAATACATGCATACACACAAAAATAGGTTAATACATTAACTGTGTTAAGATAAGATTTAGATTTTTTTAAAAAAAAGTTGTTTATGTTTTTGCAGAATCCAGTATTACTCACTGGTTGGTCATTAGATTTTATTAGTTTGATTTCACTGTTTAAAATGATGCCACCTCTTTTCAGACAGAACCTGTGATAATAAAACAATACAAAATTTTTAGTTCCGTGTTAATAAAGCACTTAAAGCTTTAAGTATGGCTAAATGCTTTTTTCAAAATTAAATATATCACTCCTTAGGTGGTAGTGGCCCCAAGTTCAGTAAAGTTGGAAAGATATTCACAGATTCGGGCTTCCAGCATCAATAACTTGTTAGATATAGGTTGTCAAAACATAAACGGTGCCTCTTTCCCATTGTTGCAAGGCAGACAATGTGCTACAAGCCCAGTTTTATCAAAAGTAGCTGTCTTTCAAGCTACAGGAATAACATTGGTGTCTATGGAGTGAACAGGGTCCGTCTGCAATTTGCAAAACCGCTGCAACAGTAAAGAGAGACACATATTCAATAACTTCACTCTTATACATTGTAGTGTCACTAAAATCACTGCAGCCTTCAACTGGCTCCTGTTGACAAAGTGTTTTAACAGAAATGTAAATGCTGTAATTTGATTCTTTTAATGAACCATGTAACTTGAATGGATGTGATGCTGGTGTGACCACAGTGCACACGTCTGATGTTGCTCACAGTGGTCCAAGGGACGCTCAGGGAGTTTGTGTGTTTGCTCAGACTCAGGAAAAATTACAGGGAACATTGTTTGGGACTCAAGCAGTTCCTTCTTTTACTCACTATCTCCCCAGCCTTAGAAAAAAAAAAAAACTGTTCACATGGCACAGATGAGGCTGAGGTACACAGGAAATGTTTGGCTCCATTGTACAAGTTTGGGTTGTGGGTTGCCCAGTAAGCCAGTGGGTCTGCCGTTCTTTCTACAATTGCATTCGCTGTGGCGCTTTGCATTTGCCAGGCTCTACTTGCGTCTTCCTCTAATAGGCTCCACAGTTGAACTGAAAAATATTGAAGATCATCATCATCATCACCAGAAATGTCAGTCATTCCCTATTCAGAAGAGAAAAAGAATACCTGTGGAAGGTGCTGCTGGTGGTGGAGGACGAGGCTGCGGTGATGCTGGTGACGTAGATGACTGCTGCTTGGTATTCTTTATGTTAATTGTTGTGCATTCTGTTATTAAATGTTCTTTCACACTGGCTGCCACTCTGATTGGTGAATCCAAAAGTTTTGAACTGCAGAGCCACAAGTGTAGCAACAGTCAGTGAACTGTTCTTTTCTTTGGTTTGTAGTCTGTCAGCTAAGCACCTGACAAGGTTCTGTGCCAGGTGTTGTAGCATGGGGGTGGTGAGTTGGGAATATATATATATATATATATATATATATATATATATATATATATATATATATAAAATCTATATATATAATATATATATAATATATATATAATCTATCTATCTATCTATCTATCTATCTATCTATCTATCTATCTATCTATCTATTCTCTACGAAATATGAAATCTGACATACTACTAACTCTCAAAGCAAAAACAACAGCAAAAAAACCAATCTATTCTGCGAAAAACAATTCAAATGAACAACACTAAATAGGGATCTCCTATCCCGGAACACTCGATCCCGCTGAGTGATTCACATAACAAACCGAACCAATCAGGTGATTCGAAGCAGTTGAGTGCTTCAAACGTCACTGAAGTGATTCAAACGTCACGAGTCACGTGACCAAACCACGCCTCAGCACAGTGGCTCGATACGTTTGCTTCATGAGCTACAGCGCATGTGTCGAAGCCTCGGGTATCAGAGGAGCATCACTACATAGATATACACAGACTAGATACGCTAGCGCGCTGTCCTCTATGTATATCTATGGTCTGACCAATCACTGCTCTCTGGCTCCGCCCTCTGAGAATCTTGTTGTCGTTTGGCTCCACATTTGCTGATGACCACTTCCGGTCTCAGAAAATGAAAAAAACTGACCTTTTTTTGTTTCTGTCTATTACTGATTTTATTTTTTTGTTATTCTAAATATAAAATGAAAATCAAAGCATTTTTAAAATTTCGTACATCCTTTTTTGATCATAAAAAGGAAAAACGCTTTGTATTTCAATTAAAATTTTTGTATTTTAAAACGAAGATCAAATAACCACTCGTTTTTTGTTTTTCAATACCTGTTTCAGAACGGAATATCCAATTACCAGATAAATACACGGACCCATGTAATAAACTATATATATATATATATTTTTTTTTCTTTTTCATTGATCGACTGACTTGTGTTTACTGGATTTTTATTTAGGGAAAGATTAAAATACCACCATGTGACAATAAATAAGCCTAGTGCTTTATCAGAATCAGTTTTATGAAACAGGAATTTGACTCGGTGTGTTCGTGCATGGCGGTAAAAATAGAAAACAGAAAGAAACATTCAAACAAACTAACAAAAAAGCTTTGCAAGTTAAATAAGCAGTATGTCTTCAAAGACAAATAACAAGTAAGTGTGGCAAATTAAAGCTAATATAAAAATAAAAATGTTTACAAAGTATTTAAGTTGGACATTCTGTAGGAATGTACAGTTTATTTGCCTGGGAATGTGGAAAATGACACAGTGTGTAGTCATAGTCTGCATGTATGTTAACAACCTGAAATGTGCAAAGGGATAATAATAATCCTGTTTAAAAGCTGTACATTCTAGTAATGCATTGATCTATGGTGGGGGATGGGTGCAGAGAAGCAGTGTTTTATAGTACTTTGCTTATTTTGAGGCTTCAAACCTGAACGTCCTGGTTTTAATAAGTGTCTGGCTTTTACGAGGATCATTCAAAGGCAACCTAATTTCGCAACCCCTGTCAGGGGTGCATGTTACGTACTCCTGAACGGAGCAGCATTGGTTCCGTGTTTGAGCAGATCTGTAAATATCTGGATGGGGGTGGACTGCATGAACATGAATGCAGCCTCCATGTTACTTACACCGTTTACATCGATTCAGTCAGACGTGCTAGCTACTGTACCGACAGGCAGGGCTAGCCAGCTAGCCGGGTATCCGACCTAACCTACTTCACAGCAGCAACGTTACATCACTTTGGGTCGTGTCCCACCTGGGAAATAACGGCCTAAAGGAAGCGACTCTACCGAATCCATGCAATAGGCACCGCGACATTAGCATGACACACTAACCTGTCACAGTGAAACAAGAAGGCGACAGCTGTAGTGACTTAGCAAATTTGTTTTTCCTAGCTGGCTGTCAAGACGCGACTGGTTTCATCGTTCACTGTGAGTAAAATTAGCTCGTCACACGTTATTTTCTTTTTATTTGCTGCTGTACCGTTAAGAGTTAAGCTAGCTGTGTTTACTGCCAGCCTACTTAATTGGCAGGGGGAAGCCGCTGTGCTCCACCACTGTGCAGCCTTGGTTGTGTGTCCAGCCAGAGCTGTTTGTCATTCCCTGTGGTAGAGACGCTAGGTGGCTCTGGCCTGGGCCTAGCTTAAGTAGCTAACAGTCACCTGTTTGTCAATACTAACTGGCTACGTTGTTTATTTTCTCATACAGCTCTCAGGCTAGCTGGATGCACTTGGTCAGCCACGATAGCTCAACATTTTTTGTTGTTTAAACCATTTCGTCAGTGGTGAGCAGCATTGACGACCACTTCATGACCTGCTAATGCTAACAGTGACGTTGAAGTAATGAAGTGTTTCACGTAAATGGCCTCTCGGTGTTAGCCGTCGGCTAAGTTAGCTTGCCGCCTCCCCTCGGTGCACGGTGCTAACTTTATGTTCGTTTTCAGGATTTAGAAACCGAAGGAAGAGATGTCCTGTCCGTGCACCTCGGCTGCCAGGTTGCTCCTTAACACTGCCCACAGAGGTAAGAAAGAGAAAGTATACTCGGAGCCAGCTGAGCATGACATTGTGCTCTTTGCTTCAGGCTGTAAAGTAGGTCTCCGGCTAACCTACATAGATTACTGTTTGTTATGACAGTTATGTAGCTAATGTCAACAGCAGGTGGGAAAGTCAAAGAGTTTGGTAACTATAGTTAAGCCAGCCTTGTTACATAACACAGCCCCTCATGGTGTCGCCAGCTGTGACTTTTTGAAGAGTTTATAGACTAATATAGCACAACACAAACTGGAGTTATGTAGCTATAGCTAAGCTAACCTGTTACATCAACCACTCTCGCAGAGACCTTCATACAACTTACATGAAGTACAGGGCTGAAAAAACATGCGGTAGCTGGAGCACATGTACACTACAATGGACATAATGTCCCAGAGAATGGCATGTTGCTCTGATCACATACAACTAACAGAAACACAATCTTAAGCCGTTATGCTGAGTTTCTGACTCATTTGATGTGTTGTCAACTAATGAAGGTCTCTTTCTCCTCTTGTAGAGTTGAAACTAATTATTATTTTCATTTCCAATTAATTTGCTGATTGTTTACTTAATTAACCACGTAGTTACATAGTCTTTTAAATGTAATGAATTTGTAAAAATGACCATAAGGATAGTTTCTTAACTGTGAGTAAGGCACCTTCAAATATTCAAATGTCTAAATGTAGATCAACCCAAACTAAGCAGGTTACTGTCTTATATTTTTCCAGTGTCACAGACCATCACATTTGAAAACCTTAAGCCACAGCCTGTTTGGTATTTGTAATTCAGAAATTAGCAAAACAATTAATTGTGAATTGTTGAAGTGTCAAATTTTCCTGGTGATTGTGTAACAGATTAATCAGTGACTCGTGTCTGCGCTGATAACATGACAAATAGGGTCAGTTATGAAAATTTTGCATAATGTTGCTATTTGCTTGTTACTTGATTATTATGCAGGATAGTATGTTCTGTGTAGGTTACAAAAATAGCTTTAAATAACATTTGCTATAATTAATCTGACCCACCTGGTCACAATGCAAAAAAAACAAAAAGATGTTTTTGTTGTTACAGGACTGTCATGCTCTCGGATTCAGTTGTTTTCACTGAGTCGTCAGGGGTCTCGGGAACCTCATTTACCTCCCCGGGTACGTGTGAGGTCATTTTCAGAGACCGCTGTCTGTTACGCTTCTAAAGATGGGACAACAAAGGACAGTGGAAGTGATGGTGGAAAGGTAATCTCTTGGAAAATGGGTCTGCAACTATCTTCCATGCCACCTTGTAGATGGAATATATGGTGATGCTGTAATTTCAAATGTGCTAACGCAGTCTTCTTTACACAGAAAAGCGTCAGTGAGGGGAAGAGACTGTCTGGTTCTGGAGGATCAGGCAAGGGTGGGAGCCAGCTCCGCTGCCCTAAATGTGGAGACCCCTGTACACATGTAGAGACCTTTGTTTGTGAGTAAATGTTGTACTCCTCAGCAAACTGTTTATCTATGCAAATGATCTGAAGCATAGTTTGGCTGAAAGGTTTCTGTAAAAACTATAAGAATCAAGAGGAGTAAGTTTTGAAGGTACATGACGTTAAGATAATATTGTAAACACAGAGACATTTTCTTGGAGTTGCACACAAGTTTCCCTGGAGCCATCACAAGTAGTGATCAGCCTCGGCTTTTGGTGGCAGTTGTTGGTTGTGTGTCAAAGATTAAAAAAAGGAAAAGAATGGGGAGATGACATGTTATGAAAGCAGTCCTGTCTCCAGGGTAGTACATAGTGCCATGAATGAATAAGTGGCATCGCCACTGCAACAAGAAAGGTGTCTGTTTTGGTTGGATGCCATTCAACATGGATGAAAAGGAGAAACATAAGAAGAAAGATGGTGCACTGTTTTGTCATTGGAGCAACACTCCAACTTCCACATTTTTCTGTGTTACAAACCTTGGTGGTAGACTGAAATAACTATAAGCAGTAGTGCAAACAGCACACAAATAGTGCACCACAAACAACCACCCTCACTGTTTTCCTGCTGCGATTTGTTACAATACAGACATGCAAGTAAATCATAAGATGCTGGTTTCTTCGTTGTCCAGTGACGATTTTCTGCTTTGTGTTGCGACATCAAAGGTGTGAATTTAGAAGTCTTTTCTTGGATCGATATTTGAGGTCAGAAAACACTCAGACAATAGAATGGGGGGAATTTTTCAGCCTCCAGTTTCCATGTTGTAATGTCAGTGTTGACTGTCATAATGAGTAAGAAGCCACAAGTGCACACCCCCACTGGCATGACTCCACTGCCCACCTTTTTAGTTTTTTTTATGATGACATTGTGCCGTTTGAACAGTTGAATGAACTTTCTGTGTTACTAAATGGTTTGTCCTGTACCTTTGTGCTGTTAATAGTCATTTTAGTCATGTTCTCTTGTAGACCACAGAAACAAGATAGAATATCGTTTCAATACATTAAAAAGAAAGATGTTTACACAGCTTACTGTCAGTTGAACAAAAATCGATACTGAGACTGCGATTCATTGTAGCTATCTACTGACTCAGACTGGCTCTGTTTTTGTTCAGTTTATGCACACAGCATTTTCTGATTCATCTTACAAAGAAGCAACAATCTGTCACTGTCTTATCACAGTGAAGTAATATTGCATTTTGGTTGTAAGTCATTTATATTATCCTAAATTTTCATGTTGTACAAGCACGTTTAGAAAATAATTGAAATATCAGTGTAATGCTGAAGTATAAAAACTGTTATACATCTTAATGCTTTAAAATCTTTTTGAGCAGCATATTCACATTAAATCATTTGTATTAGCCAGCTTAATCTGTAGCCATAAAAAATTGTTGTCTGTAAAAATTTCTTTCAACAAGGTTTTGAAATTTTTACTTCTTTCTGTATTCTTTTATAGCATCAACACGATTTGTCAAATGTGAGAAATGTCATCACTTTTTCGTGGTCCTGTCTGAGACGGACTCTAAGAAAGGGCTAAACAAAGAGCCAGAATCTGCTGCGGAGGCAGTGAAACTGGCATTTGCACAGAAACCTCCCCCTCCTCCCAAGAAGGTAAGAAATGAAGCCAGCAGGGAATACATTTGCTGTTAAATTACTGTCATTGTAGTTTAACACATTCTTGTCATTTTGTTACGCTTTTATACAGTCGTGAAGAATACAATGGCTCCTTGTGTTTCAGATATATGCCTATCTCGACAAGTATGTTGTTGGCCAGTCCTATGCAAAAAAGGTGTTGGCAGTTGCTGTATATAATCACTACAAGCGCATCTACAACAACATCCCTGCTGGGAGTCGACAGCAGGTGGAGGTCGAAAAACAGCCGTCTTTAACACCTCGTGGTCAGTATTCCTGTTTTCTGTGGTACATTGCTTCAGTCGGCATCCAAACTAATTCAAACTAATTCAATCTTACAACTTTAAAATTCATTTAAAAATATTGTGTGCATATTGCACAAGTAAAACCAGACTAACAGTCAGAATTGGAAAATACTGTAGTGCAAATAAAAGTCCATGTTCTGTATCGCCCGTGTTTAGACAAAACTCAAATACATTTAAGGTTAACCTAATTCTGGGCAGCATTTTTGTCTTCAGGACAGCGAGTGAGCGGGATTGACAGGCAACATTGTTTGTAATATGGAAAACAAAATCAATACCAGTGTTTCTTTGTTATTTTTTTAAATATAATTTCAGCACTAATCTTAAAGATAGAAGCAAAAGCTGTGTCCAAAATCACTCTCATGTGCTATGCAATGTACCATATTTACTGTCTTAATTTACTGTTCAGACCTTGAGTGTGTAAATGTTTTCACTACATAGTGTCCTCAAAAAATCTACCATGGCTTTACCAAGAAGGACATGCACACTAATTTCTCTTAACTATCCCACAATCCAGTGCAATTTAGAGATGTCACATCATTGCACGACATGACGACTGTGAATCATTCTGCACACTGATGGTGATGAGTGTCCGAAGGCACATTTTGCTGCTCATTATTGAGTTTCCGTTATATAGAGAGGAGGAATTAGTCAACACATTGTTAATTTGGACACAGCAACGGCATATCTAAAAATAGCACTTCTAATTGAGCTGCTGATAAAGTGAGCATAAAGTGATTAAAACATTTAATTACAACTGACTGTAATGAAATGTTTTAATGCAAATTCTTAACTGAATACTCTTGCAAATATTCAAGTCGGTCACATTTAAGCCATGCAAGTTAGGGCATAGTAGCTATTATTTACAGATTGGGAACTTGACTGTATGAAGAGCACTTTTATACCGTCTACACAAATAACTGATAAATAGTTGCAGCTGTGGCCCTAAATCATTGCTTGCCTTGAATTCTAATCTGTATTATTTGGCATTTGTTCAATAATTATCGCACACAATTGTACAGACTTTGTTTCAGGGACTGTATTAATATTGTGATAATGGTAATGGTTAATGATAATATTGATTTAAGTACTTTCGTCCTCTCCTTGTAGAGCTAGAGATGAGAAGACGAGAGGATGAATACAGATTCACAAGTAAGTGACGGGTCCTCATTACTGTTATCTTTTATCAGTGGTGACCTTAAAAGTCACAACACTTAATCTGCACTTTTCTGCTTGTTTATCTTCGAGTTGCGCAAATGCCAAAATGTACAGGTCACTGTGATTCCTCAGGCAGAGATTTGTTCTGAGCTTTTCAGTGAGATATTTTAATGACTGATTTAAAGCCGTGCCCAGTCCAAAGAATTAGACTATTAGTGATTAATGATTTAAAGCCCCCCTGGGCATTTAAACCACACCTGACAATAGAGTGCATTTTCAGGTTTGGACCTGTGACTGAAACTGTGTGCACTTTCACCTGTTAACCACTTATACAAATAGGTTACAGAAATTGACACAGTAAAATGAATCTTGTAAATCTTTGACTGACCAGACATACAGATAAGATACCCCTGTGACCTACATTCAGACTTTTATTTTCAGTCCAGCCATCATCACTTAGTAACTCCACCCTGGCATCAAGCAAGGCACATGTATTTTTAGCCTGTACATGGAAACTGGTACTATGCTCAGATTGCCACATACACCATCAATGAATTGCCTGTTAATACAACAGTGACACAAATGGTGAGCGTTAAGTCACTTCTTCAGAGTTATTTGTTAAAGATACAATTTTGACTTTTCAGTCACAGAGCTAATGCTGTGACTGGCGTGTTGTTGCAGAGCTGCTGCAGATTGCAGGGATCAGTCCTCATGGAAATGCTCTCGGAGCGTCGATGCAGCAGCAGGCGAGCCAGCAGGCACCTCAGGAGAGGAGGGGAGGGGAGGTGCTGGACTCCACACACACTGACATTAAACTGGAGAAGAGCAACATCATACTTCTAGGTCCAACTGGGTCAGGTTAGTGTTGTGTCAACGTTGTCTAATATTGTAGTATTGCACAGTGATGCAGTTTTTTTGTAGTATAAATGTGTCTTATTAAAGGTAATTTCATGATGATTCACAATTTTTACAGGAAAAACATTGTTGGCGCAGACGCTGGCACGTTGTCTGGATGTCCCATTTGCAATTTGCGATTGCACCACACTAACTCAAGCTGGATACGTGGGAGAAGATATCGAGTCAGTTATTGCCAAACTTCTGCAGGATGCCAACTACTCAGTGGAGAAAGCACAGCAAGGTGGGCAGAGGGTCTATATTTAACAGCAGTGTAGTTTCCAATGTCAGTCATGCCATATGTTTATTAAGTAAGAAGCTAGCCACTGTAAACATTCAATAAGCACAAGAACTCAACAAGCACCAGTGTGTAACACAAAACATTCGTTCTCTTTGCTCCCTCATCATTTACATTTTTCTTCACATTCAATCAGTGGGCAATTTTTTTTGTTACTGTTCTCATTTTATATAGTAAGTCTGAAATAATCCCACCCACAGTATAAAGGTTAAAGAGTGACGTAATGTGAACAAGCAAGAGTTTACAGTCACAGTAGAGCATAGGGGGCACAGCAGTGCTTTGGGCCGAATGTCAGCATGTTTGTTTATATATTCACAATGAATATTGATGTTTATCACATATGGTGTTTACCTTAATTTTTTCTTGTTAGCATTTCCTAATAAGCTCTGAACACAAAGTACAATATTTTGACCTCATGATGGCGCTAGGTGAAAGTGACCAATAAGATGTATTGATCAACGTTGCCTTTCATATAACCAGGCCACTACTGTGCCCAAAATTCAATACTAATTCAGTACAAACTAAATATAAGGGAACCACGTTATTCTGTGTGGAAAACCCCACAGTGAGACTTGATCCTTGTAAACAATAAATATCGTTTAGTTTCACACAAATTACTGTACAACTCTGCTGCAACTTGTTTAAACGTACACACTGACATCACATTTCCATGTTCCACTCCTTACTTGGGTACTAACAGGACGAGAAAGGAAAGAATTGGCTCCAGGCTTAAAAAATGAGGTCAAACATGTTAATTTAAGTAAACTGCATGTTCTTGTAGTTTTATTTTGCATGTTCTTGTATTTTCAACATGAATACTGGTGTGTATTGTGTAAACTGAAACCTAGTAAAGACTACATTTATACACAGACTGGTACTGTCTTGGGTAATGATAAGACGTTAACCATTGTCCCTCTGCTTCGTGTGCAGGTATTGTGTTCCTGGATGAGGTCGATAAGATTGGCAGTGTGCCTGGAATCCATCAGCTGAGAGATGTGGGTGGGGAAGGAGTTCAGCAGGTCAGTATTCAGCCTGAGCTGAACTAAATATAACCTCTAAACAGTGATTTGCTTTAAGGCAGCAACAAATTATTTTTTCTTGTTATTATTTTTCTGTTTATTTTTACTACATCCCCAGGTGATCTTTTGAGAGGTCTTGTTTTGTTTGACCCACAATCCAAATCCATATTTATTCAGTTTTCTATTGTGTGTGACAGAAAGCTTCATATTCTCAGATAAGAAGCTAGAACCATCAGATGTTTTGGAATTTTTGATTTGATTATCACATGTAATTGACTGACTGTTGCAGCTTCAATTTGTTTCCTGATATGAAGCTCAGTACAATTTTGATAACAAAATATATTTTAATGGAGCCACAGATTTTCTGTGCATTTGTAACCAGTTCCCTGTTTTCTATGACTTGGACTTGTGTTGACTTTTTCGTTTTCCTCTTGGTCAGGGCTTGCTTAAACTCTTGGAGGGTACAATTGTCAATGTTCCTGAGAAAAACTCCAGGAAACTGAGAGGGGAAACGGTGCAGGTCGACACGACAAACATCCTGTTTGTTGCATCTGGTGCCTTCAATGGACTCGACAGAATCATTAGCAGAAGAAAGAACGAAAAGGTGAAATTATCACAGCTCAGATATATACTGTGTATCAGCAGGCATTCAGCCAACACCCCTGTTTATTGTCATTCCTGTCTCCAACCTGATCCTCATGTTTCGTGTTTCTTCAGTATTTGGGCTTTGGAACCCCCTCTAACCTGGGGAAAGGGCGCCGTGCAGCCGCTGCAGCAGACTTGGCCAATACCAGCGGTGAGACTGACACAGTTGCAGAGATCGAGGAGAAGGACCGGTTGCTGAAGCACGTAGAGGCCAGAGACCTGATTGAGTTTGGCATGATCCCAGAGTTCGTTGGCCGTCTTCCTGTTGTTGTTCCTCTGCACAGCCTGGATGAAGAAACACTAGTCCGGATTTTGACTGAACCCCGCAATGCTGTGGTGCCTCAGTACCAGGCTCTGTTCAGCATGGACAAAGTAAGGGCTCCTGGTTGTTCCAGTACAGTGTTTGGTTATGTTGAGACAGAAAACAGCACAATGGGGAAATATGCGGCCTGCTGTGTTTGCTCAGAGACGGTGGCAATGCAGAGAGCTCTGACAAAAAACACAACAGGGAATAAACAGAATGTCCAGCAAAGAATGCAGCGTCAGCACCTCAAATACCTTCAGGCACATTCCTGGTAGATTACGTTGTAATGCGTGTGCCCTATTTCTGCTCTCTGCCTTAGAATAGATGTACTAAAATATAAGTCATTTGTGACCCCCTGACGTTTTCAAGAGATTTAAACTGATGCTTATATTACGCCAATCAGTCTGTCCTGGATATTTTGAATAGATATTTTTTTGTCTCATTGGTACCTGAAACATGTTCCTACCAACACAGGCCTTATCAGGAAACTTATCAACATGTGCCTGTTTAGACATAAAGACCTGGATTTCTAGGAACTGAAACTAATCTGCAGTGTTTTTTTTTGTTTCAGTGTGAACTCAATGTAAGTCAAGATGCCTTGAAGGCCATAGCCAGAATGGCTCTGGAGAGAAAAACTGGAGCCCGTGGGCTCAGATCAATTATGGTATGTGATATTCTTTTTTCCCAAAGGTGGCAAACTTTTTAGTCTTGTCCTAGTTTTTTGTAGTGTTCATGCAAAATATGTTTTTGTCAAACACAGGAAAAACTCCTCCTTGAGCCGATGTTCGAGGTGCCGCACTCAGACATCATGGCTGTTGAACTGGACAAAGATGTGGTCCAAGGAAAGTCACAACCAAGATACATCAGGTCAGTGTCTCTGCCCACAGAACTGGGGCGCTTGTGTCACGTCAGAGATCGGATTCCTTAAGTGTATCACACTGAGTCTCTATAGTTGCGTGATTAGAAACTTGAACTGCGGCTTCCATTTGAATTTCAGAGCTCCAGCCAAGGAGTCGGCAGAAGAGGAGTACGACTCTGGCATTGAGGAGGAGAACTGGCCTCGGCAGGCGGACGCTGCTAATAACTGAACCACGTGTGACTCATTTCACCTCAAGGCTGTTGTGTCACAAATCATTAGAGTACTATGAACCTTTTGGATACCGAGCTCGGTACCAACTCTTTTATTATAGCCCCTGATCATAAGCTCTGGACATTGTTGAAGAGGTTTTCATCCTGAACAAGTTGAGAGAGTGTAACAACCTTTGGTCCTGTGCATCAGATATTAATTCTGTACTGGTGTACTCACAGGGTGGACCTAATAAAATATTTCAATCTCTGGGGATTGTTAACATTTTATCTATATAAAGATAATGCAATTTTATTCATGAAAGTATTTGTAGCTAGTTTATTTGTTTTCTCTTGTTGTGATGATGGGCTGTAATGGCATGGGAAGCAATTGGAAGTTAATGGGATCATACTGTACACTTGAAAACCAACACGGGGCGCGGCGAAAGTGTAAATGTGATGTTACCATGTCAAGTAATGCCTTATATCATAAGGGCACGGTATTCCATGAGCACATCAATATTTTGATGTTTCTTCTTTACCACCATTGTAATAATGGTGCTCACAGTGAAATCGGCTGTAAATGTTTAGCTACGCTGCATAGGTAGCATTTGTAAGCAGTTTGTATGACACAACCTCTAATTAGGAGAACATATTGTGAAATATAGCGCACCAGCACACTAAACACAGCAGGTGACAAATAAGGGTGACCTTTTAAACAGCCAGAATGGTTATTTTTTCCGTGTTTTGCTTCCTCTTTCAGCCCACTCTTTAAGAAATGTACATGTGTTTACTTGCAGGCCTCTGTAATGCAGGACCGGATCAGAGGGCTGCTTCACAAAGCAGGATTAGCAGGTTAGCTGGGTAACTCTGAAGTGTTCATGAAATATCCTTTCAAGTTCCGTTTTGTAGTGTTCTCCAATGTTCATGACTGAATCATATCGCTAGGCCAGATGTCAAGTTTATTGTCCAGATTGAAATTATCAGATTGATCGTCTCTCTCACACTGAACCAGCTTCTTCTCCAAACCTGCTTTGTCCAACAGCCCTCAGAACAAAACATATTCTGATTTCCTGTGTGTTCCCCACTGTCAAACTCACCTCGCCTTTAGTGATGTTAACTTGTTACTAAATGGTACCTCAATACAAGTCTGTAGTCACGTCTCTATCTAAATGCTCTCTGACTGAACCACACTGCTGTACTCTCTAAAATGCTGTCTGTGCTATAAAATTAGATTAAACTAGATTTGTTCTCCCTTTGCTTTAAGTTTCATTTTCTTTGAGTAAAATTTCAGAACTGCTTTTGTTTTCAGAGATCTGTTACAAACCTGTAAACCCCTACGAGAAAGTTTGTGACCCTTAAATTTATTGTGATTGTTTAAGATCTATAAATAAAATGTATATCTGTAAAAATTTTAATAGTTTGTTACCTCTGAATTTGTGCTCAAATCACAATGTGCAATTTAAATTCATTTTGCTACCTGCCAAAGTAGATGCAATGAAATGTTTTAGACCTTCACAACACATAACAAACAACAAATGAATGTCAGATGTTCTAATGTGGTACAACACTGTCAGGCTGTCACCTTTATGTAATCAGCTAATCTCTGGAAAGTATCGTGCTGTGCTTTGTTTCCCGATACCTCAGCATTTCCCTAATCCTCCATCCAGTCCACATGGAAATTACTGTCTGTAATGTGGCTTTGAATATGGATTTAAAAAAAAAAAAAAAAAAGCTGCAGTCAATAAGAAAACTGATAAAATAATGAACTAAATTTACAGTAAATGATATTGTGAATGCATTGCTTTGTCATATGGTTGAATGTACCCCTGTTTAAATACCCTGTTATTTGTAGTGGACCCGTGCAGGTTGGATTACAGCAGGCGTATGGGATATTATGGGTAAACAAACCCTGTGATGATGTCAGAGGCTTAGTGAGGAACAGGTTTATCACTCAGTGATGTCTGTGTCATTTACTCCAAACACCTGTCGATGATTCAGAGGTCTGTGGACCTGGAGGAGAATTCCTTGCAAAGGTAAGAAATTATAGAAATACAAAATAAATGTGACGTATAACTAGAAAACCCAGGAGCTCATTTTGATTCTTATGATGCAGGACATTTGTTGGTGTACTGCGGTGAGTGATGAACGTTCTGGAAGACGTCCCATTTCAGACCTGTCTGGGTCCACTGGAGGAGGAAGTGCAGCTCCTGACAGCTCCGGACATCACTGAACCAAACTGCCACCAGATAATGAAGGAAACTGAGGTCACACACTTTAGTGATCATACACACATTTTCTAAGCTCAATGTCTCCTTTCTATATATTTGCTTTTAGAGCTCATGTGCTCTTGCTCATGTAGCATCTGTTAATAAGAGCTGGTTATAATTTCTTATTTCAATTATGCTTCGGCTTAATTGTTTGAAAATCCAGCGTTTAGAATGCTGGGTCTTAAGCTTTATTTTTCATCCTATTGTATCTTTGATGACACAGATCCAGTACAGTAGAAAGTGTTCTCATAAAACAACATCATGTTAATGTAGTGCCCAAGTTGGCTATTCTGATGCTGTAATGAGGAGTTGTCATTTTCAAGAAATAATCAGAATACAATATTGTGTTCTTACTGGAAGGTTGAAATGTGTTTTTGTCATCTTAGTGGTATTATACCTTCACAGGCAAGTTTTTCAATCATTTACCAAAGTAATAGCACAAGTCCTGCATGAAAAATCCTACTTGAGTAAAAATACATGATTATGGTCAGCAAATTGTAGTAAAGTATTAAAGACGTAGTACTGGTTTAGTGAGTCTGACTGATAGTTTATTATATATGGCATCATTAGATGAATTCATACGGAGGGATCAGTGTGTCAGCAGCATGTTACTGTTGTAGCTAAAGATAGTTAGATAAATCTGATGGCTTGTCAGATGAATAATGAGAGCGGAAAAATGAAAAGCTAATTTCTGATCCTCAAATGTAATTTCAGTTTTTGGGCTTTTACTCTTATCTAAAAATCACTGTTTAGTGGAGTTGTTATTAACTTAAAAGCATCTGAAATGGGACGTTGACTACAGTGTTTTTTGTTTTTTTGTAAAACAACAGAAGTGAAAAAATTGAAAACCTGGTTTCATCTTTAACAGTTTGTTGTATTTTAACAGTATTGTGTAAAATCTTGACTCAAAGTTAAATTGTCATATTCATGTAGTGAATTAGAAAGTACAATATTTCCCTCTAAATGTAGTGAAACGGAAGTATGAAGTAGCATAAAATGGAAATACTCAGTATAGTACAAGTCCTGTACTTGAGAAAATGTACTCAATAATGTTAAACTATTGCTTATACACCCTGTCCCAGTTGAAAAAAGCACATGTGTAAATGATAAAATAAGTTTCAAAGTCTTTGTATGGTGCATGTTAGCTCACTGACACATCGTCAGGGTTTTGTGGGACACTTCACAACAATGCAGCCTTTGTTAATGTTATTAGTAACACATGCTGTGAAAAAGTTCTGCTTCCAAAAATGCTTCTGTTCTTTGTTCTGCAGTATGGATTCAACCTAGAGAGGTGGATTTTAACTGGGCAGCAGCCAGTCTGTCAGGCTCCTTCCTGCCCCCCTTACTGGATGATGTTCAGCAGCCCTCAGGACAGTCACAGGGTCGGTTGTAGGAGCAGCGATCCGTGGACCACCAGCCCACGGCCCCGTAGCCACAGCCTGAACTCTGCAGACCCCCGCTGGCTGCACCATCGCACCGTCAAGTTCCTCATATCTGACTCTGACGATGAAGAAGGCTCCTCCACTGAAGATGCACCCCAACCCCCCAAGAGCAGAGAGCGGCCCCGGAGCGCTGCTCCCAAAGACCCGATCTCCAGAGTCAAAGACATGCACCTTGGTCCTGCCGCTCACCACTGCAAGCCTGATTCCCCTCAGACCCTCAGAGGCCACAGAGGTTCTCTCCCAGACTGCAGACAGCCTCTACGTGCTCTGGAGCAGCACAGGTCGCAGCAGTGCAGCCCCCTCCATCACAGCCAGAAGAACAGCAAGAAGAGGCAGCGCTCACTGAGCTCTGGGGGCAGAAAATACTCCCAAAACACACCACCAGCTGGTCCTTCTCCATCCAGGGTGCAGCAGCAAAGACCCTCCTCTGCAGGGCCTGTGGTCAAAAACCGCAGGAAGAAGGTCAGTTTGAGAAAAATATACACTCAGTGACCATTTTACTAGGCATGTCTTTGAAATGTAACTGAATCCACCCCATTAAAATACATGAGGGGGAAAAATATTAAGAACACTCCCCTAAATGTAATACAGTACAGCAGCAGCACCCATTAGAACTTAAATCATGAACATAAAGTGAAATCAACACTACAATGAAAATGTAGAAGCTTTATAGCAGAACTGTGGATGGCTTTAGATTTCTCCGTTGTATAATAACTTAAAACTGAAGGCCACTGAAGTAGTTTTCTCTCTCTCTTTTTTTTTTTTTTTTTTACAAATACATCACAATATTTGTCTGTTCTTCCTTCTATCATCAGGTCCTGACAACCAGTGGCTCTCATGGAGTTTTCTTTGACTCAGCAGCAGAGCTTCTGTCAGCGCTCAGCCAGGAGGAGAGGGAGCTTCTTGAAACCATCACTGAGAAGGGCTACCCGTTATGCACGGCTATCCTGGCTCTGCAGAAGACAGGTTATAGGAGCCCAGAGAAAGTAAGTGCTGCTTTTGGGATATGATGACATTTTTCATTTAACCCCAAGACATAAAATATTGTAACTGTGAAATAAAAGCTTCTTGGAAGATTAAGAAGTCAGACAGGTTGAAACTGAAAATACACCTACTAAAATCATTCTTCACTTGTATTGTGTGGGGGTTCACAACCCATGACCTCTAAAGCACTAATATTTGAGCCTAGATAAATCTCTCTCTCTCTCTCTCTCTCTCTCTCTCTCTCTCTCTCTCTCTCTCTCTCTCTCTCTCTCTCTCTCTCTCTCTCTCTCTCTCTCTCTCTCTCTCTCTCTCTCTCTCTCTCTCTCTCTCTCTCTCTCTCTCTCTCTCTCTCTCTCTCTCTCTCTCTCTCTCTCTCTCTCTCTCTCTCTCTCTCTCTCTCTCTCTCTCTCTCTCTCTCTCTCTCTCTCTCTCTCTCTCTCTCTCTCTCTCTCTCTCTCTCTCTCTCTCTCTCTCTCTCTCTCTCTCTCTCTCTCTCTCTCTCTCTCTCTCTCTCTCTCTCTCTATATATATATATATATATATATATATATATATATAAAAACAATAAAAATAAAAAATAAAAATAACTTTATTTATAATTAACAATCAAAAAATGTTTACAAAGTGCTTTGACAGACAAAGCAAAAGCAGGGCACCCAGAAAGCAACAATCAGGACAAAGTTAAAACATAGCAGATGCAAAAATGCACTATGTTAATACTGGTCAAGTATTTTTTTATATAGCACACATATAGTGGTGGGAAAAGGTTTTCGGACACCCCATGTATTTGCATATATATTGCATTAAAAATCACTCTTAGGTCTTCAACTGCAATTTCTTTTAGTACAATCACAGCCATAATACTAAAACAAATCATAAAAAGCCATTAAAACTTAAAATTGATTGGTTCTATAAAAATAAGACATTTTGAGTATTGGGTCATTTTAGTAGACTATAGTTTTGTTAGTTTTTCTTATAAACAATAAACAAAAACAATGCCATTTGTATTGGTTTGTCTCTGTCTAATGCAGCTACACCTTTTGAAACACAAAAAAGATTTTTCCACAAATATTTCATGATAATATTTGAGATTGTGTACAATTTTTAGGGTGTCCAAAAACTTTTTTCCACCACTGTACAGGTAAATTTACCCGAGTACGGTGAATATTGTGGTTCAAACCTGACAATATTAACTAAAATACAAACTCACCTGACAAATTTAAATATCAAGGTTTAGACTCTATATTATACAGAATACAAATTAGCATAACTAACTTAAATGTTAAGGAACCTATAATATTATATACCCTATGAAACGACCAAGAAATTGGAGTATAAACATGAAGACAACCATATGAACAGGATAGCTGAAGTAATGCACATTGACTAGATTAAAAAAAGTATTAAATACAAATAAAAGATTAATAAGCAATGGAAATATGCCAAAAAAAAAGCTGTACTTGCATAGTACTTTTCATGGCATACATACTTATAGAAGCATATAATTCATGGTTACTTTCTCTAGTCCCAGCATGCCAATCTCAGTCTGATTTCCTGATAGGTCTTAAAGTACCTGGTTGCCAGTGACCGCCTGTGTGAGCTGGGCTATGATGAAGCACAGGTGGAGGAGGCCTTGGAGATGTTTCAGAACTGTGAGAGCAAGGTGAGTCCAGCTTAATGCCAAACACATCAGTCTTTTCTTAACTTGTTTGCCAGTAACACTTCAAATGTGATTTCAGGCTGCTGAGTTCCTGCGCCTGTTGACTCAGTTCAATGAGATGGGCTTCCAGCAAAGTGCCATCAAAGAAGTGCTTCTTGTTCATGAAAACCACCGTGAGAGGGCTCTTGAGGAACTCATGACACACATGGCTTAAACAGACCATCTCCTACAGAAAATCACTTTCACATATGAAGTGAAAAGACTCCACTGATCCTGCCTTTGCATTCTTACTTGGACTCCGTAGATATAAAACATGCGCATAAAAAACAGAGGCAAAAACAGACACTTAGATTTAGTTTTTTTTACCGTTTATTTACAGCTTGATGTAAAAATAAAATTAAAAAAAGTGGTTACTAAAGCACAAATCTAGATGTCACACCAGATGCAGGAGGGAAACCATGTTTCACTGGCCAAATGCTAATATTCTGAAACAAATCAGTGCTTTAGATAGTTAACGTTTACCCCTTTGAAAAGCTGTAACCCTAAAAGAAACAACAATCACTTAAGAGACACAGAAATACATACAGTGAAGAAAACTGCAACAGCAGTTAACCCTGAAGAAAAGAGACTCAAAATGTTCACACAGATTAAAATATTTACACTTTTGGAAGAAGTTTACATTGAGGATCTCTCCTTGTCAACTGCTGGAATCTATGAGAAACTGCGGCTGAGCTGGATGACTCGATGTGGAGCGGCTCCTCTGAACTATCAGTGATGGCTGACAGTGGAGTTCAACAATCCCGACTTCACATTTGATTTAGAAGCCTTCGAGAGGTCTCTCTGTAAAGAGAGAAAATTAAAAACAGTTTCAGTTTCCCTGCAGCCACAATTATTGAGTCTGGTATGTTTGAGATTTTTGAAAGATTTACAGTTGAGGACTGAAGCTTACTGTCAGTCACATAATTACATAGATTATCAGTTTCTAAACATGTTTTATATGTAATAAATGCTGCCTATATGATGTGGTAGGCCGAGTTTTTACTAAGTTGTGGTAATTGTCTAGGTTTTCACTGTATGGTCAAGAAAACACTATGAGATGGCTCAAATCTTTTTAATTAAGTTTTGTCATCACGTAATTTATCACATATTACAGATAAATGTAGATATAGAAATGGAAAAATTAACATCTTATAGCAACAAAGGCATTAAAAGAGGGAAAATCCTTCCTTCAGATTTAAAAAAAGGCACTTTTACGACTTAAATCCAGCTAAAGAAACCGTAAATTTAGTCCTAATACAATCCTTCATATGGACCTGAAAATATATATTGCTTCTTGGTACTGATGTAATCCCCATCCCGCAGAAAACAATGTTTTAGCCTGTACTTCAGAGGACTTTGTGTAGTTAAGGATTAATCAGATGTAAAACCCACATTTACCGCAAATTCCGAATAGGAGCCAGCAATAGAGTTAAAGGTGAAGGTGTGATCTTGAGTATCCTGAGACCTTAGAGCGCCACCTGGAGTGTTTCTATTTAGATGGGAGATGTTTTCCTTGTTTCGGTCTAGTGCACGGGGTGTCCGTCCGTTTCCGGGCGTTCGCAGGCCAAAACCCTACAGTAAGACCAACAATGATAGTGTGTTTTTAGCCAGCGGTTTCATTTAATGTAATTAAGAGCAAAGGACAAAGACGATCACTTAGGTATGAATCTATAAAAAAAAAAAAAATAATAAAATAAAAAACAGATACAGAACCAACCTACCTAAGTTTACTGATTTGATCACTGTCAAAACACAAAGTAAGATGAGTCACAAGGACCACAGTGAGCCTACCTTGCTGGCAGACAGAGGTGGCTTCTGGACGGAGGACTGGCACATGGTTCCACTGAGGCCTGAACTAAGAAAGCTGTTAGGAGTGGAGATGGTCGAGGTGCCGTTGAGCTACATGGACGGAAGAAATAGAAGGTAAATTTGTCATTTCCATTGCCTTTCTGCAGCCATACGTTAAATTTAAAAACATGTTACTAAAACTCAGCAATTCTGTTGAAAATGTATGAGTGTCTTACCTTTCTTACTTTTACAGGTGTGGGAGTCCCTGCTAACCGCCTTTTAGATGGTGTTCTCATTACTGTCCCATATAACATATCCTCCTGTGTCTGCTTCGTTTTCTTCATTTGCTGTTTACAAACAAACAGGCGTGTAATATTAGTACTCTTCTCTCAGGGACATGTAGGGATTGATGCAGTTATTTTATTTTAAAGCAGTAACATAACATACCCGCTCAAGTTTCTCCTTCTCCTTTTCGCTGTGGTGGTGGTCCCACTGTTGCTGGACATACTCAAGAAATTTCTGTCCATTGACCAGGAACTCCTTGCAATGTTGCTCTTCCCAAGCATCAATTTGGGCTTTCAGATTCTTCTCCAGCTGAAACAAGCACAACATCCTTTTTACCTTGTTGCCACATTAACAGATTTACCATTGACAGTTGATTGTGAGATCACAATCCAAAATGCACATAAATTACAGGCTCGGGTCATGTTTTACCATCCCCACCTGATGGTTAAAGCCAGTAATGCACTGACAACCTGCCACTTTCGCTCTGCTCACAGATGGTTTGCCTGACCTCATCACTTTTACTGGCAATTCATGTAAAACTAGTGCTCCTACTAGCAGACATCTGCTCACAATATCATCATGTTTACATATTTACTGGATAAACAGAAAGTCAGTTTTTCCTTACCTTAGGCAAACTTTTTTGCAGGTCACTTCTCTGCTTCTCTTCTTTCAGAAGGTTTCCACCTCTGTTGTTGAACCTTGAAGGGTCATTAGCCTTTTTCTGAAAAGGGAAGCACATATGAGTCTCTTAACCACATCAAAAGAAATCTACACTAATGAGAACAATGCTCACATCAAGTTCCAAGTACAGGGTCCAGTTGTCTTGCCATTTTGAAACTCCCTCAAAGAGTTCGCTGTGGGCCTCGTAATACTTCTTCAGGGTGCTGACCTCAGCCTCATGCAGATTGAGAAGCTCTTCAGTGAAATCCTCTGTGGATAGAAAACACGCATTGAGTCACTTCTTGTGTGACATTTGTTGCTTAGATTCGGTGTAAGGGCATTTTCGTTCAACAACAGCTACTCACCGTCATGATATGGAACAAAAGCTTGCTGCTGTTCCTGGCTATAGAAGCATTTCTCCCACAAAAGGGCAATCTCCGCTCTGATGGCCTCGATGACACTTTTCATGCTCTGCATTTTTAGCACCTCTAGACGCTGGACTTCAGTCTGGAGCTGGAAACACACAGACAGTATTACAAATTCATATGGAGGAGCATGCTTGGGGAAACAACGCACTATTCCATCATCAAAAATCATTCACTATTGTAAAACACCACAGGAGGTCAATTTCTTACTGCCTCAATGTTTTTCTTCTTTGACTTGACCATATGCTCTGCGAAGGCATCCCTGTCCTCTTGTGGAATACGAAGCCTTTCCCACAACTCCTGGATCTTAGTGCGGAGACCTAAACAACGAAGCTCATTCTCAGCCTTGCGCTCTTGTAGCTGGAGGGAGAAATAAATCATACACCAAATATATTATATTATACTTCAGACAAGCAAATATGTTGAAGCAAATATCCTGAACTCACCTGACTGAGGAGCAGTTTCAGAGCTGCGATGTTGTCATTTGATAGACAGAATTCCTCCTCATCCTCACACATCACATCTGTTTCAAAACTGGTCTCTGGTTGTTGTTCCAGATCATCCATGTAAACAACAATCTCCTTTTTGATACTCACAAATTCCTCATGACGACGTTCCTGAAATGGGAAGACGGGTTACAAACCTAATAATAAATGCAAGGAAACAGTTTAGCAAAGCAGAATGCCAGTTCCACCTTTTCTTTGGTCAGATCATCAAGGTAGGCACGATAGGCTTCCAGTTGCTTCAGCGATGGAACAGAGTTGGGGTCAATGCTAAAGGGTGTGGTGCACATAATGTCACACAGCTCGCGGTCTTTGGCAGTGAGGTCTTTAATCTCTTCCATTCTTTGCTTCTTGTGCTCCTTCATCACCTCTAGACGTGTGCGGCTGTTCTTCTCCATCTGCAGCATGCTGCAGCCTTCCTCCTCCTGCAAAGAAAGACAAGAAGTTAGCCACAAAAACACCAACATTTTCTGGACATGGACAAAGAAACAACCACATATTTCTTTAATAAGAGTGTACCTCAAAGGGGGGCAGCTGAAGTTCAGAGCACAATTGACTGAGTTCTTCGCGACAAGACTCTATGCTTTTCATTAGTCGTTTTTTGAGCCCTTCTTCTTCAACAATCATGAGGTCCAGCAAACCCTGCAGGGAAGGAAAACCGCAAAAAGGGGTTGTTAGTTTAGTTCTGTAAGACCAAACAGTGACTTTAACTGCAACATGTAATATTTTATCCACCAGCATTCAGCAGGCCAACAGCTCATTCTCATCTTTCTCTTATGATCTTTTGCATCATGTCACTTGAATAAAGCTGCATTTTTTGGTGGCCTTTGATAGTCATTGACCAAAACAGTGTCTGTCTCATGGGTACAACATTTGATCAGTCATCTAAAGCCACACCCGACTAGGGCATGGATCAACTCACTGTTAGAGAATTGTCAACGAAAAGCACAAAAACCTTTTGTGGACCATTGCCTATTGAACTTTTCTCTAAGAAAAACAAAACATTTTCTCAGTGCGTTCACATTTTTTGTACAGTGTAACGTACTTCAATGTTGGACTTACTTTAATGTGCTTGTTAACATCGTTGGTTCTCTGCACACGCTGCTCTTCAGGTATCCCTATTTCATCCCAAATGTCCTGCAGCCTGACCATTGCCCTGTTCATGTAGGCAACAGACTCAGCTGCATGGACTTCACTGGAGGAAAGCAAGTGGTCAAGTTGGTTAGTGGTCTGGGGTTTAAACTTGTAATATTAGTCTAAACCAGCAAAGGAGGAGCTTAAAATGAAATAGCAAATAGGGCTGGATGTTTTGGGCGACATCATAACGATTTTTTCTGTTATGACTTTCAAAAATGAAGCTTCCATTCAACATTCACTGTGGAATAGATTTAAAACGTGGAGCATTATTATATTAGATACCATCAAAGGGTGGCTGTCACACCGCTGACAACAGTTAAAAACCTGAGTCAGACCTGCTGTAGAACATATATATATATATATATATATATATATATACATATATATATATATATATATATATATATATATATATATATATATATATATATATATATATATATATATATATACACACACACACACTAATTTGTAGCCTTAACAATTAGCTCAGTGCATTGCATTTTAATTCGGCATCAAATAACTGTTCAGCCCTTTCAGGAAACTCTGTTAGTTGCCAGAAGCTAACGTTAGACGCCTACAATCAGTTCATCGACGGATCAAGCTAACCTTAGCTAGTTGCTATCGATAGCTAAAGACGATGAATGCTGCATTAGATGTAACGTCAAATAACTAATGTCACAACCAGCACGTCAGGAGCCAAACAAAACACTAACAAAAAATATAACAGCTCAAAATTAGTTATTGCAACAAACACAGACAGCTCCTCGATGATACAAGCGATGTGCGACAGGCTAATCAGGAAGTTTGCTAACAGAAAACACAAGTTAAACAAGGTATTTAAACCATCTAGTACGAACCTCACTCTCATGTTGTTCGGACAGTTAAAATATATTAAAAACAATCTTCTTCGACGCCCAGGCTGTGTTCCCTGGTACAAAGCTGGCTGGGTTCGTGTCGGTGCGGCTGTAGTTCTCCTGCTTTCCGTCCGTTTGTTCACTACGTTTGAAATTTGCACCGAAACAACCTCTGCGCTCTGATTGGCTGATTAAATAGACGTCAGCGGAAGCTTCGGATTTTTTTTTCTGTCAGACTCGGTTCATTTAAGGCGGCGACTGTAGGAGAAACAGCTACAGATGAGACAAAGAATGAGCCGTTTCTCCAAAAGAAAAGTGGATCTGAGAACTTTAAATTGTGTCAAGTGTGTCTGTAACAACTACAGCACCACCCAGGTAACCCACCAGGTTTTCACTGAATGTGTTTAACTCGATAGTTGTTGTGATAGTCTGTCACTGGGTGTTTCTATTAAATGCTTGACTCAAACAGGGAATATTACGGTGGCCGAGAGGTGCAAACCAAATTTACATAATGCAAAACACTTTTACAACCTCCAAGACAAATTTACAAGCGATAAAACACTTTTACAAGTCCAAAAACACTTTTACAAATCCAAAATCCAAATTTACATAATGCAAAACACTTTTACAACCTCCAAGACAAATTTACAAGCGACAAAACACTTTTACAACCTCCAAGACAAATTTACAAGCGACAAAACACTTTTACAAGTCCGAAAACACTTTTACAAATCCAAATTTAACCGGAAAGGGAATGTCCCAACTCCGGGGTATAACCGGAAGTGGCAACGAGGAGCGGCTAATGCAACTTTTCGTTGTTGCTAATGGTGAACCAAGCGAGCGGGTGATTGTTGCATCGTGGCCCAAATAACTTTGCACAACATCTCAAGTGTAGTTCAGTTGTTTTTACTGAAGCTCGTGCCCAACCACCAAGCACATATCTTTTAGGTACCGCTTCTTCTGTGGTTCTCTCACAACAGTAACATTCAGTAGGTAACATTACGCTCGTGCGCCCTCTACTGGAGAAACCGTATAACAATAATATAACATTGTAATAATTACTGTCCACAGTATACTTGTACATTTAACTTGGAACAAGCCTTGGTATAACATTTAAAACAATAATATTAAATCTCAGTATACCACGGTGATGTTTTGCCCGTTTTGTGGGTAACATATGAACCGATTGACGCGGTTTTGGTTTTCGTGTTGTCGGTCTTTAGAGTGTTTAAATGTCGCAGATCAGACCGACAGAGTGCATTAGCCGCTCCTCGTTGTCACTTCCGGTTATACCCCGGAGTTGGGACATTCCCTTTCCGGTTAAATTTGGATTTGTAAAAGTGTTTTCGGACTTGTAAAAGTGTTTTGTCGCTTGTAAATTTGTCTTGGAGGTTGTATAAGTGTTTTGTCGCTTGTAAATTTGTCTTGGAGGTTGTAAAAGTGTTTTGCATTATGTAAATTTGGTTTGCACCTCTCGGTCACCGTAGGATTATTATCAGAGCAGATGGGCAATTCCTCACAAAACCGACAATCATATCAAAATAATCATAATAATATACCATTTAGAATATTTGTTAAAAAAAAAAAAAAAAAAAAAAAACACCTATGATGAACACCGAAGCAGGCCTACACACATATCCCTCCTTTGTTTTTTAAAATTCAGGATGCTTTGTTGCAATGGATGTGTGTCATCCTCCTCCCTACTACACTGTGGTCACTGGGTCTGTATTTGGTCAGGATCTATAACTGCTTTGCACCTCTGACAGTAAAGAGATACCCTGTTAAATTTGTTCTGAGTTTTAGTCTGATTATTCCAGTGCTCCAGATACACATTTTTTGTTGGTGTAATATTGTGGCTGACTGTTTGGTTGTTAGAGAGCAGAGCAGGTCTGAGGTTAAACAGTATTAGGTGTTACATGGGTTTGTAGCACCTGAAATCTCATTGTGTTGTATCAATAATTAGTGGGTAATGACCCAATTCTGCCCTATATGCATTTGATTGTGTTTTTCTTTGAATTAAATATGGACCCACAGAATTCTGCATGCTTGTCCCATCTACTGTCATCTTGATGACTGAGTGGACCCCAAATTTCACTACCATAAGGAACGATTACCTGAATTACATGGCAAATATTTTTGTCTGAATTCCAACTGATATAGTTTTCTTATATTTTTGTTTCTGTTTTGTAAAATGGTGTGTCACTGCATTCACTGCCAGATGAAAGTTACTCAAGACACTGATTCTGAACACTATAGGTATTAATAATAGAAGGTGTGATCTACATGGATGTTTCTTAATTTGATATTAACAGGAGCTGAAATTAATCAGACATTAAGTTGTTGCTATTTTACTTTGCTCTACCTCTCAAAATGTCACAGATCATGTGGGGGGGTTTGGCAGTCTCTGATCTTTAATCATTCTTCAATTCCTGTACACAAACACAGACAAGCTTAGTTGAGTTTGAAATTAAGCCGTTTATATAGAATTTTGCAAGAGGAAACACACTGGCCTTACAAATAAATACGTATTGAGACTTGGAAGTAAAACAAGGTGAAATTACAATTGTACAGACAAAACAGAATTTGGGTTAGTTTCGTGATTTCAGCGTGATAAAAAGCAGCCTGTGTTCACTCATCAGTGAGGATACTGACATAAATACAGGTTCCTCAGCACTTCCTCACTGAACTGGTAGGTTAGCTTCTTCTTTACTTTTTTGATCTCTCCAGTTTTACCATAGTTCCTCAGAGCTCGAGCCATTTTTTGGTAGGTCATTTTCTTGCGGTTTCCTTTCTGATATCCCCAGTGGCTTGCCAGAGCTTCTTTGTGTTTTGTGGAGAACTGGAAGATGCCCTTGTCCTGGTCCACCCACCAGATGCTGTCGCTCATATCACCATTTCTTAGCAAGTCCAGGAGAAACTGGTACAGGCGGATTTTCCTCTTGTTGTCTGGAAAATATATTTGTTGAAGCAATTTCTGCCAGTTCATGAAGGCTTAAGTACAATTTCTATCTCAAATACTCACTAATGTCTTTCCTGAAGGAAGAGTGGCTGCGGTCCTCAAATTCTTCCTCCCCCTCTGACACCTCGAGTGGGGGACTGATTCCTCGTCTGTCCTCCTCTGAGTAGTACTGTCCAGGTGAGGACGAGGCCTGGTACGGGTAGTTGAAAAACGGGATCTTTAGGGGAAATATATATAGTTGGAGATTACACAAAGAAGAGACAGGGCTGCAATGTTCTGTTTTGCAATTATTCACCGTCTGACATTTTAAACACTGCCATTGTACCAAAAGAGGAAGTTGCTCGGCCAAAATAGAATTCAGTCCTCAGCAGCACCACGTGGTGCAGATGACATTTCAGTGAACATATCCCAGACTGTCCACATCGTGTTCTGTATTTGTGGAGATGAAATTACATTTATATAAAAAAGGACATTCTAAAAGCTCTAAATCCATAATGTTTTCTTTTGAGTAGTTCCTGAAAATAATGTGTTTTCATTTTGGAGGCAGCGATGGATTGACTCTACAGACACACATCACACAGTATTAAATTCTGGAGCTCACATATCTACAAAAGAGCTGCTCAAAGGGACTCGCTGGATATGTTGGGCTTCCGTCTATAATGTAATATTGTAAGGTCTTGACCTCACCATGTGGATTTCCTGAGATTACTTCTGTAGTGAATTGGTGCTATATAAATGAAACACTATTTGAATTGAACATTTATATGTATATCGACATTACAGTTGAATGGTTAGTGGATTTATTTAGTACTCTTTCGAAAATATATATTATTTGCCAACCACTTTAACAACTAATTTGTCATTTTGTAACCAAAAAAACCCCCCAAAGCTCTCACATTTCAGCTTCTTAATTGCGAATATTTGCTGTTTTTCTTTAATGATGCTACTTGGGCTCTGGAATACCTTGTTGGGCATTGTTCATAATTTTCTGTCAGTGCATGGGGTAAAGGATTAATAGAATAGGCAACTTTAATGAAAATAACAATAACCAACAGCCCTAATTAACATTTAAATTCCAAGTCAAGTGAAGTTCTCCTAAAATGTGAAAAGAGGCTGTGTCAAATTGGTGCCAAGTTCAGCCCAGACTTAGTTTTTTCCTGTGAGTGGCCTTTCATGCTTGAGATCCTTACACTTGCACTGACTAAGTGTGTCATCTCTCCATGAGCAAACAGACTTATGTGAATCACTGCTGTAGTAACAGCTGATATAATGTCACTGCAAAGCATCACTGCTGCCTGCTATTAATAAAATGACAGTCTAAACGGACACTGCATGGAATTTAATAATGAGAGGATGCAATCATATCGATCATTTATGTCAGGACACTTATATGTCAGTATTTCCAGTCACATATGCAGAGACTGACTTTTCACTCTCATAATCTTCCATCTGTAGACTTACTTGTGGCGACACCGACAGAGGGACGAGTGGAGGGTCCAGGTGAAGAGGCAGAGACTCGCTGCTGTATCTGTAGGGTTGTATGAGCTGCTGAGGAGACACAGCCTGCAGCTCTGTGAGGTGATTCACGGGGGAGTTCTCAAAGTCTGACGGCTGGACTCGCTCAGAGTGGAAGGTCCATCTATGGTCTGGAAAGTTATGTAAGTTTAAGCACCTGGCTGTGAGGATTTTCATTTTATAAAGTGAGTACATCCAGTCTTCTCACCTTCATAAATCTCCCCCACAGTACTGAGGTAGGGGTACAGCTCTACTGGAGGGCGATAATTCTCTGGCTCGGCTGGAATAATTTCCTCTGAAGCCTTTGAAGGGGAAAAATTCAATGTTTGAATCTCTCTGTGTAGCCAAAACTAAGTCAAATATGACCTTTACTTCTTAACTATAGAATTTTAAAAAAGCTTTTAGAAGAACATGAAGACAGAAAAATCAATACAATAACGTAACAAAAAGACCAAACGGGAGGATTTACTTAGTGATTCTTAATAAACACAAACAAAACTCTTCCTTTCATATCTATATAGTCAATAAATGAAATTCTCAATGTCCTAAAGCTCCACCTTGTCCATGAGAACATTTAAATGTCACTAGATATAACTTATAGAAACACACACAGGTTAATTTGTCAAATATCCTATTCTGTCTAACAAACTATTCTCAAAAACTTTATCGGTAATGTTACAAACTGAAAAGAATAACTTACAGGTGATATGACGAAGCCGTCCATCATGTAAACAAGGCAGCATGAGCTTCGTGGTTCTTGAAGCTTGTGACAAAAGTAAACTTTTTCCTATTTCTTCACTGAAAAACACGCAACGTTGCCGAGCGCTGACTTCAACACAAAAATGGGAACTGAAAGTGAGAAATAAGCTGGACTATATGCAGGCGACGTTCACATCATCCACATGTCAGATTGGTGTGATCAATTGGTTCCTGATGGTCGAGCATCATGTGTACATGCATTTCTCTAAATCATACAGGAAAATATGTCTTTGTGTTGGTCTACGCTTTAAATCATGTATAAAACATCTACAGATATTTGTGTAGAAAGTCACAAAAAGCTAAAACGGATGCACTGAGAGTGGACAGTTATCACACGTATGAAGCATTGAGCCCTTTTGTGACTTTAACACTTCAATCCTTCCTAACACAATGTAAAATCTATTATAAAATCACAATTTAAGTAATAGTATTATTAAGTATTATTAAGTATTTAAGTAATTCAGTTAACACTGTGGAAAACTGTGCAGGAAAATATGATCTACCAATTTTCCAACACATCACATTTTCAATCACAACAACTTCATGTAGGATTTTTTTATAGTTGCTGCACACGGGGGCTGAAACCAAAAGTGAAGTTTGGAACCGGCTTTGTTCCTCTTTTAGTTTGGAATTATGGTTTTCAATGAGGAAGTTCTGATTATGAGAATAAAACCAGTGAAAACACGACTGACAGGGACGGAGCCACTGTGTAGCTTGTTTGTGCAAAGTTGTGCAATAGACCCAGATCGATAGCTAGACTCTTCTCCTCTGTGGTTCCCCGGTGGTGGAGCCAGTTACCAAACTCTGCTCCATCTGCAGAGTCCCTCTCAGGCTTTAAGAAAAGACTAAAAACCCAGATCTTCACTGAACACCTTTGCACTTGACAGACTGCAAAAAAGCAAATAAAATATAAAACCTTTTACGTCTTCACAGCCTGTAGACAACACGTTCCTATTATCATGCTTGAACTTGTTTTATGGCTCTTATCAGGGTTGTTTTCTCCTGACTAGATCCTTGATTGTGTTGTATTTAGTCCCAGATGTATGTCGCTTTGGATTAAAGCATCTGCTAAATGAAATTGTAGAATTGTAGACACAATGTGAGACAGATATTATTACAACCACCTTTAACATTATATATATATATATATATATATATATATATATATATATATATATATATATATATATATATATATATATATATATATACATACATATATATGTATATATGTGTATATATATATATATATATATATATATATATATATATATATATATATATATATATATATATACACATACATATATATGTATATATGTGTATATATATATATATATATATATATATATATATACACACACACACACACACACACACTTTTACACCTGCTCTCAAAATAATACAATAAACCAAACAGTGTTCTGGAATATTTTTCATGTGTTTGACTCTTTGGACGGAAATTTACCAGAGGCAATCTGCTGGATGTGATGCAACTGTTTCCTTAAACACAGAGAAAAACTGAGGCCCTTTTTATTATGGTGTTTCTTATCACTTTAGACAGCAGCAGATGAAGCGATACTAGAGAGGCTCAATTTAAAAAAACAAAAACAACAGAAAAACAAATGCAGGGTATTCCTCTTGTCTAACTTTTGCAGACTCCAGCAGTCTTTTCCTACAGTGCGTAAAGTGCAGCTCTGGGGCTCCAAATATTTGCTCTGTCTCCATCTACTGGACAGACATGTTGGATTGACCAGTATCTAGGCTAGACTGAGTTCAGAGGCATTAGAGGAGACAACCAAAATAGCTCATCGAGGCCCAAATTTATTGATCCTTCCCCCCCCCCGAAGAATTTGGCTCTGTTCGGAGATGGTTGACAAATCAACGAAATGAGGGCTTCGGTGATTTATCCGCATTTCAGATTCCTCTGTGTTGCTGAATTTCCTCCGCACCTCAGACACTGACAGCAGCAGCAGCATCAGCAGCAGCGGCCAGGATCGGAGTCCTGCTGTCCCGTGGAAATATCACGGCACCGAGCCGACAGACGCATGGAACATGGCTGCTATGAGGACTTTAACCGTGGCGGGTCTGTTTTTGGCGTTTTGCGCGTTGGGACTGATAGCGGTGGCGATCAGCACTGACAACTGGTACGAGACCGACGCCAGGAGGCACCGGCAGCGCTGCAAGAATTACTCAAACAAAAGAAACGACCCCGGCTACATCTACATCTCCAACAACAACCTGCCGCTCCGCATGCTGCCCAAAGAGCGGAGCGCGGAGCGGAGAGGCTCCGGCGTCGGTGGCGGGATGCTGCTGCGGGCTAAGCGGCACTTCTTGGATCCTGCCCCGGCCATGGAGTCCCTCTGCAGTCGGCAGTACAACTCCACCGTCACCGGACTGTGGAGAAAGTGCCACCGGGAGGGATTTGACTTGGAGACGGAGGATTTGATCTTTAAAGGTTTGTGTTATAATGTGTTTGTTTTGGATTTTTTTTCTCCCCGTGTGTGTGTGTGTGTGCGCGTGTGTGAGACGCTGTCAGTAAATACTTTGTGCACGAATGCGCTACCCAAGGTGCTGATGCTGCGCACAGACCCTGAAGGCCTACGCAGTATAACACGGAGTACAGTTACAATGCAATCGACGTGCTGTGTGTGTTTTTTTTTCTTTCTCTCCCAGCTCTAAAGGGCGAGCTGTAGTAACAGAAGCCTCGAAATGCGTACAATAAGCTACTCCACAATGGTGTGGGTGGATGGGTGGGTGGAGAGGAGAGGAAAGGAAAGGAATGGAGGGGGATTTTGGGTACCTTTTTTGTTTTTTTGTTGGGTTTTTTTCGGGGGAGGGGGTGGCAGCAGAGAGCCTTGTGATATCCTCTCCCATCTAATCTCGGAGCTAACGTGAGACATCCTCTTTTGTGTTGTTTACATCCACAGGATTGGTTCCGCGCTGCACACCAATAAAATACTACTACTCCTCATCAGCGCTCCCCAGAAACCTGCCTATCAATCTGACCAAGACAATAAGGCAGGATGAGTGGCACGCACTCCGTGAGTTGCCAGTTTATTCTCCCTCTTTCCATCTGATGAATTAACGTAGAGAAACCAGGCAGGGCAACAAATAACGCTTGTGCTTGTGCGCCTTCTTGCAGACCTGCAGAGGATGACTGCCAGCTTCATAGGCATGGCCATATCTATCATCCTGTTCGGCTGGATCATTGGAGTGCTGGGCTGCTGTCAGGAGCATGATCTGATGCAGTATGTCGCCGGACTTCTCTTCCTCATGGGAGGTAAGATGCACTTTTACGTAAAGGAGCGCTGCCCCGACTGGCCACAGAGGGGCGGTGTGGTCCGTGTTAATCACAGCTGCTGTAATGATGCATCACAAGGGGATGAAAATGGGTCTGTGCCTCACTGGCTCTGTTCTGGCTCTCTGGCAGGGACATGCTGCATAATCTCCCTCTGCACATGTGTGGCTGGGATCAACTTTGAACTGTCCCGCTATCCTCGCTACATGTTCGGGATACCGGAGGACATCAGCCACGGCTACGGCTGGTCCATGTTCTGTGCGTGGGGCGGGCTGGGCCTCACGCTGCTGGCTGGCTTCCTGTGCACACTGGCCCCCTCCCTGTACCCACCACAGACCCCGGTGGTGCACAAGCCCAGACAGGAGAACGGCTGTGTGTGACACATCTAACAGACACCTGTCTCATCCTGAAACAGTGACGAGCCCTGTTCCGGAGACACTTTTACCCATGCAGGGACTCAGAGCAGAGAGAGAGAGGGATGGATGGATGGATGGATGGATGGATGGATGGATGGAGAGCCTTCAGCTCGGCACAAAGAAAGCACAGAACACTGGCTCTCACTCATATGAAAATGATGAAGAAGTGAGATTGACTGAAGATGATTTTCAGTTCCTCTGGTGCTTTTTCCCCTGTCCCTCTTTATGAATGAACTCTTCAGTGTCATTGCTTGCTCCTCAAGAGGAGAATATAATAATTTCTTCCTGTAAAATCTGCTACTTTGAGAAGAAGAAGAAGAAAAAACGAGAAAAAGACAAACTGGCAGAAGATCAATAGCACAACTTTGAAATCTGTATTGAATAAGTGTTTTGTCGCTTGTAAATTTTTCTTGGAGGTTGTAAAAGTGTTTTGCATTATGTAAATTTGGATTTTGGATTTGTAAAAGTGTTTTTGGATTTGTAAAAGTGTTTTATCGCTTGTAAATTTGTCTTGGAGGTTGTAAAAGTGTTTTGCATTATGTAAATTTGGTTTGCACCTCTCGGCCACCGTAGATTATTATCAGAGCAGATGGGCAATTCCTCACAAAACCCATAATCATATCAAAATAATCATAATAATATACCATTTAGAATATTTGTTTAAAAAAAAAAAAAAACACCTATGATGAACACTGAAGCAGGCCTACACACATATCCCTCCTTTGTTTTTTAAAATTCAGGATGCTTTGTTGCAATGGATGTGTGTCATCCTCCTCCCTACTACACTGTGGTCACTGGGTCTGTATTTGGTCAGGATCTATAACTGCTTTGCACCTCTGACAGTAAAGAGATACCCTGTTAAATTTGTTCTGAGTTTTAGTCTGATTATTCCAGTGCTCCAGATACACATTTTTTGTTGGTGTAATATTGTGGCTGACTGTTTGGTTGTTAGAGAGCAGAGCAGGTCTGAGGTTGAACAGTATTAGGTGTTACATGGGTTTGTAGCACCTGAAATCTCATTGTGTTGTATCAATAATTAGTGGGTAATGACCCAATTCTGCCCTATATGCATTTGATTGTGTTTTTCTTTGAATTAAATATGGACCCACAGAATTCTGCATGCTTGTCCCATCTACTGTCATCTTGATGACTGAGTGGACCCCAAATTTCACTACCATAAGGAACGATTACCTGAATTACATGGCAAATATTTTTGTCTGAATTCCAACTGATATAGTTTTCTTATATTTTTGTTTCTGTTTTGTAAAATGGTGTGTCACTGCATTCACTGCCAGATGAAAGTTACTCAAGACACTGATTCTGAACACTATAGGTATTAATAATAGAAGGTGTGATCTACATGGATGTTTCTTAATTTGATATTAACAGGAGCTGAAATTAATCAGACATTAAGTTGTTGCTATTTTACTTTGCTCTACCTCTCAAAATGTCACAGATCATGTGGGGGGGTTTGGCAGTCTCTGATCTTTAATCATTCTTCAATTCCTGTACACAAACACAGACAAGCTTAGTTGAGTTTGAAATTAAGCCGTTTATATAGAATTTTGCAAGAGGAAACACACTGGCCTTACAAATAAATACGTATTGAGACTTGGAAGTAAAACAAGGTGAAATTACAATTGTACAGACAAAACAGAATTTGGGTTAGTTTCGTGATTTCAGCGTGATAAAAAGCAGCCTGTGTTCACTCATCAGTGAGGATACTGACATAAATACAGGTTCCTCAGCACTTCCTCACTGAACTGGTAGGTTAGCTTCTTCTTTACTTTTTTGATCTCTCCAGTTTTACCATAGTTCCTCAGAGCTCGAGCCATTTTTTGGTAGGTCATTTTCTTGCGGTTTCCTTTCTGATATCCCCAGTGGCTTGCCAGAGCTTCTTTGTGTTTTGTGGAGAACTGGAAGATGCCCTTGTCCTGGTCCACCCACCAGATGCTGTCGCTCATATCACCATTTCTTAGCAAGTCCAGGAGAAACTGGTACAGGCGGATTTTCCTCTTGTTGTCTGGAAAATATATTTGTTGAAGCAATTTCTGCCAGTTCATGAAGGCTTAAGTACAATTTCTATCTCAAATACTCACTAATGTCTTTCCTGAAGGAAGAGTGGCTGCGGTCCTCAAATTCTTCCTCCCCCTCTGACACCTCGAGTGGGGGACTGATTCCTCGTCTGTCCTCCTCTGAGTAGTACTGTCCAGGTGAGGACGAGGCCTGGTACGGGTAGTTGAAAAACGGGATCTTTAGGGGAAATATATATAGTTGGAGATTACACAAAGAAGAGACAGGGCTGCAATGTTCTGTTTTGCAATTATTCACCGTCTGACATTTTAAACACTGCCATTGTACCAAAAGAGGAAGTTGCTCGGCCAAAATAGAATTCAGTCCTCAGCAGCACCACGTGGTGCAGATGACATTTCAGTGAACATATCCCAGACTGTCCACATCGTGTTCTGTATTTGTGGAGATGAAATTACATTTATATAAAAAAGGACATTCTAAAAGCTCTAAATCCATAATGTTTTCTTTTGAGTAGTTCCTGAAAATAATGTGTTTTCATTTTGGAGGCAGCGATGGATTGACTCTACAGACACACATCACACAGTATTAAATTCTGGAGCTCACATATCTACAAAAGAGCTGCTCAAAGGGACTCGCTGGATATGTTGGGCTTCCGTCTATAATGTAATATTGTAAGGTCTTGACCTCACCATGTGGATTTCCTGAGATTACTTCTGTAGTGAATTGGTGCTATATAAATGAAACACTATTTGAATTGAACATTTATATGTATATCGACATTACAGTTGAATGGTTAGTGGATTTATTTAGTACTCTTTCGAAAATATATATTATTTGCCAACCACTTTAACAACTAATTTGTCATTTTGTAACCAAAAAAACCCCCCAAAGCTCTCACATTTCAGCTTCTTAATTGCGAATATTTGCTGTTTTTCTTTAATGATGCTACTTGGGCTCTGGAATACCTTGTTGGGCATTGTTCATAATTTTCTGTCAGTGCATGGGGTAAAGGATTAATAGAATAGGCAACTTTAATGAAAATAACAATAACCAACAGCCCTAATTAACATTTAAATTCCAAGTCAAGTGAAGTTCTCCTAAAATGTGAAAAGAGGCTGTGTCAAATTGGTGCCAAGTTCAGCCCAGACTTAGTTTTTTCCTGTGAGTGGCCTTTCATGCTTGAGATCCTTACACTTGCACTGACTAAGTGTGTCATCTCTCCATGAGCAAACAGACTTATGTGAATCACTGCTGTAGTAACAGCTGATATAATGTCACTGCAAAGCATCACTGCTGCCTGCTATTAATAAAATGACAGTCTAAACGGACACTGCATGGAATTTAATAATGAGAGGATGCAATCATATCGATCATTTATGTCAGGACACTTATATGTCAGTATTTCCAGTCACATATGCAGAGACTGACTTTTCACTCTCATAATCTTCCATCTGTAGACTTACTTGTGGCGACACAGACAGAGGGACGAGTGGAGGGTCCAGGTGAAGAGGCAGAGACTCGCTGCTGTATCTGTAGGGTTGTATGAGCTGCTGAGGAGACACAGCCTGCAGCTCTGTGAGGTGATTCACGGGGGAGTTCTCAAAGTCTGACGGCTGGACTCGCTCAGAGTGGAAGGTCCATCTATGGTCTGGAAAGTTATGTAAGTTTAAGCACCTGGCTGTGAGGATTTTCATTTTATAAAGTGAGTACATCCAGTCTTCTCACCTTCATAAATCTCCCCCACAGTACTGAGGTAGGGGTACAGCTCTACTGGAGGGCGATAATTCTCTGGCTCGGCTGGAATAATTTCCTCTGAAGCCTTTGAAGGGGAAAAATTCAATGTTTGAATCTCTCTGTGTAGCCAAAACTAAGTCAAATATGACCTTTACTTCTTAACTATAGAATTTTAAAAAAGCTTTTAGAAGAACATGAAGACAGAAAAATCAATACAATAACGTAACAAAAAGACCAAACGGGAGGATTTACTTAGTGATTCTTAATAAACACAAACAAAACTCTTCCTTTCATATCTATATAGTCAATAAATGAAATTCTCAATGTCCTAAAGCTCCACCTTGTCCATGAGAACATTTAAATGTCACTAGATATAACTTATAGAAACACACACAGGTTAATTTGTCAAATATCCTATTCTGTCTAACAAACTATTCTCAAAAACTTTATCGGTAATGTTACAAACTGAAAAGAATAACTTACAGGTGATATGACGAAGCCGTCCATCATGTAAACAAGGCAGCATGAGCTTCGTGGTTCTTGAAGCTTGTGACAAAAGTAAACTTTTTCCTATTTCTTCACTGAAAAACACGCAACGTTGCCGAGCGCTGACTTCAACACAAAAATGGGAACTGAAAGTGAGAAATAAGCTGGACTATATGCAGGCGACGTTCACATCATCCACATGTCAGATTGGTGTGATCAATTGGTTCCTGATGGTCGAGCATCATGTGTACATGCATTTCTCTAAATCATACAGGAAAATATGTCTTTGTGTTGGTCTACGCTTTAAATCATGTATAAAACATCTACAGATATTTGTGTAGAAAGTCACAAAAAGCTAAAACGGATGCACTGAGAGTGGACAGTTATCACACGTATGAAGCATTGAGCCCTTTTGTGACTTTAACACTTCAATCCTTCCTAACACAATGTAAAATCTATTATAAAATCACAATTTAAGTAATAGTATTATTAAGTATTATTAAGTATTTAAGTAATTCAGTTAACACTGTGGAAAACTGTGCAGGAAAATATGATCTACCAATTTTCCAACACATCACATTTTCAATCACAACAACTTCATGTAGGATTTTTTTATAGTTGCTGCACACGGGGGCTGAAACCAAAAGTGAAGTTTGGAACCAGCTTTGTTCCTCTTTTAGTTTGGAATTATGGTTTTCAATGAGGAAGTTCTGATTATGAGAATAAAACCAGTGAAAACACGACTGACAGGGACGGAGCCACTGTGTAGCTTGTTTGTGCAAAGTTGTGCAATAGACCCAGATCGATAGCTAGACTCTTCTCCTCTGTGGTTCCCCGGTGGTGGAGCCAGTTACCAAACTCTGCTCCATCTGCAGAGTCCCTCTCAGGCTTTAAGAAAAGACTAAAAACCCAGATCTTCACTGAACACCTTTGCACTTGACAGACTGCAAAAAAGCAAATAAAATATAAAACCTTTTACGTCTTCACAGCCTGTAGACAACACGTTCCTATTATCATGCTTGAACTTGTTTTATGGCTCTTATCAGGGTTGTTTTCTCCTGACTAGATCCTTGATTGTGTTGTATTTAGTCCCAGATGTATGTCGCTTTGGATTAAAGCATCTGCTAAATGAAATTGTAGAATTGTAGAATTGTAGACACAATGTGAGACAGATATTATTACAACCACCTTTAACATTATATATATATATATATATATATTTATGTATGTATGTATGTATGTATGTATGTATGTATGTATGTATGTATATATATATATATATATAAAAAAAATGTTAAAGGTGGTTGTAATATCTGTCTCACATTGTGTCTACAATTCTACAATTTCAATCATATATATATGTGTATATATATATATACACATATATATATATATATATATATATATATATATATATATATACATACATATATATGTATATATGTGTATATATATATATATATATATATACATATATATATATATACACATATATACATATATATGTATGTGTATATATATATATATATATAAATATATATATATATATATATATATAAATATATATATATATATATATATATATATATATATATATATATATATATATATATATATATATATATATATATATATATATATATATACACACACACACACACTTTTACACCTGCTCTCAAAATAATACAATAAACCAAACAGTGTTCTGGAATATTTTTCATGTGTTTGACTCTTTGGACGGAAATTTACCAGAGGCAATCTGCTGGATGTGATGCAACTGTTTCCTTAAACACAGAGAAAAACTGAGGCCCTTTTTATTATGGTGTTTCTTATCACTTTAGACAGCAGCAGATGAAGCGATACTAGAGAGGCTCAATTTAAAAAAACAAAAACAACAGAAAAACAAATGCAGGGTATTCCTCTTGTCTAACTTTTGCAGACTCCAGCAGTCTTTTCCTACAGTGCGTAAAGTGCAGCTCTGGGGCTCCAAATATTTGCTCTGTCTCCATCTACTGGACAGACATGTTGGATTGACCAGTATCTAGGCTAGACTGAGTTCAGAGGCATTAGAGGAGACAACCAAAATAGCTCATCGAGGCCCAAATTTATTGATCCTTCCCCCCCCCCCGAAGAATTTGGCTCTGTTCGGAGATGGTTGACAAATCAACGAAATGAGGGCTTCGGTGATTTATCCGCATTTCAGATTCCTCTGTGTTGCTGAATTTCCTCCGCACCTCAGACACTGACAGCAGCAGCAGCATCAGCAGCAGCGGCCAGGATCGGAGTCCTGCTGTCCCGTGGAAATATCACGGCACCGAGCCGACAGACGCATGGAACATGGCTGCTATGAGGACTTTAACCGTGGCGGGTCTGTTTTTGGCGTTTTGCGCGTTGGGACTGATAGCGGTGGCGATCAGCACTGACAACTGGTACGAGACCGACGCCAGGAGGCACCGGCAGCGCTGCAAGAATTACTCAAACAAAAGAAACGACCCCGGCTACATCTACATCTCCAACAACAACCTGCCGCTCCGCATGCTGCCCAAAGAGCGGAGCGCGGAGCGGAGAGGCTCCGGCGTCGGTGGCGGGATGCTGCTGCGGGCTAAGCGGCACTTCTTGGATCCTGCCCCGGCCATGGAGTCCCTCTGCAGTCGGCAGTACAACTCCACCGTCACCGGACTGTGGAGAAAGTGCCACCGGGAGGGATTTGACTTGGAGACGGAGGATTTGATCTTTAAAGGTTTGTGTTATAATGTGTTTGTTTTGGATTTTTTTTCTCCCCGTGTGTGTGTGTGTGTGCGCGTGTGTGAGACGCTGTCAGTAAATACTTTGTGCATGAATGCGCTACCCAAGGTGCTGATGCTGCGCACAGACCCTGAAGGCCTACGCAGTATAACACGGAGTACAGTTACAATGCAATCGACGTGCTGTGTGTGTTTTTTTTTCTTTCTCTCCCAGCTCTAAAGGGCGAGCTGTAGTAACAGAAGCCTCGAAATGCGTACAATAAGCTACTCCACAATGGTGTGGGTGGATGGGTGGGTGGAGAGGAAAGGAAAGGAATGGAGGGGGATTTTGGGTACCTTTTTTGTTTTTTTGTTTTTTTTTTTTTGGGAGGGGGTGGCAGCAGAGAGCCTTGTGATATCCTCTCCCATCTAATCTCGGAGCTAACGTGAGACATCCTCTTTTGTGTTGTTTACATCCACAGGATTGGTTCCGCGCTGCACACCAATAAAATACTACTACTCCTCATCAGCGCTCCCCAGAAACCTGCCTATCAATTTGACCAAGACAATAAGGCAGGATGAGTGGCACGCACTCCGTGAGTTCCCAGTTTATTCTCCCTCTTTCCATCTGATGAATTAACGTAGAGAAACCAGGCAGGGCAACAAATAACGCTTGTGCGCCTTCTTGCAGACCTGCAGAGGATGACTGCCAGCTTCATAGGCATGGCCATATCTATCATCCTGTTCGGCTGGATCATTGGAGTGCTGGGCTGCTGTCAGGAGCATGATCTGATGCAGTATGTCGCCGGACTTCTCTTCCTCATGGGAGGTAAGATGCACTTTTACGTAAAGGAGCGCTGCCCCGACTGGCCACAGAGGGGCGGTGTGGTCCGTGTTAATCACAGCTGCTGTAATGATGCATCACAAGGGGATGAAAATGGGTCTGTGCCTCACTGGCTCTGTTCTGGCTCTCTGGCAGGGACATGCTGCATAATCTCCCTCTGCACATGTGTGGCTGGGATCAACTTTGAACTGTCCCGCTATCCTCGCTACATGTTCGGGATACCGGAGGACATCAGCCACGGCTACGGCTGGTCCATGTTCTGTGCGTGGGGTGGGCTGGGCCTCACGCTGCTGGCTGGCTTCCTGTGCACACTGGCCCCCTCCCTGTACCCACCACAGACCCCGGTGGTGCACAAGCCCAGACAGGAGAACGGCTGTGTGTGACACATCTAACAGACACCTGTCTCATCCTGAAACAGTGACGAGCCCTGTTCCGGAGACACTTTTACCCATGCAGGGACTCAGAGCAGAGAGAGAGAGGGATGGATGGATGGATGGATGGATGGATGGATGGATGGAGAGCCTTCAGCTCGGCACAAAGAAAGCACAGAACACTGGCTCTCACTCATATGAAAATGATGAAGAAGTGAGATTGACTGAAGATGATTTTCAGTTCCTCTGGTGCTTTTTCCCCTGTCCCTCTTTATGAATGAACTCTTCAGTGTCATTGCTTGCTCCTCAAGAGGAGAATATAATAATTTCTTCCTGTAAAATCTGCTACTTTGAGAAGAAGAAGAAGAAAAAACGAGAAAAAGACAAACTGGCAGAAGATCAATAGCACAACTTTGAAATCTGTATTGAAGATCAAACTATGGATGTGTACGTCACATTTGAAAAAGGGCAATTGTGTATCATTATGTACCCGTTCAAAACAAGATATGTACATGTACTTTTTGAATTGTATGTATGCAGATGCATTTGTGTTTATTCAAGGAAAAATATGAGCATTAAGACCAGACTGTATTTGAGGGAAATGTTTTGTTGTTCTTGAGGTCTTACCCCCATCAAAATATTTTTGAAAAATAAAACAGCCATGCAAAACTGTATTTTCCCCTCTGTAACGCACTGAATAGACTTGAGAGCGTCTCTGTGAGGCTGTTAATGCTGTCCAAAGTTTTACAGCGTTATTTTAAACCAGTGGCTGGATATGGTTCTGTTGTGTTACGAGGAGCTGTGTGCAGGCCGCCGCTTTATGCAAACCACTTCTAAACACTTATATTTGCTAATGTGAGTGGCCAAAGCATGAGTCAGTGACCAAAAGTGAGCGACAAAACGGACAAAAATAAGTCAGTCCAAATAAAATGGAACACAAAGAGTGAAGTCATTTTATGCCAGGCGTTACAGCGAAATAAAATCCCCTTTAAAAGCATTGACGACACAAAATCAGAAATGAAATCCAGACAACTCTCTCTGATCACGTACTTAAAAATTGCTGACAGCTGCACACTTGTCTGATTGATTACACTGAAGAGTTCTGTTCCATTAACAACATACACAGCGGCCACTGTGAGCTGTAATTAGTTTGCCACAGCGTTTATGAGAATTTAAATCTTCCTGATGTCTAATTCAGACGCTGGCTTCAGTTATTTCCTGAGATTTCTCTGCTCCTTTACAACTCCACTGTTCTTTGTATTACTCAAATTGTGTTTATTGTCTTCATAGAGTGCAGATGAAGTCTTGAAAGAAATCGCTGCTGCTGGTCAAAAATGAACTCTGTACTGGAGACGGTGTTTTCATAAGCAGACATTAGATCATAATATGATTTGCTGTATATTATAAAGCAGACAATGCATTTGGTTATTAAATTATCTGCACTTTCTGACAAGGTGAAAGATGAGCTTATTTGGGATTAAACAGTTATATTCTGTTAGTATATTACAGCAGCAGTAATTCATTGTCATTGAGTTTTCCTTAACAATTCCACTGTGGAAAAATCGAGCAATTTTATGTGAAAACAAAACTTATTTGCAGTAAAATGTGTTTACATATCAAAGCTCAATGACTCCTTTTACAGTCTGGTAACGGTGATACAAAGCAGTCTGTGTTTAAAGAGAGAAAACCTACATTTCCTATATGTGCCCACATCATTAAAAAGCCATTTATTGTTGTAGGTGGTCTAATTACTGCACATACTCCTGGACAGTTTATAGTCTATAAGTGCATTAAATTGCATGACCTCAGACTATGTTCTGCATGTAAAACCACAGTCTGCAAAGTGACTATTTACGGGTCTGACATTTGTAGTAAAGTAAAGAAGTGCATAATGTACACTGAATTTAAACATAAAGGCAAGCATTTGTTCCTCCAACACAGCATAATCTCTACAGCGGAATAAAACAACCAAATACGCACTGCGTTGGCAAACGTTGATGCTGCTGCTTTTGAAATGTCGTCTCACTCTTCCTTGAAGGGCTCGGCGAGGTTGGTGGACATTTTTGGGGACGGGATCGCGTTTATCCAGAGCATCATGTGGCAGATTGTCCGTCATATTATGCTGTCTGAAAGCATTTCCCAGATGACAAATGATGGCGTTGTGGACGTTCAAGTGCCCGGTTACAGCCTTGAGTGACATGCAGCATCCAGCATCCCAACAGCTCATTTTTCTCTTGTCATATGTGCCGCTGAGCCATTTCAATAACGCTGCATTTTTAGGGCGGCCTTTTATAGATGCTGGTCACATTATCTGATCATTGTGCTTTAACCCTTTGATGTGCAGCGTGGGTCAGGAGATAGCAATTTTCAGTTGGATTTGGGTCACTTTTTACCCATTTTGTGCATCAAAGGGTTAAAGCCACACCTGACTAAGGTGTGGATTCATTTAGTGATTGAATTTGCCACCTGCTGAAAATCTAAAACACCTTTTCTACACAGCTGGATAAATTTAACAGTCTTCTAACTATAACAACAGAAATGATTTTTTAATCTTTCCTGTGAGTCACAATAGAAGTTTTCTTCATACAGCGTTCATGTTTTTGTTCCATGGTATGAATATAATTTGATACATTTGCTAAAAGTTTGCACTTAAGTACAATTAGAAGGTACTTTGCTTGGATATTTCCACATAATGCCGTCTTATTCCTCATGACATTTTAACTAATATAGATTAAGACAAACTAATCAACCAATAAATTCTGATGGTATATTATAGATTAAGGAAACCAGCAGTATACAAAGTTGTTACAATAAACCCAAACCTTACTAGCTGGATTATAATCATAAAGTTCACCTATCATAATCCTTAGATAATCCGTCAATTTACAAACAAGCTATATCAAATATTAAGTTAATTGATGTCAATACTACTTTAACAAATGTAAAATTGAACATTCAGGACTTTACTTGCAAGTAGTATTTTTACACTCTTGTATGGTTACAATTACTCGTGTAAAAGAGTCCTTCTCTGTGTCTGAATGAGTATTAGACTATGTTGTTTTCTAATGTCAGTAACATTTCTTCATGTAAATTCATTCTACACTTGAGAATAAAAGGGTTTTTTAGCCTCCAAAAGAGCAACTTGACAAACTAATCTTCACTGTAGGTCAACTTGTTAACAACATCTCACGTCCTTCATTAGAAGACAGACTTTGCTCAGTAGGAATTTTCCCACTTGACATGCAGCTCCTCTAATAGCTTAGTTGTCATGGAGTTGAACTATGACCAGTGTCTGTGTTTTCCTTAAACAAGGACTCCTGAATGAAAATGCATCAGCCGCAGCTGAAAGATGGTAAAACTGTTAGTAGTAGTTGTACTATAGGATTCACAGCAGTGATAGTAACAGCAGGATTAGTAGCAGATGTAGTCTTTAGCAGCTCTTGTGTGTCTTACAACATCACTACTGAGGCATGTGGTTCTGGGGCTTTGTGCTGAAGGGTCAGAGTTTTCTCAGGTCAACTCTCCTCTGCATTCCTGACCTTTCTTTGTTTGTCCTTAAGATGTGTCATGAGGAGAATACATTCTTCTAACAGCAGGCTCAGGCCTTCATGCTTCTAAGCATCAGGGACCTCAGTCCAACCCGCAGAAAAAACACATGTTTCTATAGGTGGACTTAATGATTTGAGCCAAAAAAGACAAATTAAGTATGATGGGTGGATTTCTTCTGAGACTCGCTCTACCTTTTCTTTCACAGTGGAAATTTTAACCAGATCTTTTAATCAAATCCTGCGAGCCCTGTGCAGCGCCCCTGGAAATTAAGAGGCTCGCAGACATATAGGGTTTCTCTGCACATGGAGCTCCTGCCGCTCGGGGTTTTTGACGGGGTTGGCCTGCGCTGAGCCGAGCTACAGAGAGCTGTTTTTAAAAAGGGGTCCCTCAGGGGAAGCCGGACTGTGAGGAAAACCAGACAGAGGAAATCACACCCAGTTGCGCCCATGGCTCCCTCACATCTGCAGAGACATTATCTCTGGAAAAAAAAAAGTGGGCATGCTTATGGCAGTTACTTTGTGGTTGTTGCAGACGTTGGCTGGAACAAGAGCCTTTTAAATGGTAGTTAAAGACAGAAAATAGACAGATTACTACTGGAGGAATTCAAAATATTAAATTCAAGGCAAAGCAAATTAAAACAGCATGACTATGACTTTGTGCATGTGACCCTGATGGGCAGAGTTAATGCCTTATTCTGGAATTCAAAACAACTTTTCTCCCATGTCTCTGAAATAAGATGTTGTATTCAGCAGCTGAGGAGCATTTCGATAGAGATACAAACAAGCTGTAGGTCGATTATAGGTCTACTTTCAGTAAAACAACCATCTGAAAGAGCTGAGAATCTCAGCACAGTAACATTTCATATCAAACATGATCTGAATGGATTGTGACAGACCAAAGAGCAGATAGTGACGACAATTGCCGCCGTTGAACAAACATATTTCATACTGGAGTAGATGACTTCCAGATGGAAGTGGGAGGCAGTGACAGACTTCAAACGCCAATTAACCAGGGCCACTTCAAGGGACAGTCGAGTCTGCCACTTGTAGTGCCAACAACAAACACGGTGACGTAAAGACATGGCAGACGAGGAGGAGCGGGGTCACTTCTCACTGCTGAAAACCAAAGATGAAGATTGTAAATGTTGTCGCTGTTTACGCAGAGCTCAGGCTTAAAAGGATGGAGGAGGTTTTATAATGTAACACTGTGTGACATTGGACATATGTCTCAGGAGAAAGTGTGAAAAAGAAAAGACAGAGCAGAATAAAGAGAGAAAATAAGGATATGGAGTCAATATTTATTTAATCAGTTATAATAACCTAAAACTGTAAACAACATAGTTTAAATCATACAAACTGGTCATTTAGATTTGAATTCTGGACTCTCTCCTGTATAAAGTTCCTCTCAGATGTGGCACCACAGAGCGCCTTTATGCTCCCATTTCCCTTTTCCCTCCTGACTCAGAGGAATGTGTTGATATTTGTGTTTGAGCTCCTTCAGTGACACGGCTCCAAAGAATGGGACTAACCGGAGGTCAGAGGATTTCGGATACTTAAGGAGGATACTCATAAGCCACAGTGAACTTTCCACTGGTTTATACTGGAGGCTCCTCTATCTCACATTAAGCTGCCACAAGTCCACTAAGAGCCCACGTTGAGATACTCAGTCTTCAGGCGGCTCAGTCTGGTCCCATGACTGCGGATGATGAGGGACAGCAGCTCGTGTTTGTCCTTCAGTCCCTGGGAGATGTCGGTGGTTTCCCTCAGCGCGCCCCTGATGTCGCTCACTTGTTTCACTACGTAGCCGTTCAGCTGCTGCTCCTCTTTCAGCTCCGTTTCCTGACTCTGCTTAAACTTCACCTCCAGCTCCAGCAGCGACTTGTCCACGCTGGAGAAGGCCTCGCTGATCTGGCTGATCTCCCGCTGGAGGAACTTCCCGTAGCTGTCCTCTCCGTCCAGGTCGTGCGCAACGGTCCGGCCGATGCTCTCCAACAGGCGCGCCGCGTCCTCCGCCTGCAGCTTGGTGATGACGAAGTCGTCGCGCACCACCGAGTCGGTGTCCTCGGAGGCTCCACAGGGAAACACGTCCGAGAACTTGAACAGCATCTGGCACTGCTCCGGGTCCTCCGTCTCCTCATAGTCTCCGTCCGGGACGAAGAAGTGATGGAAGGTTCCGTTGGAGATCTCCGGCTGCAGGGGCCCGGTGTAGACCGCCGGGCTCAGCGGCACACATGCGACTAAGATGAGCAGCAGTGAGACGGGATCCATCATGCACCTCCTCTCTCTCTTTGGCGAGCAGCATCTGGACTGGCAGCCGGATCCAGCGAGCAGTTTTCATCCCGACTCATGTTACACGATCCGCCGTCACCTAAAAGGCGCAGACTGCCAGTTAAAGTCAGAGGGGCCCCTGGAGGCCCCTGTCCACTGCAAGCACACAGTAACACACAGTGTCAATAAAGCGCAATAAGGTTATTGATTATATCGTATTTAAAATATAGTTTTGGTGTGTATATTCAGACCACGTTATTTTGAAGCAGGATCTCAGCAAAACATTAGCTCTTTAGGTGCAAAATCATTGTTTTGTCTTTCTCATCTGAGCACATCTTGAAAAAATTCACGTCCTTTGTTTAAGTAGAAGCACTGATATCACACTGTTCAATTCCTGCAATGAAAATATTATATGAAAATGAAATGTGAGTATGATCTCAAAAAGTTCCTAAAAACAAGACCTATGAAAAATGAAAGTACAGAAAAGTGGCCCCAAATTGATGTTGTGCTATTATATAATATATTATTAGATTATTTTTTTCTCTTGCATTAGTGTAATGGCAGAATTTTACCGTTAGGTCTTATATTCAACTGCAAGTAGTGATCACTTTCATTACAGATTAATCTGCTGATTATATATTTTTTCCATAAATCAATTTTGGTCTGCATAAATTCTGATAATAATGTCACAACTACTGTAATTCATGAAAATAGTTGCCAATTTACTGTCAATTTACTAATTGATTCATCAATTAGTAACATTGTGTTAAAAGTTTGGTCGATTAATTTGCAAGAAAATGCATTTTAGAACACTTTCATATATTTTATTCATAAAAATCTCCATATGGAAAGTAACACAAGCTGTCTGATAAATGTTTTGAAGTAAAACATGCAGAGTTTCTCTCTAAGATGTAGAAGGAAAGAGAACATTCACAGGATAATCCTTGAGTAAATGCACTTAGTATACTCCAGTGAACTATAGCAACAGCAGAGTACTTGGTAATTAACTAAGAAACCTATTCAGTGGTTGTCTAACATAGTTCTTAGAAACACATCTGCCATCACTTGTGATCAATTGTATATTTTGTACAAATTAGTTTACATATCTTTACTCTTTCTATTACAAAATCTGGAAACTTTGCTAGAGCTTTTTGTCAGTCGCTACAGCCCCTTCAAACAAGACAGATTTGGGGCTAACATTTGAATCACCGCCTGCCTGAATCAGTGTTGTGACCTAATTTTGACCCATTTGCACATATGTAACTACAACAGTGATACAGATAAAATAAAACTAAACATTATGCCAAATATGCAGTCATTAAATCAAATCAATAAGTCAAAATTGATGGGTAAAATAAATTGCATCAGTTATTTTAGCTTCCAATTTGTCTTCTAAGTCGTGAGGAAAAGCAATCCATCATAATCCAGAGAATAAAAGCTTCATATTGTTTTCTTTTTTGTTGCAAAAAGTACACAAGAGAATGAGGAAAGTAATAGATTTAGAGGTTGATGCATATTTATCATATCCTCAGACTGTGAAAGTGTATTTAGAGCTCACCATGATGACTCCAGTCAGGTGATTACATTACTGCACGGAGGGAGGGTCCCCTGGGCTATGATCCCCTCTGCTGCATATCCTGTCTTGGATAATTACATCATCCCAGGGTGGTCTCAGATATGGCTCTCAGCACGTCAGCAATACTCACACAAACTGGAAACATATGGGGGAGATGTAAACACAGGGATGGAAATGTCTGGCTGTGTCCTTTGTTATGCATTCATAGTCCATACAGTATTTGGAGCTGCAGGGGTTTGTGTCTTTGTTGCTTCACAACATGGAGAAGACTGTGAGAAACAGAACACAGGGAAATAGAAAAATGTGTGATCAATTGCCACTGGCTTCTACTTGGCATTCTCAGTTTCTCAGTTGAGATGAACAAGCAGGTTGCAGCAGCAGCAGCGGGATAAAAGCAGGTTTAAAGGCTTTGTCAGTGGAAGGATACAGGTCAGGAAGAGGTAAGCAGACGGTGGTCGCAAACAAAACCTAAATACATCAGCAAGGAAATCTGAGAACCAGGTGTAGCTGTGAGGCAGAATAGAAAACATGGACAAATGTGAGCACTTGTAGTGTAATGGGAGCTGCTGAAAGTAGTGGGAAATAGGAATAGGTGTTAAAGTTGGACTCGCCACAGTATAGTGAAGTCACAGAAATAATACAGTTAACAATGTCTCTGTTCCATCCAAGTGTATCAGTAAGTCACGTCAGCATACACAGTAGTAGGACTGCAGCCATTGTTAATATTAGCAGCTACATGTGTGGGTTTACTGTCAAAATGCCTCCTGAAAGGCCAGCGGCAGGGAATTCTGCTGCAGGGCGACTAATCACATGGTTTAGTTCCTTGTTATCACGTAGCAATGAAGTGTTTTGTTGTTGATTTTCAGTATATTTGGCAAAATTATATAGTGATTCTAATTTGGTTCTTTCCATACCGCCTAAAAATTGTTCAAAAAACTAAGTATGATTGCATTTACTTAGTTATTTGAAATTATCACCTGTACACTATGAGTTGCATTTACAGGACCAGTAATTGAGTTTTGGATCAGACGGGAGCAGTTAGAGCAAATGTAAATACTACCAAAAGTTGATATGGATAAATGTTTGCACCCAGTTGCCTGTATTGACATTCAGCAGATGCAGAGCAACAACAGAATATATTTATAGCTGTTTTTCTGGCCACTTGATTAATTCAAACTCAGTATTAACTCTCCTTTTAGCTCCATTTTGAGTCTCCACCGCATTCTAGGGAATGTTATACTCTTTAGCTGCTAAAACTTACACAGCGTTCAACAGCCTGATGCTAGCTGTGTCTATAGTGCAAAGTGACAGAATTAAAACTTTGGTTCAGCTGAAAATTGCACAACAGATAAAAGCCCCAAAAGACAATGTGCTTAAAAAGCTCAGCAGAGCTCAAGGGAACTGAATGACCCCTTTCACATTACAAACACAATCTAATCTATTTTTAATTTGCAGCATTAATTAGTGGAGCTTTGAAAAGATCCTTATCCTCAGACGTATTGTCCCTCTGTAAATATTGTTGAACAGGATTTCATTTTGCAAACCTTGAACAGAAGCTGCTGTTCTCTCTGCTGACTGACTTTGATGTGAAAGTCAACAGTAGCTGATTACATGTTTTCACTCGGTTCACTGAAGGGTCACCGCACCACAACACTGTCATGTGTTGTGCAAATGTGTGCAAACATGTTGCAATTGCACTTTAGAACAAGTGTGAGAAATGCAGTAAATGCACATGTTTTGCATTTTCATTTCAGCTTTGGTTCGGCAGAGCAACACTTTGACTAAAACACTGCTGTGCTCCCGAACACGGTGCTGAATGAAGGATACAAGCAGAGACAGCTTGAGGCTTCTTGGCATGCCGACTTTCTCAGCTTCGTCCAAAGTCGCACACCTGAATAAATACAGCGTCTCACAACATAAACACTGACAGAGCAAACTGACGGGCTCGCCAAGGCAGAGCGGGGTACTGCAGGGTGGAAGCAGATGCAGCAACACATGTAACAGCAAATATAATTTAGTTTCGGGTTGGAAGGGATGTTCTTGTCGATCCTCTGTTGCATTATGTTGTGTTTGTGTGTGTGCATGAGGAAGCTTCAGGCTGTAGTTTGGACAGGACTGGATGACTTTCAGATGGTTTCCTCACAGCGCTGATCTGAGGGAGCAGGAGGTCGAGGGCCTGCAGGATGTGTGGGCAGCTGCACAGACTGACTCACAGTCTCACACTGAATCTCAACGACTTTGTGCTCATTAGATAACATTATTCAGATCTCATCATTCATATCAGAGAGATCTTTTCATCAGTTATTAGCACTGAAGCTAATTTCATTTATGTGTATGACATTGACCTCTACTAATCATCAATCAGTTGAAAAACATATAGAAGCCCCCAGAGGCCACAAGGCTTTGTACAGTCCTCTAATTGTGCTGTAACTTACTGTGAGGTTTTAAATCTGCATCTGGAAACAGAGCTGCTTCAAAATTGTACACAGAGACAGACAGTAATGCTTTGCCGCCGGTGGCCATGAGTTTTGGATTTAGCTACTTAGGGTAAATCCTGTCTGAATATAATTGGACTCTCTGCAAGGATTTCCTTTTGAAAATTTCAAATGAGTCCAACTCATCACCGCCGTCTGATGGCCATTTAAATGCATCATGTTGCTTAAGAGCAAAATGCTAATTCTGGAGGATTGCATCATGTCCATGTTCATCCATGTGCCCTCAGGGTTGATTGCAACTGCAAAGAATATTCAAGAGAGGTAACAGTTGTGTCATATGGGAGCAATATGTAAGAAAAGAATGTGGGATACTCAAAAAACAAATGATAGAGAACATTTCTGGGAGCAGTGGTGAAAAACTGAAAATAAAACATTAAGGTAGAAATAAATGGACTGGTATATCCAAGGGGAAAAAATAATAGTTTTATATCTCATGGTTTAGAAATAAAACATAAAACTCTTCATGAATGCATGTGGACAGCCTAGAAAATTATCTTTGCAATAGTCCTTTTGTTTGTCAGAGATTTAAGTGTACTGAACACAAACTACAAAGGCAAATGAGTGTGATTTTGAAGTACAACGATCAGAGAGCGTGACCAGAACACAGACGCTCCTTTGACCAGTGGCTATGAAAGGCCACTTTAAGATGCATCTTTATTCAAATGACACGATGCCACAGATGTCAAGAGAAAGATGAGAACGGGTTGTTGGTATGCTGTGAGTTAGACCTTCAGTCAGATACTTGAATGTCCGCAGATGACAACTAAGAAATCGTTTGAGACACCTTATAGCACACAGTCTGAGGATTATTAAATCTGGCTTCTGCGAAACCATTTGTGATCGTCTGCAGACTGCTGATGAAGTTGTGGGAGAGCATAACTGGATTATATCTGCTTTATCTGGAGGAAGGGCCTCATCAAGGCCTTAATCTGACTGTAAACTGTTGTTTTATTGGCTCCAATTGGCAAACACTTTTGTCTGTTGGATGCTAGCAAGATGGAGGAAGGCTCTTTTCACTGATGGATGTTGTTTTCATCTGTTTGGAGCAGATGGTGGACATCACATCTGGTGTTGTAAAGGAGAACGCTGCAGATGTCAACGTTGTATAAAGATCAGTCCATGGATGTGGAGGAGTGACGACAGAATGTCAAACACACCCGCATTTCATCAGTGACAATCACAATGCTCAGTATCAAGATAAAATCCTTACACCTCATTATCCTGTTCACTCACCATCAAAACATGACGTCTTAACAAGTCAGTGTGCTTCCTAATGTCAACAGAACCTGCACTGCCTTTCTATAGCACCTGAAAATGTCACAGCCCTGCTATGACCTGAAGACTTTCCAGATGTGCCACTGTGGGATGCTCTGGATGATCAGGTGGCCAAAATGTCTGTCAACTGCACCTAACGCTTCAGGAGGAGTGGAACAATGTTCACCAAGCAGCACTAACACCTCTTTAACTCTATCCTTCGCAGATATGAGGTCGACTTGTTATTTCTTCTACTTTCTATGACCCCATTCTCAGTCTGCCCTTCATCATTTCCGATACAGTGCATCCTTGATTGTTTCATGATGTCTATTCTGTTGTAGAGATATCCCCTTTCCTTTATGTTAACAAGAATGAACAGAATTCAATAACATCTTACATGCTGCGTTTACATTTTAAATCAGAATAGTATTGTTTTGATTCTTGTAGATAGCATGCCAAATACAGATGGATCACTTCATATCAAAACTGTTCCCCAGTGCAGCTGCAGTTGGCTACAGAAAATACATCAGAAGCACAGAGTGTAAGCCTCAGGCTTTGATATCAGCTGCAAAAGGAAGAGATTTTTCTGGCTCACTGTTCTTCACTGTTTAACAATCTTCCAAGGAGGAAGGAGGAATGTACTGAAGCAGAGGAGGTAATTGTTCTCCTGTCAGAAGCCTCTATAGACTTTGATGTAACACAGCTACACAACCTATCATTCCCGGTTATCTTTCATTATCTGCAGCATTATAAGTCGCAGTAGGTTTCAGTTTCTCCTCCTACACGTACGAAACACAGCTGAATGACGACACTTTCAAAGCCCACACGCTCACCAGTTTAAAAGCAATAAGGTCACAAAGCCTTCTGGAAAGTGGGAGCATCAAATAATGAATCAACTGGAAGTGAAGCCACTGAAGGTAATAAATGTATATTCAAAGGTGCAAATGAGAGGATTCGTTTCCATAATGCCCCTCATAGAGTTATTAAGTGAAACAGTGCTGATGAAAAATAACCTCCGCTTCACTTTTGACCCTAACTATCTGGACTCTCTCCACTGAAAACAATATCTTCCAGGCTTCAGCTCCTCCACAGACTCTAACTATTATATATGCAGAAGACCTGCTTGTCATTTTTTAATTATTTGCAGATAAAGCCAGGAGTAAACAAATGGTTTCTGTTAAAACTCAATTTGCTTTTCATTTTGCTTTTCACTGCTGGACTGTCCCTCAGCTTCCTCACTCTGCTCTTAGTGCAGTCTTTCTGTGCAAAAATGTTTAAAATTTGAACACCTGCAGATCTGTTGACTTGACATTATGTGTCTTATTGCAGTTTAACACATGATTTAATGTCTGTTGCTGTACCAGATCATCATTTATGGAATTTCTGGTCAAATCTGTAGCTTTATCTGAAATGTTCAATTTATCATTGACAAAAAACAGTCATTTATTATCACACTCAGCACGGCTTCTGCTAGTATCACTCGCTTATGTCTGGTGTTGTGTATAATTTTCTCCAACACCGGCAGCATCTGAACCAACAAACATTCCATAAACACAGAATCTGTTTATTGGTATTTAGAGATAAATCCTGACTGCAGAGCACCAAAATAAACCAGTAAGATGAGTGTTAAAGTGGCTAAGAAGATGCTATATATCACATTACATGAGGGGACAACATGTTGGATTAATTTGCATATGTTTACTGTGGAACAGCTTGCACTATGCTGTCAGTGTTTGAGGGGAAATTCTGCAGGCAAATGCACAAATGACGCACACATTCATCCTGAGGCACAGCTTAAATGAGGTGTGTATCATGAAAAACACCATTAGGTATGCCAACACACATGCATTACTTATACTAGTGTATCCGATAAAACATAGCAAAGGTGGTGATCATAACTGAAGTTTTATTTGCAGATAATAGGATGAATCATACCGACTCTGCAGAGTAATTCGAGGCTGCCGCTGCTTGTAAGTGCAGGAGATTTTACTCAGGTCAACTCATCCGTCACTGCTGTTACTCACGCTTCATGTCTGAATCTCACCCCGCTTTCACCCTGCAAGGCTTTTTATCTTCGCCAGCTGCTGTGCAAAATGCATTATCTACATCCTGTATATAGAAAAACATTTATACTATTAGAATTTTAAAATATTCCCATTACTCGAAATGGTTCAGTTGTATTCCCAAGAGTGTCTTCATTTGGTAAGCAGCAATTATCTCATCAGATTTTAAAAACAGCGAACAGTTTATGAACAAACCTCCTGCTCTGTGCAAATTAAGCTTTCCAGATGTACTGTCAGTTCAGATGCTTCAAACGGATTTTGGATGGATCTCAGAGCTTAATAAGAAGAGCCAACAAAGACTACACTGCAGTCCAATGACCTGATAAAAATATAAAGACAGCCTGCATTTGAGTGTAATACAAGAGTCTACAGTCATGCAGGTGGCTCTGGGAAAACAGACGTAACCAAATACTACACTGTAAATCACTTTGAGTTGATACAGAAATAGAAGTTCTCCTGCTGCCTTAAAGATGTGAGTAAACTATACTTCACTTAATTAGTTCAATGTCGTCTTATGAGCTATGAAAATGTAAAATTAGCTGAGTTCGACTAACTGAACTTAAGAAAACAAATTCAATAAATTTAAGATATTAAGTTAAATCAACTTAATATCAGATTTTATTTCCATTTGTTTTTAAAGTTTAAAGCATTTATTCTTTATTCAACACTGAGAACCTACAGCCTCAGCTGCTGAAGTTATTTTACCAAAATCAGTACAAAAATAACCTTGATGCTCTACAAATGCAAGGACTGAATTCAATACTAACCTTTGCTCTGAATAAAGCGGTTTTGTCTATTATGGAAGGTACAGCCATAACTTACACTGCCTGGCCAAAAAAAAGTCACCACTTGGATTTAACTAAGCAAATAGGTAAGAGCTTTCCATTAGATAATTACTGCAGTGATGAATATGTTTCAGCTGCAACAACTTATTTAACCCTAGCTGATGCAGGGAGGAGCTTCTCATTTCTTAAACAGTGATGTCGGAAGACATATCCTGTGGTCATAGAAAGGATGGTAATCTGTCTCTGAAGGGTCAAAATATTAGCCTGCTTCAAGCAAAGAAAACAACTAAGGAGATTTCTGAAACTACTAAAATCAGGTTAAGAACCGTCCAGCACAATATTAAAACCTGAAGGATAGTAGTGAACCATCATCTTTGAGGAAGAAATGTGGTCAGTCATGTGGTCTGATGAGTCCAGATTTATCCTGTTCCAAAGTGATGGGAGCATCAGGGTAAGAGAGGCAGATGAAGTGATGCACTCATCATGGCTAGTACCTACCAGCCAGTGGGGGATAGAGTTATGATCTGGGGTTGGTCAGGTTCAGCAATGTTATGTTCCCAAAGAATGAGGTCAGCTGACTACCTGAATATACTGAATAACCAGGTCTTTATATCAGTGGAATTTTTCTTGACCTATGGCACGAGCATATTCCAAGATGACGATGCCAGGATTCATGGGGCTCACATTGTGAATGAGTGGATCAGGCAGCATGAGACGTCATTTTCACACATGGATTGGCCTCCACAGAGTCCAGACTTCAGCCCCATTGAGAATCTTTGAGATGTGCTGGAGAAGACTTTGTTCAGTGGTCCGACTCTCCCATCATCAATAGAAAATCTTGGTGAAAAATTAATGCATCTCTGGACAAAAATAAATGCTGTGACATTGCAGAAGCTTATCAAAACGATGCCACAGGGAATGAGTGCCATACTCAAAGCTACAGGCGGTCCAACAAAATATTAGAGTGTGTGACTTTTTTTTGGCCGGACAGTGTATATACACATATACATATCCATATATAGATTTATCATTCCTGGTATATTGTCTCTATAGGACCTTTACTATTGTATCTTTATTTTATAGCCTTTTTGTAATATTGTAAATCTTGTTCTGCTTCTTTCATGCCTTATCTGTATCCAGTTGCTGTGATGTGTAACTTTTGCTTCAGAGGGATCAATAAAGTTTATTATATTTTATCTTATCTTAACAAGAAAAAATAGATTTGATCTCTGGACAGAAATAAATGCTGCGACGTTTCAGAAGCTTATTGAAACGATGCCACAGTGAATGAGTGCCATACTCAAAGCTAAAGGCAGTCCAACAAAATACAGTGTGCAACTTTTTTTTTTTTTTTTTTTGGCCGGGCAGCGTATTTTACTATATGTTAAAGACCCACAGAAAACTTCCACCATCTGTTTTCTCAAATTTCCCTGGAGAATGTTTACTCTCTAACAGTGCATCCTGGTATGTCTGCCTATTTGCTAGTTTTATTTCTTACAAGCTTCATAATGTCATCACTTTGAGTACCCCAAATTAGAAGAACCTAAATATTTAAGCTCTGAAGTGGTCTGAAAATAAGAATTAGAATAAAAATTTGTTCCTCCCGTGGAATATTTTTTTATTTTTTGTTTTTTTTTTAAGAGCACCAGATGTAAATCTAATGATGATGTGAGGCAAAATTTAATTAAAGTTCTCAGGGTTTAGCCACTGGGGACCATGCATGTCTGTTTAAAATCATGTCATGTTGTGATATTTCAGTCTGGACAGAAGGGGCTGACTGTGTGCGCGCTGCTCTTCGAGTCATGCTGCCAGCAGATGAAATCATAGGAAAATAATCTAATCAAACATTTTGTCTTGTTTGTGAAAACAGATATTTCCCATAGCAAATTCCAGTCAATACTCATGATGCAGCAGTAAACAGCAGCCTGTGTAACGCTGGAAACATTTCCAGAGCTTGCCAAGCGCTCCGATGATTTGTGGACGTTAGTGTTGTGACTCCTTTGTCCCCTGCTGGTCATCCTTTGCTCCCTGCCCTGTTTACACATCAGTGCTGGTGGATTTATGGCCTCGGTCTCAGCGGTCCACTGATTACCTTTCTAACCCTCACTGTAAATCTGTGCTGTATGAATAACAGCAGTCACATGAAGGTGCTTGTGGAGACCAAGAATAATGTCTGCAGTCTGTACAAGTGGGAAGGTGGTTAAAGTCGCTGATATATGAGACTGTGGTTGGAATTATCTGGAAAACTGCTCTGCTCAGAAAGTGAATAACGCTGTCTGTTTTAGTGGTAAATACACCCGTAGGTTTAACTTTGGTGCCCTGCAGAATAACTCCAACTAGAGCAGCTTTGTGCAGCCGAGCTGGAGAATAAATTTTGTTTCAAACCAGAGCATTCATGTATTTGTGGGGAGCAGATATGTAAAAATGTTGCTTCGTTGCTTCTTTCAGTAGACACTGTGTTATTCAATGGTTTCGGTTTCCATACATCAACTTTTTTTCCTTCAGTTAAATCATTATTTTCAGTTCAGAGATTTTCCAATCAGATCACACAGTCGTTTAGATAAATGACTCATTTCTGTTCTGTATGTGCTTTAAAAATCAAGACAGACAAAGCGTTTTGAACCAATTAATACAACATTATTCCAGCGTGTCCCATGTATGTTCAAGCTCTGGCATGTCGGAGCACAGCGCTCATTATCTAAATATACTAACCAACCAGATATCCTTCATTTTTCTCCAGAATTACAGACTCTACCGTAAAGTGAAAACAAGTACAACCCTTGCAGCAGACAGACATGAAGAATTCTGCCGTTCTTCAAATGTTAATGCACTACTTCCTTTATTCATGATCTGAAAAACAACAACAACAACAAACAAACACACAGTTTGTGCAGACATTTGGGCATCCTCCTACCTAAGGGCCCAGACAGTTCCCTCTGACACTGAACAGAGAAAAACCCACAGGGAATCTGTGGGGGTTTCTGCACTTTTTTACAGAAAACAGCAGCTAGTTACAGACTGGACGTTAGCACAGAGTCGATGTGGTTATTCCTGAGGTGTGATGAGCTCAGTGGGTGGACATGGCAGAGGATTTCTGCTGAATATGGACCTTCCCACCGTGTTTTTAAATAATGAATTATGAAGGTGTGGATGAACCTCTCCACAACAAGCATTTGTTGTGAATATCGTGTTTTCCTGGTGGATGTGCAGTTGGCATATTTGCAGTGTAGACAGTCCATAGGAGACTCTGCAGACCTTCGCGCACTCAGGTGGATGACTATATTTACATCAAGCACATCCTTAAAGACTTCTGTAGAGGTGTGTAAACACTTTCAGAAGGTTGAGTTATTCTTTACACAATAATGTTGACATCAGTGATGTGGCCCTGGATTGGTTTATCTCATATCTGTCATGCTTGGAGATATCTCCTCCTCCTCCTGTGCTCCTCCACAGTGTGGCGTCCCCCAGGGTTTGGGTCTACTCCTTTTAACTGTTTACATGCTACCACTGGGGCAAATCCTACTCAGACATGGCATTGGCCAACTGTGTGTCCCGTATTACTGATTTTTCTCATATCATGTTTTGTCTGGCAGAAGTTAAAAACTGGTTGTCAAACAATATTCTGCAGGTCAATGATTCCAAATCAGAAGCCATGATTGTTACCCCCTCTGGTCCCAGCGGTAGCAGCGTAAACAATCTCTCCTCTAGTCTTGGTATTTTATCTTATGTGCAAAAGGGAGTCCAGTACCTAGGGGTTGTTTTTGACTCATAACTGTCTGACGTTGCACTCAGGTAACTAAGCAAACCAAGATCAGGTCATTTCTTTGCCCTGCAGACTTAGAAAAGGTCACTCCTGCTTTTATTTCCTTCCAGACTGGACTACTGCAATGCACTTTACTTATTTAGCTTTTTTTTTGCATGTGGTACAAAATTCTGCTGCCAGGCTCTTAACACACATGAAAAGAAGCGACCACGTAACACCAATCCTTGCTGCCCTTCACTGGTTACCTGTGAGTTTCAGAATTGATTTAAAAAACTTTTTAAAGCCTTGAATTTTGAAGCATCTCCGTTTGGAGTTCTCAGGGAGGGAAACTCAGTATCCACTTTTAAATCTCCTCTTACGACTCACTTGGCTTTTTCTCTTCAGTATTTGTTGCACCTGTTTGATCTTGTGCATATTGTTTATTTAAGAGCTTATTTACTTGTTTAAAAATTGTTTTATTTGTCTCGTGTGACATTTGTTTTTTATTGTAAGGCATTTTGCAATTTTGTTTTTGAAAGATGCTATACACATAGTTATTACCAATGTTCCCTGTAATTTTTCATGAGTCTGAGCAAACACACAAACTCCCTGAGCGTCCCTTGGACCACTGTGAGCAACATCAGACGTGTGCACTGTGGTCACACCAGCATCACATCCATTCAAGTTACATGGTTCATTAAAAGAATCAAATTACAGTATTTACATTTCTGTTAAAACACTTTGTCAACAGGAGCCAGTTGAAGGCTGCAGTGATTTTAGTGACACTACAATGTATAAGAGTGAAGTTATTGAATATTTGTCTCTCTTTACTGTTGCAGTGGTTTTGCAAATTGCAGACGGACCCTGTTCACTCCATAGACACCAATGTTATTCCTGTAGCTTGAAAGACAGCTACTTTTGATAAAACTGGGCTTGTAGCACATTGTCTGCCTTGCAACAATGGGAAAGAGGCACCGTTTATGTTTTGACAACCTATATCTATTGAGTTATTGATGCTGGAAGTCTGAATCTGTGAATATCTTTCCAACTTTACTGAACTTGGGGTCACTACCACCTAAGGAGTGATATATTTAATTCTGAAAAAAGAATTTAGCCATACTTAAAGCTTTAAGTGCTTTAACACGGAACTAAAAATTTTGTATTGTTTTATTAACACAGGTTCTGTCTGAAAAGAGGTGGCATCATTTTAAACAGTGAAATCAAACTAATAAAATGTAATGACCAACCAGTGAGCAATACTGGATTCTGCAAAAACATAAACAACTTTTTTAAAAATCTAAATCTTAACACAGTTAATGTATTAACTTATTTTTGTGTGTATGCATGTATTTATTGATTTATTTAGTACTGTTAACATATCAGAGTTCTGAGTGAATTTTCTTAAGATAGGCAAAGGCCATTTATTGATTACATATAGGCTCTTAAATGTTCATTAAAAAGTAAAAAGCATTTTAAAAAACAACTCAAAACAACTTAGGCATTTATTGAGTCACTAAAATACTGTAGAGTACAGACCACATCAGCATGATTATAAGCATCCTCTGGTAAATTAACAACCAGATACTGATGTCTCTCACCATATGGACTTCAGGAGATGACTGGGGGATGATAAACTGTGACCTACTGGTTGGGTTCTCTCTGTTCTCATGTTTCTTACATGTTTGTCCCCTGACAGCCGGGTCCTAATGTTTTTTGAGCAACACACCATACTATGACGTTTTTACAATGATGGTTCTACTATGAAGCCAGTTTGACATGTTCAGGTGTTCTTTGTGAAAACTCAGAGATTTCAGGTATCAGAAGGTGGTTTTCAACTTTCTTTGTTAACTTTCTGCTTCAACTTTAAACTAAATTTCCTTCACTAACCCCGCCCTCTGGACTTCCAGGAAGCTGTGTTCCTATTGGCTGTCCAGGTGGCTGCTTGGTGTTATCAGGAACACCTGAGCAGCTCAGTGTCTTCCTGCTTTATTTAGCTGCAGACAAACATTTCCTCTGCTTCTGTTCACCACTGAACTGGGTTTGGTTCTGTTGCTTTAGGTTGTTCTTTAGGCGTTGGCTTGCAGCTTCCAGCAGTAAAATAGACTTTAATGTGTTTCTTGGTGTGTTTTAGGGCTTTGTACCGGATAGTTGTCTTGATAAATGTGGTTCTTTAGCCACAGTTAGCACATGGTGCTAATGTGTGCAGTGATTAGTGGATTTGGTGCAGCTGAGTTGTGTCTTTATCTTGGCTGTAGTGAGTCTTCAGAGGTTTTTGGTCAGACACATTCTGTATTCTTGTTTGTGAACCAACGTTGGTTGTCCAGAAGGTAAGAATTCCTGTCCTGATTCTCTGTTCTCAGAGGTTCTCTGGTTGGCTGCAGGAGACTTTAGTGTTTGGGTTGTGCTAGTTTGGTTTTTGTATGGTTTCATTTGGACGACTATCTTGAGGCCCCTCCATGTGGTTTAGTGAGGTTTTCTGCAACAGTTCTACAAAGCAACCTGCAGCAGAAGAGACTTTGAGAGTTTTTAGGAAGTTCTGGAGACCAGACTTTAGAGCAGCAGAAACATTTGTCAGCAGTTTGAGCAGGAGAAGGTGAGCTTCAGAGTAGAAATGAGACAGAAACCTTCTTGACTCGTGTGGTGAGGTCCTGTACCAAGAGTTTGAGCAGGTTGTGAAGAGTCTTCAGTTCTTTGGTCTGAAAGCACAAGAAGAGTCGACTCATTAAAGGAGAAAACAGGAGATATTGTTGGTTCTTCTGTCGCTCTGCAGTTTCCTTAGACTGAATATCAAGTTTATATTTTAAATGATTTCCCATGTGAGCCCAAGAAGACTTCAATAAACTCCCTCCATCCCCTGGACACAACATATTTTATTACCATGTTAAATTTTAATCATAGTTTTAATCATAGTTTTTTTTTCTTTGCTTGTTTAGTTTTGTAATCTGTGTGAAAGGTGCTAAACAAATAAAGTTGACTTGATAAACTGAATAACTGACTAACTCATGATTGTGACAACAGAAGTATTTTCATTGTGATTTAAGGGTTTGTTTCATTTTTAAGGTTGGGGTTAAAATCTTGACTGAAAAAAAAAGATTAAAGAAATAAACTACAGTAAAAAAAAAGCAATTAAATCAAAGGAAAAAAACATTTAATATAATAAAACTTTTAAAAAGAAAATTAAACATTAAATACAATTAAATCATATTAGACAAAATATTTAATTAGGTAATTAAACAGAAGATACAAAGCATGTAATTATGAAATTAAACAAAAATTTTTAAACAAAAATATGAAACATTAAAGATGAAATATTTTCGATAATTAAACATTTAAAAAATACAATTAAACAAGAATATTACACATTTAGAAAAATATAAAACATTTAATTAGATTATTAAACCTTTAAAAGTCAAAACATGTAATTAAAAAATTAAATGTTTAATTAGAAAATTAAATCTTAAAGACAATAAAACTTTAAATAGGAATTAAACACAAAATACAATGAAGCATTAAAAAAGAAAATTAAACATTAAAAGGTGGTAAAACATTTAAAAAGAAAAACCTTAACAAAAATGTAATCAAAAAATTAAACATTGGGAAAGGAAAGGAAATTTTTCAAACAAGCCGATAAAACATTTGAAAAAACAACAATTAAACATTGAAAAGACAAAACTTTTCGAAATCAGATCAGACATTAGAACAGAATAAAAGGCGAGAAACGAGCAAAACTAAACATTTAAGAAGAATCACACTAAAGACAAAACATTTGAAAAGACAACAGTTAAACTTTAGAAGATCAAATTAAACAGAGGAGACAATAAAACGATCAAAAAGAGCAAAAACAGAAAAAGATCTTAAAGCATTTTCTAGTCTGAAATGAAAACATCGTTGTTTCTTCAAACATTTCCCCTTTCTATGTTCTTGGTTTGATTGTGGACAGATTTACTAAGAACTCATTTCAGAAAACTGCTTTCCAGATAAAGTCTACTAGTAGTTGAAGGCATCGATCAAACAAATGTTACCTTCTGATCTCCACAAGCTTTACTGTTCAGTGAAGAGAATCAAAGTTTGTTAAGGATTTCTAAAAAACCCACAGGTGAAGGTCTGAGAAGAACTCAGATGGATGTTCTAAATGTGAAATCAAGACTCATGGTCAAAAGTTTTAAGGCTTCTGTTAACCAGAAAGTTCAAACTAACAGAGAAGTAGTGAGAAACTTTAATAACTTCAGTCCTCAGACTGTCTGAAAGCTCAAACTAACAGAGAAGTACTGAGAAACTTTTAAGATTTCAGTCCTTGGACTGTCTGAAGGTTCAAACTAACAGAGAACTACTGTGGAACTTAGAAAATTTCAGTCCTCAGACTGTCTGAAGGTTCAAACTAACAGAGAACTACTCAGGAACTTAGAAAATTTCAGTCCTCAGACTGTCTGAAGGTTCAAACTAACAGAGAACTACTGTGGGACTTAGAAAATTTCAGCCCTCAGACTGTGTGAAAGCTCAGGTCCTGAGGACTCGGGAGGTGTGGAGGCTTTGGAAAGTCTTGGAACTGAGGGTTCAACCCTCCAGCACCAAGGCTGAAGTCCAACCTCCTGAGAAAAACGGTCGAGTCGAGACTCGAGTTAAAAAAAAACTCGAACACGACAAAAAATAGATGATAAATGCGCAAAAAAAAGAAGAATTAGTATCTGAGTGAGTAGCTCAGGGGGATAAGAAGAGGACTACCAAGTGGAGGGTCGCAGGTTCAAGACCAGCCACTGGCCTTTTTCTTTCTTTGCCTTTGTCAGGATTTTGAGAAAATTTAAGAAGTGTCTGGTCTTGAACCAGCGACCTGCAGCTCCACAGGCAAATCCTTAACTCACTGAGCTACAGATCAGATGAAAAGAAATAATTTCGTCGTCCCTTTGGCATCGTAGTTTCTGAAGTGACCACATGGGCAGAGCCAAGGCGGAGTCTGGGTGGAGTCGGGGCGGGGAGTAGGCGGGTAGGTGGGTGGCGGCCTCCCCCCTCTACTCCCCCACCTTCCCCCACCACCCACCACACCTTCCCCCGCCCGACGAGTTTTTCGAGTCTCGACGAGTTCTTCGAGTCTCAACGGGTTTTCCCGAGTTTCTGGAGTTTCCACCAGGTCGGAGGCAGAACAAGTTGTCATGAAGAGGTGTTGAAGTCGGCCAGGATGGACTGACTTTTTACAGCGACTAGAAGGAAGACCACTAGAAGAGCAGGTCTTTAACCACCATCCATAAAATCCATGGAGTCGGCTCCAGAGAAATGAAGGGAGGTCAACTTTTATCAACCTCCATCCAGATGTTCAATTTGATATCTTTACTTTGACATTTTTAGCACCACAAACCTTTAGTATCACACTTTTTTTAATCATTTATTAGGATTTTAATGGAATCCACCAGCAGATTTTGTTTTTGTTGACAAACTTTATTCTTGTCGTCGTGGGACTGCAGTATTTAAAACTGTCCCTTCTATTTGACCTCATGTTTATTAGTTTTAGTGGAGAAAGTTTTGTCAATTAGTCTCTTAAAAACTAAATAATAAATTGGATTAGTCAAGAGGTTTAAATTTCTTACTGTCATATTTTAAATATGACAAAAAAATATAAAGTCCTGAGACAATTTGACCTGTAATTGCCGTTATATAAATAAAATTGAATTAAAATTGTATGTATCTTGTAATGTTGGACTAATTCAGCCATATATGTTAGAAAACACACTTTCTTTGTCCATTAATCTGTCGTTTTCTCCAGTAATTCATTTCTTGTTTTGGTTTATAAAATGTCAAACCCAAATATATTCAGTTTACTGTCATAAAAACCAAAAAGATTTACATTCATGATGCAGGAACCAGACAGTTTTTCACTTTTTGTCTTAGTTTAGTCAGAAAGATAGTTGATAATGTGTGAATTGTTGCAGCTTGTAGCCGTAGAAGGTTTTAATCTTTGGGGCCGAGTGTCAAAAAACATTTAGAAACCAACATCAACAAAACACTCAACAAAGATTCGAACATCATTAAAGGGAAAGCCAACTTTTGCGTGACGATGTCTAATTAAAGGACATTTATTCCCAACGTAAATGTGTGATATTCATCCCCTGGAGCTTTCTCTTCACATCGTCTTCCACCAGGACTGGTTTGGTTGGGAGCATGTGCAACAAACATTTGAAAAACTGCAGTTTAACATCAATGAATGACACTGAAGTTTAATCTCTACATAAATGAGACTGAGTCTGGATGTGCTGCTCTGTCATTAACTCCTAAGTTTAGGGAAAGTTCAAACAAAAGAGGACAGTTCAGAGAAGACTTGAGAATGAGCTTATTTTGAACAAACATCTCAGACTTTGAGCTTCAGCACCTACAGCAAGATATTTTAACAACAAGCAACTCAAGAGATCCAGAAGTTGGAGAGAGTTAGCTTTAGCTGAGCCAAAGAACATGTGGGACGCTAACCTAGCAAACATTTCAGACTTTCCTCTGTGAATTCTGAGAAATAATTTCCTATTTAATGACAGCTACACATTTTAACTCAGTCTCATTAAAACAGACTCTAATTCAGTGTCATCCATCCATATTAAAGTGCAGTTACCCAAAATGTTTGTTGCATGAGCTCCAACAAAACCTGTCCAGGTAGAAGGCCACTTTGACAAACAGGAAGTGGAAGATTCCAAGCAGATTGATAGAAGGGGGAACCGGACTGTACTAAGTTTGGTCGAGTATAGAGGGGTGTTTTGTGGGTTTGTAAGGCTGATAATGATTATTAGTGAGACATTTGGAGTAGATATTCATTTGCAGTAAATGAAAGTATTTAAAATCTTGGAGTTAAACTTAGAAGAACACAAACTCTAACAGAAAGCTTTGTTGATAGGTTTTTGTTTTGTTTACAGATGTTAAAGGAGTTTTATTCGTGACGTATAACCAATCAAATCACTCCAGAAGACAGAGCAACCACAGGTAGATAAAGGTTCAGAGACAAAGTAGCACCATTTTTAAATGTATTTATTACCGTAAATCAGTAAAAAATAAAATACTGATAATCAGTAAATCAGTCAGCCCACAATTACTACAATTCTACAGTTGATGTCTCTTTCCTTTGACTTGTTATTTGTACAATATACAATGTATATGATGGCGTTTTTTCATACCAAAGGCTATACTATGATGTTTTCTCAGAGACATACGATGCTACTGTGTTTGTTCTGGCTCTGGGCCACTGCACTCCTCCTCTGTTGTTTTCTGGATTGTACTCAGCTGCATGCCTTCGTCCACCCGGCCTCCGTTGACTCGTCCCGCCTGCCGTCTCTGGAGCTGAAGCTGGATTGGAACAGACCAAAGTACAGTCCAATCATGATGCCAGCTGCCTCTCAAAAGGCTCCTTCATCTGGCAGGTGGAGGAACTTCTTCTGAGGGGAAGCTGAGCTGGCCCGGCAGAACTTTGGAGATGTGTTCCAGTGGTTGGTGGATGTGTGGGAAGATAGAGAGGGACCTTTGAATTGTTCAGAAAGGAAAACAGAGAACCCATTGGTAGTTTTAGTTTAGGGTGCTACTGCGGTGTGTTTTTGGGCTTGAAGAGGTGAACAGGAAGAGTTTTTTTTTTTCGTATTGATTATCTTTTACTTTGTTCCTGGTTGGAATGCCCATCAATGTCAATGTGAAGTTCACTTTTAGTTCTGTTTATTTATTTTTATTTTACTAACACCCATTTGTTTTTAACCCCCTCACATGTTGTGTTGTTGTAAACTTACTCTTTCAAATAAATTCTCGTCTAACCCTCTGGAAACCAGCGTTTGGACTGTTTTTGTGTTGCTCCTCACCTACTGACAGCTGTGGACTAAAGGCTATACTATGACGTTTTTAGAGCGACATGCTATACTATGATGTTTGTTGGGCGACACACTATACTATAGGCTTTTTTATTACTGACCTTTTTTTGTTTTATTTTTTTTGTTTTTTTTTTTAGCAACATATAAGAATTTGAACAGTTTTAAAACTTACTATACTTTTACTTGTGCAATGAAATATTATTCTATGGCATTTTTTAGATGACATATTATACTCTGATGTTTTCTTGAATAACATACTATTTTGACAATATATTGCACTATGACATTTTTTGAACCACATATCATACATGACAATTTTAGGCAACATCCTATCATTTTGTGCTTTTTGAACCACATAATAATCTATGGGGGGTTTTTTGCCAACATGCTGTACTATGAACTACAGGCCATACTATGTTATTCTTGAGTAAAGTATACTATACTTTGACATTTTCTTAACTACATCCTATACTATGGCGTTATACACAGAGTGCTTTGGTTACATGTTGATTTATAATCTAGATTTTTTTCTGTTTTGTTTTTTGACGGGATTACCACAGACCTGACTGTGAACACAGTTGACACCCACCTGAGGGAGATGCTGTCTAAGATCTCAAGGCTGCTTGGTTGTGGTCTTTCTGGCACATACTCTTCCAAGATGAGCCGGGAAGTTTAACACTGATTGAATGACACCAGGTCTAAGCCGACAAACTTCCAATTCCTCCTCAACCCATAGTCTCTGGGAAACCTACATGGAGTAAGAAAAGTAGACAGAGAAGTAATTAAGTCTGTACACAACATATTAAAAAAGAAATCATGCTAATAAATTAAGTACAAAGAACCGAATTCGCCAATATACTGGAGACCAGAGCTATTTAATTTGATAAGTATAACCTTGTTTAGTAACATTTCAATTATTTGAGAGCAGTCCTAAAGAACTGCCTGTAATCCCAATCATAAAATGGGTTTGGAGGAAGAACATAGATGGTAATCTGGATATACATGAGTTAGGCTTTATAACTACTATTGGTAGTATTGGTGGTAGCAATAGCGATGCGACTACTACTAGTTGTCTTACACTCACTACTGCTACTGCTACTGGCACTGCTACTACAACTTGTAATACTATTACAAATACTACTTCTACGACTCTAACAGCTGTTCATACTACTACTGCTTGTACTTTTAGTATTATTACTACTGCTTGTACAACTATACTACAGCTACTATTAATCGTCTGGTATTTGGTTGTCAAGCTGCTAGCTCGCCTTAGCGTTTTGCTAGTGGCTAACTAGTTAGCTCTCATAGACTGGAAGCTCTCAACAAGATTTAATACTGAAAAAAGAGCCAAAAACTATTCTTACCTATGAAAAGTCATTCCACGTTTCCTTGTCTCAATCGTACGACGCAGTGTGCAATTGTATGCAGCACAGTGAGACGGCATACTTGTTTCCGTTTTCACGCCGTCTACATCAACTGAATGCACTGAAACTTTGCCCCCACTAGCTTAGCCTCGCAGTAGCACGCAGCTCAAAGGGGCGTGTCCTATCTACTCATTCATATCTATGAGAACAACGGTGGGTGCACATAAGGACGCCTGACGTTGATTAGCTGCGTAAATACCATTATATACAGTCTATGGTAAATACGTATGTGAATCGCATCATTGGCTGCAGCAGCCAGTCACCGGTCACTCACTGACTCACTGAAAAATAGCACAGAATGAATTGTTACGTGTTTATTTTACTTACAATTTAGGTTGGATTTTTTTTGTGTGTGCGCAGCGCAGGTTTTCTGTGCGCGGAGACCGTGTCAGCAGTGCGCAATTGCGCACCCGCGCATCTTAGAGGGAACAGTGGTTATTACTATTATTATTATTATTATCGTTGTTAAGTACAGTTTGGCATGCCGGATTTTCACTTGTAATAATGAGATTATAATAAATTGTGTTCATATAGCACCTTTTAAAAGCAAAGTAAAAGTACTTTACAATAGAAATGTATCCAAACCAAAAATCATTACCAAAGTAGAAAGAAACAGAATTTAAGGCATAAAAAAGACAATATAAGATTTCCATCTATTAAGCAAAAATCAAACAATAAAAGTGAGTTTTAAGAAGATATTAAAAAGATGATACTGAGTTGGCTGGAGATCCACAGCTAAGAGGCCTGGACAGCAAGGACCAGGTCACCTTTGGCACCAAAACCAGAATTAGGAGCCATTAGTAAAGCTGTGCTGGAGGATCCCAAGCAAAGATCAGCAGCAGCCAGACCATTTGAGGCTTCTGAAACAAGCAATGGAATACTAAAATCAATTTAAAAACTCACAGGTAGCCAGAGAAGGGCAGTAAGGTCAGTATAATGTGGTAGCTTCTGTTAGTATGTTCTAAAAGTGCAGCAGCAGTGTTTTGTGTGAACTGCAGTCTTTGGATGTTTCATCTGCTGGGATCAACACTCTATTAGTCACCTGAGCATCAAAGGAGTGATGAATTCATTAAATATTTTTATGTTTTAGTATTGCTACTCTTATCAAAGTTAATGATCTGAGCATTTCTTCCACCAGTGCAGGAAAGGATGCAGCTGCTTAGTGTTGGACCGTTTTTCCTTTTCTTTCTGTTGTGTTTTGCTTCCATTTTATTATTTCTGTCAGTGCATTTCATCTTTTTGCACGGGTTTTTACAGATCTGAATCTTCAATGTCTAACACTCGCTGGCCTTTGTATGGGGTCACAGCACTACATATAAAGATGCATTAATCTACATCCAAGTTGCTATTTTCTTTAGAAGACCCAACAGTGGTGAGAATGTGAAGCCACAGCTTTTTATTCCAGAGTGTGATGTCTGTTAGTGAAAGAGGTGAAAGGAAATATCTCAGTGTGGGTGTCAGAGCAGAGGAAATAACGAAAGTATGAACCATCTGTCACCAGAATTCAAAGTAAACCAAATCTTTGCATGTTTCGTTTGGAGTGTTTGGATTTCACTGTAAAAATGAAGGCAACTTGACGTGAATGGAAAAGCAGTTAGAGGTGAAGGCTGAGCAGCAGTGGCATTAAACAGAAACAACGTGGTGGGAAAATCCTACAATTCTCAAATAGTGGGTTCGTTATAGAAACACAATCTTTTTAACAATATGTTATATGAACGCTCTCTGGCAGGAGGATTTGTGGTGTGTCATAATAGCGAGGGAAAAAAGAAAAAGAAAACAGTCTCTGCGCTTTAGTGTGCTCTTGCTTCATTCCATAAGCAGATTTCATTAACCTTGAATGGCAGCAGAGACAATAACAGCCTTTTCTCTGCCGCCTTATTTCATAACACAAACAAAAATAAAGACAACAGATTTGATTTAAAAGATACAATCCATGATTTATTACAGAAAAGAGTGATATCCAAATTATTTTATGTTACATTATTTTTATACATTTCAGTATGTTTTTACATGTAAACAGGAACGAAGTAAACAATGTTATTGATACACTTCATGTCACGACTGATAATCATCCTATACAGTTAAATCTATGGGCTGATGTCACTGTGCTTCCACGTCAAGTACATCATTGCTCAAGCACAATCCTATTAGGAGGCGTAGCATGGAACAGAAAGCTTAATCCCCCTCTAGACTGCTATGTTGTCAGAGATGTGCAAGGTCACGCCATTATTACTTATTATACAATACCCATATTGTGCTATTGCCAACGGTAGAAGGCATGAAAAACACCTTTCCACCACTGTGCAGCATTTGTATTAGTGAGGAGGTGAACAGATGAACATCCATCCGGACATGATTAGTAGCTGGGCAAGTCAGACATCCAAGGTCATACAATTATTCATTCATAAAATCCCCCCATCCCCTTAGGTTAAACACTTCAACTGCTAGGGGGTAAATGGAATCATAATTCCCAGTAGAGTGTCTAAACAGAAGAAGTCTAAGGATCGGACTCTCCTTGAAATTCCAGGACAGATTATATTAATCAGTGTGGAGTCCGAGCTTTTGTTTAGAAAATACTCTTTCAGTATAAAATCCCACCACATCAAGAGACGTATGTCTTATCCAGGAGCTCCAAAAATGATCAACACTGGAAAAGGGAGGTGATATGTTTAAGACGCTGTTAACAACTTTACAGAAGTTAGCTCTGCTCAGAGCAGGTGTTAAGTCATGCATACTCTACAGTACAAATGTACCAATACATTTACATCTGCATCTGTTCAAAATAAACGTAGCACTCGAGGATAACAACATGCATAGATTTTCAGTGTTCACATAGCAGGGAAGATATTCTGAAAACCTGGACTAGTTTTCTAAAAGTCAGAATAAGATTTAAAAGCAAATATCTCTCTCTTGTGAATGAAATAATGAGGCATTGGATTGACCTTAAAGCAACAACCTGCATTATGTGACTCCATAATCAAATGTACGACTTTTGATCTGCTCTAATACATGAACTGTGATTATGCCAAAAAAAAAAAACACATGCTTTTTTACTGTGCGTGAGCATTATAGTCATGCGAAAGCACTGCAGTGCAAAAATATATACCTAAAAAAGCAAGATAGGTTTGATTAAATCTTAGAAAATATGATAAAAAGTCGATCATCGGCAAACATTCAGAGGACACCTGAGAGATGTGGACAATACGTTTTCTATCTGAGGGTGAGAGCAGGTGAACTGGTAGCACAAAATAATAGTATAAAAACATTACATATGCTGTAAAATGTATGTACAAAAGCAGCAATGAAAGAGAACAAATCCAAATAATGTACAAGCCTTTGAAAATGAAGAATATGTTTTTCACTGTTGTGCAATGTATTCAGGATAGTAACATTCCCTTCAGATGTTAGGTTGCTGTAGCTTTCACCACTACTGTGCATAACATGGTTGCATTTACCATCATATGATCAATATGGCCTGAACTGAAGTGTTTGGGTCAATAAAGTCCCCATCGCCCGCCAAACACAAAACCGCTCCATTAGTACTGCTCACTCTACACACTCCAAAAGTCTCCATCTCTACATGAACAAAGAAGGAAAAGATTCTGACTCAGCCTCACACACTGATATATCGGTCATGTGGCCTATTTTCCTGAGTTCACTGGGCGAAAACCTGCTGCTCTAATCCATGACATCAGAACTGACCACCATAAAAAGGCAACGTCATGACTGCATTTAGCAAAACCCTATCTTCTCAGTTTCCCATCGACAAAAGGTCAGAAAGCAGCCGAAACTGTGTCTGACTGTGGGTTTAATAAAGACAGGAACAGAAGCACGTATATTATGGTTTGGGAGTGTAGAACAGTGGATGGATGTTCTTTGCAAAGTGAACATCCAAGCCACAGCTATTTCTAAGAGATCCAAGTTTCAACCACGGTTCAGGGCTTCCAACAGCAAATGAAAAACAGACTGTGAGGGCAGAGCGGAAGAGCAGATTTGTGGATCCTGCATGCGAGTGTATACATTGTTCATGACGGGAGTCGCGTTACAGCGCGTACCGTCGACGTTAGCTGAGACCCGAGTAGGTACTGTGGTGTGAGTCACATCCAAAACAAATCCTGACAGGAGAGTTCACACAGTTTTACGACAGATCGGACAACAGAACGAGGAGAGAGAATATTTCTTGCACTTCAAAAAAAGCACGTGCTGCACAATACAGGCACACGTGATGTTGTGGTGACACAATTGTGGCGCGCAATCATTTTTGTTACACTGTAGGCACAATCAAATTGCACTAAGTTCACATTTCTTCAACTCAGGACAGTCAAGCTCAGCAGTAGCACGGAGATTAACACACAGCTCACACTGAGTACAGACACATGTGAACCAGGCATCAAGACGGGGACTTTGTCTATCAAAAGGTACAAAACAGATTTACCATTCACTTTATATGACTTCTGAGAGGATTCCTTCTCAAATGTGCTGAATGGATGTGAACATCCTCCACAATGAGTGCTGTTGTTTTCATTTTAGTTTTTTCTTTGCAGATATTAATTGGCATGCTTCGTCAGCAATATACACTTACTTTGCGAGAACAGTGCCAGTTTTATTTGGTAGCCACATCACCAGAATCACTTTGCAACGAGAAAAGTGCCACAGTAGCTCTTTCACATGGACGTGGCTCTGCTGATGCTTACAGGAGAAAAAACACGGCCATGCTGCGAGCTGCACCGGACTACAGAGTCAAAGCAAAGTGCTAGCTGCCACACAGAGAGAGTGCAGGATGGGTGCCGAAAGTGAACAGTGGTGACCTGCAGCCCTTGATCTGCATAGTAAACATTACAATTGCAAAAGGTTTTCCCAGTGAAGCCATGACACAGCACAGAACTAAGGGCAACCAGCTGGGTGAAGCCAGGTGAGGGGGTGAGGGTGAGGCAGAGAGGGTCAGAGCCAAGAACCAGGACGTGGAACAGATGGCGAGGGAGCGGCCAGGGTCAGAGCTCGGCCCGAAGCCAGACAGGTTTGAGGGGGGAGGATCTGGTTACTCAAAAGGGTGTCTTTGGTGTACAGAATCAGCTGAGTGAAGCTGGACTCTAGAAGCTAGTATACGTAAGTAAGCAGACAGGGGAGGTGGTGCCTGTGAGCTGAGGGCTGTGCAGCAGGAAGTGGACACATGGAGGTAAAGCTAAGGCCACTCATGGTGATAACGTCGTCCGTTCTTCTTTCTCTCTTTCTGGAGATGTTCCAGCTCTGCTTCGTACATCATCTCCTGCATCAGGTACTTCTCCCTCCTCATGCGATCGCAGAGATCCTTCGGCATGTCCGGGATGAGGTACGCTATGAAGGACTTGATCCCAAACACCAGGTGCTGAGGGAAGCATTAATCATTTATGAGTTACTGTCCAGAGAACTCAAACGTCTTAGTTGCCAATATTTGCTGCATAATTCTCTGAGCTTGCACAGGTAAACATTAAAAGCACCAAAATATAGAACTTTATGTGCCCTATAATGTCTCATACGTTATATATTGTAAGCAAGGTTTTGTCTGTGCAGAAATCGACACAGAAACCAGTGATCTCAAGGGGAAAACTTGCAAGGGAAGAAGGAGAAAATTTATGTCTTTTAAGCAGGACCATGTAATTTGGTATTTTCATTCTGCCGGCTTTCAGTTGTAAAAACATTCCTTAGAAGCGGGATTTAATTAAAGCTCAAAACTCATCAAAACAGCATTGCGAGGCCTCCATTTACAGTAAAAACACATAAATAGATAAAAATTAAATAAAGCTGGTAAAAAATATTGAATCTCACTGTAACTGGATTTCTTTCCAGCTGCTTGCAAACACAAGCACAAAAAAGGAATGTAGACTGGCAACATACCTCAAAGACAATGATGAATGCCAGCCTGGCAGCCAGGACATGCCAGAACTGCAGGGTGAACTCGTACGGTACAGGGCTCCAGGGCGGCGCTCTGTAGTCTCTGTACCTGCAGTATCTGGACTGGCTGCCGTTCTTCAGGTCGCCCATATCAAACACAGACAAGCTGCTGTTCATGTAGCCTCGCAAACACCTGAGGGCGAAGGAGAGTTATCACACTGCAGCACACGCCGGATGTACTGAACACATGATTTTTAATGCTCACTCGTTCTGGTGGTGGTGTCCCTTGTCCATGCACGGGCCGTATTTGAAGGCGTAAACAAAGCGCGGGATGTAGTCTGAAGTTATGGCAATGACGAAGGCGTTGGTGATCACCGCCAGCACGCCGATGCCTTCAAGAATCCCATGCCAGATACCTGATGGGCAAAACAGAGGAAGGTAAACATTATTTAACCCTTTGATGCCTGAATTTATTTACAGTTAAACAAATGTTAAAAAAAAAAAAAAAGTATATTTTTGCTTTCCAGCTGATGTTAAAATAAGTGTAAATTGTTAATTTGTCTATTACACATAGAACAGATATATAATAATAACAGATATATAATAATTAAGTCCCACTCCGACCGGTCCTATGAGAAACCAGTGCTTGCAAAAGGTTCCGAGGTATTGAATATACACAAACTTGCATCTCGGCTACCGTCTGAATGAAAGTGGTATGATGCGAATTCGCGACAATGGGCGTCAATGGGTTAATACTTTAGTCAGTGTAAACTATAGTTTAGACCTACACACCTTTACTTATAGCCTGATTTTGGAACTTAACCTCCCAGTGCCTTTTATACGTTAAAGATCTGCATTAGCCAAAAAACTCTCCAACAACAGAAAAATATGACTCTTCTGATGTGCCCACTTTCCCTCAGTGTGCCTCATTTACTTCTCTTCCGTTAATAATTTACCAGAATGAGACTCAACAGCCTGCAGCAACGGAGCAAGGATGTAATGCTTTTCAAAATACTTGAACAGTGATTTAACTAAACATAATGTGTTACTCAAAATACAACATGCTTTTTGGCAGCATTGCAATAAAGTTAATTAAGGATACAAACAGTGGAGATTTTGTGCAGTTTGTCGGCATCTGATTTGTCTGTGAATGATCGGTAAAAATCAGCTTAAACCTACAAAGCACATTCTGTGCGACACATAATGTGTTTATTACAGCTAAGGGACAGAAATGTTTCCTCCTTTCATTACCATCAGAAGCAATTGTTCATATAGAATATGACAGCTGAAGTGTGACGCTTGTAATCATATGGGGGGGTGGGCTGATGGAGGAGGTGCAGCATATGGCAGTACAGATGGATAAGATATGGAAACGTGTTATCTCCATAGGGTGGACGATGTTTGGTTACCATGGCATTTTACTGTAAAAAGGGCTCTGATCCAAAAATAACAGACAGTGTGCGAGTTACACAGAGTGACATAAAGACCTATATCAGTGGCTCGGGCTGGCATGGGTCTCCTCCACTGAGTGACAAACTTGTAGGCGTCGAGACGAATCTCAATGATGTTGTTGAGCAGTGCAAGAAGAGGGGCCAACGGAAACGCTGCTACAAAGATGGTGGTGAAGCCAAACTGGAGAACTGCAAAGGAAAGAACCATTTAGTCCTCATCACTGGCACAGATGATAAGGATTGAATAATAGCAGTAATTTGCTTAGGAAATTGCCTTCAGACAAACGCCAGTGCAGTGTAATGTTTTACCCATTTCGAGGTATTCATCCACCAGGCCATGGGCGTTCATTGGCTGCAGATTCCAGTCTTTTTCCCACTGTGGAAGCTGGGTTTTATTCTCTACATTCTGTCCTCCACCACCTCCTTTCTTTATCTTCCTTCGAGACCACCAGTTCTGCAGCAAACTGGAAATGTAGGAAGTAGCTGACTGTCAACTCAAAGCAATTATTTCTGACAATGCAATGAGCACTGCAGGACCCCTTTTACTAAGCTGCACAGAAGCGGATTTGATGTGCTTCTGCAGGAGAAAATTCTTTTCATATGCTAATAAGCGAAAAGACAAAACCCTGATCAGACATTACATCCGGTCTGTAAATGACCAATCTCTGGAATTCTCAGCGTTCGTTTCTAATAGGCCATTAAGAAAGCCACATTGTTTTAATAAGGTATTTACTTACGGATAACCGAGCTCCATGAAGTTGTTCCAGATTTGTTTGAAGAACATGATGACTCCCATTTGCAGGCAAAGATCAATCAAACAGCCGCTTGGGTGACACTGAGGACAAACACATTTCATTTAAAAAAAATAAATAAATTAAAAAAATAACATTCATATTTCATGCCTGAAGATTCAAAGCTGAGAATGAACCCTAGGACACACTCAATCCCATTCCGTTTTTGATCATTACAATTGAAAATCCCAGTAATTATCGAAGAGATTAATGGTTCACAGAGTAATATACAGTCGGATCATTACAAAAATGAATGGCATGAAATTTCTAGATGTGTCCTAAAACAGAAGGTGCTAATCAGCCCAATCATTGCTGAAATAATCAGCTACTGACTTTAATGCCTAATTGCACTCACCTCCTCCAGTCTCCATCGATTGAACAGCTTATTATATTTTCCAGGCCTGCCAGCAAACCTGAGTGAATTGAGATTGGCAACATTAACTGTGAAATTCAATCAGATAAATACTAATAAACTCAGAGCAGAAAAAAAAAACACTTAACAGTGCCAATTATGTCCAATAAGTGTTTTGTAAGTGCTGAAACATGAGGTCCAAACATACAGGGAGGACGGGAAGGGAGGGAGTCTTGGCAGATGTTGTGACATGGGAGTTTGAAACAAAACATCTTTGCACGGTTTCTCATTAAATGCACTGTAAACAGGAGCGGTAAAGTTCATGGCAGCCGGCCTACCTTCCCAGAAAGAAAGCGATGTAAAATGTGGAGCTGTTCAGATTTACAAACTGGAACAGGAACATTTTCAGAGCAAAGCTGTTCTCCCACTCAGACTCTGTCCGTGGGTGCTCTAAAGGGGAGGTAGAAGGGATGAGAAGGGGGAGACGGAGGACAGATGAAATACTCAGCAACCATCTGGGAAGCAAGAGATAATGAGGGCATAAATGCATGTAACACTCACCTAAATTAGTCAGTAGATAGGCCACCTTTTCATACACCTGACAGGATGATAGTACTCATAAGTGTCAACAGGAAAAAGGTTAAACAGGATAATGATCATGAGAAAGAAAGGCAAATAGGAATCTCAGCAAAAACCAAGAAAGTCTTTCTGGCTCTGTTATACTTCCTGGAATAAAGTTCTAAACAAATGCTCCATGAAACATTGTTGGACAGAATATGTAAACGTGCCAGATGATGCTTGTCCAGAGACCCACCACATTGAGAGACATGATGATCATAAAGTTGATGCAGACTCCAGTGCCAGAGGTGGCAAACTGCCAGTTTTTCTTCACAAAATGCCAGTTGAAGGAAGCAAACTTCTCCATCGCAATAAGACGGAAAACCACTACTGCAAACACGGCTGTCAGAACGAGGGAAATCTAAGCAGAGATGATGTAGAGAGGGAGGCAGAGAAAAAAACAATGATAAATGAGTTTAAAAACCACCATGAGCTCTGTGCTTAGGAACAGATGAGCACCTCAGTTTAGGCTGATGAGGCTTTATTTCTATTGGAACTGAGCAGAAAAAAGGAAAATCAAATGACTACGAAAAAATGTATTATAAAGAAGAAGACGTTCACATCTAACTTATATGTAAACAAGAGAAATTAGGCCATCAGAAAGGTTTAATACTGTCTTTTCTATGCATGCATTCTTTGTCCAGCAGGGGGCGACGTTAAACCACAGCTAACACATCACGCTGCTCTAAAGGTGGCACACAAAACAAGGGTGAGCTCATCGAGACTGAATCCCAAAAGGGCAGATTATTCAAAGACCAAAGGGTTTACCATGAAGAATATTCCGGACACGGACACCATGAGCCGACTAAGTTTGTCTGAGAAGGGCTGGAAAGGCTCAGGCTTGCCAGATATGGGGTTAACCCTCTCCACCCTGGAGTACTTGGCTTCAAACTGAGGCCTCAGCTCCTCCTGAATAACAACAAATGTTACAATATGAGCAACTGAACTGCAGCTTTATCTGCCTAATGAATCAATCAATCTTCTTTTATTATCTTGTATGGCAGCATCAAATTTAGATGAAGGGATGTATGAACACACGTTAGCATCGTGAGGAAATCAAATGATACTGAATCTATTTTTAAGATATTGCTGATGTACCTCTTCCTCTTCCCAGTCAATGAGATCCCAGTCATAAGTCAGTTCCGCCCTTCTCCTCTTCCAGAACTCCAGGAATACTGTGGCTGAAGAGGGGATCATGAATCAATCATGTTATTGATCAGCTTTGAAATGTGCCGCTCTGTATGACTGATAATCATGTGACTGGGGAGGCGATGCAGAAGCAAACAGGTCAGATATTCTGAGTGAAACAGGCTGCAGTGACATTCATGGCCCAATATGACGACTGATTACAGCCATCAGCTCACACACTGCTTTGCTTTTGTAGGTGAAGTTAAGGGAAAGTGGCAACAGCGAAAGGCTTTACTTGTACGGAGTTCTCCCCTAAATCGTGCCTTTGTCAGGAGAGATCCATTTTCTGTGGAAAGACTTCAAAAGTAAAGCTTTCTTTGGGCACACTTCACTCTGGAGGCATTGTTTCTTTTCTGTTGGACTCTATTGTGACAGGAGCCGCACAAAACACCAGAAAATATGTTGTTTTTCTGTCAAGCCTTTCATATGTATCCTGGTTTGTTACAAATACATAACGGCAGAAAAAGGCTTTTATAATAGCTGCACGGCACGCACGCTCAGAAACTAGATTTATGGGGTTCAATATCTGTGGAAGGATTTGTCATCAAAGTCGGTGGGAAAAAAACAGTATAATCATGTACTGCATTGTTATTGACAGTACAGTGTAACTCTACACTACTGACTCACTCCTGACATCAGTTTTCATGACATGCAACATGTTTTGTGGGACTTTATAGGAGGACAGACTGTGAATAAATACTGACATGAGTATTCAATTAGTAAGGACGACATTTTTACACATAGGAAAATGCTGACAGCTGAAACTATTAGCCAGTTGCTCTAGTAAATCAGCAGATAAATGATCAACTATTTTAATAACCGAGTCCTTTCTCAAGATAAATTACTCAACATTAAATAGTCCCAGCCACTCAATTATGATAATTGTCTTTTTTTTGTTATATTTGACAGTAAGATGATTATTTAAACTGTAAAACAAGTGAATCCATGACATTATTTTGGGCTGTGATGAACATCACTATTTTCTGGCACTGTTTACATCACAGGCATTAATCAAGGAATTGAAATGCTGATTTATAAATGATGAAAATGATTGTTGCTTGGCTGCCTATGTGTTGTTTTGTGACTACATTTAAGGCCCAACAAATTGATGAAGATAGATTTGTGACGCACACAACAACTGTGGCCTTAAAAAGCACCAGAACTTGAGTCTCCAGTCAGAACAAGTTTGTCTGCTGTTGAAGATGTTGAAGTTTAATATAGCTTGACCCACTTTTGTTTAAAGCGAGAGAAAAGCAGCCTTTTCAGATGCCTACATTCAGTCCCTTGGGCGAACCAATTTTTCATGTCTATCTCACACACACACACACACACACACACACACACACACACTCACACACTAGACCTGGAGTGCACTCGCTCAGTGGTGCAGTACTGCTACTTTGGTCCACACTGCCAGAAGCTTTAATGCAGGATTCACAGCTACAGACCTCAGTCGGATGGTTGGCTGGACCTTCCTCGGCTCCTTAGCCTTCATTTAGCCCAAACACTGAACACAGAGTGCCAAGTGCTCCCTCTGGCACAGGTGATTATTTACCACGCTGGCAGATAGATGGATCTGGGCCAGATGCTGCACAGTAACGCTCAACCTCTACATTACAAAGATATTAGAGCAGTGGGAAATAGCTGCAATATACCAATATCAGGTTGCAGTTCTACAACCCCGTCAGGTCGAATGATAGCCCCCCTCTGGAGGAATGTTTAATTATCCGACTAATTACATCAGGAAGCACCGGAAGTATAAGTGCTGATGTTCAATCACAGAAATTTTACCATGATTTACTTTCTGGCAAACCCAGCACAGAGTGAAGAGTTTCTACTGTATTAAATTCCCAGTTGAAAAACTTAATGTGTTTGGAGGAGTTGAGTGGAGAGTGGATGCATGAATACTGACACACTATTGTATAAATAGATTTGAATTCCAGTAGGGTTTGAATTGAGCAGAGAACAAAGCTGAAACAACAAGCGATCATATCATCAGGAAAATGAACAAAAACAGCCTCTACCTACCCCAAATAGCCATGAAGATAGCAAAGAACACAGTGCCACCGTTGTCAAACAGATAGGTCACCTAGAAACACAAGCACAGGAAGGGCAGCTCTAAAAAAATACAACAGTATCATGCTCGCTTTACCGATGAAACAGAATTATGACTTTGAGTTACTGCCAATTTCAACATCCTCAGTTTTATCTAAACTATGTTGGGGGTCAAGAATTTACTTCTCATCTCTGAGTTCAGGCCCTCACAGGGGAGATTTCTTAAATAAGTAGTTACAATGTGTTATTTAATTACCAAGAGTTAGATAAGAAGATTGATTCCAGCTTCCCATCTGTGCAGTAATAATAAAACTACAGCTGTTGGTTGATCAGTATAACTTTGCATAAAGGCTAGAAGCAGGTGGGAACAGCTAGTGTGGGTCTGTCCACTGGCAATGAATCTGGCCAACAGCACCAAAGCTCAATAATGAACACACTGGATGTTGTTTATTTAATCTGTACTAAAAAGAAAGTAAAACAAAAAAATGAAAAGTTGTGATTATACCTATGTACAGAGCCAAGCTATATGTTTCCCCTGCTACAAGCTCCTGGTTGTAGCTTTATATTTAACAGATATGATGGTGTTGATCTTCTTATTAAACTCTTGGCAAGTAAGTAATTAAGTGCATTTCCAAAGATGTGCAACCGACCATTTAAAGACTTTTTTTAAAGTTATAGTTTTGGCCTTTTGGCCTTTATTTGATAGGTGCAGTGGAGACAGACAGGAAAGGAGGGAGAATAGTGGGGGGAAGACATGCAGCAAAGGGCCGTGAGTGGGAATCTAACCCAGGCCGCTGCATCGGGGACCAGCCCCTGTACACAGGTTGCCCGCTTAACCCGTTGAGCTATCCGGGCACCCCCATTTAAACATTTTTAAATACCGTATCTTCAATTAAAACTGAACTAAATTGGTTTTAATGGAGCTGATTTCTGTGATCATGACATACTTTAGTGACAACTTGACAGCTCTTTTTAATGAGTCTCTAACAAGATAGAAGAGGCTGAGAAACATACCATGACTGTAATTATAAGATGATTAATAAAACTGCACTGACCTTCGCGTAGACACAACTGTCACTCAGCCTCCACGGCTCACAGGTTTCCTCACACATGGGACACATGACGGTGGTATTATCCTCACAAATCTCTTTACTGATGACACAATGAATTAGAAAAAGACAGCAACAATCAGATAATTCTCATTTTCATTCTACATTAATAAAAAGGGGCATGTGCGCTCTCTTACATGGTAATTGTTGTGTGAACTGACCTGACTTGGCTTGAGTCCATAGTGAAGAGGCCATAGAGGAAGACAAAAACGCCAACCAGGGCTGCAGGAATTAACATGCCTGTGTACCAACCCAGCCACGCAAAGTAAAGACCGATTTTCTCACCAAAGTATCGCCTGGGAGAGAAACAAAGAGACAGAGTGGTGAAAATTTACCGCTGACTGTTAATTAAACCTGTTCACATTCTTTTAGAAGGCAGTTGTGGGTGTAGTTAGCACACTATGAGGTGGTCATAGAGGCTTAATGGATAGGGAGGCTGCTGGGTTGAAAGGTTGCACAGTATAATGCTGTGGTGGGAAACAAATCAATAGCTCTATCTTTTTCCTAAACCACAGCTGTCAGAGTTGCCCTTGAGCAACGCAATTACTTCACATGTGCTCTAAAAGAGAATAAAGCAGAGAGAGAGTTAACCAGTTTTCCCCCAGTATGTTTACATGCCCTGTAGCATGTCAGGTTTCTGAACAACAGGATAAGAGATTATGTACAGTGAAGATGTAACTTTTCATCACAGTATGTCATTTTCATTGATATCAGCCTATATTGTTATACAGTAAATTCAACTGGGAAAATTCAAGGATTTAGCAGCCAGACAGGAATGTCTCTTTTTCTCCTCAAAGTAAAGATACTTCATTAGATTGAGTCAGTTTTGCCATAAAGTGGTTGAGCTTATTTATTTGCAACACAGATAAGGATGGCTACCTTTGTGTCACCAGTTTGATAAAATCTCTTCTTGATAGACAAATTTTTCCCATGTTATTTGTCATCATATCAGTTAGATCTAAGCAGGATTTGATACATGCACAAACAGAAATGTTTAAATTCTAAATACAACTGAACATTTTTGGATATTATGCTGAGCTGCATAGTGGCTTGGTGGTTAGCACTTTCGCCTTACAGCTAGAAGATCCACAGTTCGTGTCCCAGCCTTCCTGGGATCTTTCTGCATGGAGTTTGCATGTTGTCCCTGTGCATGCATGGGTCTTCTCCAGCTTCCTCCCACGGTCCAAAAACATGCTCAGGTTCACTGGTAACTGTAAACTGTCCACAGGTGTGAATGTGAGTGTGATTGCTTGTCTCTATATGTAGCCCTGTGATGGACTGGCAACCTGTCCAGGGTGTCCCCTGCCTTCACCCTAAGTCAGCTGGGATAGATTCCAGCCCCCCATAACCCTAATGAGGATTAAGTGGTGTATAGATAATGGATGGATCGATATTATGCTAATTTGCTTTGTTGCTTTGACTTAAATGCGGAGACACTCCCACACCTGTGCTTTAAACATAAAGGTAAAGCTGTCGTGTGATTAATTTAGCTTAGCATAAAGTTTAGAAACAAGGGAAAAACCCAAACAAGGTTTTATCCAAAGTATTTATCAGCACCTCGAAAATCTACTAATTTACATGTTGTCTCGCATTTGTTCAGTTCATACAAAACTAAAAATGTTAAAATGAGAAGTTGTAGTTCAGAGAGAGTTATATAGTGTAACTCCTGCTCCTAAATTCAACTCTGTACTGTCTTTAGCACAGTTTCCACACATGGAAGAGACAAACTTAACAGACGGTGCTAAATAACAGAAGTACAAATGCAGTCTAATGTGGGCTCAGCCTCAGCTGTCATCAATCGGTTCAGAAATAGCACACACAGTGAGCTGCTGAGAAGTGCTAGACAAGAGTGTTCATCATCAGGAACCTGCAATCATGCAGTGAACGCAGCAAAATGAACAACTTGGTTTTTCTGTGTTCAAATGAAACTACTGAATAAGATCACAGAGAGGATCGGCATCACAACCAGGACACAAGAGCTTGTGTATAGCTCATGATGTTGTGTCATCTGCTTCAGAGCTGATTACCTGATGAGGTCCAGAGGCTGGTATTTGTACCAGATCCCCCAGCGGGCCCAGCGTTCATACAGAAGATGCCTGTGGTTCTGGGCTCCATGTGTCTTAATAGGATGTCTGCTCTTGTAGCCACCCTGATAAGACAAAAAAAACTGCCGCATTACAAGAAATATTTAATTTTTCTTCTTTCAATTCTCAGTGCTCAGCTTTTCAAGTGCAACTCTCTTTTGAAAATCGATATAAAAGGTCTTTGAATGCCTTTAAAAGTCCAGTATGAATAAAATATAGAATTGTTTTTACTCATTTATGACTCTCTGCTGATATGCAGCACAAAAAATAATATCAGCTCACCTCATGTGGAGGAAATGCCGCCTCATATGTGTTGTTCCCCAATAGCCGGTTAATTCCTACAGTGAAATAAAACAGGTCACATCAAATAACAGCTAGAACAGCACAAGGACACCACATTAAAAATTCAGCAGCAGTCATAACTGAGAGAGGCGACTGATGAGAGACTCATTGAGCCCACTCTTCCACAGTCACAACAGTTTACTATATTATGGAATTAGCAAGCTACATTAGGTGCTTCAGACATTCAGGTTAGGATTTCAAATAGCTGCAGGCACTTGAAAGTGACCTTTTCATTTTTGCAGGGCAATAATTTCTTCATGTTCACACAGTCATTGATGGAGGTTACAAAATCTTTAAACTGTGGTCACAATAAACCGACTGAACTGAGTGAAGGCTTTGTACGGTTTGAAAACCATTATTTCTACAGTGCAGTCATTTGCATTGTCATCCAATGACCGAAACTGTAGATAGTGAGAGCAGGAGCAGCAATGGATGGATTTGAAATGGATTTTCCACTCTTGTGGCTGAGCTGATTTTATTTGTTGGAAAGTAAAGTGGTCAACAGCATTAAAATATTAATGTGAAATCCGTTCCAGTCCTTCAGGGCCAAACTTTAATCAGCAAAGCATGTTGGCAGCAGACTCACAAGATAGTAGAGTGGGAGTGAATGGACAGTTTGGTCAATATAAAAAAAAAGAGAGAGAAAAAACAAAAAACACAGACCAGAAGGAGAGGAGGGATCAGCCAAAAGTTGGATGATACCATCAGCTCAGAGGCAGCTTATATTTTAATCATCCTCCAGCAAAACAACAAATGTAATTCCTCCCATTACCCTGCTATCACTCCTTAAGTCAAATTAACAGAAACAAACAAGTATATCTTTGTAACACATAGACTCTGTTCATTTTTTCTTAGTAAAACATGATCAGAAATATGTCCTTAAGATGGAAATATATACATTGTTAACTATGATGGCACTAATACTGATATAAATATTGTTTCATATGTGAGATATGAGGGGAGGAAGAAGCAAGCATGATGCTTTACCCATCTTTGATTTTCCATCTTCATATTTGGTGCGCTGCAGAACATGATGGACTATTCTGCTTCTGGTGGAATTGGAGAAGAACGTTTCCCTGTTGTTGATAGTGAAGCTGGGAGGAAATAACAACACACTCCTTTAGTTATTCATCATGCAACTGTGTATCGATATCATGCAGACAAAGCCCTTAATGAGAGCTGAGTCAATGATGAGGGAGGTTCATTAAAATACAATTTATGGTGGAAAGTTTGTGTTCTCTCCAGCATCATTATTTCCCAAAAAACGTACAATCTGACAAGCAAAGGAAAAGTGGAAATGATTCAGTGACAAATGAGTTCAGATGGCGCCTTTTATTCCAGAGAAGCTTTGAAAATGGTGGAAAAAAAACAGGAAGAAATAGAGGAGAAATATTTCACGGACATCTGCGGCTGAATTTCAATATCTTATTTATGATCATCTTTTCTTCATTATTCTGGTTTCGAAACGCAAAGCTATAAAATATACAAGATTGCTTAGTGCAGTTCATCTCCTCGTTTTGAATTCCATACAGGAGCTCGAGACATGAATGGAAGTGATGGATGGGAAGGAAACAACAAACTGGGAGCAGCATAAATATCACTAACATTACTGGTGCAGACACTGGCATTATGTCACACCGTGATCATGCTCATGAGTGTCTGTCATGGCTTGTTTTGAATGTGTAAACAGCCTCCTTACTGATGCATGCGTGCTCTGCTGAAGGGAGCTGTGTAGCAGTCGGTTTCCTCCAGGTCAGGCAAGGCCTCTTTGTCCAGCTTCATGGGATTTCTGGGAAGCCAGCTTTTTATCTGGCGACATCTCAGATGAAACCTGCTGCACAGGCGCAAAAGGATTAACAGCACAGATTAACATGACGATTGTTTTCTTTGATATGGAACAGTGGCTCCAAACCGTTTATTTCCCCTAACGCAACCCTGACAACGAAGCACCGCTGCTGAAAACACTTTTACACACAAGCTCACGCATTGCAGGCATCACTCTGCTATTATTATTTGTCATTTTCACATTCATGACTCATGAGCCTGGGAGTCACTGATCCAAGATAACAGCTTGCTAAATCCCATTCACAGGATAATTGGTCTTTATGGTCATGATTTATGAACCAGAAGTCTGAATGCATACATTGACTTCCTAAACTGTATCAGAAACATGATTAAACAGCAGTTCTGTGAGGCTGCACTGAGGCCCAAGAGATCTGAGTTAAATGCTAACAGCATTGATGCTAACACACTGATGTTGAGCAGGTATACTGTTCACCATGTTTACCATCTTAATTTATTGTGACAGTGTCCTAACATTTGTTAATCTGTGCTAAAAATAAAATACAGCTGAGATCCATGTGAATGTCGTTAATCTGCAGTTATTCAGTCATAAAACAAACTACTAGACAAATTTCAGCTTTGACTTGATGATGACATAACATGACAAATTTATTTTAAATCTGATAGTTCTTAAGATATTCCCATTAAAAATCTCGATAGCATTATTAGCTTGTTTTGGGAAATACAATTTCATGCTAACATCTTCCACTTGTCTTGAATTATGTTTCTATCCAGCAGGCTGTAGACTGAAACTTAAGTTTTAGGTAATATGTTTACAAAGCTGAATTAACTAGGGATTAACTGATATGTTTTTTGTTGTTGTTTTTAGGTAATATGTAAAATAGAAATAGGAAAATATAAATAGGAATGATTAACATAAACACTCTCCCCTCGACTGAGATTGATCCCGCATTGGGATTGGTTTGTCTCCTGCAGTAATGTCGGCTGTTCTTCTCTATTTTCTTCATTTTTCACTGTTTTATCACTTCTATTGCAAAACCAACACCTGTATCCTAAAGCATTTTTTAAAAAATCTGATACTATTTCAGGGTATTTGTTGCTGTCTTTTAACTTAGTCGCTAGCTTTTAGCATAGCTGCTGTGCCCCTTTGAAAGATGCTAATTTTCTGGTTTGTGGCAAAATGTTGTGCTTCTTGTTAAGTTTTGTAGTCCCTGCTTGAGAGATATTTCTATGACCACAGAGCTGAATCAGACCTGAAGTAGTGTATTTAATTCTACAATAATCGGTGAATAAAAATATCAATACCGATAATCGGAAAAATGGAAAATATCTGCCGCGATAATCAGCCAGGCTGATAATGGGTCTATCCCTAGAACTAACTCAATTAAATCATGGAAAGTATTCCATGTGGACAAATGCATTTCTTTTGGCATTAAGCAATTCCATATTGACTTACTTAAATTGGACCAACATCATTTCCCACTATAATTTTACTTTAATAAAATTAGTTAGAGCAACCCATCTAAAAAAGTTTGGAACTAACTCTTGGAAATAGGTTGACTTAACATAATGTTCAAAAGAAGCTATTTAAACATGTGGAAATATTTTTGCATGATTTATTTTGCATAGTTTAAAGAGGTATTGTTTTAACTGTAAAATTTAGAGGAGTACTAAAGTCATTAAAAAAACACTGCCTGTAAACCATGAAAGTCTTTGCTCCATTTTCACCACTTCAGATTTTAATGGTAAGGACTCCTCCAGTTTTTCATCTTGTTAACACAAACATATGGTATTTTTTATATTCTAAAAACTGAAAAACTCAAAATTCAGGTTCAGACTTCGAGGGTTTCATATGTAACAAACCTAAGGAACCAATCAAATCAACTGCTAGTGTCATTGTTCTTCTTCAGAATAGGTTTCCAGTTCTCATATGTGTGGCCTAATTACTCAAATAGTTCAGGTTGCCATTGTTTAGCATGAAGTATTTTACTGAGTTTGAGCAGAGTTGTAGGTGAGCTGGTGTCCTTGAGCTGCAGAAGCAGCACAGGGGTATGCAAATGGAGACTCTACATTCAGGCAGACTAAAGGAGGAAGAGGTGTAGAGCTCCATCTAAGAGACTTGCATAATGAAGGGATAATTTTTACGAAAAAAGCCTAAATATGTAATTTTGATGAACACATATGAGTCTTGGGGGTTATTTCACAGTAACATCTACGTCCTACTAGTCATCTAGTAAAGTGTAAAATGTTGGTGGATCACCATTGCCATTAAGATTAGTCTCTTGAAAACCATAATTGTAAAACGTGTGCAACACTCCATGGCAATTTATCCATCAAATGAGATATTACAGTTGAAACAGTGCGTAGTACTGCAGGAACAGTCCAAGGTGTAAAGATGGAGAGTGTTGTATGCTGCACCGATTGTGAAGATCCCTGAGGCAAATTTATGATATTGGAAAAAAATTAACTCAATTTGGACACCAGTGTCAGTAGAATTCCTCCTGAAGGGACCATGAATCTTTGTATAAAATGACCTGGCACTCCATCCAATAGTTGTTGATCTATTTCAGTCTGGATGAGTGTTTGATTAACAGAAGTCGACAGACAGACACTGATTCTCCGAGACTATCTGCTCTGATATGGATTGAATAAATACAAATGGGCTTTCTGAGGGCAAAACACGTTGTTGCCAGAGAAAACCTGATGAATGTTGTTATGAAGGCTGCAGATACTATACGGAAGGTAATGATATCAAACCAGCAAGCTGTCACCATCTTTACATGGTCCATTTGTTCAGCTTTACAGGGATGTGAGTTAGAGACGAACCATTAGTAAACACATAAAGCCTATTTACTGCTCAACTAGATTTTTCTTTTAAGAACAACGGCTTAGTGAAAGACTGCAGGAGCTCCGAGGACAATATAATGGTTCTCATTCTTCACAATGACTAAGATCACTGTCATGCAAGATTTAAAAGTCCTTTGAAGTGCTTTGTTCTCAGTTGGACAGGTGGGCAAGTGTTTCTTGTCTGTCTGCGTCATTTTGTCTGCTCTGTGTGTGTCATTGAAGCATGACCATTAATGTGTACATGTTATGCAAAAACAATTTTTGACAATTATCCACACCGCCAACTCCTTCAAGTCTGAGAGATTCTGTTGACTAGGGTATGAGATCCATCCATATTTATAGATACAGTCTATCAATCTGCATGGTGAAGCACAATAAAACACTAAAATGAGGACTTTTACTGCAGTTAACTCGTCAAGTCTGGTTATCTCGGCTCAATAAACTCTGTTCAGAACAGTCAAAGGACAGAAGTAACATGAGTCACACCATTTTTGCAGTTTAAAGGATAAAAGCCAGCAGTTCTTCACGATCAGTAATGTCACACCTCAGTAACTGTTGCCTATTCAGAGCTTAACAGGCTCACTCAAAGCCCACATACTAACTTCTGCTATCTTTGCTGTAGTTAAAACATCATTTCAGTTACATCCCATCAATGGAGTTAATCACAGAGAGCAGAAATTCATTAACTCAGGGTTATAAAGGCCCTGAAAATATCACTTTTGAGTTTTATGCTTTTTATAACATTAAGAATTTATGAAAAAATTAAACAGTGCTCAACGCTGAAGTTGTCACATTTGGTCTCCAATGTCGCTACATCCTCATTGCTACATGAAGTATGTGACCTTTTTGCTGCTCCCCACTTTAAACCCAGAGTTCTAAGATCTTCTGACTTTGTTATAGAGAAATTAGGTTCCTACAGGACTAAACTGGAACAGCAAATACATTTTAGAGGAACTGTAATTGCAACCAGAATATGTTTTCCTGTCAATGTCAATTCATGGCTGAACAGACAATCTTTACAGACATTTGTTGAAAACCACAATCTTTTGCTAACCTTAACCAAAATGCTTCTGTTGCCTAAAAGTAACCACTAATGGGATGCTGAATGCAAACCCAGTCTCTGGTGAGAGAGTCATGCACTTTGTAGACCCAATGTCTCCTCCCAGCCACATTCTGATGACTTACTTAAGTAGGTAATTAGTGTACACTAACTGTTCTGTTTTGGTTGTTCTAAAAAAAATGTGTTGCCTAATAATGTGTTGTTTTTGAACATAATTCAGCCAGCGATGTAACTTAGTGTAATTTGGAAAACAATTTAGTTGTAGAGGAATGTAACTGCCACAAAACCCACTTATACACTTACACACTTACTTAAATCTTGAATGCACAAAAAGTTTTTTAAATTTTTAAAGCAAAACAGAGTTTGGGAGATGTTTGAGCTCCGACAACAAAAGATTCTGCTATATACATTTCTTTCACCGGCATGTTCTTGGACTGTTTCCATACATATTCCATTGCGATAAAGAGATGTAAATCTGGAGCACTGCACAGAGCATGAACAACAGTTGAACATCACACCAGAGTGTGAGTACATCTCTCTAAAAATAGTATGCAAATAAGCCTGTGCAGCTCCATTTATTTTTACTGAAAAGAATTTAATAGAAAAGCACAGTCAAAAGTAGGTGAGCTACTATATTGTACTCTTAACAATGGGCTTGATGTAGTGGATGGAAGCTGTGCTTTTTACTGAAAAGGTCTGAACATTTGGTTTGATAAACAACAATGCTGAAAACTCTGGTAAAATTAGTCCAGCAATTAATCACAGGTTTTTCTTGTAATTACTTTCAAAAAACTTCTTTGGTTGACTTTCCAATTTTAAAAAAATCTAATCACAGGCTTTGTAAATGCTGTGTATTTATATGCTATCTGTGGATAGAAGCTTCATTAATTCTGGGCTAATTAATTTAGACTGTGCGGGTTACAAAGGACAATGATGGGTTGACTCAAACTCCCTCAGTCTCTGCTCCTCACAGGGGTGACTGATGACTTCAATCTTGAAACACAACCCACAGCTCACATTACCACCAAATTCTCTAGTTCAGATGCTCACAAATTTCATTAGAGACACTGAAACTTCAAGCTTCAACTGTAAGAGAAACAATCCACAACCCGTAATCTGCTTACCTGCCCAATGTTTTGCTCTTCCAGTCTGTAAAGTAGCATTTTTTTCTTCAATAAAAACAGAGAAAAGACATGTTAGAGAGACAGGAGGAAAACGGCAATCATATTTGCCAGAATTAAGGGTTTAGTGATTTTCTACATCTTTAGTTACCTGAAGGGCATCCGGATGTTCATCTGCTCTGCATATTTGCAAAGTGTGTCCCAGGGAGCGTGGACCTTCACAAACATGATGTCGTTGTTCGTCAAAGAGGGCTGACAAGTAAAAAGGAACACAGTAGTTTAACAGCTACGAAGTTGACAAATCAAGCAAATAAAAAGCCTCCTAATACCAAACCAAACATTTTACCTCTTTCTCCAGCATCAGGCCCTCAGCTCGTAAATTCTTCTCAAACGTGCACCTTTTTTCCACCTGTGGACTGGACTTCTTATAAACCAGGATGTAGTCGATACGCTTTTTCCCATCTCGGAAAAAGAGCCCGGACGAATCAGCTGGATTCTTCCCCTGTAGCAGCAAAGTTTCATCTCAGAATTTAAATGAAGTGGAGCTAAACACAGGACTGCTAATGCTTGAAGTGCAAAAATAGCTTCAGTTGAACATCATCAGAGGTTTGCAAAATTTGTGACAATTAATGTGAGTTACTGAGAGTGCGGTACCTGAAGTGAATCTGTGCGGGCCTCTAATTTAGCACGGGTGACAGGCTTTTGTAGCAGAAACGACTCGTCTGCCCTTGTTTCACACGTACTCACTTCCGTCTCCTCCACGTAGTGATCCTTGCCATCCTCTGCTGCACACAGACACAACTCCATCAATCAGGTTGTTACTGAACTGGTGAGAAACCACTTAAAGTATTCTGCATCAAGTCTTTGTTGTTGCTCAAATCAATATTTTCCTTAATCTGAGTGCCAACACTGAAATTAGATCCAAGCTGTTTAAGAATTAAAGTTATTTAAGCGTGGGAGCCAGCTTGAGAGCGACACCTTGATGCAATTTCATAGATCCATGTGTTGATGTTGAAAGAACGCCAATCGTGTTTCCTTGCTGTATCTTAATTCATCCTCCTAATGTGCACAAACAAAATAAAGCTTTGCTAAGCCCACACTGCGACGCAAGGCAAACAGGACATGCTGTACCAACAACTCATTTTCTAACTCTTCCAGAAACTGTGTGTTGTGAAACCTTATCAGATTTTCCTTTTAGCCAAAAACGAGATTAAATGTGTTTAGCTGACTAACAATAATTCTTTTGCAGCACAACATGTGGGAGCTTTTCCATTTGCAGTGTTCAGTATATGGAATTTATTGCTTTTATGGGAGGGAAAATGAGATTTACTGTGCCATCTATCAGGCTGAAACAAGCCTTTTAGACACGATCTACAATCTCATAACACATTCACTCTATCTGCATGTCATAGGAGACTTAGCACTTTGCAGTACAGCAAAAATTATATTTATTCCAACACGTGTGACAGCTTCACTCATTTCTCCAATCAAATGTGTCTACGTCACTAACACATCAGCTTGGTGTAGCTACAGTCAGAACTGTTGAAAACCAAGTGTTTGAAATCCAGATTATGCTGTAGATGAAGGGAAGCAATGCTGCTATAGCGGCTGTAGTTGGGTTTCTATTGCTGATCTAAACTTGCAGCTGCTGCTCCCTGTAGTTTTCATCAGTCTCAGTGGGGTGACCAGGAAGAGGCAGAACTGCAGCTCATGGAACTGATAGATTTTCTTTAGCATGTGATTAAGCTGAACAGATTTCATTTACACCTGCTGAGATCTGATCACAGCCTGACAGCCTCCAAATGCTTACACCTTGCATCGATGCGTGTAATGCAAAAACAGAGTGCACGTTAACGTGAGGCGCAAATTAGGCTATTGAGGGATGTATCTCATACCCTCGACAGACGATCCAAAACAACAAAATTAACAGCACTGAACTATTTCATCCAATGAGCACAACACACACATCTAGTTCAGAAAGTCTAGAATGATGTGGGGAACTGATTCCAGTGATATCTCTACTCTACAGACATCAGTGTGAATTTCCTCCACACTGAAAGTCAATATAGTCCATTTTTATTTGAAGATAAAAGTGTCAGCTGTGCTGAAAAATGACTCAGAGGTCTGGGCAACATGTGGTGCTGAAAAGAATCCAAAAAGAGACTGGACACCAGATCACACTGTGTTTTCACACAAAACAGAAAGGAAGGAAGAAATAAAAATCTGAATTAATGCAACAAGGTTAGATATAAAAATATGTGTAGCTGATCAAGAGGCTTCTAAAGTGTACAGTAAGTCAGGTGAGTTATTTTTCCTATTGTACCTGTGGAGGAAATATCTGTATGGTTATTATGAAATTAGAGAAAAGAGAGTAAAGATAGAGTTAACTCCCTTTACTTCTTTGACTAACATTAAGTATGTGGAAGCTGTATTAATTTTTAATATCATGTTTTTAAAGCATCTTTCACATAAATACTGTTACGTGCAGTTGCTATCTCTGCTGTAAGGTGCAATAAAGTCCCTACAATATATTGATTTTGGGTACTCCTGCAGCATTTCATCTAGTTTGACAACCACTGAACACATCTGTCAGTGTTTGCAGGTGGGAAACTGTTGAAGGATCAGGGCTTTGTCTATCTACCACTGCTGGCTGTTCTGTCTACACTCTCTCCATATATCTGCACCCTCCACGGGCCAAAAAAAAAAAAATCAGACCCGCTCCTCAGACGTCTATTCTCAGCACAGCGTCAAAGAGGCACTTTTCACCAAAATAGAAACAGCTTGTGGCGCCTCATCTGCATGAATTCTACACGTATTCCCTCTTTTGAACAGTGCACTCAGCACTGAAATACCAGCAGGTCAGATAAAGGGTATTTCAAGGTCAGGAAAATATCAATATGTTGAAATCTTACAACAAAAAGAGAACTTTCAATGTAAACGACCTCTGAATATTCCTGAAGATGCTATAATAAGGCTGAATAATTTGCCTCTCTGACAGGCGTCTCCATGTTAACAGTCCACACAATGATGTATTGTTTTCATTTCAGTACTTTCCCACACTACCTCACTGCCTCTGAAAGTGCACCAGACAGCTGTGACTTTACTCAGTGTTTGATAAATTCCCTGCCGCGATAACACAATCTGCTTGATCGATATTATGCGCATGCCTTAAATGTCCCCACGATTATTAAAGTTTGTTGAGCCTAATGTTTAGTGCAGTCTGTGCACTGGAGGAGAGGAGAATTAAACACACCATTTAGAAAATAAGATGATAATGGCAGTAACAGTTAACAAAATGTAATGTTTGTAATTTATCTACATGCACACTAAGACTGATGAAACATAGAGAAATGATGTCCATTTGTTGTAAGTGCTCCTTATCAGTACTGAATTGAAATATCTCAAGTAAATTGGGAAAAAGAACTTGACCACATATCAGTCCTACATAGATAGCTGAGTAACACAGTTTAATCCCATAAACATTTAGCTTTTAGCTGTGGGAGGCAATAGAGACCAACAAAACTCACAGGTTTTTTGGAAGACAAGAAGTTACAACCGGTGAGAGGGACAATAAAGAAGCAAGTGGTGTAAAAGTGGCTGAAACTCTGATAACTCATATAAAAAGTAATGTTTTCTTCTATTGCGTAACTGAACTCTGACTCACCACTGCAGATACCGCCGCGGTCAACTCTACAGTCATTACACATCAGGCTCTGTAAACTGATGCGGCTACTCTCTCCTCCACTAATGGGAGAAGGAAACTGCCTGAAAGTTCCTGTCAGTGGACTGACCTGTCTGCGGGGGGAGGAGGCTGCAGGAGGTGCTGATGCTCTGACTCAAATCCGCAACTTCAGGTTTGGGCTCCGGGCTCAGAGGCACGGACAGGAAGTGGTTGAGGTTGATTGGATGAGTCTGACTCTGGGCGAGGCAGGGCAGGCTGCGGCGAGACGGCTTCAGGCTCTTCTCCTTCAGGATCTCGCTGATGCTGGTGTGCATCCCTGGGGACGGAGGGCAGAGGGACAGGCCATATTAAAAAATAAAAACACAGCATGCAAATATTCTTCTCTGATTTGGCTAAAAATCTAATTTATTTTGTTGAGGTTCGAAAAGGATTCAATTCAAGCACAAATATTTTTTAAGCTGTTTAGCTAGTGACAAATTCTAGACACCCCAGTCAGGTGTAACTTTAAATCACAATGATCAGACCAGCACACAGACACTTCTTTGACCAGCTTTACTGAAAGGACTCGATGCCACAGATAACAAGAGAAGGATGAAAACGGGTTGTTGTTATGCTGGATGCTGCATGTCAGTTAGAGTCGTAGTCAGACATTTGAATGCCCACAACTCTACCATTTGCTGTCTAAGAAACAGTTTCAGACAGTGTGGTGTCACAGACGATCTGCCACACGATGCTCTGGATGGACATGTTTGCCTCCGCTTCACCAAAGCCCTTCAGGAACAGTGGGACAACAGTCAACAAGCAGCATCAACAGCCTCTTTAACTCCATGCCTTGTGACGCATTACTGACTTGTGATTTCTGGTCAATGACCCCATTCTCTGTCTGTCCATACTGTATATATGGTATAATAAAAAAACAAAGAAGTCTGATAATGCCACGTTGTTCAGCAAAATTTATATCTGACATAAAAACCAAGATTATCTACCAGGCTGTGTGGGTTTAATTAAGGACTCCACTGAGCTGCATCACTGAAAATGTTCGATCCAGTGTTTTTTGGAACTTCATCAATAGGGAGTAAGAGTTAGAATATCGCAACCTGTGCGGCATCGCTCTTGACTGTTCTGTTTTATGTCTGGCTCTTGTGAGTCAGTCAGCTTAATGGAAGTGAAAACCTAAATCACTGAACTGCTTCTTGAATAGAGCAGCTCATGCTAATATGCTAATGACAGCGCAACTTCAGCACTTTGATGCAACACTCCATTCACTAATATTTATGCATTTATTCAGTTACTGCATATTCAGGAATGCATACTTTGGCAGCAAAATAAGATTTTTTCCAACGTGCTGAAGCAGGAACTGCACACCCATAACGCCAATAATAAATTTCTTTAATTTCCACATTAGGGTCGATCAGGCACATTAAAAATAAAAGAACCGCAGCATGCTTACAAACAATTATTGCTTTCATTGTTTTGTTTGTTTGTTGACTATTTTTCATTTTAACATTTCTATATTATAATTAGATTTTGCACAAATAACAAAAAACACAATGGTGAGTAAGGAAAATAAAAGGTAAAATATATTTGTATATATTGAATGCGCACAAACTGAAATCAAGGGAGTGGGTGGAAAAAGGAAGGGAGGGAGAAATCACTTCAGTCATTAACTGGTCCATCCTTTTATGAGCTACAGTGGTGGTAATAATGTCTGTCCTTCATAGGGGAGTGCATTAAAACCATCAGCACTCCCCCTCCATCAAATCACACACTACAATAGCTCAAGACAAGCAGACTGATGGTGCACCACGAACATATGCTTGTTAAAGAAACCACTTCAAAAAAGATACATTTAACAACAGCCTCCTTTTATGCTGCATCCTCATTAGCATGTCAATGTTTTGTTTTGTTAGAGGTCATTTTCAAGGTTCTTTTAGCAACAGAGGAGCTGTATGATGATGGAAGAGGGACACAGTGCAGATGAAATGTGGAGAGAATCTCGAGGCTATTAATGATGATGAACGTCCATCAGTGGAAGCAGGACATTGGACCCGACCTTCAGACCCCACAGCAGCGTCACTGCTGCAGCTCCTGACATATTTATTCATGAAATGAAGGCGCCCCCCTTTAAATGGGAACGTGACTTACTTTCACCTCCAGTGAGGAATTCTCTCAGTGACCTTCCTGAAACATTCAGCTGAAACGTGAATTTCTAATTCACTCTCTGCAGCCGGAGGGTTCGTGCTGCGAGCTGTGCAATAACTCATTTTCATGACACTGATCTCGATGGGATTTCCTAGCGCTGTTGGGTGAGAAAGAAGCCATGGTGAAGATGTGAGCTTGTAGGCCCAGGGGAACCACTAATCACACTGTTTATTTCCTGTACAGCCCCACAGATATGAAATGAATGAAAGTTGTGCACTCTAGCTCACATATACAGTGAATAATTTAGAAAGGAAAAACTGTAGATTTTTTATGTGCATTAAGGCAAAATCATGCTTGCAGTTAGAATCCACTCCACTCAAGACAGATATTAAATATAGTTTGAAATAAAAGTCTTTTAAATAAAAAGGTCTGATTAGTCAGCACAAAATATGACGCTATAACTACACCGCAAATTTATGTATTTTTCTATGTCATGTAATTTGTCTTTAGACTAATAATAATTCTTGATTTCCCAGTGCTTTAATTTCACAAGTATTCATTTCTTTCCTGCGCTTTTCATATTTCAGTTGATTCATTAAATCCAGTCTTTCAAATCAGCACTGAGCTGCAGGTTGTTCAGCAATTATTCTGTGAGGAGACTTGCTGTATTGTGCCAATTACATCTGCAATAACATTTCAGAAACGACAAATTTATGGTCCAGTGAGGAGGAAGGTTTGTCCCTCTCAGCACAAACACAGCAGCAACATACTTTACTTTATGAGTCAAGTGTAAATCAGTGAGCGCTGTGAGCTCCACTGAAGTGGCCATCAAGTGCCATAATATCATGGCTTCTGCGGAAGAGTCTGAAGTGTGTACGTGTTCTTATTTATTATAGCTGTCCAGTTAGAGGAGTACCCTGTCCACTCCATCCTCATTCTGCCTATTGATAAATAGAGAGTGGCTTACACTCACCTTATCAAAAAGGTACAATCAGTGGTCCAGGTAAACCCAACAGACACCGGCAAAACTCCACATGTCTGAGATAATACATCAGAGCAGAGATAATGGGTCTGTAGGGGCACAGCTTCGTCATCCCAAAGGACTCTCAAAGTTTAAAATAGAATTACAAATTGGACAGAGTTCATGTTGTGTGAAATTGCTTCCATGGAAATTTCTGAGCATGTGCAGATAAAAAAAAAAAAAAAACACTGATCAAATCTCTCAGACCCCTGTGAATATTAGGGATATGATAATAGTTATCTGACAATCACTGCCCTGCTCCAAAGCTTTGGCCTCATTTTTTCATGCATTCAGCCTCTCTGAACTCTGCCCCACCGTCAGAGCAGCTGAGCGGTACCTTTTGAAGATGGTACATTGTGTAAGTCCATATAAATATATAAAGGGTTCATCTAATGTGAAATCCCGCGTTTAATCTCGCTGTGCTCTGGCTAAAACTGCATTATGAGGAGAAAGTTAATCCTGTGTGTGTGCATGGACTGTATGTGCATGCATGCATGCAAGCAGTCACTGAGCGTCCAGGCAGAGGAAGCCTGCTGTGAGGTGATGTGATTAAAAACACACCTCCGTATTTCCTCTGCATCAGCATAACGCAGAGTCTTGATGTCAGTTCTGTGTGTGTTCTAACAAACACCCACTCAGGCTCATCTGACGTGGAGCTGGACGAGTTTCAGTGGAGGTCGTGATCCGGGATTTGGATTTCTGCCGTCCATGATGGTCTTCTGATGTCAGATTAAATGGATTTTTTTTTTTTGTCTGTGGATGTGGGTGCGTATGATACTGACCATTGTGAATGTATACTGTGCACTATATACTTGCCTTTAAATGCTTGAACGGATGTACATATGAAGAAGTGAGGTTGTTCATCTGTTTGTTATGCTTCTCTTGATTATTTCTGTCATACTATGTATGATATGTCATATCCCTGGCAGAGTCACATCACTATCACTCTCTGTGTCTGTGTGCAAATGCAGCCAATCTGCTCTGATCCAGCTGGAAGAGCAAACATCTAATTTGAAAAATGTCAAGGATTTTAAGATCAGTTACAAGCTGTCAGACACCAGAAGCAAAACAGTGCTGTGAAACTGACTTAGAATTACCCAAGATGTGTTCTGTTGCTTTGAGTCACTATCGTCCACAGTCACTGTGAGACACCTGAAGCAACCAGACGCTATCTGTGAGGATGGTGCACAAAGAGAATTCAGGTCAGTAGGCTGTTTCCCATCATGCCTCTCTGTTTCCTTATTCTATACCTTCAATTATTCATCCGTGCTCAGCCCGTGGCACTTTTAGAATCAAAGCTTTCAACTAAGGAACATTCTGCATCAGGACTTTTTTTTTTTTTTTTTTTTTTTACACACAACACACATTATTTCTTTGCTCGTGCAGAGATCGTTTCAGGGGATCCCTGCCATAAAAGAGTGGGCAAAGAAGAAAGAAATCATGCACCACATGCTCAGAGAAGCACATCCAAAACACAGTGCATTCATAAAAATTATCACATGGAGGCAGACATGGCATTATGTTACCGTCTCATGGTGCCAGATCTGCCCATACAGCAATTATTATTATTTTCATTATTTACATTTATTTATATAATTAGGATTTATTATCACCGATGTTGTTGTTGCAGATGTTGTATTTTTTTCCTAATTCAAATTCAGCCGTATTGCAGGCAATGTAATTTCATGTTTTTATTGGAGAATAAAATTCTTAATAAATGTGATATGTTACTCTTTGTTGGCATCTGGCTAGACTGTTTGTTGAAGTTTGCATAACTATGTGACTTCCGCTGACCATTTTTTAAACTCAGGTGCAGTCAGAATCAGCCAACACCAACAGTTTTATAGATCCCAGTAATGGAGCAGTGCCTAGCAACGTTATCCCCAAGCCCCCAAGCAAGTCACCACCTCTCCCATCATCTCCTCTCCCCTCCCTGCACCACTAATACCGGAGGCTGGATTGACATTTTTGCCAAGAGCTGGCACCTGAGTACATGACGGTCGTCCCTCATCCTGGGATATTAAGCAGTATAACTGCAGATGACCTCAGGATGCATGAATCTAAGAGGCTAGTCCATGATAGTTTTCCACTTTGAAAGGAAGAAATGCATTTTGGCACCCTGGCTTGAGTTTTCTGTGAAAGGCAGTGGTGCATGCTGTTTTCCTTGTAGAAAGCTTATGGCTCATGAATCATCTGATTTCACATCTACAGTAAATTATGTCAGAGACAAAAGGTAAGAAAGTGAACAGATACACCTCTTCAGTGTGTGAAAAACAAATGCGCATTGAGGCTGATCAGAAAATCTGCTGGCTCACAACAACTATTAAAAAGCTGGTCTGAGCAGAGAATACTCAGCCCAGTATAATGATCAGGACTGTTTAATGTCAGAGAGACCTGCTGGAGCTCAAAAAAATCCTTCAGGATGAGCTGTAAAGTGGAACTGCGACTGTTCATTGCTTTAATCACTAACTGCACTGGCTCAGTGTTCATTCCATGTCTGGCAAGAGGGCTATTGAGGATTTACCCAGTATCTATAATGTCTGTACAAGTTCATGCAAAAGTCCACCGCCTGTGCCAAGTATCCGGTGGGCATACTGAAGTGTTTACTTGAACAGTGCCAGACAGGGCACCTGGCCACAGCAGAGCTCTGAAATCCTTTAAGTGTATATCTCAAGTGTTCCATCATGCTGAAAACTCATTTCTAGATGACACAAGCATGGAGGAAGCAGAATTGCTGAGTACAATAACTATATCCAGCTTTAGTTTTTATGCTTTTGGTGAGTATTGTGGAGTCTTGAGCTGCCCAACAGGCTGCTGCATTTGGAAGACATGGACCTCCTAACATCCGGCCTGCTACAAGAACACTTGAACAGTAGCTTTCGGCAACAAGAAAGTGCTCCTGATTTATGGAGTCAGTGCGCTGAGCAGGAGGAAACAAAAACCTCCAGAGTGGGTAAAAGTGCACTGGGAATGGAAACATCAGGAAAACCAAAAGACCACAGAAGAATGTACCTGCTGTGGTAAGGACATGCTGTTTTAGAGAGCAAAGTGATCTATACTAAACCCGCATAGCAGCACTTTTGTGCACCCAGAAAACAAAAGAAAGCCCTGCTAGCACTGATTGGTACCTCACTCAGCCCGCACTTTATTCTCAAACACTTCCACACTTTGAGAAGATGAGAAACAGACCTTTAAACCATTGCTCACCCATTTGCACAAAGCGTTGAAGGTCTGTGTCCTTACAGTATTTAATGTTGCCCCAACTTGGAGCTTCCACACCATAATGCAAGAACTATTTTTCTACTTCACCGAGCACCAAAGAAACATCCTTGGACAGCTCATTTAATTTGACTGGGCTTTGAGAAGGACTGTTGTGCTTTAATGAGGTCCAGCCACTAAAGTTTGGTAAGTACAGACCATTGTAATCATATTAGTTGTATATCAGGATTTTTCGTACTGAATATTTTTAACAGCCTTTAAATGGTTTAAATAAGGACAGTGGGTTGTTTTCAGTGTCTGCCAATACTGGCAATAGATCTGTGAGGAAGCAGAATAAAATGTCCCTAAGCTTCACTTAATGTGTAGTGCTGTCCAAGGTGCTGGAGCAACTGCCACAAAATTGCTGCTTTAGTGACTTTCGTTTGGCCTAATACACTTTGGACTGTTTGTGTATGAAGTGCGTGGTTTAATGGACTACACAACTATAGCATTTCCACTCTTATAAACAGTCAGCAATATCAGATCCCAGTGAATCTCTGATGCAAATCTTAGGGGTCCTTTTTGAAATTACAAGCTTATAATTTTGTGAGAGTCTTTAAAACTCCACAATGTAAAGCTAACGTTAAATTAAGAATTAAAACCTAAAAGTTTACATTGCCAGAGCCTGTCCTTGAGAATCTGTTGCCCCATCAGTTACTTTTCTCTGGTGCAGGGACTGCAAACAGCCTCGCTCTCCAAGCAGTTAGAGCATGTTTTATCCTCCGCCTGGCAGCATATCAAACAACATATACACACAGCTGAGTTCACATGGAGTATTAAGAGTGCTATTTAGCAGCCACTGAATATTCAGCTCCCATATTATGTTACATGTTTAATGCTCCAGGTGCACCAGTAATGTCTAATAGGGATTTCATGAGATGGATTCAGAAAATTTGTGAATTTTCACTTTAAGTCAGTCAAAAAATTGTGTGTTCATCTGATAAAATCCAACTCGGACTGTAAACAGATAGAGAGCAAAATATAGTCCACATTCACAATCAGAAAAGTGTACTCTGAATTATTTTCTAAGTGTTATAAGGAGGTATTCTAAGGCTACAGCTAAGAACACTGGAAACACAGCTTTAACTACTGCTGCTCTAATACTGTGACAGTAAGTTTGCAGCTTGAACTTCCACTAAGGTAGGCTTTTGTGGAGAAAATGAAGGATAATTTGATTTCCTATTTATAACTGGAATAAAGGGCTGAATTGCCTGAAATGACCCACACTGAGGGGAGTTTTGAAGAAATTATGCATGGTATTTCATCGTTTCAAAATGCCGCCCCAGCAGTATAATGAGAAAAAAAACACTGTGAAAGATGCTGCACCAATTCTCAGATGGATTGTCTTATTTTGCTCCTCTCAAAACCTTCAAATAGTTCAAAAATCTTGCTACATGCGGTGGCTTTAAAATGTTCTTTATTTCCCTGTCAGTATTTCAGGATGCATAAGTTGAATGATATATGTTAATGTGTATATGTGATTTGTGACAGCGGTAATTAACATCTGTTTAGTCATTTGTTCTTCTAATGATGATAATTTACAGTTAAATCTGATATATATTATGACTATGATGGCATACAGTATATTGCAGCAAATGGATGCAGTGGACATTTCTCAAAAACATTATGAGTTTAATATCAAATTAAAAAATTAAGAATCTAATTAAAGTATATAGGAAGATTGTAACCACCAGCCAAGAGCAAAACAAATTCAATGTTTGCAGCGCTATAAAACGTATTTATCCCCATTGCATTGGACTGGATGTTTATCTTTTTTAGCAAAACTTAATCGCAGCGGATGTAATTACCAGATCGAGAGAAATAATGACCATATCAACAGTTTAAAATAGCCAACAATTAACTCCACAGACACTGCTATCTGTTATGGTCTGTCTGTCTGTCACGTGCAGCTGAGCCAGACAGTCTGACCGTGAACACTCCCCTGAGCAGATGGCACTTTTTCCCCACAGTTTGGACGGTTCAGGACCAGATTACACAATCCTGGCACAACCTCTGGGTTGCATCATTTGAGGAGATTAAACATCTTTTCCTCTGTCAGCCCGTATATTACCCTGTTCCTTTCACGTCACACTATCTTCTTATACCCCCTGATTGCTTGTGATTTCTACTACGTCACAGGATTTTCTGCAAAGCCTCCGGTGCATCTACGCACACACACTTCAAGAGGGAATGCCGGCCAGCTGCACTGTCTTCAGAACACAATACCGAGAATAAAGTTCAACGAGGATCATTATAGTTCAACGATGAGTTGACAGGATGTGTGGGTTTTGTAGACATGATTAAATACCTCTGGGCTCCAGTAGAACTTGTGCCTGTATTGTCCTCATAACCTAGCAACAAAACAACCACTGACTATTTAAAGACTGAAAGTGTTAAAGCTGGTAACTGCCAGACCATACAAACACAGGCGCAGAACAAAAGAGACTCTTTGTTTTGTCATTTTGTGAACTGCTTGTTGTAATGTCTTTTGTCTTTTTTTTGTAAGCTGCACTGCAGACCTGGCAAAGTGACATTTTGTTCTCACTGTAAACCTGCATATGGCTGCAGTGACAATACAATAGGCTTGACTTAAGTGTTTACCTGCTCAAATCTGATAGGACACATTTCAAACATGATTAACTCATCTTATATAAAACTAATGTCTGCTTAATGTCTTACTCTTAAAGCAAGCTTAGATAAATATTAAACAGATGATACTAGATATACACTCTCCCCAAACCCAAATCTGTCCTGAAATTAATGTCTGTATCTATAAAACCATCTGCCTGCTTGCATAAGAGGACAGGTGGCCTGCCTCGGACTGTGCAACCAAACCAAAGGTTTACACACACACACACACACACACACACACACACACACACACACACACACACACACACACACACACACTGTAGAAAACTGCAACAGAGGACAGTCTCAGTCCTGCAGAAACCATCCACCCACAAACAGGAACACACAAACATCAAAGTCATTCTTTTGGGCTACTGAGCACTACTGGGCTTAAAAAAAATTCTATTTATGGAAGGAAGATGAGCCCAATATTTCTTGAAAACCAATACTAATTCTTTACAAACAAAAGTGCAGAATATTGAACAAATGAACTGAGCTTAGCTAAATATAAGTAAGAAGCAGGTTACAATAAAATCTTAATATGCCTAAATCAAAAACTATCTACAGAAAGAGTGTTCAGTGGAAGGTAAGATGAGGTTCTGCGTTCACCAACATGCTGCTGATGAATCTGAGTCTACAATCCATCTGCCAAAGTACATTTAAAATTCACTCAAATCTTGGGAAGCATTATCAGATGGTACTGAGTCATCTTGGTTTTGAAGTCCAAATATAGCTCTTTTATTTTTTCATCAACCGATCAATGTAATATTTTAAGGCGAGAAGAAAAACCTCTCATGTTATGTTTAATTTCAAAATACGCCCCATTTCTAACTCTTCAGCCTAAAATGTTCTTTCACCTACAGCTCTGCAGGGCCTCTAAGGAAAAACTTAGAGAAACATTCAACTCCTCTATAAACTACCTAATATTGGCGTCCATTTGATTTTGCAATCAATTTTCCGATTTTGCTGATTACCTACGCAGTGATAAACACTTGGCTCAACAAAGCTTTTCACCTCAAACACAAACCTCTGTTCAGCTTTCAGCAAGCATTTTCAGCACTAAACCTCTTAATGCTCTCCTATGGTGTCGCTGGCTGTGTTTGAGGAAGTGCAGCGTAATTTCTGAATATTGCTATAGCAGGACTTTGTGAGCCAAAATTCACCCCTTTTGCCTTCACTTTAATGGTGCACTTAGCAGTCACTGAAAAATTGAGTGGGCCCTCCAGCCTATAGTCAGCCTTTAACATAAATCTGATATCATCTTATGCTACGTGTTTCCTGTTCACTGAACTGAAATTAGAAAGTGGTTTATTCTGAGCTTTAAAATGTTATAAGCTAGGATTTTCTCTGAAACAGCAATACAGAAGGAAATAATTACTGGATGGAACACAATTCATAGGGAAAAACAGTCTTTGTTAATATAATAACAAATACTTATATGACAATGAAAATTAAAACCACGCCCAGCATGGGATCTTATGATATGGTCCATATTGTGCATGTCAACTACAGTAGAAGATTAAGTGTGAGGAAAAAAAGCATTTCTTGTCCACTTTTGTGTCCACATTCAAAGAGAAGTGAGCAAAGCAGATAAGCTAACAGCCTCTTCAGAGGGGCTTCACTCAGTCCTGAGATTTGGAGCTGCTCAGCTCAGCATCCTCTCATCAGAAGCCAGGGGATAGACCTCTTCTGTCTCCAACCTCCGCCAGGTGAACACAAAGAAGTAGCTGCTCCTCATTTATGAGCCTCAGTCAGCATGAAAAACAAGTGATGTCTTCATCATTATTCTATATTTAGACAGCTGGAAACACAAAGCGGTAAAAAAAAAGCACTAATTGGCAACACTGTACCAGAAGATACTGCCTTCTGTACTGTCATAACCATAACATTAACCAGGACAAAACAGAGAGAATGATTATGAGGTAAACCTCAACTACAGCGGTACAATTTGGCCCAAACCTTTTCTTACCTGTGACTCTAACCTGAGGTTAATGTCAAACTGCTGTTACACAGATAGATTCACATTTACTAAAACAGAAAAGATGAGGTGATTTGACTAAATACTTTCATGACTGCACTAAATGCCAAAATCAGCACACCAACATTTGCACAATGACAGTTACAGCAGGCTGTAATGCAGGCATTATGATTACCGTATCCACTATCCTAATTTAGCATCTTAACATGCGATGTTTAAAGTACCAGTAAACATAAAGAGCAGCTGAAGCTGAAGGGAATGTCATTACATTTGCAAGTTATAAACTAAAAAAAGGAAGGATTACACAAGTCTGAAAGACAAGTGCTCAAAGTTTGAAAGAAATCAACATTTTTCCTGATTAAAAAAAAATAGAAAGAGATAAAAAGGGACATTACAGTGTTACAGCAGCAATTTACAAAAAACAAACATGAAGACATTTTTTTAAATAGAGATACTAGATTTAAAAAAATGCCAAAGGATATAGAAAAAAATAAGCACAAATTAAATTTGAATGTGTCCTCAGAAGATGAGTCTAAAAAGACATCTGAAACAATGTCAACTTTGCATTAAAAATGAAACAACTGATACTTGATGACAACTGTCATAAGCATTTTATAAAGTCTGCTTCATGGCTGAGACTGTATCATGTCAGTCTTGTGCATCCGTCTTCAAATGAAGCAGTACTCAATAATTGCCTGTGAGCATCCCTACTTGTGGTTTAAGATCAATACTGGCCCAACAGTGTAATCTAGCTGCACTGTGAAGTGCTGGTATTTGGTATTTACTTAGACATCTGATCAAATGCGCGCTAGTGTGTAAAGATCAAGTCTCTTCCTTTAACAGCACCATTTGTTGTGTGAAAATATTGTCTGTCCAAAATGCAAATCAGCCCAACACACCAACATGAACTGCAGTGTGATGCCTCATATTGCTCTTTCAATAACTTGCTGAGTGGAAACGCATTTTCCATTTGACTGCATGATGGGAACTTTTTAACAGCCTCCAATCATTTTTTATGACTGTCAGAACCTCAAAGGCTGAGTGCATCTATTCTTGACAGGTTGCAGGGCGCAAATAAGCTACTTCACCTTCAGCCCAAACTATTCCGCATGCATCTGAGCAGATTTACATGGAACAGTTTGTATCTTTGCTCAAAGCACAAGCCCAACACAATATTGACACGGATTATAGCCTACTTGTACGGCTCTTTGGGTATATCCCTGAAAGCTCATTCGTGGGAGTGAATGCAGCTCAAATCACTGCAAGTTCAAACACTCCTTAAACAGTGTTGTCAGTTTCTGCATTGCTTGAATGGAGAGGAAAGGTCATGTAACCTTACACTTTTTTTTTTATTATAACAAATGTGGTTGAAACAGCTTGCGATATTTTAAAATTTCACCAATTTCTGATAGATTTAGTTGACATGAGATGTGCTATTGTAATTGAACAATTTTAACTGGATCATAAAAATAAAACAGCCAGTGCATCATAAAGTAGCGGGATAAATATCAAAGCGCACAAGGTTGAGAAACCAGCTCCATCCCAGCAGGAGGAGGCTGCAACTCTGCGTCACACTCACAGCAAGTACACAGATCTTCACCTCCGAGCAGCTTTACACACGCAAACTATTTCACAAGACACGAAAAGTGACCAGATCCGAAATAAATCACGGCGAAATTTCCACGTCAGCCACCAACCTTTCTGCTGCTTGAAGGACTGGATGGAGCCCGAGTGGTGCACCATGGCGACGTTCACTTGGTTCCCACTTCTCGTTAATTAAAATCCGTTTTTCGTGAAGCAAGATCGCAGTTGCGTACATGGGGAGCTGCGGTGGGCTTGTGTAGGTGTTCCCTCATCTGCCATCCTGCCACACGATCACACGGCCGATGCGCAAAGCCCAGCAACACCTGTCTCAGCCCCGCATGCGCTCCCCCCCAACCCAACCCAACCATCACCATCCACGGCTGTTGTCATGGTGACGGGCGGGAGGGGAGGTCCTGAGATGGACACGTCCTCCTCCCTCCTGATTTACCGAGTCCAAATAAGCTGCGGGAAATTACCAGAGGGCAGCACGTCTCAGAATGGACCGACAAGGACGAGTATCGACCGGCTCGTCAATCACCGCTGTCCCGAAAGATGCCAGCACCTCACTGGGATCTCTGAGTGGGAACCAAAAGTGCAGCTCGGTGCCAAAAATACCATGCAGTGGCTCCAAAACAAATATGCAACAGCAGCTTCAGTGAGCATAGAAATTCAGTTTTGCTTTTGTTTCATTTAAAGCCACTATAAACACCCTCTGAATATTATAAAGGATCACTCAACTATTCCAAAAAAAAAAAAATTAAACAGTAATTTTGGATGTTTATGGCTCTGTAAACCCTTAGACATCACGTGATCTTTAGCAGCAAACACAAATAACATGACAGGCAACAGCCAGAATCAGGCCAAACTTGAACTATCCCCCCCTAAAAAACTAAACTAATAATAAGTAACTCAAGACTAAAACATCAACAAATAGAATATAGTCCCTGTGGCTTCTCTCCTGGAAGGAAGCATTTGCTTTGGCAGGCATTTAATACTGTGGGGCTGAGAGGAAAAACTCCAAATAATCGATACTATCACTCACTACTACAGGGCTCACAGCTCACACCCTGCTGCTGTGGTGGCGGGGGATCCCTTGTTCCACAGTAAATGTTACATCGGTCACGGAAACTGAAGCTGAGAACAGTGTTAAAATGGCTGCAGTGTTGTTTTTTTGGATTTTCTGATGTTAATGCTGGCTCTGCTGCACAAATGAAATTCAACGGAAATGGCAAAGAAATTGTATCATGTATACATTTGAGGCAACAGAATGCAAAACACACAGTAGATTCAATTTCATTAAAAATTATTCATTATTTTCTTTATTGCTCTGCCTCATCTTTTTGTTTCATTTACCTGTTTTAAATGTGTAGTTTCTATTTTTAGTTCATTGATGGTGATGAGTCTTAGTGCTTGTCATGACCTGTACATTTTACTGCTGTTTTTGACAGCTTGTTTCATTTATATGGGACATGTAAAAAAACACGGAAGAGGATGCACATTAGTATTAAACACACACAAGCAATTTATGAGACAGAAAGCCTTGCATCTTTACTCTTAGGTCTTAAGTCGCACAGTATTAACTGAACAGAGATCTTATCGAGGATTATCTGCAAGGTCACTGCTCTTACTTCAATGTCAACCACACATAGTTACAGCAGCAGAACTCCAATCATGGATCAGAAGGCCATGAGAGTGAAATCTCTCTCATGGGTAGTTCATGTTATTTCTATATAAGCAGGGGCTGATCTGACTGCTGTGATCTGGTCAATCTTCACCACAGTCACAACAACACAGTTTGCAATTTGGTCTGCCGCCCCAGATTTGTATATCAATCGCTGTCTGTGCGGGTATTCTGAGGAGTAGTCTGGCATCTGTCATAGATGCAAATACCATCTGCTTTCTTGCAGCGCAGCACGCCTCTACTCCTCCCACTGTTCTGATGTTTATAGAGGACTGGTATCAGGGTTGTGAGTGCCAACCCCTATATCGTGTCCTCCAGCTACCAAGCCAATGCATCTCTTCCACTCAGGTGATTAATGAATAAATAAGCAGCTCTTATACGGTCAGTCCCATTTAAAATTGCACCTTCTCCATGTCTGCCTGTGAGTTTAGAGATGTAGGTCAGATGACAGCACTGCAATGGAAGGGCGGTTTTAGACAAATAAAATACTGCCACCCTGTGGAACAATTGACTAACTGAGCTGTCAGCATTGAACTCAAAGAACCACAGCTGGTTTTGTATTATCAACCTCATCCCATGCATGTAAATTTACAGTCACGATTAGATTCACATGCCGAATGATACTCTTGGAACTTTCAAACAAAACAACGAGCTGTCACGTCATCTTCGAGCTAAAAGCCAAACAACAATTTCCACAGATAAAACCTATCAAATCCCAAAAATCTGTGCAGCAAAATGCATTTTAAACAGAAAACTGAATTTCCAGCAATCAACAACAGCACCCTAACAATTTAAAATAACAACAACCAAATATTCCAATCAAAGAAAAGGTCACAATCAAGCGTACAGATATTTAATCATAACCAAAGCCATCTACCCTAATATTTAACACATCTCCTGTTGCATAACCACATTCAGTGTTTGTGAATTGTTCAAAGAACCAAAGAGCTTGCTTGAGGGGCTCTTGAATGACAAAAAGCTCTGACATCAACGCGTTAAACTAAATTACCACTGATGGCTTGCTGTAGTGCTGAGCAGTCAAGGGAACTGCTGATGAAGTTAGTTTAGAAGTTCAAATGAGGGTCTAAAATGTTCCTCTTCATGCTGAGGTCAAGCAGCCAAACTTCAGTGTGTTACTGAGCAACAGCTGTTTTCATTATTGATTAGTGCACTAAGGATTCTTTCAATAATTTATTTGATAAAAAGTTAAATGATGAATAATGTAAACAGTAATATAATGCCTGTCTTAATCTGTCATAATCAGAGCTAAAGTATCCAGATTGTTTTCTTTGTTGGAAAAACAAGAACTTTAGGATATTTAATCTGCAATCAGAAAAGCAGTGAATCCTACAAGATTCACAAGAAAACAAGAAAATAGATTTTAAAATAGTTAATTTTCTATTTCATTGACCATCAAATTGATTGATCAACTAACTGTTTCAGCTCTACTTGAGGATAGTGGATGTCCAGTGCCCTCAATATAATGCTTCAGTTGTACTAAATGGTCAACAGCTTTATTGTGACTCTCAACAGCAAAACCTGCAAGACATTCACTGGCTGAGACAAATCCATATTTATTAAGGAGGCAGCTTCAATTTTCAGCATGAGCCTTCTATTTTATATGCACTTTAGATGTGGAGCGATGTGCTAAACAAACAGAGGCCGAGCTCAGACTGGTGACATGCTCGTAAAAATCTGAATTCCCAGGAACTGATGGCAAACTCACCAGAGTGCGGGTCGGTCTCTGTCTCGGTGCCTCCTGAGTGGGAACTGTTGGCAAGTGAAGAGGTCCAGGACACTGAGTGGCTGATGGTGGGATTGACAGGAGAGCATCTGGAGACCTGATCCTCCAGCAAGGGAAGGAACATACAATTGTCTTGATGACATGATCCTGCAAAACACACATACATAAATTTATAAAAGATTGCAAACAGTGATCAGAATGCTCTCGTGTTGAATGTTTTTTTCACTGGTTCTGTGATCTTTTTCAAACCATCACACCTGTTGTTAAATTTATCACTAGGAAAATGCAGCTTGTATGTTCAGATCAGTAAATTATGAAGGTGACCACGGCAGTCCTGTTCCCTACGTATCCCTCTAATGTTACAGCACTCATACATTTTTAACATGTCTCTAAAACTCCTTTTTGCACTCTGATACTTGACACTAATGAGGAACAATAAAGGCGCTTGCTTTCCAAAACCAACTGTGTAACGGCTAAACCTCCAAAAATGTCAAGACACTTAATACCAACACACATGCTATGCTCAGAGATGGTTAACTCTGATTTCTCGAAAAAATATTTGTTGAATTTGCAGTTGTGCAAACCAGAGCAAAATGTCAACAGAGTTTTCTGTTTTATTAATAAGCAAGATAATTAGCACACTGCTGGCGGAATATCAGTACTTATTGCAAATATGAAGGGTAACGTCATTATGTAACGTTGCCCTTTTAGTATTTGAATTACTGTGGATGTTGAGGACTATATTAATGGGTTGTTCGTTCTTGAACATGACCCATATGCGAAAAATTTTCAGCAGTGTTTATAGTAAACATTAGCTCCTCTGACATTTAGAATGAGGAATAATGAGCACAATAACAAGAAAATGCCTTAAGGCACGTTATATTTTCAAATATTTTACTCATTTGGCAAACAGTCAGAGCCTTTATGATGCAGTAATTGCCTTTTTATGCAATACATAGGACCTCATTCTTAACCCTAAACAGGTCACTGCCAAGGTTGACCAAGTTAGCACATAATAATGCAGTGTAATTTATTTAAAATAGAAAAATACCATGTAAAAGCTGATATTTGTATTCAGTGTGTGCTGATGTGTGCTCCTTGTCTCATGTGTGCATTCAGCTTTATTAAGACCAACAGAAAGAGCCACAGGGCTGCACTCTGAGTCCAAACACCATGACTCACCAACGGTTTCCTCTCAGAAATGACTCTCCACAGGTACAACAGCGACATCTCCCTTCAGCATCTCTCCACAACGGAGCCCACAAAAAAGTAAACTTGGCAGCCAGACATGGTGAATACTGGATGCCAATGATGCCAAGTTTTAAATCCGCTCAGTTTGTTTTAGTTTTACTGACACATGCACAATATCTGCCATTAAAGAGATCATTCCACTTGAATGGACGGAAGAAGCTACATGTAAGCTCTGGGCAACTGGTCAGAAAAAACACATGGCCTAAGATGTGCTTGTGTCCATTAATGCCGTGCAGGCTAAGTGCAGCAATATACTGTCCTGAATGTTTCAAAACTATATAGACATTAGGTAAATCGATTGATGAGCAGATACTTCCTGCATAAACTTCCTGGCACATTATTTATTTAAACCAATACATTTCAAAGCTCCATGTCTCTAAGGTCCTCCCTCCAACAGCTGTAAATCTATGATGAGATGTCGAGGAAAGTGTGACTCCATTAACCATGTAAAAGTATAATTCATCCAGCGCCACAGCCAGACTGTCTGGGAGACAATATTAGCATGACTAAATTACTACCTTGCAACAAATATCACAAACACATGCTGGACTTTGAATAAGCTTAGGTGATTGCATAATATAATTGATGCATGTGCAGAATCATTTTGCCACTGCTGATAATATAAATGGAATTTAGTTTGAGAGCAGCAGATGCACATCCTTCCCGCTGTTAATTAAATAAAAAGGGCATAAGTGTTTATCACCTTAACAAGTGTAAGCTAAAGGGGGTGTATATCCAGGGTGGAGGGCATTTATACTACAGTATTTCCATTATATGATGGCTACTTCAAGCTGGCATATCTGCTTTATATCTCCTAAACAGTTTACGCTACTCAGCACAGATCACTTAGGGCCACATAAATGTTTGTGTGAAGTCAGAACACTCCTGCTCCTATCTAATCCAGTGTGTGCAGGCAAAACACTGGGCTACTTCAGATGAAAACGGCATTAGTAAGCAGCTATTAGACCCTGTAAACACTACTTTAAATAGTGCCATGGTTGCAAAACAATTAAAAAATTCCCCCCATCAAAAAAGAGAGCGTAAAAGAATTGATCTTCCCAGCAGATCAGATTCACTTCAAACTGTCAGGTCCTCCAAATGTATAGTTTCTATTTTGTATTAAAGTTCCAATGCAAAGTCATCAGTGAACACAGCTAAGCTTTATTTTACAGTACTAATCAATGCTCATAAAGCAAGGAGTGATTATATTTTTCCTCTTGTAACGTATAAAATGAACTCTAAATCATATTTCTTAGGAAAGTCTCTCCAGTGAGCAAGATACAAACTGGCTTTGAGGGCTTGATGATTTGTGAGCACATCATGCTGCTTCCTATAGAGCCACCCCATTATGATCTGCCCCCATGCCCCTGTCAGTGACTCTGTACACTCCTGAGCATTATTCACATGGAAGAAAACACTGTCCTATTAGCTGTCAAGAAATAGCCATAATATTTACCATTTTCAATTGTGCCTGAGGCAGTGATGATGATTTAGAGCAGCTATTAAAAGCCAGAGCATTCATGCATTAGTTACCTCATTAAACTGAATGACGCCGGACATTTTTGCTGGATTTCCCTAGAAAACAGTCACGCTCTCCCTTCTCCAGTCTGTGATTGTTTCACCACAACATTACAATGAGCTTTCCTGAGTGCCATGCTAACATGTCAGTGATAAAATTAACGTGTACACCAGAGGGGCCCATAAAGTATCCTATGTGATAAAAATTCTAATTAAATGTACAGGCATGTCCACTTAATCTGTTCCTCATTTACAGAAAATGCTGTGAAAGAAGCATCATTTTGCACCCTTCATAGAAAACTATTATTGGCTAATGTAGCTTCACTAACTTGCCTGTTCATTCATGCATTCAATATCACACTTCATTAATTAATCAATCCAGACGGCTCAGTTTTCATCAAGCAGATTAACATTATGGTTTGTACATACTGAAGTTGTCTGCACTCTTTAGCAATACATTTTACGGTATTTTCAGCTTTTATCCTGACAGAATGAGCATTATAATTGTCTGCTGTTAACCACGTGCACTTTATGAATAATGTTTTGTTTTAGTCTCATACCAAAAGGGCTGAATATTCTACAACACATTACAAGAAAACAGCTTATTAAAACAACTTAGTCAAATAAAGTGACTATATAAACAATTTATAAGAAAGACCAAACAATTTAAACAAACATAAACAAGCAGATTAAATTAAATCATTGTAGCTTTACAGCCAGCTGCAGTTTTACTATCAAACCACAGCCAGCTATAAACCCCATGTGCCTCCTTCAGCAGTGAGTGAAACTTACCTGAGGAGGTGCCACGAGCCCGTGACATGGTGACTTCCATTGCACCTTCAGAATAAGTCCCCCATCAATAATAAGTTTCTCAGCGGTCACTTGTACAACTGCTAAAGCTATGCAGCCTTACAGACCTGTCATTCCCATAGTGCAGCACTTTGAGCTGTGAAATAGCCTGGACGCAGCAGCGAAGATGAATGGGTGGAGTTTGAAGTATTGTCAGGCAAAGCGGGGTACAACATTAAACTCTCAGACTATTGATTGTAGTATATTGATTGGACAAAACTGCTGTATGGAACATCACTCACTTCACACAGAGGTTTCTCATCACCCTATGTAACTGATAATAATTTGCAACTGGAGAAGACAGCCCATCCACTCTCTTAGAGGTAGGACAGACATTATCAGTTATCCTGTAGGCTAAATACAGTGGGGACACATTTGGTTGTTCTAAATTTTAGACATTTTGCTGAATATTTTATGGAGTTTTCCTCCCACAAGTCCCATTTAGCTCGTATCTAGTCCAGTATTTTTCATAGGGTAATGCATCCAGGACATTTACTGTGTAAGTCATGGATGACTAAACTCATTCCAGCCATCAGTAATAATGTAGTACTAGTAGTGATGGATACTGTTGTTACCATGGTGATTATTATCTTAGTCTCATCCTTTAGCAGCAGGTGGCGCTGTTGGATCAGAGGACGAGTGTGGCATCCACCCACATCGGCTAGTTACATTCAAAATCCTCCTCCGCAGATTATTATGCAGGGAACAAAAATAAGTAAGACGAGCACTACTTAAGTTTCGCCAACTTTTAAAAACAGTAGTACTCTTTTCATTGACAGTTTTACAGTTTGGTAACTTGTGTTTATAGCATGATAGCAGAAGACCCAACAGTAGCGTACCTTGACGTTATTGAACACACCTTAGCAGATTTGTCAGCCAGTTGAACTCGAACCAAAACAAACTCAGAAGGAAAAACATTTGGCTTAGTCATCTGACATCCAAACAGCTATTTCCCAAATGCCGCGGCAGCTAAACAAAAGGTGTGAGAAGAAGTAAATAACTGTCGCTTTCAGAGCTAACTTGGCTTGTAGTGTTAGTTTGCGCTAGCCGTTAGCTAGAATGCTAACGTTGCTAACAGACGCCGCTGGTACCGTTAGCTAGGTGGGAACGTTATGCCAGATGATCCAGCAGCAGCCGCTGGAAGTAGAAGCTGCTGCTTCTTTTGCCTTAACTATCAGCCCAGCAGTTTGAGACGGGCCTGCCAGCTAGTCACGTAGCTAGTTTAGCTTATCTGAGACACTTAAAACTCATTTTCTACGTTGCCTTTTACTGCCTGGAATAATAACTCCAGTATGGGGATGTGCTTACCGTGCCTTGGTGGAGCAGCGGACGACGTGGTTGTCACTCCAGATCCGGTAAGTTAAATTTGTACAACTTTTATTACCAGCAGTGTCACTGGAGAAGGCAGGTTGTGTTTTTTTTGTATTCAAAATACAGGAGGAACTGTTTTAAATTACCAGTGAATTGGATTCACCATCTGTAGGACACCAGTAGGCCCCACTATGTAGTGCAGAGGAGGCGTTGACACAGCGGCATGTTAGCTATGCTCCAGGCCCAGCATGGGTAACCTGGTGAAGACAGTCTGTTTACAGCTTTAGCTCACAGCTTCTCTGTGTGTTTAACAGGAGACAAGGAGGCGACAGTTAGCTGAAGCCGCAGAGAAGAGACAAAAAGAGGTGAGTTATGAGGAGTCGCTCTTACTGTCTATGTGAAAAGTGCTAAAATAAAACTGTTAATACACTTACCACTTTATTAGGCACATGTTAGAAGTAATGTGTTACAGTACATCAGCCTTGCAAGTTTGTTCTACCATCATGAAGGTATTGTTGGCATTAATTTGTGGTGTTGCTGAACCGTACAGTGTTTGACATATCTTCTACCATCATTAGAAACACCTCTCAGCATAACACAGAACAAAGGTGAACATAAACACAACACCTCGAGAAAACAGTTACACCCAAAACTGAAATGACTTTTACAAAGGTAGGATTTATTGCACAGTATTTGTATTTACATTAACTTAGTATCTGGTAACTAGAGCTGCAACAATTAATTGAAATAAGCGATTACTTGTTATCTATTAAATAAATTGTGGACTATTTTGATATTGAGGGGAAAAAAGTCACATTTCTGTTATTCCAGCATCTTAAATGTGAATATTTTCTGGTTTCTTTACTCCTCTATCGCAGTAAACACATTTTTTTGGATTGTGAACAGACCAGGACATTGATGACATCATCTTGGGGTTTGGGAAACATAGGTCATCAGTTTCGCCATTTTGTGACATTTTATACCAAATTACTAACTGAATAATTGAGAAAACATCAACAGAATAATCAACAGTGAAAATGAAAGTTAGTTGCGGCTTTACTAGTTATTAAATGTAGTAAAACGTCGTCGCCTTTTACTATACACATCAGCCCCATTAAAGGCAGAACTACTTTACATTGTGGTGAGTAATTTTTCGTTGTGCAGAAAAGCCACTTGCAAACCCGTAAGCGGCACGCTAAAGTTGTATCAAGGTAAGCAGACATGGGCCAGAAGAAAAACTCTTCTTGGCCAGGTGAATTTTGGCTGATGCCTCAACTACCACAACCTTCTGCTCCAAGTCACTGTTTCCATCTTTAAATATCCTGACACCCTGACAGGTTGCACTTGTACTAGCACAGGTGAAGGCACTGAGCCCTAACACACAGTCATGTCTCAGTAAGCAGCGCAGCACTGTTGAAAGAAGCTACTTCATCCTTTAACCGAACTACCTCATGTGGCAGTTGAATGCCCACCTGCTTATTCTGATTGTCTTGTGTTTTCTGAAAGGTTGTGGTAAAAAATAACTGATTAAAATGCTCTTGAAAAACACATGCATGCTTTTAGGATTGCTTGAAGATATTCTGACACAAACAAACTGCAACATTTTATAAAGAAGCCGTTTCCTGTTGGTGCCTGACCATATCTCATTTTGCTTTTACAGACAGCATACAGGGGTGTTAAAAATCCAGAAGCAGTCGAGAGGAAAAGGAAAAAACAGGAAGAAGTTGAGAAACAGGCGATGACCACCTCTGTGTCTGGTGGTGGTGGATTGAAGGTCAGTTTTGTGTTTAGGGATAACAAATATTTTGCACAGTTTTTGTTCCTTAGGCTTTGTGCTTCTGCCAATTTAATTTGCAATAAAATAATGGATTCTACAGTTAAGTGCCTACTAAGAGGTACCAGTAAGTTTAAACATAGTGCCAAAATTACAAGGGATCAAAAGTAATTGGTCACAACTAAATGTTTCTTTGGCAGTTGAGTTTTTCAGTGGTAGCTCTTTCATACACAAAAGAGCTCACATGTGGCTCAGAGTTGAGTAAAAGTTGAAACTTGACATATAGATTGAACAGAGTTGTCAGTGAAATAAAAGTATGTTTTTAGCACTTTGCAAAAACATATTTCAGCAGTGCATTATCTATTATTTCATTTCAACTTTTATATGCAGAAGCAAAAAGCCTGGAAAGCAAGAAGTATGTAACTGTCCAAACACTTGAGGTGCAGACTGCATGTTATTCCTAAGATGCCGTGCAAATAAATGTCTGTTCATGCAGTCATCCATGAGATAGCTTAAAAATACAGAACCATCTTTCACAGTCATGAAAAGAAGCTCCTTTTTAACTGACAAATATCGGAAAGGATCAATTCCTTTTATATTTAACTAAGTTTTTTTTTTTCTCAATGCAGTTGGGTAGCTTTTACAGATAAGATTTTGCAGCAGATTTTGGTTTATTACTCTGCCAAAGAACACGGCGGAGTTATGTGACAATCGGTGTACGTTTGTCCGTCTCTTAGTCTGTTTGTCTGTGTGCAACATTACTCAAACAGAATAATGGATTTGGATGAAATTTTCAGTGAAGGTCAGAAATGACACAAGGACCAAGTGATTATATTTTGGCCATGATGCGGCTTATAGTCTGGATCCACGCATTTGTTAAAGATTTCTGTATCATTGCGAGATAGCAGCATGGCATCACTGTAGCTATGACAACAAGAGAACGTTATGCCAGTTGCCTGCTGACGATCACATGATTGCGATCCTACTACAAATCCACTGTTGCGGACTTATTGGGACTTATCCATCGGAAATGATACAACAATTCAGCAGTCTTGGTGGAGTACAGCGCTCTCTGAGTGCTTTTCTTGTTTGAAAATGCGACAACATTTCCGTGATTACTACTGATGCGTTGGAGGATTTTCATATAAACAATGGCAATTATTACTGCTCTCTTAAACTGTGTACCTTCCAACGTTGGTTTCTTAGGATGATCTGTGTTTTAGCAACATGCCAACAATCTCTATTTCTTGATCACTAAACGTTGTAAAAAAATTTCTACCATTTGCGTTTTCTTCTGCAGTGGCAGGTTGGCTGAAAATCCTGGACGGTAAAGTCTGAACTCTGATGTCCAAAACTACATGAAGTATTGCTGCAAAAGGACTTGAAGATGTTGGAACTGCTGTCCATTTTTACCTTTTTCTTGCCTGTTTTTAACATGTTATGAGACAGACGGTTACAATTGTTTGACATCATTAAAATACATCTGAAGCTGCCCCACACAAAATACAGAAGTATTTGCCAAGTTTATACGAGCCATGTTTGAACTTTGGACAAGTCAGGGATGGCACAGTAACTGCAAGCAAACATACTTTATGTACTACTTTATTAGTTTTATTTGACAGTTGATTGAGCATAATCTTACAGTGATTTCCATTAGATAACACAGGGGCACATGACTTTGAAGTTCAGTTGTATATTAAGACAGAGCTGCCCTCAACATTTTTGGTTTTCATAGTTGAGGATCAGTTTTCACTGTATATCCGTTAATATCTACATTATATTTTGTGTGAATTCTCTGAAAATCCAAGCACCATGTTGACACTTTATCACTTTGTTTTGGGCTCTGTTTTTTTGGCAACACAAAGACTAGTGCAAAAAATGCTTTAACTTGTTGGCTTCCACTAAACTTCTTATGTGTTTTGCTTGTCACTGCGGTATTTTGGTGACCAGTAAAATGCATCTCACATGGGAGTAATATTGTGGTGAGACTAGACTAGTATATGTTTCACAACTCGGTCCGTACATGGCGTAACATCACTCGCTAATTTGGTGATTGCATCAGTAAGCACAAACTACACTTGATAAAAAGCTGGTAAATAATTTAAAACACTAAGATAAAACAACGAACAGGAGCAGCAGTGGATGTCTATTGCACTTTAGTCTTTGCCCTGCTTTCATGGAGCCCTTTTTTTTTTCTTTGCACATTGGATTGCAATTTATGCAAAACACTGATGTGATGGCTGCTTAATATATATGAGATATGAAATGTATTTGTGAATTGCCACAATACAATATGAAGCTTTTGTTAGACACCGATTTGCACACAGTCTGTCAATAGTTGGCAAACAGCAAATATGCTTGGGAGATTCATGTCAGCTACAGTGGAAACAGGAAGAGACTGAAGGAAGAGAAAGACAAACAGATAGTGAAATATTTATGTTAATTGAGTGCATTTCTTACAGCCTTTTCTTGAACCTTAAATGCTTCCGGTGCCCTTGTCATTTTGTAGAACAGGAAATTTAGCCAATGTTATTTGCTACAATAAATCACATTTCTGCTACTCTTGTGTGGATTCTGTGTAGAACTATAATTTTATAGAAGAATGATCCAATACAGATCATTTTTAGTAATTTACATTCGGGTATACTACAGTGGAGAAATAGATGGGTGACAAATTAGAAAAGAACTTGAACCCTTGACCTCAGGGGTTAGGGGATCCAGTTATGCTGTGGAGAACAATTTGCTGGCATTATTGGGGCCCACTTGTCCCCTTAGAGGAGAGGATTACTGCAAATCAATACAAAGTAATTCTGAGTGATCACCTTTATCCTGATGTGAGAGTCTCTCCAAGGATGAGAGTGTCCCCTTCTTACAGCACATGGATCACTGAATCGTTAAATGATGTTGGTCTAGTGGCATTTTGTGACCAAACACCTTACCCTGACACTTATTGTTGATTTTTCCTTGAATTTGTCACCCATCTGTGAATCCTTGACAAAAAAAAATATACACAGATGATAACAAGGTTTGCTCTGTGATAGACTTTAGAAATCTACTGTTGATCTGAACATTTACTGATACATTTTCTGTCTCATTTAAATGAAAAAGATTTCCATTCAAAAGCGAGCTCTTCTTATAGTTTGGGCTTCTGATCATAAAAACAATTGAAGACAAAGTAGATATTCAAGATGTGAAGCAAAAAAAGTTTTTAAAATTTATTGAAATTTAACACCTGAAAAGTAAAATTAGATCATTTTAAGGCATTTCCAGAAACAAAACTGTACAAATGAATGCACTGCGTTTAAAAAACAATGGATTATATCTCTTAACGGTAAAAATCCAAACCTAAGAGGCTGATATTGTGCTCAGATTTAATTGATTTCATCACCTCTAGAGGTCAGTAACATACAACAAACTGAAGAAACGCAGCGTCTCAAATTAGTAATTTTGCTGTAGGCATATTATAATAAATCAGGTTCGTTTGTACATGTGATTGTCTGTATAGTAATTATATAAAACATAAGAGCTATTCTAATAATGAATAATACAATTAAATGATAATAGTATGTAATGTATTGCATAGAGGAGTTTTTTTAAGATCTAAACATTAAGATTTCTTCTGAGAAATGCATTATGAATTAAAAACTGTCACATTTCATGATGAATGTTAGGTTCTATGAGAGAGTTGTCCGTTTCTAGAGGAATACTATTTAAATGATCATATAAAGCGTTGGTCATTTTCTTTGGGTTGTAAGATTATATTGCAGCTAAAATTCACCTTGAGACCACTTTTTTTTAAAAAGGAGGAGAAACAATCCATTGTCTGGATGGAAACTCTACTAGCACACACACAAATCAAGAAATCCACATCAGATTGCCAAGGAACACTGACTTCACAAAGGTGCTGAAATGTTCACCCTTTGCTTGATTTCATTTTTTAAAAAGTTGTGTTTATGCAGTCACATGCCATAAGCTCGTTACATTACAGTTTTATAAGAGGAGCATGTATGCTAAAGGCAGAAAATACCTAATCTAAGTCATGTATTGCTTCAAATACAATTATTGATTGAAAAACAAAACTGAAAACAATCTACACATTCTGCTGCAACCAGTTAACTCATTATAATGTAAAGATCAACACATTTTTCAAAGCAGTTCTATAAAAGTAAATAAAATGCAACATCATGGGCCCACTAGTGTAATTTCAAGCTTAATCTCATCACAAACACACCAACCAAATCCTTATTCTTCAACAGTGCTCTCCAAAAAATGCTGCTGTACTATAGCTTTAATATTCATAAGAACAGCGGACATGTTGCCCAGCACAAAGTCATCTTCTGTGTCCTTTTATCAATGGCACTTTTCAGTCTTTACTTCTTGCTGCGGTAGTGGGCTGCCACCACCAGGTAGCTGTCCGGGGTGAGGTCCCTGATGTTGGGGGACTTGCTGCTGACGGGGGACGTTTTGCCCTCCACCCTGGAGATTTGGAGCATTCTGCACGGGTCGTGTTTCAGCAGGTAGCTCTCAAAGGTCTCCCAGCCTCCACCGACTCGCACCATCACGTGTTTGTTGTGCAGCATCTGCAGAAGAAATAGGATTATGGTGGGATGTAGTTGTGTCAGAGGGGAGCTTTAATGGTTGTAGCTGAGCCCTTCTATAGAACTAATGTCATTTCCCTGATTGAGCCTTTAGGTTGAAGCTGAATGAACATTTAAGCATGGCTTTGATGTCAAAGCTTGTTGATTGATGTGGGGCCCTGCAGTGGAGGGCTTCCCTGGAGGGAAGCTTTCTCCATACTACCACCCCAACGCTATACTGACCTGCTACTGACAAACTTGAAGCTGATAGAGCCATCTCATTGTTTGACTGCACAGCCATGGTAACATTTATAAAACTCAATGTACACAATGGAAATATGAATATAAAATGAAATATTTCCTCATTTGGATTAAAAACAAATACTTTGACTCAGAATGCTATTAGCGAGTATTTAGTCATAAACCAAATTAGTCAAAAGGTTTTGACTTCATGATGGTGCCACCGGAAAAAAAAGGATTTGGATTGAAATGCCTCATTTGTTGATGTTGCAGCATCTTTGCCATATTTTTTTTCTTACAATATTGAATGTGTGGTTAAGATTAGGCAACAATTGTAGTCATGCTTGGAAACAGTAAAACAAATTGCAACCTCCTGTGTTAAAGTCGCATATTTTGCTGACCCGTTCATCCGCCCCAACCTCCTCCCTGTGCGGACTTCAGCATCGCCTGCCTTCCTCCTTCTGCAGCCACCGGATTGTCTCACCTCTTCAATTTAAACCTCTATCTTTTTGTGATACTTGATGAGTAAACTGATGTGGTTATTTTTCTTGAGAAGGCATCTAATCCATATAACACCTGAACAAACTTTAACTTTGTTGTGTTACCCTTCATTTTATTTACCTTGCTAACATGTCAAAATGGTGTTTTTGTACATGCAAGAAGACATATCAAGTGCAAAATGAGCGGTGAAAGGCTTCATGGATTTGCACAAACATTCTAAATAAAGCAAAACCTTAGAGCTACCTCTAAGCCATTAGAACCCTGTATATAAACTGATGTTGTATTTCTGTACCAGTGGGTTTTGATATATGAAGAAAAGTTTTTAGGGGTTAAATCAGTGAATGGGGAGAGATTTTAAGGGATCACAAGACAACAATTATTTCTTAGTAAGACACGAATATCTGTACTGAATGTCATTTAACAATTAATGAGATATTTGCTCAAAACATCAAATACTGCATAGTGACACTACAGAAACAGTCAGGGGATCCTCAGGATAATAAGAGTGTTTGTACTAAATGTAATTGCAATCCTTGTTGATGTCAAGATTTATCACTAAAAAATAGAAATGTCAGCCTGTTTGTAGCAATGGAGAGAAAACACCACTGCTGTATGATTCATTCTCTGTGGAAAGTCTACTAAATTGTAAGGCAGTTTGTCCAGCAGTGTGTGCTACTACAAAGTGTTGGACTGACCACCAGACAGACCACCTTCACCATCCCTACAGCCCCTCTGCTATCATGGCGAAAAATATTCAGGCTATTAATCTCTAAGAAGCTCAAAACCTTAAAGTGATGTGCTCTGATTAGCCAAGGAATTATTCGCGGTGTTTTGTTTTTTCTGCTTTAAAATGATGCCACCTGCCACATCAGGGCACATTCTCAAGGTTACTACCATGGCAACATCAGCCATTATAATAAAGAGTAGGAATAAAAGGCTCTGGTATATTGGAGGATCAGACACTTGCATTCCCCAGAGGCCGTGCACATAAAACACGTGCGCCTCACTGTGGAGGCTTATGGCCCCTCTGCCTCATTAACACATCATTACACCTCTGCAGAAACAATCTTGTTTACTGAATGGCCCTTTCCGAAGACAAGTAAATAAACACATTATTAGGATGCTGTATTTGCCTTTAAAAACACAATCAGTGGGAGAATGATTCAGATAGTTACCAAACTAAATAGTTTGATTAAAAAGGGCAAACTACCTCGTGAGATTGTCACCTCAGTTTGGCCAGATATGAGACTTCCAGCCCCCCAGCAACATAACATACAACATTTATAAGCCTCTTAAATGAATCAATCGAGGGGGCAGCGTCAGGGCAGTGCCTCCAATCACCAGCATCAGGCCCCAGGCGGTGAGACTTTGGATTTAATGGACCTGGGTGATGCAGAGGGCTTTCAATCATGCTGTTTTGGGACGAGACCCTTTTGGAGTCGAGTCCCTCCTCAGCAGTCCGGAGAAGGGCAGAGGCCCGGGGCTGAGCCGAGACAACACTTCTCACAAACAGCCTGATGTTTCTCTGCCCTCCTGTTGAAGCTACAACCAGCTCATTTATTTCAAGAGCTGAGAAGGTCAGTCTCTCAGGCTGCACACATTATTGTGAAGTGAGACTCTTATATCTGCCAGACGTCACTGCTGTCCTCGGTCCCAGCTGCCTACAGACAGTGAGCGGCCTGACTGTAGTCATGTCTTTTCATTGGAAGCAGCTGCTGGGGGTGACAAAAAGCCATGTGAGGAATTTTAATTAAAGCATCTTCACTGTGAAAAGCGCTGGCTGAGAGACAGAGGAATGGAGGTTTAACACTCGCTGTGTTTGGCCCAATCAAAAAGCTCACATACTGTAGGTGTGATAAAAACCCATGATAAAATGTGGTATATTTTTTCTATTGGTAATTCTGTTTTCTCTGTGTATATGACGTGTATTATATTTTTGCTTAATGGTGAGAGTTTATGGTTAGGATTGGGGTTTTCCTTGTTTGAACTGAGGCTCTCAAGCCTTCTGAAATATAATTGTCATCCAAAAAATATATATGCTTTCTTTGCAAGGTACAGTAGACCAAGGTAAAGAATGTTTTTTTTGTAAATTGGTTTCCTAAGTGTGACCTACTGGATACTTTGAACACAATGTTCTGCTGGGAAATCTTGTTTCCTGCATTCATGTGGGTGTTACTTTCCCTTGTGCCACCCACCTAAACATTGCTGCAGAAGAAGCAGACAGCACCATGGCAACGGCAGTAACTTCCCCTAGTGGTGTAATGATGCAACACTGCAAAAACCGCTCAGGAACACGACAAAGAGCCCAAGGCCACAAAAATCCCCAGATCCTAATCCCAACGTCTCCAGGATTTAATGGCACAAGCTGAAGCCACCGAGGGACCACCCAACAACCCACAGGACCTCAGGGAACTGCTTCCAATGTCCTGGTGCCAGAAACCACAGGACACCCCCAGAGGTCCGTACCCAAACGGCTCATAGATGTTTTGGCAGCACAAACTGGACTTACACATTGGGCCAGTGGTTATAATGTTGTGGCTGTTCAGTGTTTGCTGTACAACAGATTGCATTCAACCAACACATGAGCTTCTCACCATTTGTCCTTGGTTGCTCAGCAACACACCGACGACTGAAGCGTGAATTCATCAAATGATGATAAATACTCACATTTACATCACATCCCATGTTATTCTACCTGGAAATACTTCAACATTGCAAACTAGAGTCTTAAAATCGCCTTAATATTGTCCCCACTAATATCACAAAACAGCTTTGATCATCTCACCTGGCAGTTTTTGAGATTTGATTTGGTTTGATTTTGACATTAGTAGTTGCAGTTCAGTGGGCTGACAGCAGAGGACATCCAAGAGTAAAGTCTCTGCACATCCTAAACATACCGTCAGCATGAATCACATTCTTGGAGGTGTGAATCCTAGTTGTGGGTTGCCAAGTAACCGGGATCCCAAGGGGATCGATGCTACTTCTCAAGTCTGTTAGCCTCTATTTGTTTTCCTGAAATATCCCTCCACGCAGAGAAAGTAGAGCAGCATTTCCTGTGCTGATTAATTCATTGTGATTATTGGATATAAATAATGTAACAGCAGGTTCTGTGTGATAGCGAATTATTTTTTAAAGGAATCTGTGGATGCTACTTTCCCTTTACAGTCAGTGCACCGCATTACGTTTGGTTGAAAATGGACATTGTCAGAACACAATTACACAAAAATGAGACCGGACAGCAAAAATCCTGGCTCTCCGGGCACAATGGATGACTTTCATCCCATAGCCAACCCCAAGTATCAGCATTCTGCCATATGCCGTGTGTGGGGGAAAGGGTTTGCTTTGCACTGTGAGACCTTATTGTTTTCAGCCAAATAACCTACCAAACTGGACTGAATAAAATGGATCAATTTAGATTAACGATCAATAATTTTTTAAAGGTGGTATGTTATTTTGTTATGCTCGAAAAACTGTGATTCACATAAACGACCTTACAGATTCTCCAGACTAATTGAAGATGTAATTTCATATCTAGCCATCATAGATTTTTCAGTAGAGGTATAAAATACAAGCACATTTTATGTACAGTTTGCTTCACCACATTTAACAGGAACATGATACACTTTATTGTATAAGGTAGTGGAGTAAAAAGTACAACATTTATTTCTGAACTGTACTGAAGTGCCATAAAACAGAGGCACTATATCAAAATGTATGTATAAGAGATGAACTAATATATCACTGATGGAGTACCTTGACTGTGTGCCATCTGGCCCTTCCTCAACAGTGTTAAAGCTAATCACATTTTCAAAACAGAAAGAAATAGAGAAAGAAATCAGGTCTTTTACTTTATATTCAACACTCAAAACCCAATTTTTGGCTAACACCTGATGCTGAACCAGTCTAAACCGCATGTCTCATTATCCAATCACACTTTTATACTCACTCGTATAAAGAGCATCTTCTCCCCAACACGGTATCGACCCTGCGAATGTCTCTCCACACAGAATTTATTCACACACCTGCAGGGTGGATCATCAGCGATATGCCTCACCTGTAATACATATAAAAATAAACCTTTTTACGGATGTTTCCCCTCTGATATCTCAGCTAAACAGGAGGTGAATCACTGGTGACTTACAGCATCATCCAACTGCTTCCCTGTACTTTTTTTGCTGGAAGTCACTTTGGTGGGAGTCGGGGATTGGGAAGGAGATGGGGAAGGCGACGAGGAAGGAGACGTGGGGAGAGGCTGAGCCGGGGAGACGGGTGATGGAGGAGGTAGAGGTGCCGTTTCTTCTTGTTCGATCTCTTTCTCCAGTTTTATGAGTCCAGGAGGCTCCACATTGTACCTGCACCAGGAATCAAGTGTATAAAAGATTTACAAAACAATGCAATGATTGGTAAATGGATGAAGCCAAATCAAGACAAAATATAAAAAAACAAGAAGATACCGCGATGCTATCCGGCCCAGCTCTAGCAGACAGAGGCAAACTTCTCGTGGCTGCTTATGAAGAACTACAAGAAGAGATCAGAGGAGATTTAGCTTTGAGTCGTTTCAGTAGGACACTGTGCTGTAAAGAGGCAGTCGGTGAGGATGAGTGGCTGTGTGATGGTGAGACATAAAAACAAGCTCATGAACTTCATGCAATCAAATGATCCTCTCCTCAGCAATCTCGTTACATCAAATGGAAATGAGTTCTGTTGAAACTTTGGGTGTTCATGTAGACTTGAGATGTTATTTTACCCTCGCCAAATATCACATCAGACAGCAGGAGTGGACACAAGATGTATGATACATGTGACACACCACACCATGCAGTACAGACAGAATATTCACTACATGATAGCAAACCTGGTGTTGTTACATCTACTGCTGAACTGATAAATCCGCCCAGAGAAAGGAAGGGAGGAGGAAAGATGGAGAAGGAGATAAAGAAAGAAAGAAGACATCTGTCAGCCGTTTTTGTTTGCCGAGGTATTTTCACAGCATTTCATCACAATTTCATGTCTCCTGCATGTGAAGGTGTTTATAGCTCATTGTGGATATCAGTGTGTGACTTGGCATCCAGAAATATTTGTGCAGTTTAAATTATTTAGCGATGGCTGACCAACCTTTAGCCAGAAATGACAAGAATGTGCTGGATATCCTCGGTATTTCTATTACTGGCTCGGTCACATACTGTGCATCTAATTGTAAGGACAATATTCCAGCCCAGACATATCTCAGTTGCCAGCATATTTCATTGAAATATCATGCAGGAATCTTTGCCATTGATTAGAGAGACGTAGATAAAAGAAAACAGTTTGAATGAGGAAGAGAAAAATATCCCTACTCTGAGCTGAGGAACCCATTTGCATAATGTTGGCCTACTTTCTTGCTAACTCACACCCTTCTGTCTGTGCTCTCTTTGTTTTGCTCTTGACATTTTTGTGCATGAGCACTGTATCCGAGACGTCCTTATTGTGAGGTGAAGCTGCTCCCTTCGCTGTGTTCCCTGCAGACGGATGCCCTTGAGAGCTTTGTGTGGATGTCAGAGGTGCAGCAGAGCCTGGAGATGTGAGGTGTGTGAGCCTCAGAGGGGAGGAAACCTATGCGATTCTGCACCTGCACAATTAGGCTATTCACAGGAGATAGAAATCTGAGCCCGTTGCCCTGGCAGTGCCAGCGATAGCCCACAGTGTTGTGTCTCTGTGAGGGAAGCTGAAGTCTGTTTGTGGACCTGGTTTGTCCTACATTCAGATTGTTTTCTGGTGTTTGTGGCTGTGAAACAACAGACTCACCTAAACCCTCTGACTCAAACAGACATGTTTCTCCAACTCCAACCTCACGACACCAGGCCAGGAAGTTGGCTGTGTTGTCCCGTGCAAAGAAAGATCCAGAGGGAGCGCTCCGGCGACACGGTATCCTTCGACTGGGAACATTCTGGTACAGACAAAGAGAAGTTATTATGAACTGACGATGGAAAACTTCCCTCAACTGTCACTTAAAAAGTACTTGGACGCTTTACTTTGTATTTGACAAAGAGAAAACAAATGTCTATCAGAGTGACTTGTTCAATTCAGCCCCCAGAGTTTCCATCAAAACACACAGACACACACTCTTTATCTATATCTGTTCCATCTACTGAGAATCAGGTTTCAGCTCAGGATCAAGGACCTTTTCCACACAGATCAATATGGGGGATGACGGCTAAGAAAACTGGAGCTACTTTACCAGGCCTTCTATGATTTGGGATCAAATATCATGCCTATGGCTTTCAGCCCCCACACGGTCTGTTCAGGGAGATTTATGTGCCTTGCTGTGGTTTTATACAGGATATGTGTGTCTGTGCTTTGAGAAAGGTGCAGTGAGCTCATGCTGGAAATATGCACGCTTTTGTGGGTATTTTTCTTTTCATTCTAGGTTCTCCTTTTGACTTTTTTTCCAGGGATCTTTTGTGTTGTTGAATTACCGTACTCTGCATTCCTTGAGAAATTATTTTGGCAGCATTGTCTGATCTAACAATCAGAATGACGTGTTATTATTCCTGCTGTGGCTCACTGAATTATCTGCACTTTTGTATGTCTAATGATTGCACAGAAGGGACGGGACTTCTGGAAAACATTATCTTTAAACAGATGGGGACTAAATATAGGGAAAAGGAACTACTTTACTTGAAATGAACATTGCCAGTTAGAATCACATTCTTTTCTTTCAGTCAGAAACACTACAAACACCTCTAGCTTCACAGCTCTACATGCACACAATGCAATAATTCAACAACTTGAGAAGTGTATTTGTTTTCTTGAGACTTAGATGACAATATTAAGCCACTATCATAACTGTAATTAGCTTAGCATAAAGATTTTTTGCACAAATTGAATATACAAGATGTTTAAAGCAGTGTCAGAGTTCCTCTCCAGTCACTGATTAAACTTTTAAAATCATATTTCTGTGTATAAAAGTTACTTTTTAAATAGTTTTTCCACAAAAATAAAACCCTTCTTGCCTTAGAATGGTGTCAATGTAACTATCTGTTGTTTCTTCCACTAAAATGTGCAGATGTAAGAAGTCCCAACCTCTCTCTTTACCCACTTGGTCACGTGCTGCAGCTCGAGCTCACCAGCTCACCTACAACTCAGCGCAAACACTGTAAAACTACTCTACACTATACAATGGCAAGTTGTAATGTTGGGGGTAGTTCAGGCATGCAGGTTTGAACCAGAAAATGACTTGGAGCAGGAATAATGATACAAAAAGCTTAACCATGCAAGTTGACAGGATTGGTTCCTTGGGTTTGTGACACAGGAATCCCTGGAAGTCTGAATCTTTGTTTAGTTTTTTTTTTTGGACTGTACTTGATACACTGCAGTTTCAAGGTGGAAATGCTCAACCATGGCTTTGACTTCTTATTTCTCCAGCATATAAAAAACACCATATGGATATGTAAACAAGGTAAAAAAGTTGTTTCAGTGTTTTCAGGGGTCTCTATCTGGCTGATTTTGTGGCCTTTATACAGAGTCAGGCTACTCTGTTTCCACTCTCTCTGCTAACCTAAACCAGTTTTAAATGTAATCCCCTTACACTCAAAAATGTGTTTCGGTCAGTGTTATTTTTCTTGGATGTCTGACTTTATCATCCAACTCTCTGGAAGAAACCAAATAAGAATATTTCCTAAAACATCAAACCTTTGCTTTAAACTTTAGTGGTATTACCATAAATTTTAACAGATAATGAGATGGTTGCATTGAAATTGGCACATGAAAGTATTATGACTGGAAAGACAATCCGCATTAATCTGAAGTTGATTTTGATTGATGTAAACACATGGGGAGATGTGCGAGAGATCTATAAAGGGTGATTTATTGTTTCTCTGTGCTGCACTCACTCACAGTAGTCACACTTCAACACCACATCAACTTATAACAGGGCTTGAACACAGATGGAAGCTTTGTTTCAAGTGGTAAAATGTATCAGTAAACAATTACAGCATATAAAGAGTCCTAATTAGCTTCAAATGTCATAAGATGAGATGCAGTGTATCCGACATGGAAAACGTGATTCATCTTTCACAGCTCATTAAGCTTAAAGCATTCAATGTGAGGTATAAGAAGGCATAAATCAGGCTCGCAGCACAGAATCATAGTGCAACTTTGTTTGATTTTAAAGCCTGAGTTGATGATCTGCCTCAGGACTCCTCCGCTCTCTTTTTCTCTGTCTCTCTGCGATCAATAGGCTCCTCTATTTCAGTAGCTCCTCTGCTGTCCCACGGTCATTGACCTCAAGTATTTCCTCACATCTGTGCAGCTGCACTCACACTGGGATCAGGAGACCCACCGTCATCGGCACAGTAATGCCTCAGTGCAAACATCAACAACTCTCACTGAAGAACCAACAAAAGAGTCTTTAACTTCTTTCCCTCTGAACAGAATAAGACCTAATCCCTCTGTTGGAAACATATTATCCTACCCAACACCAGATGTCAGATCAGTGTGGGGGTGACACAGATATCGGTAGATGCTGAAGGTATGGATCATGTCTGCAGGATCATGATTCAGCACTGACTGAGACAAATTTCAAAACATTCTTATTTTGACCTTTGATTCGTCAGTAATGTGCTGAATACATAAAACCTGAATTTAAGTCAATACATTCAATAGTTGTAGTTATTCTAATAGAATTTTAGCTGTCATTAGATGACTATCATGCCTTTAATTTAAAAAAAAAAATGTCAAGTATATCTGTTAATTTCAAATGGAAAGGACTTTGGGTCAATGGTCATCTTCTGTTGTTTTTAATGTGCTATTTAAATGAGGTCAGCATGACTTCTTCCTACTCTCACAGGGTTTGTGGGGCTCCATCAGAAAATGTGTCCTTACAGCCTTATTTTCTTTCCTTTCTGCTGCAGTCTCCCATCCCCCCATCTGAGTCTTTGTGCACTCATTTCTGAAATTTTTGGAGCTCTTTGCAAAACATGAATTCATGGCTGCTGCTGATCTTTTAAAACCAGTCTACAAGTAAGACACACGAAAAGGGTGGATGACAAATTTATGTGTTTTATCATTATTTTTTACTTTTCAGAGGGTCTCTCTGTCGTTTACTCTCCAGATATCAGGATATCAGTATGTCATTGAGATGGGTGGAAACAGAGTTGATCTTTTTTATTGATCCTCTAAAGGGAAACCTGATCATGGTATAGTTATTTCCTGTCTCAGTGAGAATCAATCAAAGTTCAATAGTGTTGTCTTGAAGCTGTCTGGTCGCAATAAATCGCACAGAAATACTTGCCGTTGAGAAATAATTTATGTCGCAATGCACACAAATGATTTTAAACACGTATTCGAGCAGGGGAGCTGTTAAAACATTTGGGACCAAAGTGTTTGTCAGTCAATCTCATCTAATAAGTCGCTGCCTGAGTGATGTTTGCCTGCTCAGAAATGATCCTCTGTGAAATCATTCAAGCTGAAAGTTAGTCTGGGAACACTCAGTCGCGACTTAGCTTCCAGATTAGTGTTTTCACTGTAACCCGTATCACAGCAGACCATTGCAGTCCTGTACCTTGCTGTTGCCAAGAGCAGGCAGGTATCCATTACTTTGCCTGAACTTCTCCTGTAGTGTCTCAGCCAGCTGGCACAACAGGGAGCCATTGTCTAAGCGATCCATGAAGGTCTCAGCAGTGATTTCCAGACCTGAACAGGGGACACATAAAGACAGCAGACAGTCCAACACCCTAAATCCACCATAAAATGCTCATTTAAAATATATATATATATACTGTGTAAGGACAGAGAGTTTATTCCTCACTCTGTTGCCAGTTGAAGCTGAACCTGATGCAGTGTTGTTGACTCTCAGAAACAGCTTTAATGATTGAGCCTCACTTTTACTGCTGGGTCTGTGGCAGCTCTGTAGAAGCCAAATGCTGAAATATTACAATATGATTTTGGAGACTTTGAGGGGATTTCCTGGTAGTGCATCACAGAACAGCTAAGACGAGGACACATGAAAAGGGGGCATCTGTGTGTGTGTCTGCACGGTAAGGCCTCATTATCCTGCACAGTTGCAGAGATACATTGGTGATCAACATGTGGTGTCCAGTTGACTGACTTCCAGAGGACCATTCTTTCATAGTTAGATCATTGTGAAATAGGAGGTGGTGGCAGGGGGGTGTCTGTGGAAAGAAACTGGAGACATTTTTTTTTTTTATCCCCTTTCTGTTTCTTATAGGAGGAGGGGTTTGGGGGTTCGATGTTTAATGAGTTCCAAATGTTGCAGTTGAGCCCAGAAAAGAGAGATTCAAATCTTGAGAAATACTCAGTGAGTTTTATGCTCATACTCTACCCTATACAACCCTCGCTTTGTGAGGAGAATATATTCCAGAGGGCTCTAACAGGAATATGTAAACTCAAATATTCAGTCACATAAGCCGCTTCAACCTCACATCTCAACAACAATATGAGTCATCAGCAAGACCAGACTTTCACCCCCCACTCAATCAGCGAACCGCTCTGCTCCTCCCTCCCGAAACTGTAATTAAGAATATCATCACCCTCTCTGTTTGAATTTAAATGAACTAAGTATACAGAAGTTGGCTTAAACCAACAAACTGGTGTGTATTCGCTGGAAACACATGGACACTTCTGCTTCTCAAGTCTGTAAGTCCTTAATCCACACCAGAGGTTTCTGGCTCAGCTGGTTCCAGGGCAAACACTCAGACCGCCAGAGATAACAGCGAGGATAGTTTAGTTGTTTTAAGTTGTTCACACACAAGCAGGAGTCCGTTTCAGGAACTGAACTGGCTTCTAGCATTTACTCAGCAGGATGTCCCTTGGACTCACTCCCAGTAATTAACTAACTGCACACAGTTCTAAAGCACATTGTGGAGAAATAACACTAATATTGTTGTGTATCTGTAGAGTGCTTCTCTTCTAAAAATCTATGGTTTAAAAATCTTTGAATGCCGATAAAATACTGGTAAACAAGCAGTTTGCCTCAGAAATCCAACAAACAACTGTCTAATTCTTAAGAAGAAATTCTAAGAATTTGCGTTTGGCTAACAAGTACATTTTTGTGTTGACTGGTCGGTTGCTGATGCCACAGTTAAACCAACTGGAATAATGAATTAGACATAGAATGATGTGGAAATATGAATTTGACATGTTCTTTTTATTAATGATGGCCATATTTCATGCTTTAGTGTATGCCTATACTTACCATGTTCTTGTTATAAAACATCAAACCAACAAATAAACCATTCTCCTAAATTGCTGTATCCCGCTGAATTCAAATCACATGCATTTGTTTTGTGGCCCCACTGCTGAAGAAGTACACAGCACAGCAAGATTTATTATGCAACAACATCCTTCCACCATGCTGACACTCCCTTCGCTGCTTCTTCTCCACCACTGGCTGTGCATTATTTAAGAAAGGTTAATGATGTCCATTATTCATTTAAGGTAATCTATGAGAGAAAGTGGGACACTGAGGCTGGTTCTCACACAGTCTGGTGACTTGAAAATACTTTGTAATGAGGGTCAGATTGATTCCAGTTCCCTGCAGGAGTGTTTACATCAGCAACACCAGTTCAATTAATGTTTAAGTCAAGATGAGGAAATGTGCAGTGAATTTTCAATATATGCTATTTCTAGGACAGTATTTTCAATGAATCAGCAACAACAACTTGTATTTTTTAGCAAATGTAGCAACATTTCTGGGGAATTGAATCATTTGCAACACATATACATGTATCATAGAGGATTAAACCATTACAATTTACCACCTAACCCTGATGCTGACTTACCCTCACAAGATGTCATTGATTGATATCAGGATATATAGCAAAGACAGAATATTCAGATGGGAGTTTCAGCAGTACAGACGCATTTGTGTATTGATCCTGAGTATGGCTTACCGAGCATATTAGTGAGCCACAGGGCCAGGTCTTCCTTCATGGGCAGCAGGCTGGCTTCATGTCTGCTGGAGAGCCACTGCTGGTACTGCTGCATGTCCGTCAGGCCCGGGCCGATGGGCTGTTTGGGGCTCAGGGAGCTGCACATGGTTCCCTAATGACAGCCTGAAGGCAGAGGAGGAAGGAGACAAGATCTAAGAATTCAGACATGTCCATTTTCATGTAGAGAATCTGGATTAATATGGAAGTGAGCATGGCCAACGTCATACAATACAACAGATCTGTAAAATAAATCATTCATGCAGCTGATATTGTTCAACTTATCCAGATGCTCATTCAACTTCACACAAGTGTTTGTAGCCACACTTCAAGCATCAAAGCATCCCCTATGCATGTATATGGATATGACATACTGTGCATTTATGTATATAGGTGTATTTGTGTATAATGTATGCCTTTAAGTATATGGAATTAGAGGGCATTATTTTCTGTCCTTCATTAGAGTTGCAGCTAATTTCCATTACTGATTCATCCTCCGGTCTGTAAATGTCAAAAAAACTGTAGAAACTCCCTTTATAGTTTCCCAGAGTCCACAATGCAGTTTTCAAACATCTTATCTTAACTCACCAACAGTCCTGCACCTAAACTGACAGTGATGTAAAACAGAGGAAAGCCATGGATCCTTTTATTTGATAAACTTAAACCAGGCTCTTAAATTAATCTCCGTGCTGATATTCTTCAGTAACAGCTGTGATCCTGGCCTCATATTCCCAACAGGAATAGGACTGGATCAGACTCATACAGGACAAAGAGGATCTGAGTACCTTTGTCCTCGTCCTGGTATGGATTACAATCCACCTGATGAAATTAGACAGCACCCCTCCTGTCCACTTCCTCATTTGACAAAAGACACATTTATACCAGCCAGACTCATACAGTAGGACTTTTAATCAACAGACAGCACCACAAACAAAGAGCTCCTTCAGATTACTCTCTTCTCTCTAATGCAGTCTATCCTGGAGTCTATATCAATCCAATACGGCCGGCCTTACATTACAGCCTGATGGATAAATTGCATTTGACATCAATATTAAGAGCGATATTTAATAGCTGCTTATTTCTTGTAAAGTGAAGTCACTGAGTAAATGAGATATTTCTCACAACCTTTTCCAACACTGTGCCACAGCTTGCCAAGTGTTCACTGTATGAGCTGTAATGTGAAAATCTTTCAGATTTCAGTCCAGTGTCACTCCATTAATGGATTTGCCGGAGAGAAGAGTGAGTAATTGACAAAACAACTGGGCACCAGATGTAAGACCTGAGCAGAGTAACAACACAGCTCGACAGCTCTGCAGTTAATATTCACTGTGTAAATGTGTGAGCTGCCATTACCTCTGCAAACACACTGACAGGGACAAGTTAAGTGATGCAGACAGGAAGGAGACAACCTCCAACTACAGAGATGGGGGAACACAAGGGTATAAATAGTTTTCTTTAATTCAGTGCTTACTCCAAAGGCTGTTGTAGTAGGAGGGCTTTTATCTTAACAATCAGAAATAAGAGAATTCTTTAAAATTGTGTCGTTTATGATGCACTGAATGAAAATAAGAGGAAAGAGATATCCCAACTTTTCTATTATTACAGATTACCTAACAGCACATATTTGTGATATAACAGATATGACCTTATTTTCTACTTTCTACTTCTTTGCCATTGTTAAAGTCTTTGTCAAGGCTGTATTAAAGAAACTATTCACATTCTTTCTATCATTGTAGAATAGAATGGAATAGAACTTTATTGTCAATGAAACAAATATAACAAAATTAAAATAAACGTTTGGACACAAGCAGGGACATCTTACACTCCCCAGACAGCAACAGGATATTTGATGCAAATTGCAAGGGAAGCTTATTCAAACAAGGAAGCGTAGCTGCTGCGAACAATTAGTTCACAGTGTGCATTGGCTGAAATTTTCCTCTGAATACTGAGGGAGTGCATCACAATGTGAGGAATCTGACCTTTAAAGCTGTGTAACATTTCAAGGTCCCTCTGGAGTTGGCTGTAACCAAATCGCACTGTGCTGCAAAACTGGACATCAGGACCTTGATGTCGGACCAAGGTCACTGTATTTGGGTGAAGACAACAGCTACTTGCTGCGTACAAACACTAAACCCTGGAGCTCAGCACTCACACACAGGTGAGACATTCCCACGTCCGCTGAGGTGAAGGCTAACAGACAGAACAAGGGCAGTGGGACAACGTGCCGTGTCTCACAGCGCGAGACCCTTTCAGACAAGCTCGTTCCCCGGTGCTATGTGTAAATACAAACCTGAGGATTTGACATGAGTCAGTGGGAAATACAGCAAATTTTACTCACTGTTTTAAATGTTGTATATTCACTTATTATTGCTGTAGAATGAGAACCGTGTGTGCCAACGACTGTAGTATTCATGTATGTTTTAATACAAAACTGGATTAGATGATTATACATGTTGTAAGTCACTGTTTTGATATATAGATTACATACAATTCATAATATTTTCTATTCAGTTGGTGCAAATGTTTAAAAGTTGTCTTCTTCTTGACAGGATGAATTTGGCCCACTTTCTCCCAGGAAAGAGCCCAAAACAAACAAGCTGCTGTTGTTGAAGATACCTGGTTCCTCTCACCACACTGTAGCCTGACCTCTTCAACTTTAGGCCCAAACCTCAGCCAACACCGCTCTGCCAGCCTTCCTGCCCCGTCTGCTGAACTTGTGGGTGTTCTGTTTTCAGAATCAGGTTCAGAATCTGATGCTACACTTTCTAGAATCAGAAAGAAATAACCTCCCTGAGCCTGGCGATATTCAAACATACAGGGATATAAATACACATTTCGTCAGTCTGAGAGCCTCATGACTTCAGTGAAGCCATCGTAACATGCCATGGTTGGCTGAAGATTGCTCCGGGAAAGACATATGGATGGGAATTTTGACTGCTGAATCACATCAGTTACAACGTACAAGAGTGGCTCTGTCCTCCTCACCCTCACTTCCCTTCATGCCTTTCTCCTCTACAACCGCAAACTGATCTGGACACCGATTTGCTCATTTATACAACAGCATGTTTCCACTGCAGATAAACACTGTGAGTGTTGTGAGTGAACGCTGTGCTCCAGTATCAGATAGTGTCAGCTGCTGTGGTCAGTGCAGGACAAAGTCTCCAGCAGTAAATATCAAGCATCTCAAGCAGACAACACATGCAGGAAGCAGACACACATTCTACTGTGACTGAATTCAGTGCAATGACTCAGGTTATGGTTTGTGTTGTTTTGGCCTCTTAAAACACTTGGCAGCCGATTTCCTTTACAACTGCAATTAGTTTTTTTTTTAAAATTTGTCTCCTTCTTTACAACGGTCACAGATAAAAACAGCCACAGCAGACAGTTTACCACTCTAGAAATAGGATCAAGGGAGAACGCCTGATGAGTTATGACTGAAATCCAGCAGAGCTCCCACTAATTAAAAACCAATGGACTGACTGAGAGCTGCTACTGAAGAAAATACCTTATATTCACTGTGACTGAAAATGCCTCCTTGTGTGAGAAATAAAAAGCAAGCAAAAGAAATAGTCCTACATCTCCATGTGAACTGTCAATAAGTAGACATAACTAAGTTTGCAATGAGCTTCAGAGGATGACATAAATCTGCAAAGCCAGACCCCTCAGAGTTCCGAAAAGCACTAACAAGTTAGTAGACACAATCTAAAGCTAAAACAGAGCATGCATAACAACCGTAAACAGTCTGACATCCATATGGTAACTGAAATGCAGCAAAAATGTCCAGTATGAGTCCAGAAAAGCTGCGCTCACCCTGAGGCTTCAGCTCGGTGGTGCGCACCTTCTTCTCACTCGTCCTGAGAGCTGCAGGATCCCAGTTTTCATGCTTCTCTCAGCGGTGCAACGACCCACAGGTTAGGCTCCAAAAACACTGAACCAGCGTGGACCAGGGAGGTCTGCCTCGCTGCGCATTTGCACTAAGATCTGGCTGCGCTCATACACACATATACATAGAAATACTCACAGCACACTGCTGCTGCTGGTGATGGTGATGGGAGGGAAGTTTGATCCTGCTGGCGGTGCCTCCCTCTGCTCCTCTTCGTGTTGCCTCAATATGACATTTCTGGTTTGTAAACAAATTAGCACGAGAAATTATATCTTCCGAAGCGTTTTGATATAAAGGAGTTTTTTTTTCTGTGCGCCAGTATCTGAACCAAATTTGTTACATTTACTTACCGTGACAAACCTATGAAATGCGAATGATGCTGATGTAATGTTTGGAAATTAATGGTAAATAATTATTGAAAGACAACCACAAACTATGAAAATCATTTTCACAATTACAAGCATGAATGGGGTTTTTTTTTTATAATCTTACAAGCTGGATGGACTTTTGTAACGACAGAGTTGCCTATACAAAGGAGAAAATATATGATGTAAGCATGCATGTAAGCCAAAAAATACACATTAACGAAAATGATTAAAATCCAAAAATGTGTGTACTGTTTGTCTAGCTAATCGATGGCTTTTATTTTGAAGGAAGATAAATTGACAGCACTGTACAGACTTTCTTAAAAAAAACAAAAAAAAAAAACAAGGCACAACTTTTCTTATCCAGACATATTATGTCCGTCGCCACATTTTGATGTGATCATTTTTTTTCATTGCCCATGTTCAAATCTGATCCAACTGAGCAGACCCTAACTATGTAAGATCTGGTCCATTAATGTACTGCAGCTATAGTCACATTTAAATTACACTAATGTAATGTTTGCAAAAAAAAAAGTATTAAATGTAAGCCAGAATAAATAAATAGAAAGGTAAACTCAAATGTTTGTCTTACGTTATTTAATCGACTGGCTTTTATTTTGAATGAAGGAGAAGTTGGTCTCTGCACGCTCAGACGCATGCGCAGTGACGAAGGCGGCACATATAGTCTGTGATACAAATTAAACTAACGCCGAGCTACAGAAAACAACAAAGACAAGTGAGTTTACTTAATAACACACACTTTACTCTCGCTAATGTATCATATCTAGTATTTGTGTTCATGTTTCACGTTTGTTAAAAGGAAGTTTGTTTGTTGTGTCTACCAGCAGACTTTGTTGACTCCGGTTCGGGCTAACACGCAGCTAACGCACCGGCTGGGCGGTGTTTAGCTGTGTTAGCGGTGTTAGGAGGCAGTTCGGGTGGATGTTTAGGTTGTGTGTTTTCTCCTCAGTGGTTTCCATCACTAAACTGTGAAAGCAGAGCGCCACATGGAGGCGGTGCTGAAAAACCTGTCGAGCACGGTGGAGCTGCTGGCCGTGGCGGCGAACAGCGGTGCGGCGAACAGCGGTGCGGTGGAGCAGTGGGACAAACACACCATGTCCAGGGCGTTTGATTGGGCCCGGTACTGTGAACACGTCCACTCCAGGTTCCACAACAACCCCGCAATAAGGAGGGTCATGGAGCAGCAGCTGGAGCTCACAAATCGGAGTTTACAAGATGTCATCCCTGGATATACTGAGGTCTCCTTCTCGGATCTGCCCCGACTCCAGCACTTGTTGCTCATCGGACTGTTAAACAATCCTGAACTGCCCATCTCACTCATAAAGATGCTCTTTGACACAAGGAGTCCCCTAGACAACATGCAGAGTGAGTATCAGGATGTCACCGGGCTCTGCAGCCACATTATTCGGTGCAAAGCTGCTTGTAAGGTCCTGAGTCCCCTCACTGATCTGTCAGCTGCTGGTGCTGAGGTGCAGGGACGGATGCTGATGGAAAGACTCGGTGCTCTGCTGAGCCGAGGCAGCGACACACGACCAGCAGAGCACTTTTTAGGCTGTGTCCTCCAGGGATGTCAAGGAGCAGGGCGACAATTCTGTTTAGTCATCACTGCGGCTCTGCTGACAACAAAAAACTCAGCTGCACAAACTGCTCCACGAGAATTCCTCTTGGACTGGCTGCAGAATAAACACAGTGTGCTGCAGAGTTTGTGTTCTGCACTCCCTGCCACACTCCTTATAGACCTGGCAAAAGAGCACAATAAATTTAGAGATGCATACTGTGACGTACTGAAAAAATGGGCCTCGGATATGGAGTACTGCATAAGTGAGGGTGAGTGGGTTCAAACCAGCACAAACCCCACAGTGTCCTTTCACAAACTGACAGAGAAGTTTATGGCCTTGTTCGAGGCCTGTCCTTCTCTGAGGGCGAATACTGAAAAAGAGCTCAAAGCTTTGAAGATTTCTGATGGAGACTTTGATGTCAAGGGTCTGAGTGTGTGGGGAGACCTTCTGTCTGCATTAAACATGTGACTGTCAGATTTGGGATTTTTTTCTTACAGCTGGGAAAAATGGCCAAAATGATTGTGTAAATGTTAATGTAATGTTTAAATGTTCTGTGCATTTTTGTCAGTGGCAGAGAGTACTATAAATGACTGAAAACTGAATTTCCTGCTCATGTTCTTCAATATTTCTGATCAAAGGTTTAAAATCATAATTTTGCCAATTTTAGTCCACATTTTATTTAGGAAAAGTTTCTGCATTGCTTCGGGTTTGGTAGCTTTTTGCATTCCAGATATCAGCAGTTTTCTTTCATTAAATGAAAAAGGCATGTTATTACACAAAACCAATTTGTCTATCAGTGAAAGTTTTGATGTCAGCGCTAAAATTCAGTCACTGTATCAGCAATGGTATGAGAACAGTGGAAATGGTATACATCTCTGTGTTTGGCTGCTTTTTGTTTTTCAAAATGCAGATGAATTGACACTTGACTGTTGTCCACACAAAGTTTCCAGGCAAATTACATTTTTAATTAATTAAAATGCACATTTCTCCAGGTAATGAGATGTAACTGTATGCAGACAAACAGAAACCCAACATAATGATTTGCATTTGCGATAAGAAGACAAAATAATAAAGATGTTTACTTTAGTAGACTGAAAAAGTCTAACACTAGACTAAATATTTCGCATTATAAATACTTGAGATGATTATTTGCCTTGTGGTAATGGAAGTTATTCATTTTTTGTTTTAGTAATTCCAGTTGGATATTTGATAAACTGCAGAGCTTACTGGGTTTGGACAGATGGTAGCGTCACATGCTGCCTGGTGAGAGGTGGCAGCACGTGATGTGACTGAATTAAACTGAAAGTAATTGTCAGACAGTGAATAGTTTACACTGATAAACGGCTCTCTGGAGACTCAAGGTTTCATTCAGCGTCACAAATGTCATCCACCCACCAAAATATTGATTTGTGCTGTTTAAAAATTATTCTGCAGCTGTTGATTCATGAGGACCTAAACAAACTTCACAATAAGCAGACCTTAACAGACCTAAACAGTTTTAAAGGACAACAGGCTGCACAGAAATATCAAAAAGCAAAGGGAGCAAAAGCACTGTGTGTCCAGTTTACCCTTCTCCAACTGTGCACACCTAAAATGATTTTCAGTTCCTCTCACACCATCTGTCAGTGACGCCTCCAGTACAATCTAAACCCATAAATTTTCACTGGCTTAATGCCAGTCATGTGACTTGACTGCCAATTCACACATTTCAGATCTTGCACCTCTGCGGCGAGGGATCAATTAGTCAGTCCGGGCGTCTTCAATCAAAGCCTCCACAATAGCTGGTGTGTGACATAACTCTGCCAGACAGCGGATTAGAGCCCCGGCCACCGTGAGGAGGGAAACACCAACACAGCCACGGCTCGTTTAACACACCGTGAAGGCAATTCACGTCGAGACAGACAAGGGTCACTGAATATAGGGCAGCATGAACACAACCAATTTATTTCCAACCAATGAAGAACATATGCATCCGGCTGGACAGAAACCAACAATGACTGGAGATATCTAACCAACTCTTATCCTATAAATACATTTAAATAATTTGATTCTGTTTTGCCCATTTTTAGAGTTTTGTTCAACAAACAAATGAGAATTTCTAGCCTCTGTTTGCAACCAAGGAGCGCCTTAGCATCTAATCTCTGGGCTGTTTCACTGACAGATTTTTTTCTTTAGATTTTGTGCTTCTCACTCCTATTAGCAGCCTTACACATAATTGGCAGAGAGAGTGAGCAGCCGTTGAGATGATTCAGAAGTGTTAGTGTCAGACTCCAAGAAGCTTACAAGAAAATCAAGACAATAATTCAGTGCTTTGCATCTATCAATCTATATTTACTGAAACCTCTGATATTTATATAAGAAAAACAGTTATTTGACATGTTTGAAAGCTGAAAATGAAGCCTGTAAATGCCAAAGAATCTTATTTTTTTTGACAGGCAGATGCTGTATTTAGCTACACATGTAAATGACCACTTTCACTGACCATCAGTCTAATATAATGCAGCTTTTTACCCACAAATTGCCCTCTGTAAAGTAGATTGTAGGGTTGTAGTGTTACTGCAATGTTATTTTCTATAACCAGCTCATTAAAAGGTGCATTGTTCTCTAAATTGAAGGTGATAAAACTCAAACTTGTCAGTCTCAGCCATAGAATTTCAGATTTGTCCATGTGTGGTATTTGTGTTTTACTCTGAGGTAATGTCTTATGTGGATGTTAAATCACAGCTGAAGCATCCTGTATTCCCTGCCTTATTTCATATTCCATCCAGTGTAATATTGTTCCCTGTCAGCGTGGGGTAACAAACTGCAGTGCGACGTGCTGAGGGGGACGGCTGTTCTGCAGCTTCTAAAGGGTCATGAAGGATAACATTCATTAAAACTCAGAGCCAGCCACCATCTGGTGGAGTGAATAGGGAGTCCTCTGAGGGGGAGGCTGTGGGAGGGTAGAGCCCTCCCTCGGCACGTGCCTAAGCCGCTCCAGCCTGGCCCTGGCGTGGCCTCGGTGACGGATCACAGAGGCAGGAGGACCCCACCGAACACCTGTGTCCCACTCAGAGCCTGCTGATGATCGGTGGCCGCCGCCATCAGACGAGCAGCGAGGGCCAGAGGCTGATGCTGTAATCTGGTTTGTTGCTGTGAAGCTGTGAGGAGAAGATCGCTGTAAATGTGTGTCATGCTGGTGCAGCTTGTGAGAAAGGTTTTCTCATTGTCCTCTGCATGACATCCCAAAAAAAATCTGCTCTGTCAGAGTCCAGTGAAGCGCTGTGGTTGCAGAAACAACACTGTAAGTTGAGGAGAGGGAGGGAGTTGGTTTGTAGTACAAAAGAAAGCAGAGCTGCAGTGATGAAGTGATTGATTGGCCACTCGAGAAAAATTAATAACCAAGTTGATAATCATTTAATTGTTTGAAATGTTTCTTTTTTTTAAAAAAAGACAAATGCCCTTTGTTTAAGCTTCTCACATGTAAAAATGTATTTTCATGTCTTAACATTATTTTAAATTAATGTCTTTATATTATATTAACCTAAATAGCTTAAGGTTTTGGACATGATATGAGTTTTGGACAAAACAAGACCAGTGATGACATACCTAAGGCTCTGCAATTCTGATGATATCCACATCATTTGTTAATTGATTACTTGAGAAAGGATTATGAAAATAATCACAAACACCTGTTTTTCTACATGTGACATGAAATATAATGTGCAGCAGATCAAGAGACAAAATCCAAACTTATCTGCTTACATGTGATCGTGATTTTATCCAGGTTTCTCTCAGCGTTGGTAAAGGACCTGCCAGTAGTGAGAGTATCATGTGAAATCTAATCATCCTTTGTCTGTGTGTGTGATACTATATGAGCATGTATGGAGCTGTCAACGTGATCTGATATGGGGGAGGGGAACTAACTGGATGTACTATGATAGATGACCTCACATGCAACTGTAGGAAGCCAGTTCTGAGGAGGAAAACCAACTGAACACAGCATTCAGTTCTCATTGCAGACAAACGGCAGGTCTGAAATTGGCACCTCTGTTTCTCTGCCTCATTACTGTGAGCGATATGAAATCCAGTTTGGTGCTTATAAATGTTTAAGTGGGGCTGGGAAGTAAAGTGCTGAACAAACTGAGGATAGCAGATGCTTCTCATTGTTGCAGGGAGCTGAGGAAATGGAGATTTTTGCAGTGGGAACAATTTGCATTTCTCTGTTTTTGTGACGGAGCATCTTTAGCTTCGTCACAACAACAAGGACGAGGTTCAGGAGTCAGTTTGGAAACATGGCTGATGAAAATAGTCATTTCAGGCTGCTCATGTGTTGCAGTGGGAGGAGATCAGTGGCGCATAACATGTCATTTTGTCTAAAACTAATTTTGGGTCAAGAAGCTGTCCATTAATAAAGCAATTAACAAGGGTGGAGAAGGAGGTGTGTCTAAATTCAATCGCCCTGAGGTGCTGTAATGTCACACTGGAGGGTGTCATAAAACTTTAATTATTCCAATACCGCTTTGAAATTTGCAGTTTACTTACGTCATATTCTAGCCTGTGAAGGAGTTGAATTTTACAATGCAAATGAACAGATATTGAGTCTGCACGCTGGAAATATTTCTGAAGACATTTTGGGTTGTAGACGAGACAGAAGAGGAGGGATCAGGAGGATAATTGCATGCAGGCGGAGTCCCAGAGGAGGCGTGCAACCCCGTCATCAAACACTCATTCTGGCTGGGCCTCATCCCATTACAGTCCCCCAGGAGCCAAACTGCACCTGCCCCACACACCGACAACCACTCAATCCCCCTTTCCCTCGCCCTCACAACATCACAATGAGATGCTGCAGAGGCAGGAAGGGTCGATGTTACAGGCAGAGAATCTCCACCTATGAATGAAACGCTGACGCCGGATCTCGCCCAATTACTGAGCACGTCACCGGTGTAACAGCCATGACCAGTGCGCGGCTGGTTGGGCATGAGAAAACATGTTCCACGTGAGTGCTGACACAATTGTGTTTTCTGTCAAATTAACATGTGCACCGGGGAGCAGGCGGCGGTGAGCGTTAATGGTTTCCCTCCTCAGTTGGGCAGATAATCAGGGGAGAAGAAGCTGAGATTTATTGTAATTGCTGCCACTGCTGCTGCTGCTGCTGAGGATGATTCAGACATGGAGCTGCTTCCTGTGATCGAACCATCAGTCAACACAGTAAAGTACTCAGTCTGTCCATCATGTGCATAAAACCAGTGGCCAACACCTTAACCCCCACCCCCACAAACTTCATGCCTGTCCATCATTTCTCTTAGAGAGGAGCGGTAAAGAGAACATGTTCTCCTTTTCCTCCAGTCAGAGGACAGTGGAACACCTACACATTTACCCCCTCAAGGCCTGAGCTATTTTCTGAAACTTAAAAATGATGGAAAATCCTCCAAATCACTCAGTTACGGCTTCACAAAGCCAACAAAAGCAACCTTGGATGATATTGATAAGGTATATCTGGGGAAATTTAATGAAAGAGCCTGACGGAAAACACTAATTTTAATGAAAAACTAATTTTTTGTGCTAAAGTTTCTCAGCTGCAACTCTAGGAAATTTGATGCAAGAAGCACAACAATTGTTGAATTTTAGTTCTAAATGACCTCTTCATTGACTGTACCACACCCGGCAGCTTTAAATAATGGCACCAGTTGCATTTTTACAACAGATACAATGAGAATCTAAATCTCTGATCCGTACTCGAACACACCACCGAGCTCTTGTAGGAAGAATCTCAGAGTGCTGCCTGGTGATGGACGCCATCTTTTCCTGAATTATTTACCACCTCAGTGAAGGGTAGCAGTTTGTGGGCCTCCAGAGTGATGTGTTGGACAATCTGCAGAGAAGCACAGAGCAGCCACAGGCGGTAATATCACATTTCTGATTCTCTGACTTCAGTTTTTACTGTCTCCCATAAGACCTCTATCCCTGAATTTAATACACAACAGATATGGAAACATTCACATCATGTTCAAGTTTAGTTTGTGAACTACATAAGATGCTCTCTGTATATCCAAATTGGCACATTCTGAACATACAGTAATATTTGTGTGTGCAAGCAAGGATTGCAACTACTGATCGTTTTCATTGCCAATTAATATGATGATTAATATTTAAATTAACTATATAAAATGTCTGAAAATATTAAACAATTCCCCATAATAATTTTCTTAAGCCAAAGTTGACATATTTAAACTGCTCATTTTGCCCCAAATCACAATCAGAAATCCAAATCTACATAGTTTATTGCCCTAAAAGAGTACAAATTCAATAAATATTCATAATAACTTGGATCTGGTGATCATTCTGGCATTTTTTCCATTGAATCCGGTAGCAAACCAACATAAAACATTCTCTGTGCATATGAATATGTTAGTACAAGCATGTGTTTTTGATACAGACCTATTTCATATTGCATTTTTTGTATTATCATGTATTATTTGCATTATTTTCCACAGATTTCTTGTTTAGTTGTACTTGTCATTGTTTTCATCCTTTTTTATTTTTATCAAGAGAGATCAACAGGCCTATTCCCATCTGCTTTTTTGTTCTTAACTCTCTTTCCTCAAGTATGGAGTCACAGGAGTGCCACAATAAAATATAAATAAATAAATAAATAAGGAAATAAATATGGAAATATAAGGAGAAATAGATACATAAATAAATGTGGAAATATAAAGAGAAATAAATAAATAATGTGGAAATATAAAGGGAAATAAATGTGGAAATATAGAGAGAAATAAATAAATAAATGTGGAAATATAAAGAGAAATAAATAAATAAATAAAAAGGAAAATTTTGTCTTTGCTTTTCCCTTTTCGCTATTTTTCCTTTTATTTTTCCATTTTATCATTGTCTTTTCCATTTGGTATTTGCTTTTTCATTTTGTCATTCCTCAGTCCACCAAGTAAAAGCAAAGACAAACGCCTTTGCTTTAAATTGGTGGACTGAGCTGTCAGTCAAATGGCTCTGTGCGGGGCTTTCTGTCCAGGGTGGGTAGTTGTACCCATAGATATATATAGAAGACTAGATACGCTAGCGCGCTGTAGCAGCCGGCTAAGCTACGTGCCTACGTGGCAGCCATCTTGAAGGGGGCAACGTTCCCATTAAAAGCAATCCATGTACATTGAAAATAAATCATAATTTGCTCTTTTCTCAACCGATTTTCATGTGATTTACTTTATTGTCAATGTCAAAACATGTGCTATTAATACAGAACATTTGATTAAAAAAATGGAAAGTCTTTCTACATTCAGTCATTACATACATAAATGTAAAATTTACATTGTAAATAATTATATAGCTATATGAACAAAACAGAAAGATAAGAAATATACATATATAGAAAATATGTTTTTAGATCAAAATATTTAATTGTTAAGGTAATCAAACAATAATTTATATCTATTTATCTATCTCTCTCTCTCTCTACAGCTATAGGCTGTTATATACATGGAGATAGAATAGAACAGAATAGAGTTTATTGCCATTTACAGGAAACAGGTACATTGAACTGAATCATTAAGCATGACAAAAATAATTTAAAATACTTAGACATATACACAATTGACATATAAATGCTAACAGCACGAAAGCAGGGATACAAGCAGATAAGTATTATTTATTTAGATACAAACACAAGTAGGGTGAATAATAAGTGTGCATTGGGTCACAGTAGGTTGTCTATAAAGAAACAGTAAAAGTGTAAATTTTCATGAAAATAATGAAACTCAATAAAACTGAGTTGCTGCATCCTTGTCAATGATTCACGTACTCTTCCAAGATGAGCCAGGAAGCTTGAGTCCTAATCTATGTCTGTGTGTTTGCTTCTTTACACTGCTGTTAACAGTTTAGGATGTTAGATTGTTCCAGATAAGACAAGTACAAGATTCTTCAGAGCCGTTCTACCACGAGCCTGACAGGAAGAACTCCAACAGCTACTGAATGTTCCTGTGGTTCCCTCAAGGTTACAGAAGGAGTCCTACGAGGACGAGCTGGTCCACCTGATGGTGGCCAGTCGCTGTGGTTCAAAGCCAACACCGACTACGTGGACTTCAACTGGACCACACAGAGGCCTTCAAACCGGACCAACAAGTTCACAGACTCCCCGACTCGTGGGTCTGAGGACGCCGCCGAGCCTCGGTCCAGCCGGCCTCCCGTCTGTGGGTGTTTGAGTGCTGAGAGGTTTGTGGATGGATGTGAACATGTCTGTGTTGAAACAGCAGCTTTTGACTTAGTAACGCCGGGAAAAACCAAGAGCTCCTTTATTTGTGACTTCCACTAAAAAAACTGATGAAAATAAGTTTGCCAGGGTTCTGACTGATAACAGATTATTAAATGCTGACCATAATCGTTGAAATATTCCTTTAAACAATCCTTTTAGGTCTACATTTCCTTTACACTGACTTCTTGGTATTTTGGGTGGAATATACCATTAAGCCCGATGTTCAAGGGTTCTTCTGGGAATGATACCATTGAACCAACCTTTTAGGTAAATGTTCCAGGATGTTGTGTAGAATATACCATCAGATCAACCTTTTAGGTCTACATTGGAAGATTTTAGTGTAGAATATTACTCCAAACCATCCTTTAGGTCTACATTTAAGGTGGAATACTCCTTTACACCAAGATTTTTTTGGTCCACATTGAAAGATTTTAGGTGGAATTTTCTTCCAAACCTCTTTTAGTCTACATGTATGGATGTTTAGGATGGTATATTCTTCCAAACCAACTTCTCAGCTCTACATTTCAGGTGGAATATTCCTCCATACTGACTTTTTTGGTCTACATTGAAGGATTTTTTTCTAAACCACCCTTTCGGGTCTATATTTGAGGTTTTAGGTGAAATATTCCTTTTAACCAGCCCCTCAGGTCTCTTTGAGGATTTTGGATGGAATACTCGGTAAAACCAACATTTTAGGTGCATGTCCAAGGATTTTTGGTGGAATGTTCCTTTAAGGTGGATGTTTGAGGACCTTGTAGGTGGAATACTTCCTGAAACCAACTTTTTAGGTCAACATTCAAAGATTTAAGGTGGAATATTCCTTTAAACCAACCTAAATTTCATGTTTTGATCATTATCAAGTGAGAAACCTCAATCCAGACTCCTCATAATGAGGTTTGAGATTCATGTTGCTGTTATTTGTTTAGTCCAGACTAAATGACAGAAATCCACAACTGTAATTTTATTTCAGGACTCGGTTATTAAATGTCAAAACGATTCATGTGACTCTAAAAACTCAACAGCTTTACAAATACTAAGATTAAACTCTCCACAAGGATCCAAAATAAGTTGGACTTCTACATGAGAGCTTCAATTATTCTTCATCTACTTCCTGAAAAGTTTGGTCAGTAAAAAAGACAAAAACTAATATTTTCAGCTGAACTAAAGACAGACTTTGTGATTTTTCTGCTCACATGTGTTGTTATAAACTTACTCTTTCAAATAAATAGCCGCCTAACCCCCTGGAAACCAGCGTTTGTCCTGTTTTTGTGTTGCTCCTCAGTGACCCTAGACAACCGGGTCCTAATGTTTTTTGAGCAACACACCATACTATGACATTTTTACAATGATGGTTCTACTATGGAACCAGTTTGACATGTTCAGGTGTTCTTTGTGTGAAAACTCAGAGATTTCAGGTATCAGAAGGTGGTTTTCAACTTTCTTTGTTAACTTTCTGCTTCAACTTTAAACTAAATTTCCTTTACTAACCCAGCCCTCTGGACTTCCAGTAAGCTGTGTTCCTATTGGCTGTCCAGGTGGCTGCTTGGTGTTATCAGGAACACCTGAGCAGCTCAGTGTCTTCCTGCTTTATGTGGCTGCAGACAAACATTTCCTCTGCTTCTCTTCACCACTGAACCGGGTTTGGCTCCGTTGCTTCAGTTTGTTCTTTAGGCGTTGGCTTGCAGCTTCCAGCAGTAAAATCATCTTTAATGTGTTTCTTAGTGTGTTTTAGGGCTTTGTACTGGATAGTTGTCTTGGTAAATGTGGTTCTTTAGCCACAGTTAGCACATGGTGCTGATGTGTGCAGTGATTAGTGGATTTGATGCAGCTGAGTTGTGTCTTTATCTTGGCTGTAGTGAGTCTTTAGAGGTTTCTGGTCAGACACATTCTGTGTTCTTATTTGTGAACCAACGTTGGTTGTCCAGAAGGTAAGAGTTCCTGTCCTGATTCTCTGTTCTCAGAGGTTCTCTGGTAGGCTGCAGGAGACTTTAGTGTTTGGGTTGTGCTAGTTTGGTTTTTGTATGGTTTCATTTGGACGACTATCTTGAGGCCCCTCCATGTGGTTTAGTGAGGTTTTCTGCAACAGTTCTACATAGCAACCTGCAGCAGAAGAGACTGTGAGAGTTTGTAGGAAGTTCTGGAGACCAGACTTTAGAGCAGCAGAAACATTTGTCAGCAGTTTGAGAAGGTGAGCTTCAGAGTAGAAATGAGGAGAAGGAAACCTTCTTGACCCGTGTGATGAGGTCCTGTACCAAGAGTTTGAGCAGGTTGTGAAGAGTCTGTAGTTCTTTGGTCTGAAAGCACAAGAAGAGTCGACTCATTAAAGGAGAAAACAGGAGATATTGTTGGTTCTTCTGTCGCTCTGTAGTTTCCTTAGACTTGAATATCAAGTTTATATTTTAAATGATTTACCATGTGAGCCGAAGAAGACTTCAATAAACTCCCTCCATCCCCTGGACACGTTTTATTACGATGTTAAATCTTTTTTTTTTTTTTTTAAATGTTACTGAGTTTTAATCATAGTTTTAGCATAGTTTTCTCTCTTTGCTTGTTTAGTTTTTTCATGTGTGAAAGGTGCTAAACAAATAAAGTTGAATTGATAAACTGAATAATTGACTAACTCATGATTGTGACAACAGAAGTATTTTTGTTGTGATTTAAGGGTTTATTTCATTTTTAAGGTTGGGGTTAAAATCTTGACAGAAAAAAATGATTAAAGAAATATACTACATAAATAAAGCAATTAAATCAAAGGAAAAAAGCATTTAATACAATAAAAATTTTAGAAAGAAAATTAAACATTACATACAAATAAATTATATTAAACAGACAAAATATTTAATTAGATAATTAAAGAGAAGATACAAAACATGTAATTATGAAATTAAACAAAATTATTTTAAAAAATATTAAACATTAAAGACGAAATATTTTGGATACTTAAACCTTTAAAAAATACAATTAAACAAGAATATTAAACATTTTTAAAAATACAAAACATTTAATTAGATTATTAAACCTTTAAAAAGACAAACCATTGAATTAAAAAAATTAAATGTTTAATTAGAAAATTAAATATTAAAGACAATAAAACTTTAAATAGGAATTAAACAGAAAATACAATGAAGCATTTAAAAAGAAAATTAAACATTAAAAGGTGATAAAACATTTAAAAAGAAAAACCTCAACAAAGATTTAATCAAAAAATTAAACACGGGGAAAGAAAAGGAAATTTTTCAAACAAGCCGATAAAACATTTGAAAAATTAACAAACATTAAAAAGACAAAACATTTGGAAATCAAATCAGACATTAGTTTTGCTCTTTTCTCACCTTTTATTCTTTTCTAAACATTTAAGAAGTGCCAAACTAAAGACAAAACATTTGAAAAGACACCAGTTAGACCTTGGAAGATCAAATAAAAAGAAGAGACAATAAAACGATCAAAAAGAGCAAAAACAGATAAATGTCTTAACGCGTTTTCTAGTCTGAAATGAAAACATCAAGTTGTTTCTTCAAACATTTCCTCTTTCTATGTTCTTGGTTTGATTGTGGACAGATTTACTAAGAACTCATTTAAGAAAACTGCTTTCCAGATAAAGTCTACTAATGGTTGAAGGCATTGATCAAACTAATGTTACCTTCTGATCTCCACAAACTTTACTGTTCAGTGAAGAGAATCAAAGTTTGTTAAGGATTTCTAAAAAAGCCACAGCTGAAGGTCTGAGAACAACTCAGATGGATGGTCTAAATGTGAAATCAAGACTCATGGTCACAAGTTTTAAGGCTTCTGTTAACCAGAAAGTTCAAACTAACAGAGAAGTACTCAGGAACTTTTAAAATTTCAGTCCTCAGACTGTCTGAAGGTTCAAACTAACAGAGAAGTACTGAGAAACTTTTAAGATTTCAGTCCTTGGACTGTCTGAAGGTTCAAACTAACAGAGAAGTACTGAGAAACTTGTAAAATTTCAGTCCTTGGACTGTCTGAAGGTTCAAACTAACAGAGAACTACTCAGGAACTTAGAGGATTTCAGTCCTTGGACTGTCTGAAGGTTCAAACTAACAGAGAACTACTGTGGGACTTAGAAAATTTCAGCCCTCAGACTGTGTGAAAGCTCAGGTCCTGAGGACTCGGGAGGTCTGGAGGCTTTGGAAAGTCTTGGAACTGAGGGTTCCACCCTCCAGCACAAAGGCTGAAGTCCAACCTCCTGAGAAAAACGGTCGAGTCGAGACTCGAGTTAAAAAAAAACTCGAAAACGACAAAAAATAGATGATAAATGCGCAAAAAAACAAAGAATTTGTATCTGAGCGAATAGCTCAGGGAGTAAGAAGACGGACTACCAAGTGGAAGGTCGCAGGTTCAAGACCCGCCATGGGCCTTTTTCTTTCTTTGTCTTTGTCAGAATTTTGAGAAAATTTAAGAAGTGTCTGGTCTTGAACCAGCGACCTGCAGCTCCATAGGCAAATCCTTAACTCACTGAGCTACAGATCAGATAAATAGAAATAATTTCGTCGTCCCTTTGGCATCGTAGTTTCTGAAGTCACCACATGGGTGGAGCCAAGGCGGAGTCTGGGCGGAGAGTAGGTGGGGAGGTGGGTGGCGGCCTCCCCCCTCTACTCCCCCACCTCCCCCCACCACCCACCACACCTTCCCCCGCCCGACGAGTTCTTCGAGTCCATCCATCCATCCATTATCTATACACCGCTTATTCCTCACTAGGGTCGCGGGGGGTGCTGGAGCCTATCCCAGCTGACTCGGGCGAAGGCAGGGGACACCCTAGACAGGTCGCCAGTCTGTCGCAGGGCTACATATATAGACAAACAATCACTCACACATTCACACCTACGGGCAATTTAGAATGACCAATTAACCTCAGCATATTTTTGGACTGTGGGAGGAAGCCGGAGTACCCGGAGAAAACCCACGCATGCACAGGGAGAACATGCAAACTCCATGCAGAAAGATCCCGGGAAAGCCGGGACGCGAACCAGGGATCTTCTCGCTGCAAGGCGAAAGTGCTAACCACTACGCCACTGTGCAGCCCCGAGTTCTTCGAGTCTCCACAGGTTTTCCCGAGTTTCTGGAGTTTCCACCAGGTCGGAGGCAGAACAAGTTGTCATGAAGAGGTGTTGAAGTCGGCCAGGATGGACTGACTTTTTACAGCGACTAGAAGGAAGACCACTAGAAGAGCAGGTCTTTAACCACCATCCATAAAATCCATGGAGTCGGCTCCAGAGAAATGAAGGGAGGTCAACTTTTATCAACCTCCATCCAGATGTTCAACTTGATATCTTTACTTTGACATTTTTAGCACCACAAACCTTTAGTATCACACTTTATTATCATTTATTAGGACTTTAATGGAATCCACCAGCAGATTTAGTTTTTGTTGAGATACTTTATTCTTGGAGTCGTGGGACTGCAGTATTTAAAACTGTTCCTTCTATTTGACCTCATGTTTATTAGTTTTAGTGGAGAAAGTTATTTTAGTTGTTGATTAGTCTCTTAAAAAACCAAAAATAAATGGGATTAGTCGAGAGGTTTAAATTTTTTACTTTGTCATAATTAAAATATGACAAAAAAATATAAAAATAAAGCGTCTTGAGACAATTTGACCTGTAACTGGCATTATATAAATAAAATTGAATTCAAATTGTATGTATCTTGTAATGTTGGAGTAATTCAGCCATATATGTTGGAAAACACATTTTCTTTGCCCATTAATCTGTTGATTGTTTTCTCCAGTAATTCATTTCTTGTTTTGGTTTATAAAATGTCAAACCCAAATATATTCAGTTTACTGTCATAAAAACCAAAAAGATTTACATTCATGATGCAGGAATCAGGCAGTTTTTCACTTTTTATCTTAGTTTAGTCAGAAAGATATTTGATAATGTGTGAATTGTTGCAGCTTGTGAGCCGTAGAAGGTTTTAATCTTTTGGGCCGAGTGTCAAAAAACATTTAGAAACCAACATCAACAAAACACTCAACAAAGATTTGAACATCATTAAAGGTAAATCCAAATTTGCATGACAATGTCTAATTAAAGGACATTTATTTCCAACATAAATGTGTGATATTCATCCTCTGGAGTTTTCTCTTCACATCGTCTTCCACCTGGACTGGTTTGGTCGGGAGCATGTGCAACAAACATTTGAAAACTGCACTTTAACATCAATGAATGACACAGAAGTTTAATCTCTACATAAATGAGACTGAGTCTGGATGTGCTGCTCTGTCATTAACTCCTAAGTTTAGGGAAAGTTCAAACAAAAGAGGACAGTAGGATAAGACTTGAGAATGAGCTTATTTTGAACAAACATCTCAGACTTTCTGAGCTTCAGCACCTACAGCAAGATATTTTAACAACAAGCAACTCAAGAGATCCAGAAGTTGGACAGAGTTAGCTTTAGCTGAGCCAAAGAACATGTGGGACGCTAACCTAGCAAACATTTCAGACTTTTCTCTGTGAATTCTGAGAAATAATTTCCTATTTAATGACAGAGCTACACATCTTAACTCAGTCTCATTAAAACAGACTCTAATTCAGTGTCATCCATCCATATTAAAGTGCAGTTACCCAAAATGTTTGTTGCATGAGCTCCATCAAAACCTGTCCAGGTAGAAGGTCACTTTGACAAACAGGAAGTGGAAGATTCCAAGCAGATTTATAGAAGGGGGAACCGGACTGTACTAAGTGTGGTCGAGTATAGAGGGGTGTTTTGTGGGTTTTTAAGGCTGATAATGATTATTAGTGACACATTTGGAGTAGATATTCATTTGCAGTAAATTAAAGTATTTAAAATCTTGGAGCTAAACTTTGAAGAACACAAACTCTAACAGAAAACTTTGTTGATACGTTTTTGTTTTGTTTACAGATGTTAAAGAAGTTTTATTCGTGACATATAACCAATCAAATCACTCCAGAAGACAGAGCGACCACAGGTAGATTAAGGTTCAGAGCCAAAGTAGCGCCATTTTTAAATGTATTTATTACCGTAAATCAGTAAAAAATAAAATACTAATAATCAGTAAATCAGTCAGCCCACAGTTACTACAATTCTACAATGTATGTCTCTTTCCTTTGACTTATTTGTACAATATACGATGTATATGATGCCATTTTTTCATACCAAAGGCTATACTATGATGTTTTCTCAGAGACATATGATGCTACTGTTTGTTCTGGCTCTGGGCCGCTGCACTCCTCCTCTGTTGTTTTCTGGATTGTACTCAGCTGCATGCCTTCGTCCACCAGGCCTCCGTTGACTCGTCCCGCCTGCCGTCTCTGGAGCTGAAGCTGGATTGGAACAGACCAAAGTACAGTCCAATCACGATGCCAGCTGCCTCTCAAAAGGCTCCTTCATCTGGCAGGTGGAGGAACTTCTTCTGAGGGGAAGCTGAGCTGGCCCGGCAGAACTTTGGAGATGTGTTCCAGTGGTTGGTGGATGTGTGGGGAGATAGAGAGGGACCTTTGAATTGTACAGAAAGGAAAACAGAGAACCCATTGGTAGTTTTAGTTTAGGGTGCTACTGCGGTGTCTTTTTGGTTTTAAGAGGTGGACAGGAAGAGATTTTTTTAGAATTGATTATCTTTGACTTTTTTCCTGGTTGGAATGCCCATCAATGTCAACATGAAGTTCACTTTTAGTTCTGTTTATTTATTTTTATTTTACTAACACCCATTTACTTTTAACCCCCTCACATGTTGTGTTGTTGTAAACTTACTCTTTCAAATAAATACTCGTCTAACCCTCTGGAAACCAGCGTTTGGACTGTTTTTGTGTTGCTCCTCACCTACTGACAGCTGTGGACTAAAGGTTATACTATGACGTTTTTAGAGCGACATGCTATACTATGATGTTTGTTGGGCGACACACTATACTATAGGCTTTTTTATTACTGACCTTTTTTTGGTTTTTTTGGGGTTTTTTTTTTTAGCAACATATAAGAATTTGAACAGTTTTAAAACTTACTATACTTTTACTTGTGCAATGAAATATTATTCTATGGCATTTTTTAGATGACATATTATACTCTGATGTTTTCTTGAATAACATACTATTTTGACAATATATTGCACTATGACATTTTTTGAACCACATATCATACATGACAATTTTAGGCAACATCCTATCATTTTGTGCTTTTTGAACCACATAATAATCTACGGGGGGTTTTTTGCCGACATGCTATACTATGAACTACAGGCCATACTATGTTATTCTTGAGTAAAGTATACTATACTTTGACATTTTCTTAACTACATCCTATACTATGGCGTTATACCCTGAGTGCTTTGGTTACATGTTGATTTATAATCTAGATTTTTTTTTTTGTTTTGTTTTTTGACAGGATTACCACAGACCTGACCGTGAACACCGTTGACACCCACCTGAGGGAGACGCGACCTAAGATCTCAAGGCTGCTTGGTCGTGGTCTTTCTGGCACGTACTCTTCCAAGATGAGCCCGGAAGTTAAACACTGATGGAACGACGAGTTCTTCGAGTTCTCCACAAGGTTTTTCCCGAGTTTCTGGAGTTTTCCACCAGGTCGGAGGCAGAACAAGTTTGTCATGAAGAGGTGTGAGTCGGCCAGGATGGACTGACTTTTTACAGCGACTAGAAGGAAGACCACTAGAAGAGCAGGTCTTTAACCACCATCCATAAATCCATGGAGTCGGCTCCAGAGAAATGAAGGGAGGTCAACTTTTATCAACCTCCATCCAGATGTTCAAATTGATATCTTTACTTTGACATTTTTTAGCACCACAACCTTTAGTATCACACTTTATTATCATTTATTAGGACTTTAATGGAATCCACCATGCAGATTTAGTTTTTGTTGAGATACTTTATTCTTGGAGTCGGGGTGGACTGCAGTATTTAAAACTGCTTCCTTCTATTTCGACCTCATGTTTATTAGTTTTAGTGGAGAAAGTTATTTGTAGTTTCGATTAGTCTCTTAAAAAACCAAAAATAAATGGATTATGTCGAGAGGTTTAAATTTTTTACTTGTCATTAATTATAATATGACAAAAAAATATAAAAATAAAAGGTCTTGAGACAATTTGAGCCTGTAATTGGCATTATATAAATAAAATTGAATTCAAATTGTATGTATCTTGTAATGTTGGAGTAATTCAGCCATATATGTTGGAAAACACATTTTCTTTGCCCATTAATCTGTTGATTGTTTTCTCCAGTAACTTCATTTCTTGTTTTGGTTTATAAAATGTCAAAACCCAAATATATTCAGTTTACTGTCATAAAAACCAAAAAGATTTACATTCATGATGCAGGGAATCAGGCAGTTTTTCACTTTTTATCTTAGTTTAGTCAGAAAGATATTTGATAATGTGTGAATTGTTGCAGCTTGTGAGCCGTAGGTTTTTAATTTTTGGGCCGAGTGTCAAAAAAACATTTAGAAACCAACATCAACAAAACACTCAACAAAGATTTGAAACATCATTAAAGGTAAATCCAAATTTGCATGACAATGTCTAATGTAAAGACATTTATTTCCAACATAAATGTGTGATATTCATCCTCTGGAGTTTTCTCTTTCACAATCGTCTTCCACCTGGACTGGTTTGGTCGGGAGCATGTGCAACAAACATTTGAAAACTGCACTTTAACATCAATGAATGACACAGAAGTTTAATCTCTACATAAATGAGACCTGAGTCTGGATTGCTGGCTCTGTCAATTAACTCCTAAGTGTAGGGAAAGTTCAACACAAAAGAGGTCAGTAGGATAGACTTGAGAATGAGCTTATTTGTAAACAAACATTCTCAGTCTTCTGAGCTTCAGCACCTTCTAGCGAAGATATTTTAACGGAACAACAACTCAAGAGAGCCAGAAGTTGGACAGAGTTAGCTTTAGCTGAGCCAAAGAACATGTGGGACGCTAACCTAGCAAACATTTCAGACTTTTCTCTGTGAATTCTGAGAAATAATTTCCTATTTAATGACAGCTACACATCTTAACTCAGTCTCATTAAAACAGACTCTAATTCAGTGTCATCCATCCATATTAAAGTGCAGTTACCCAAAATGTTTGTTGCATGAGCTCCATCAAAACCTGTCAGGTAGAAGGTCACTTTGACAAACAGGAAGTGGAAGATTCCAAGCAGATTTATAGAAGGGGGGAACCGGACTGTACTAAGTGTGGTCGAGTATAGAGGGGTGTTTTGTGGGTTTTTAAGGCTGATAATGATTATTAGTGACACATTTGGAGTAGATATTCATTTGCAGTAAATTAAGTATTTAAAATCTTGGAGCTAAACTTTGAAGAACACAAACTCTAACAGAAAACTTTGTTGATCACGTTGTTGTTTTGTTTACAGATGTTAAAGAAGTTTTATTCGTGACATATAACCAATCAAATCACTCCAGAAGACAGAGCGACCACAGGTAGATTAAGGTTCAGAGCCAAAGTAGCGCCATTTTTAAATGTATTTATTACCGTAAATCAGTAAAAAATAAAATACTAATAATCAGTAAATCAGTCAGCCCACAGTTACTACAATTCTACAATGTATGTCTCTTTCCTTTGACTTATTTGTACAATATACGATGTATATGATGCCATTTTTTCATACCAAAGGCTATACTATGATGTTTTCTCAGAGACATATGATGCTACTGTTTGTTCTGGCTCTGGGCCGCTGCACTCCTCCTCTGTTGTTTTCTGGATTGTACTCAGCTGCATGCCTTCGTCCACCAGGCCTCCGTTGACTCGTCCCGCCTGCCGTCTCTGGAGCTGAAGCTGGATTGGAACAGACCAAAGTACAGTCCAATCACGATGCCAGCTGCCTCTCAAAAGGCTCCTTCATCTGGCAGGTGGAGGAACTTCTTCTGAGGGGAAGCTGAGCTGGCCCGGCAGAACTTTGGAGATGTGTTCCAGTGGTTGGTGGATGTGTGGGGAGATAGAGAGGGACCTTTGAATTGTTCAGAAAGGAAAACAGAGAACCCATTGGTAGTTTTAGTTTAGGGTGCTACTGCGGTGTCTTTTTGGTTTTAAGAGGTGGACAGGAAGAGATTTTTTTAGAATTGATTATCTTTGACTTTTTTCCTGGTTGGAATGCCCATCAATGTCAACATGAAGTTCACTTTTAGTTCTGTTTATTTATTTTTATTTTACTAACACCCATTTACTTTTAACCCCCTCACATGTTGTGTTGTTGTAAACTTACTCTTTCAAATAAATACTCGTCTAACCCTCTGGAAACCAGCGTTTGGACTGTTTTTGTGTTGCTCCTCACCTACTGACAGCTGTGGACTAAAGGTTATACTATGACGTTTTTAGAGCGACAAGCTATACTATGATGTTTGTTGGGCGACACACTATACTATAGGCTTTTTTATTACTGACCTTTTTTTGGTTTTTTTGGGTTTTTTTTTTTTAGCAACATATAAGAATTTGAACAGTTTTAAAACTTACTATACTTTTACTTGTGCAATGAAATATTATTCTATGGCATTTTTTAGATGACATATTATACTCTGATGTTTTCTTGAATAACATACTATTTTGACAATATATTGCACTATGACATTTTTTGAACCACATATCATACATGACAATTTTAGGCAACATCCTATCATTTTGTGCTTTTTGAACCACATAATAATCTACGGGGGGTTTCTTGCCAACATGCTGTACTATGAACTACAGGCCATACTATGTTATTCTTGAGTAAAGTATACTATACTTTGACATTTTCTTAACTACATCCTATACTATGGCGTTATACCCTGAGTGCTTTGGTTACATGTTGATTTATAATCTAGATTTTTTTTTTTGTTTTGTTTTTTGACAGGATTACCACAGACCTGACCGTGAACACCGTTGACACCCACCTGAGGGAGACGCGACCTAAGATCTCAAGGCTGCTTGGTCGTGGTCTTTCTGGCACGTACTCTTCCAAGATGAGCCCGGAAGTTAAACACTGATGGAATGACACAAGGTCTAAGCCGACAAACTTCCACTTCCTCCTCATCCCATAGTCTCTGGGAAACCTACATGGAGTAAGAAAAGTAGACAGAGAAGTAAATAAGTCTGTACACAACACATTTAAAAAGAAATCATGCTAATAAATTAAGTACAAAGAACCAAATTAGCCAATATACTGGAGACCAGAGCTATTTAATTTGCTAAGTAGAACCTTGTTTAGTAACATTTCAATTATTTGAGAGCAGTCCTAAAGAATTGTCTGTAATCCCAATCATAAAATGGGTTTGGAGGAAGAACATAGATGGTAATCTGGATATATATGAGTTAAGCTTTATAACTACTATTGGTAGTATTGGTGGTAGTAATAGTAATGTGACTACTACTAGTACACAAACTACTGCTGCTGATACTGGCACTGCCACTACAACTCGTAATACTATTACAAATGCTGATACTATTTCTACAACTCGAACAGCTATTTATACTACTACTGCTGCTTGTACTTTTAGTATTACTACTACTGCTTGTACAACTATACTACAGCTACTATTAATCATCTGGTATTTGGTTGTCAAGCTGCTAGCTCGCCTTAGCGTTTTGCTAGTGGCTAACTAGTTAGCTCTCATAGACTGGAAGCTCTCAACAAGATTTCATACTGAAAAAAGAGCCAAAAACTATTCTTACCTATGAAAAGCCATTCCAGGTTTCCTTGTCTCAATCTTACGACGCAGTGTGTAATTGTATGCAGCACAGTGAGACGGCATACTTGTTTCCGTTTTCACGCCGTCTACATCAACCGAATGCACTGAAACTTTGCCCCCACTAGCTTAGCCTCGCTGTAGCACGCAGCTCAAAGGGGCGTGTCCTATCTACTCATTCATATCTATGGGTATGACTACCCACCCTGGACAGAAAGCCCCGCCCAGAGCCATTTGATTGACAGCTCAATCCACCAATTAAAAGCAAAGGCTTTTGTCTTTGCTTTTACTTGGTGGACTGAATGACAAAATGAAAAAACAAATGCAAAACGGAAAAGACAATGATAAAATGGAAAAATAAAAGGAAAAAGCGAAAAGGGAAAAGCAAAGACAAAATTTTCCATTTTATTTATTTATTTGTTTGTTTGTTTGTTTGTTTATTTATTTACTGATTTATTTATTTCTCTTTTTATTTCCACATTCATTTATTTATTTTTTCTCTTTATATTTCCACATTTATTTATTTATTTCTCTTTATATTTCCACATTTATTTATTTGTTTCTCTTTATATTTCCACATTTATTTATTTATTCATTTCTATTTATATTTCCACATTTATTTATTTATTTATCTATATTTTATTGTGGCATTCCTGTGACTCCATACTCAAGATGTTTTTTATGTATAAAATATAAACTTTCAGCTTGAAGTCAGCACAACTGTTGCATGAAACCTCAACTGAAATGTAGTCACACGGTGTCACAATCATGCTCATGCTACATGCCATTTTTAAAACTAATACATAAAGTTTTTTTTCATTGTTTGTCCAGCAAGTGTGAGACGCTTAAAAAACAGTAAGCACAATGATAACTACAAAAGCAACACGACCTTCCAAGTCATCAGCACATCTAATTTAAATTCAAATTTTCACTTGAACATTTATCCTTTGAAACACAGATGGATTCTGCATTTAAACCATATTGATTCGTCACGTGATTGGACTTAATGAAGGAGCTCGGTCAATAGTTGTTGAATTTAACACTTTCTACCTCAGCTGTGCAGAGAAGAGAAGCCAAGTGTGTTTCCAGCCTTCCGCATTACACACTTTACACTCTCACAAGGTGTTTCTTTCTTCAGTTAAGCATCTGATTTTCATTCTTTTGCCTGCGCAGAAAGGCGTGAGGTGCCGCTGAGAGCTTTAATAGATTCATCACACTTTTATACACTAACGCGACACCTCAGCAGCACTTTCTTCACCTCATATTAAAGTCAGAAGTCCTCGTTTGTAGGGATATAAAGTCTGGTAATATCATTAGCATTGCTGTTCGTCTGTCCTTTTTCCAATTACCAGGCCACAGGGTCCAATACTCTCCCCTCGACTCTAGAGACCTCTGCCATTGATTTACTAATGAGAAACATGGAGAGAACAGGAGATGCTTGGCAGTGATCGGAAAAACTGGTTAACTGATTAGGTAGTCTAGAATAGGAGAATCACATCATCACACATGATAAAAATGACAAAAATATATGACTTTTTGGTATTTTTTTTTATAAAATGATATGAGTATTTTTATAACACTTTTTTTGACATCAACATACCTCTTCATTAAACACAATATTAGAAGCCATAAAATCACATTTATCTGTTTACATAAATTTCAGGCACAAAGCCGTAATAGCATCTTTTGGTCATCTTAAACATTCTTAAATATTCATATATTTTAAACATCCTTGCAGATTTCATACAGCAAATGAAGGAAAGTGTTAAACAGCAAATAAAGTCAGGTGGAAGAGCCATCTATTAATTCATGAGGTCCACTCAATTGTGACAATATCAATGTGTCAATAAAGTACTTCTGGTGACAGTGACAACAACCAAGGAACACCAAGAGATCACGATACTTGGTTGTTCATACACAGTACTGCATTCCCTGCTGTCAAAATGCAACAACATCTCCTGCATCATGAGCACTAAAGCTGGATTCTCCAGACACTAGTAATTTGTTAAAACATACACCTTAATGTTGATCATCACATGACTCAAAAACAACTACAGTTAGATACAGCAAGCCAGTGTTACATTACGAAACAGAATGTGATGGGTGGCGGCTGGTACACAGAATTTATTGCAGTGCACACCAAACATCAATAAACAATGTCTTCTGAGCAGTTGCCTTCGAAACTTTTTTGATTTGTCTCACATCACGACCAGACCTGATTATTATGAAAGTTCATTTTTATTATTCATAGTGGCAGAAGACACTTATCTAAGAACAAAGCAGTAGGCTGAATGAGGACTACCAGTGACTGTGAGGCGGCTGCATCTGAAACATTGATCTGAGCAAATTCATGCAACAAACACACACTAAAACTCTACAGTTCAATTTCACTCACGCTTTTTTTGTCTTATCGTGTATTACAGGCCTCACTCGAGAAGACCTTTTTTGCAAGCAGACGTCTCCCTGAAGAGGTACTGTCCATGAAAAATATGGCCTTTTATATTAATGTTAACACAGATCAACGACCCAAAATCCACAATAGTCTCACAGAAACAGTATACAGGTATATACAGTACATAAAACACATTTGAGAAACAGAATAGAATCTTGTTTTTAGAATACTTAGTTTCAGTGCAATCAGAGTGGTATTTCAGAGAAAGACCCTATATGATGGTCAACTGCAGTGTCATCTGGCTCATGTTGTTCAAGTAGACTGATGAGGTTTGGGTGTCTAAGTGGTACAACATAGTTCTGCAGCTTTCTTTGCAACCGCTATCTGTATAGTGAAGCCCTGCGGTGTGTAGATGTGATGAGAAACGTGAGAATCTAATGAGGATTGTTCTGCATTGCAATTAACTATTTCTTTACAATTGGCTTTTGAAACTAGTTTCACGTGAACACACAGAATGGATTTAAATATGTAATATAATGCTTATTTGTGCAATCTCTGATGGAGAGTCTGTTTTTTGTAGGCAGACTCACCACGACTGTCTGGTTTAAGAATAGCCTCGCTCAGCGTACATCTTTCCTGCTGGCTCCTGTACGTATTCCTCCGTCTTATCCCAGTCCTGCACCCAACCTCCGTTGAGCTGAGCCGTGGCCCCGTAGCTCTTAGCCGGACCACCCATCGCGCCGTAGCCCTGCGTGATGTCGCCCGTCTCCTCCGCCAGCTCATCCTCATCGATAAAACCGCACTTCTCCTCGCTGGTTTCCTCAGGGTCGGCCCATGGCTGTTTCTCCCCGGATGCAAAGATCCCATAAAACACCACGCCTCCGTAATGCACAAGAGAGGCAATGAGGAAGACATACTGCCACTCTTCCCGGGTCTAGGAGCAGAAAAGAGTTGTAACCAGACTGAGTCATTTCTTTAAGGCCTTCATACTAGAAGCAATGAAGTCTTATATGAACCAAAAATTGTGCTCGTATCACATGTCAAGTTTATGTCAAGGTTGAGTTTGGCTGTGGTTGAGGGATCATGGTTCGGGTTATAATAGCAACAGTTGGGGAAACACTGTGATTTGGGTTGAAATAGCTACTTTGTTGATGTTGCAGCACCTTTGCTATCATTTTACAATAACGATCGTGTGGTTAAGGTTAGGCTACGACTGTAATCATGCTTGAAAACTGGAGAAAAATTTGCAAAGTCTGATATTTTCCTGACCTCTTCATCCACCCCAACCTCCTCCTTACATCTCCCAACTTCATCCTTTACTTCTCTTATAACTTCTGCAGCCACCATTGGGTTTTACCACTTCAATCTAAAGATCTTCCTTTTTGAAACACTTGATGAAATGAACTGATGCGGCTGTTTTTCTTGACGCCATCTCATCTGAATGACACTTGAGCACAGTAGCTTTGTCCGCTGTGTAGAAGACCCTTTCTAATGAATATCTTTTTTATTCTTTGACTTGTAAACTTGTCTATATGATGTTTTTCTGTATGCTGGAAGACACATCACGAGTGATTTAAACAGTCAGCGCAATGGTTGAGCACTTCCACCTTGAAACTAGTTTACCGCGGATTGTTAACAACATGGATTCAGACTTCCTAGGGTTCATACAACAAATATAAGTAACCAATCCTGTCAGCTTGTGAGGTGGGGATTACCATATCAGACCATGTGTTCTGTTTTCAATTGTAAAGCTGCAAAGAAGAAATTGCAAGCCTTTATCTAACTTTAGCAACACATTATTAGCTGTTTGATAATGTAGTCAAGCTGAAGACTTATGTTATCTACTACTGTTACAATGCACACGCTGTGGAGAGCAATACATAATCAACATTACCATTCGGATACACTGACTTTTAGGGAACCCTGTACAGTTTGTTCTTCATCTTGTTCAAAATCAATTTCCCATTCTAAGGTGTCTGCCTGCATTACTCCGAGACTAAAACCTGCCATTGTGTAGCTTAGAGTAGTTCTACAGTGTATGAGCAGGTGAGCAGCAGAAGGCTGGCTGAAGCTAGAGATGTATTCATAGATCATACTTACTAGAGAAGCAAAGGTGTAGTTACGTCTAATCCATTTTAAATCATACAGATTCATGAGAGAAACTTCTAGCTATGAGATTAGCTTTAGTTTTCTTTTTAAACTGTTCTGCAGCTTTAAAAATACATCTGTATTGTATTAACATTTACATCAGGAGTGACTCACCTTGTTCTTTGTCATTGCTCCCACAATAAGTGGGCAGACCATCCCTGACAGGGTGCCCACACCGTTGGATATGCCCATGAGGATGCTGGCATAGCGAGGAGCGATGTCTAGATGGTTCACATTGAAACCTATGGCAAAAAGAGGAGACGATTCTGACTCAGATGCTCTTTTGAACGGTGATCGGATAGAAGGTGAGCAATATTCCACTGTTTTTAGACTCACCTGATATTGCAAAACCGCTAAAACCCACCGCCAAAACTAGGAAAGAGATGGCCACCCCCTTACTGTGAGAGTAGCCAACCACTAATAAGAGAGTAGCTTCCATACCGAACCCTGAAAACAACAGAGCCAGAGGTATTAGCTGATGAGCTGAAGAGAAATGTGTCTTTAATATCACCAGGAGCAGACAGAAAGCTGATGGTTAAAGCCTCACCTCCGCAGTTCATGATTTTGCGGACTGTAGTGGTGGACATGATGTTGTGGGTCCGCAGGTAATCCGCTAACTGGCCTCCTAAAGGCACGATGATGGTCATAACCAAGTGAGGAAGAGCCGACAGCATTCCAACCTGAAAAACCAGCAAATATTTTTCTGAAACAACTGTGACAGCTACAAAGAAACTGTCATAACAAAAGTGATTCTCCCAGTGTCGGAACAACTGTCCCTTTGACTCCAGTATCGCATGTGAGCAATAATTCACCTCAGTAATAGCAGAATCTCATCCTGATCCTGAATTACACCTGTCAGAGCAGCTTGAGTCATGATGTGCACTCTGACTGGAGGGCAGATGAGTGAGACTGAGTGGATTACGTTGCTGCGATGATGCATTTTATTTAGGGAAGAGGAATTCATCACAAAATTGCCCCATTAAATGATTCATTTCGCTTTGTAATCCGTGTTCAAATCTGTTTTCTTGTAACAGTCATACATCTTGAGATGGGGAATACTGGAAATCTTTTTACTATGTCACTTAATTCTACATCTGTTCTTTTTTGTTTTGTAAAACACAACAAGACTAGTAATACACATTAAATGAGAATCACAGCGATGACTCTTCTGCACTGGTACATTCTCAGTTTTCCTTCATGTTAGAAATTAAACTCATTAAACCTGTTAGTATTAGGTTGGCTTTATTAGGAATTTTATATTTGGAACTCTATGATTGCTTTCCCCAGCCCCTCATCCCCACTCTCACCTCAGCCGGTCAAGGCATGATGGCTGACTTCCCTGAGCCTGGTTCTGTTAGAGTTCCCCCCTCCCACCCCAGGGTTCTTTTCTTTCCTTTGCACCGTTGCTCACAGTGAATCCAAAGACAGCTTTGGATTGTTGGGTTTTCTGTTTGTAATTCGTAAGGTCTTTAAGCGCTGTGAGATGACATATATTCTGAATTTGTGCTATATAAAGAAAATTGGATTAAATTGAATTAATTGATTTTGAGGGCAGCTGAAGCAATTTGTGGCTACAAGGGTCTGTTTTGGTCTGTCCCACCTTCTGGTTGCAATATCTGGCTCTTTAGCCGCTACACGCTGCACTGTGTTCATGAGTTCATGGGCTCTGAACAACTGTCCTCTTTCACCAAATACTATGATAAGAGCAAAGCAAAACAATAAAATTGTGAGCCAGACAGTTAAATGACGACCTTCAGATTCAGTCCTAATTCTCTGTAGGTTCATCATATCATATCATTATCACATTGTTGACGCTCACCACTGTTATCACTGAAAGAAACACTAGTTACAGCTGCTTTGATATTTTTTCTCCACTCAGTTTACTCAAAATAAGGGCAAAAATTTTAAAAAATGTTTAGCTTGCAAGAATAAAAAAAAAGATTAAAACATTAAACTTGATTAATTTATGTAATTGAAAATTATTGTTTGTCATCTTGACAATCTTATCACAGATCAGATGATGTATTAAAATATTTTTAGGGCTAATAATAGGCAGTATAAAGGATATATTTATTTACCTTGCTGATCTCAAAGCCAAAAACCTCTTCAAAGTATGCAGGCTGGCTGATGAGAAGCAGATAAAAGGTCCAGCTTCTGCAGAAGTTGGCCACGATGATTGCATAGACGGGCATGGAGGAGAAGAATTTCCTCCAGGGAGTCTTGAATTTCTATTGAAGCATTTGTCAGACACAGAATCAGCTGGATGCACAGCACACGGCGTGATGATACAAATGAAGTGATACAAACCGAGGACTCACTTCCATTGCACCCATCAGCTGGGCGCTTTCACCAATGCTCTCCTCGATGTAACGGCGCTCCTCATCGGTGATGGTCGGGTGCTCTGCCGGGCTTTCATAGGACACCAAAATCCAGAACATGTACCAAACTATCCCAAAGGATCCTGAACAAATCATCAGAACCAAAAATGTCAGTTAGTACAAACCCTAATTATTAGAACTTACAGACCAGCTCCGGTGAAAAGTACGTTTTATTTTTACCACTGCAGTGTGTCCATGACAGTCTCAAAAACATGGATTCAGGCAACAAACCAACCCTGTCAACTTTTGGTGAACGTGTTGGACCCACTTACTCCAATGTTACAGCTTGCCATTGTGTAGCGTAAAGTATCTGAGAGTGTTTTACCAAAGAAAATAGTGAGCTGGTGTGCTCAAGCTGCAGCAAGTAGTGGAGGGTTGGGTGGTGACAGAGGTGGATACTTAATGGATCTGCACATTCTAAAGGAAGCAACAGTGTAGAATCACATCTAAGCCATTTTAAAGCAGGACGGGATCATTTTCCTGTATAAAACTTATAAATATGTAGCTTTGATACACAGGTGAGTTTTAAGGGTTTAATCAGGACTTTAAATTCTACTGGCAGTTCCATTATTTTCAACAATACCAAATACACATGTGAAGATTTTGAAGGAACTGTGTGTAAAAGTATGCAGAAATGTGACTGAATAGCCCAGCTTTAACAACCATGGTGCTCTGGTCTGAATATTTCACTCAACATGAACATAATAAACTGATAGAAAGTAGAGCATACGACAGTTACAGTCTGACATTGTGGAATAAGATGATCTTTCTGACTTGGAAGATACTTAAAAGGAATTAAAATGTGCATTTTGAAACTAGGCTAGTAGCTACAACTATTATAGGATGACAGCAAATGCTGAAACAAAAGAAGACAGCAAACTGACTCAGTAATGTCACTTCTCCAGCATTGTCTGCTGACAGTTTGTGTAAGGCTGCAGTAGTTGCTTTTTAAATCAACCTTTCATTCACAAGAAAAAGGTTGTTTTCTATCACTTTAAAATGCTGTGACACTCACCATACACATAGAAGACAGAGGACCATCCAGTGTACTGGACCAGGATCCCGGCCAGAGGCATGGCTATCACCGCACCAGCATAGGATCCTGAACGAGACAGAACATTATGACTAAGCAGAAAGTGATCCCGGCTGTTTATCCAGAGATCAGTGTCGTCCCATTGTTGTGGCTACAAATGTGTCCAGGACACATTTCAGGAACAATATTGTGTCATTCTAAACCTGTGTCTCAGTGTATAGAGCAATGTGAGGATAAAAGCTGTCTGACACTCATGAGCTAATCTTGTTTTTTTCCACAGAAACCAAAACCATGCGTGTATATTTTGTACCACAGAAGGAGATGGTTGCCAGACGACTTCTTTCCAGCGGTGGAGCCCATTTGCTCCAGATCCCATGGCAAGCTGGGTAAGTCACTCCCTGCAAAGTAAATGACATAATAGTCAGAGGTTCATCTGACATTTTCCACTAACACAATTTTTTTTGCACAAGATGCATAACTTTGTAATTTTACAAACACAGACATCTACTTTTTGCACCTTTACTCAATAGAATTTACATAAAGGGAAGATATTCTGCCTGATTGACGCAGTCTCTTCTGATTCAACAAAGACTTACAGGACAAATCGCTGTTAATAACAAACAAACTGACATGCATTGTAGCTGACCTTTCTAATGGAGACTAATGGCTTAGGTGTGAGTCTGTGCAAATTCGAACTGACTCCCCACTTCATGAAAAAAAAACTGAATTGCTCCCATTAAATCTTCATTACACACTAAGTGGCATACAATCAACTATTGATAGACACAAATTGCTGGGGCTTGCAGTGGGAGACACCCTGAAATGCTAATGTTTAATTTGTAGTAATAAGTCGTGGTGCTGAACGCAGCCAGCTCTCTGCCTCTCTGCTCTCCCTCATTGGTCATGAGCTGCTATTGAAACGACAGCATGCAGCTAAACAAAACAACAAAAGAGGATGACCTTCAATCTGATAATAGCGTCTCTGAAATCGTGCCCCTTCTTGAGCTGTGGGAGCCGCCTGCATCAAGTGCTTTTTATCTCTTTTGTCCGATGTGTTTCTATGTGAACATGGAGCAGTTTCAGCACGACAGACCAACATACATAAGCCCTGCTATTCAGGGTTTTATGTTGTTTGCCGACCGCGTACTAATCTGTGTACAGTTTAATGAATGGAGCCGCTTCATAATGGGCCCCGTTTTTTTTTTTCCATTGGAAATTCAAACAGAAAGCAGGAGGGTTTAACGTGGAACAGGGGATTTCTGTACAACCTGGTTGAATACAGAATGTCAGGGCAGTTTCATTAGGGGTCAAGCTCAGCTCTCGGCTTGATAATGAGGCATCACTTTTGAGTCTTTTAAAGGTCGAAATCTGACGTGCAAAACTGTGCATCAGTACCTCCACCAACCCTTGTAATATCCTCACAAAGATGACACATCCATAGTGCACCCGGGCGGCGGAGGGAATGAACATGTTCAGGGTGGATGTCAGCACGATGGCAGCACCAAAAACTCTGCATAAACAGTGTGTTGGGATTATTTGTCAAATTATTATCCAAACAAAATCATCATATTATTCAGACAGAGACACAGAAATAGTGCTGATCCAATGCAGGTACATTAAACAGGGAAACATTCATTTAAATGTCTTCTATAATGTTGTACAGTGTAATTCTTTACTACATACTGGATGAAAAATACTCATAATGAAGTCCTAATTGGATGCCACACACACATGCAAGCACACACACACACACAACAGGCAGTTATTCAGTAACCAGGGGAGTGAGGAGAGGAGGTGTTTGCAGCAGAAGGCGTCAGTGGGCTCAGCTGACTTGGCATGATGAGGCTCTTCAAAGATTTGCATCCTATTTTAGATTCAACTCCCCGCATAAAAATGCTTTAACAACCTTTAACATTAATATTTAGAGGCCAAAACTGTGATCTTACACCTTCAGCATAGTCACATTCACACTATTCTCCAAATTCTGTGATTCCTCCTCAGAATTATTGTTCTTTGTTACACATTTTCTCTGTTCCTTTGTCTAATGGGAGATGGCCAATGAGTTGTTAGTGCAATAATAGGGTAAAAATGGTCACTTAAAATAAAAATACAGTTCTTACTTAGAGCCATATCTCACACAGGGCTTTGGCTGGTGTGGTTGCCATGCCTCTCTCAACATAAAGGATTAGACATGGTAGTCCCATGGGAGCTCATTAACATGAGGAGGCACGCCTGGCGGGCATCAGCCAAATCCCCAGTTTATCTGCTGGTTTCTTTAACATTCACAGCACCGACTATAGCACAAATACCACACCTTCAATTCAAAAATACAGTATCTTAAAACTGCTTCCTGAACAACCCATCCACACATTATTTGTTAGGGGTTTATTGTTACCTGTTTGCAGCCAGTCTTGAGGAGATATACCCTCCTGGAATCTGTGTAACTATGTAGCCCCAGAAGAAGGAGCCATGAATCATCCCCACGGTCTCTGGATCCCAGTTGAATTTTGCTTTCTTTCAGACACATAAAAATAAAGACAATTACTTCTAAGTTTCAGGTGCAATTCGTTGATATTTCATTTTAAAACGATTCTTTTCTAAGGAGGAAGTAATTTCAGAACGATATCTATATTTAATTCGATACTATGATGCTTTGGCAGTGATGCATGAGAGCAGAATCCAATAGAAGCGAAAATTACGCACATTTTCGATACAGTTACGCATAAACATAACACAGGCTGCGCCAACTTGCTTCTAAAATATCACTTGAAATGTAATAGAAAAGCCAATGTAGCTGGATTTTTCTCAGGTGGATTTAACTAGAAAAAGCCTGTCATGATTTTTTTTTATTTTTTAATTTTTGCTCTGGCCCTGATCTCCTATCAGAAATGGGAGTTCCTGGTGTGGAGACGGAGAGGCGGAGTTTACAGGCACCTCTTTGATGATGATCTTGCCGTTTTGATGGATCGTGTGGTTATTGACCATGCTGACGATGGCCACACCCAAGTTACACCGAATACCGAAGGAGATGCAGAAGCCGAGCCCGCTCAGCATCGCGATGATGTATCTGCGCGGCAGCCCGAAGCATGTGCAGTCACACAGGGGCGCCTTCCGCTCCTCGTCCGCCCTGGGTCTCCCATCCTCCGTCAGCTCGATGGCCTCACCTGTTTGCTGCTTCTTTTCGAGCCTCCTGCACGACAAGCCGATTATATAACACCGTTTTATTCGGGTTAAATTCATAGCCGATTTGGATGTGTCAAATCAAGCAAACAGGCAGATTGAGGCGAGAATCACAACTGATTTTCTTGATTTTACGCACAAGCACAAACCTACTGTATTTACTTATGTAATGATTTTTTTTTCACATGCATTTTTATGCTACAAAGATGAACTGGTTCTCATCGTGCTCCCTTAATAACAGGCCTTTAATATCTCTATTTTCTTCTTTAAATCGGACACAGGCCCCTGAAAGCCTGCATCCTTCTCACAGGGTCCAATTATCTTTTTTTATTATTCGTTTCTCGCAGAAAAGAAAAACCCTCACTGGATGGGAACCGAAGAGAAAATGACCTTCATACCGCATTGCAGCACTATCAGCACCATCGTTGTTTAGAGTTATTCTTGACCCCTTGTCATTTTTTTTTAAATTAGCCCTCATAAATATAGTGTTGGAATTCCGCTTTGAATCGGAATTTCTCCGCAGAAATCGTAATTTCTGAACTAATACGCTGAAATGTGAAGGCCTCATCCAGTGGAATTACAGGCCTGCAGCTGCTTAAATCACACCAACTGTTTTTTTTTCTTTCACAGCTTTCAGTCACGTTTCTGTTTTGCAGCTTGGAATCAAATCCAACAACTGAAAATCATTTTTAGGCCCCAAAAACAAACGAATAAAACGCACAAAAGATCAGATAGACAGGTTTTCTGATTCTGGATCATTTGTGCCAAATTCGTTTTGAAATATTTGATTTGCTTTTCCAGTGACAATTTAAATGTTAATTTAATTATTTACATCTGAGTCACTTCATCACTTTATTCCTCCTTTAAATCGAAACTGTTTGCTTTCTAGTCAGATTTCCTCTGGACTCCATTTCATGTCTTTGTGAATATAAAGGATATAGGAAGTCAATTGATATGAAGCTCATCGATCTTGAATTAATACAGATGGATACATAAGGTAATAGATATCCTCCGACCTTGTGTCACGACTCGTTCTGTTTCATTAATTATTAAAAACACCCACAGCTGCTGGTGGAGGGGACCAGCCTCCAGGGAAATATCTGATCCTTAAATATTCGGGCCACACGACTCTGCTTTCAACATCCCGTCCGTGATTCATGCCATAAAGAAGAGATTTCCCTTTTGATTTGATTGTAACGCAGGAATGAGCACATTAAAAACCAGTGCACGTTTGATGTGCCATGTTAACATTTGCGTATTTTCTATCTTAATTCACCCCAGCGCATCCGTGATTAAAATAAATGCATATATTTCTTCCTTTCTTACCTGTACAGACTCCCGAGGGCCTTTCCTGCGATCTGTTTCAGCCCCTCTTTAGTGGTGGGGAAAGCTCTCTCCTTGCCTGGCTCCATATCCAAATAATCTTTTTAAAAAATTTCTATAATACTATAACAAATGGAAGTGCAGCATTAACGAGCATATTGTTGAGATATTATTCCAAATAACGCGCCTCTTCCTTTTACGCAGAAAACGGCCTCGATGTCCAGAAAAGAAAAAAAGGTGAGCCAGAAAAATGGAGAAAGAGGATGAAACACGTTCAGTCTGAAAGGGCTGCTTTCACAGTCACAAAACAGCAGTCAAATAAGTCCGCTTTTGCCTTGCGCAATGTTAATCCGTGCAGTGCCATCTTAAGATCCAGCCAGCGATTAGAAAACGGCAGAAAATGCACAAGTTGGAGGGTCTCTGCTTTTCTTTTTTTCTTTGGAGAAATCGAGGTGGGCAACGTGAGAATCTGGAGCCGGTGGAGGTCGGTGGAGCTCCCGTCTAACCTGAGGTGAGGAGCTCCGGTGTGGCGGCAGCCGGAGCAGGTTTCAGCACCGCGGACAGCGCACAGCTCATCTACCTGTCAGCAGCTCCGAGCAGCGCCCCTCCTCCCTGCGCTCCTCTAATTCAATTACAACTTAAAAATCTCTCCACGGCCACAACCGCCAATCCTATAACCCCTGTCCTTCGCTACTTTCTAAACGAACTCAGAAAGGGTTTCAGGGTGATGCTCCGACCAATTATAAATCACTTGGTGCAGCAGGCACAAAGCAGAGATCCCCCCCGAATACACCGCCTTTACACTCGGTTATTTCTCAGGTTTAGTTTGACTCATAGGAAGTAAAATCTGTGTTTAAAATGTGGGGATTAAAATTCTGAAATTGACGGAACTGGGATTCAGCATTTCATTGATAAAAAAAAAGAAAGCCTTGCTTTTTACGCATGTGGAAGCAGACTGTAGTACAGTACGCTGGCAGCCACGCAGAGGCAGTGTTGTGTAAGAAAGTCAAGTAGATGGACTGATAAGAGATAAGATGAGATAAACCAGACTGGAAACCATTGTTGTGAACAGCGTATTTATCAGATGTCACCAATTAAGTAAAACAGCTGGTTAAACGGAAACACATGATTCTAAGAGCTTCAGTTGGATTCTCTGGTTCAGTTATCTTCTACTGACACAGACAAGGATCACATGTTTACAGCTTCATGGTGTTTGACACAATCAGCTGAAACGACATTATTCATTACATTTCCACTGCTCTCTATGGTCTGGGAGCAGGCGGTGCGCACACAGGTGTGACAGCAGACGTCTTCTGTCTTCTCCTCGCCGTCATCCGGGACCGTTTGGACTTCACTGAGTCCACCTGCAGGCCTACACAGTGAGGAAACATGACAGCAAAAGTGCCGTAAAACTCCTTCCTGAACTGGCAGCCGATGAAGCAGCTGAACAGCGGGTTAACGCAGGTGATGAGGCCGCAGAAGCACATCTCCAGGGAGAAGACCATGTCTGCGGGCCCCCAGGAGGAAGGGCTGTTCTGGTAGACTGCCCGCACCATGACGGAGGCGTTGCGGCTCAGATGGTAGGGCAGGTAAAACAGCGCAAATAAGACCAACACTGCGCTCAGCAACCGCCGCAGACGCAGCTGCTTGTTGTGCGGATCGGGCCGACGGCGCAGCTCTCTGTCGCTGTGGAGGCCGCAGTAGCAGATGCAGAGCAGCGGGACGAGGAAGCCGAGGACGGAGCATGAGAGGGAGTAGGGGAGGCTCTGCCAGGGCTCATTCAGGAGGACGTACAGGGTGCAAATGGTCCGGTTGCTCCCGGGGCAGGTCTGGATCAGAGTCATGGTGGCAACAGGTACACTGAGGAGCAGAGCGGCCGTCCACAGCGCCGCGCACAGCAGGCAGGTCTGCCGGCGGCCCAGCAGCACCAGGGAGCGCAGCGGGTGAACAATGGCCAGATACCGATCCACGCTGATGCAGGTGACGAAGAAGATGCTGAGGTAGAAGTAGTTGTGGTAGAGCATCCTCACGGCCGTGCAGAGCGGCAGCCCCAGCGTCCAGCAGAGGTCATTCAGGTGGTAGTGGATGAGGAAGGGCAGCGCCAGCAGCCAGGAGAAGTCAGCCAGGGTCAGGTTGAAGAGGAACACCGTGCTGCGGGTCCATCTCCGCAGGCGGTGGGAGAAAACCCAGAGGGAGAGCAGGTTGAGGGGGAGGCCGAGGATGAGCACCGCCAGGAAGAAGGAGGGCATCACGTAGAGCTGCACCACAGGTAGACCCGGATTGGTGTCGAGGTCGCAGTAGACCTCAGCTGGGGACTGGAGGAGGTTTGAGAGGTTTAAACATAGATGGATTTCATCTAAAGCTTCAGATAGCCAACCTCAAATTAAACATATGTAGAGGTATTCACTCTCACATACAAAGCTTATAAACCACACTCTAAGAAATTTCCCTGTAAATTTACAGTAAAGAGCTGGCAGCAAAAGTTGCCAGCAGCGCACTGTTATTTTACAGTAATCCTACCGTATTCTACAACAACAGTTTATTACTGTAAAAAATATTACAGTATTATGCCGTTTAGAGAGCTAATTCCTGGGGTTTTCAAAATGAAAGCCCCAGGAAATAGCATAGCATAGAAATGGCTCAGACAAGAGATGACTTTTCAACATTAAGCTTTTATTAAAGCCAACTCTGCATCATAGTTCAAAAACTGACCTATCTAACCCATTCAATTTTAGTAACATACAATCATTTCCTCATGCTGCACAGGTTCCCATTCTGCATGTTCTAGTTCAGGTACACTGAGTTTGGTTTCCATTTTTCCTGAACTGTAACAAAAGATACCTATATATCACTTAAATTATTTAACTACTGCATTGAACACATTCAGCAGCTAACAAATGTCAAGTAATTCAAGTCTTGTAAAATAAAATCTATAAAAACAATTAATGATGTTTAACAGGTTGTCAACAATCTGTTTAAAAATTGCACATCACATTTCAGGTACCCTGCCTTCAGAATCAGTCTTTCATAACTCATGATCATGTTCAATAAACACCTAGTCAAGGAACAAACCTGGAACTGAAGTATTTTCAACTGAACCCAATACAATACTGAGACTTGTTACCTTAAAATGACAACATGAACATCTGGTTGCAGACTGGGCTTTTGCTTTGTGAAAGTGAGGTTCTGTGGAGAGGAGCTGTGGGTTTACATGAAGTCCCACTCAGAGTCCATCAGTCTTTTTATAAAGGTGACTACATGGGGATTTACAGTAGATGTCTTTTTCTGGACCTTTCCTGACCTCTTGGACATCACCTTCTCCTGGCTGGCCTTTGTTCCCCTCTCAGGGTTGATTACCAAGAAAGAGCCTACAACGAAATGACAAAGAAAGAATATATTAGGTGTGGTAGGCAAACATCCCTTGAACATAATATGGAACTCTGTCACATTCATCAAAAAAAAAACATACAAACAAAAAAAAACAGGAAACTCAAATTATTAAGCAAAACAGAGGCTTCCACTTATAACAGCTGTTTAGTTCAGTACACATTTAAATACAGTTTTTGCAGCTGTTTGCAGAACACCCAAATTTACCTTTCCTAAGTGGAGAGAAAAGCAACATGACACATCCTACAAACCTTTTTAAAACTTGAAATTACCTAAATGCTCGAATGCAGACAAGTACATGTGGAGATCTGATAACAGGTCAGTGGAGCATCACACTGTATAGTTGATCAAAAATTACACGAAAGACAGAGATAGCTAACCTAACCTAGCTGGATCTGGTTGCTTAGAAATTAATTTTCCTGGTCTGGTTTAAAAGAAAGACCCAAAGTTGTGTCCACTCTGCAGCCAAAGGAGAGGATGCTAGCTAGCTGGCTGCTAGCTAACAGTGTGGGAAACGTTAGCATTCATGCTAGCGACTCGTGGCTAACACCAAGCAGTAACTAACTGGCTATGTTTATGTTACTGTCACAGAATAAAACATAAAATAGACTGACAGAATTAAAAGTAAGGCTGACTTTTTAATAATCACAGTTACCTTGTCCAGTGAACCGGAGCAGGATGGATCAGCTACAGATGGTCCCTGCAGGTCTGAGGGCCGAAAATCGTCGTCCTCAGTTCTTCCTTTTCTCCACATCTTCCCTCAGTAATGAGTAGAATCACTGATACATAATATTTTAAACCTATTTCGTCACTTCTTTGTGTTGGCTGTTTGCTAAATGCAGTGATATGCAGGAAGATTTGCCAAGACGAGTAACAGTCGGACTGCAGCAACAGTCACACTCAAATCAACCCAAACCAGAAAAATACTGTAATCTGCTGTAAGATTGTACGGTAGCTTGCTGTTAATATTTTGTTCTTTAAAAACACGTGAATTTACAGTATTCAGCTGTATTTACAAAGAACGGTATATAGCTATACAAAATATGCTGTATTTTTACAGCAATTTGTTACAGTGCACTCTTTGTCAGAACTATTTAACTCCACTGAAAAACATTTTTATTGATTCATAAACTCATCCTGACTCATTAAAATCATTAAACCCTTACCTGAACCTGAGTGTTGCCCATGCCTTTATTACGGGTGGCATCAGCACTGTGCCCAGTGAAACCACGCCAACACACTTTGGTGTAAAACACACACCCACCAGTGTGAACAAACACTGAATAGTTATCAGTGTTCACTCTGACCATCTGTTCTGTGAACAGCGACTTTCATGTCCTTTCATGTCTACAGTGTTCAGTACTGCTCCATACATATCAGACAACTGCTCAAGCTGAACTGGTACTTTATTTTACAGATTTTTTTTTCTGTTGCATTACACATTTGGATAAAGGACAATTACAAAAATGAATAAAAACTTGAAATTTTAACTTTAAGCATACAGTAAACAGGTTCACCTTTTTCACCCACAAGTATGTAAAATAAAATATTACTAAAGTATAAACAAAAAACAACATACACAAAACAGGGTGAGAGAGAAGTACAAGTAAATACAAGAGAAAACAAAGTATTGGATGTATTAAGGCATCAACAGGCATTACTTCAGCTGAGCGAAGGTAATAAGTAAGGCAAGTGTAGTTAGACTGCCAGATCTAAATACACCTTAAATCAACAGATTTAATTGTCTGAGTCTGTAGCACAACCAGTCGGCTACTTGATATTCAATTTAAATAGTTCAGTAACAGATACACCTCCCACATGACCATGTAGGCCATCTTATAAATGTGAAACATCCTTCATATAATTTCTAACAAAAGCTACATTTTGTTTTCTTGCTGACATTTCAACTTAATACAAACATCAAAATCAGAACAGGGAACTCCTTCTTACTAACAGTACAGCTTTTCTTCCGTTTAAATGAACAACAATTATCACACCTTGCTGCTTCAAAACACTGATTATGAGTACAGAGTGTCATGACAACAATTAGTTTGACATGCGTATGTCTTGGTAGTCATGTTTCATTAAGTGCTTTGTGCAAAATAAAAAAAAAAGAATGTGTATCTTTCCTTCTCTACACAGAAACAGCAGAGGAAACCAGAAGCACAAGAGCTAGGCGATGGCTGATGTGCTTTGTGTAATGGAGCAAACAGGGTTCAGTAGGAGGAGGGGAAAGGCTTTCATTAGCGGCGACATGTCGGTAAACAGAGGCACATTAAAAAGGGATCTCTTCACTCTCTTAGGTTTTTCGTCTCTCATCTCCATGAACAGTACACACTGTCAACAGTCAACGCGCACCAGCTGCTGCTCCTGCGGCTGAACAACTGGCCAACGTAGGACAAAATCTGTCCTTACTCACAGTAGTAACAGCAGCACAGATTTCTCTTCATAAAAAAAAAGAAGAAGCTACTTCACATGTCAGGTTTTGGCCTACAGAAAGTGTTGGTTTGTTGTGAGATTATGACAGAATGTGTCCAGGCCTCTAACAGCCAGGGGAGTGAGGCACATAATTTGGGAAAATTGTGTTACATCTGTGCTGTGACCTCAATGCTGAGAAATAAACAATGCTCACATTTGTTGCAATAACTGTAGAAAACAACAAAAAAAGAGTTGGAACAAACTTACATTATATGACACTTGAAAGCTTCATTAATCTGAACATAAAGTTTGAACAAAGGAAATATTCAAACATTCAAGAAGAAGCAAAATTTCCAGTAACTTTGATTTGACTGACATAGAACCGATGATGACTTTGTGATTTATCATATTAAGGCATCAAGTCTTTGGTTACTCATAGTGGCACTTAAAATAAATAGTCTTGTTTTAAAACAAGCTGTCCGGTTTAGACTCAGTGTATGATTTCCTCTTTCCTTACAGCAAATGTTAAATATCCTCAACACTGTAATTACAACACAGCGAGTGAAAAGCCATAAATAGGTGAAAGATGTTTAAATTCAAGTGCCTCAAGGTTTCAGCATGCATGGAGACTTGGTCTTTGCAAGTTGTGCACTATAAGTCCACTATCAGCAGGTTTGTAGTAGAGGGATATCTTTGAGTTGAGTGAACCTCTAGCTCTTTAGTAAACGTCGTCTGTGAGCATGTAATAAACAACACAGGCAACGCTGCAAAGGGGTGGTCAGTATCAGAATACACAAGCAGGGGAATCTACATCACCACATCCCGCTGGTCAAGCAGCAGCTCGTCGGGCTAAAGGCACTCTGACAGCACCTCATGTTTGGATAAAGACGGATATATCATGGGCGTGCAGTTGCACTCGTTGCTGTTTTGGCTGAGTTGGATCTTCAGCTTCTCCACTTCGTAGTTGTGGAGATACTCCTGGACCAGGTAGCGCTCTCTCTTCACCCGAGCCCTCACGTCGGATGGCACATCAGGGATCAACCAGGCCACAAGGAATTTAACTACGAACACAACATGCTGTGGAGGAAGAAAACCGAAGTCAGTGTGTGTGGGAGAAAAAAAACAATCAACTGCTACACAAGGTAAGAATATGAGGCTCAGTTCAAGTGGTCAGTCAGTGTTGGTGGTGCTGGTGGAGGAACCGAGGGATCGTTTTACCTCCATGATAATGATGAAAGCCAGCTTGGCAGCCAAAATATGCCAGAACTGCATAGTGTGGGAGTACTGCTTCTCATGCCCAGGAGGATAGCGGTAATCACGATACCTACAAAGCAAGAAAATATTTCAGTTTCATGCAAATATTAATACAAGCTTTGGCTGAAAATTCAGAATTGTTTATTGTCATACTTAAAACCACTTGTGCAAAGAAGAATGAAATAATATTTACTCAGGTGTCATGCTGCAGGCAACATAATATAATCAATTTAATGTGTAGAACAAAAGACAAACTTACGTAATATTCAGTAAAGTTTACTTAATACTTAAGAAGTGGACTAGACAACTTAAAGCTATAAAACAGGCTAAATTAGCTCCACTCAGCTAGCTACATTTACATTTAAAATGCTACATATATTTGAAAACATCCATAACCCACCACTGCAATATATTTAATAATCTGTATGGGACAAGTGTCTGCAATGAATATTCAGATTTTTTGTTGATACTTTGGAAACAGCTCTGCACTTTCACTCAAACTGAATTTTAACTTGAAAGCATTTCTTCTTTTACTGTGGTAAAAGATCAGTATACGTGTTCCACCACAGTAACATACTAACACAGTCGCTCTTTCTCTCTCACACACAGTCTTCTAACCACACACACCTGCAGGTAGTGATGGAACTGTTGAACCAGGCAGGATTCTCGTCATCATCTGGCCTGCTGTCCGTTAGGAAGTCAGAGATGTTGAACACCGACAGGCTATTGTTTATGTAGCCTTTCATGTTCATCTCTGGCTGGTAGGCGTACATGTACACTAGCCGAGGGATCATATCAGAGGTGAAGGCCACGATGAACGCCTACAAGCAGGGAAAGAGATGTTAGTTGGGTTAGCGAAATCAACATAATGTGATGTGCACAATTAAACTCTGCTCGCCTCGCTGGTGGACACAAGAAACACTAGTTGGTTAAACTGATTATTATTTTATTCATGTACGACGGCAGGTAACTGTGGCATCTAAGGTGCTACACAGCTACCTGCAACCCCAGACAGACAGCAGTTAATGCTCAGATAGAGAGATGAATTCTCTTAAAATCGGCTCAGTGTGTCAGTATTGTATTGAAATGAACATAAGGTTGCATGTATCAAAATAAACTGGCATCTAAATGCACATTCAGATGCATTTACAATACTATTAGGATACTGAATATTAGCCTAATTTTAAATTTCCATTGAATAGACAGGGACGTTAAGTCCACCACTCACATTTGTCACCACAGAGAGCACAGCCATCCCGTTGAGGATTTCCTCCCAGGCTCCGATGCTGTGAGCCTTGGCTGCCACAGGGCGTCTGAACTGAGTGGTGAGTTTCCAAGCGTCCACTCTAACCTCAATGATGTTGTTGATGAGCGCCAGCAGGGGTGCCAAGGGGAAGGAGGCGACGAACAGTGTGATAAAACCAAACTGGATCACTGGGACACAGAGAGGGGAGACGTTGGTGAGAGACAGTATGTGGAAACAGCACCATCTGAAGGATGACAGGGATCCACCTATTTATGCATCTACTAGTACACATGTATGTATGTTTCTGTCTGTTTACTTAAAACCAGTACTTTAGGTTCATCAAATGTAGTATTTCAGAACACATTACTGGTTGTGGTGCTGGTTTAGTTTGGACTCCACCAACAGGGTCTCTAAATTTCTCTCTGTGTGTAACAGATTTATTATGTACTGGATATTTACCCATTTCCAGGTACTCATAGAAGAGGCCCAGCTGTCCAAAGCCCTGCAGGTCGTGGTCCTGCTCCCAGCGGCTGTACAGACTCTCTGGGTGGTTTCGTGCCTTCCTGCTGCCCCACCAGTTCATCAGCCACCTGAAGGACACAAGGGGGCGATAGAGAGCTTTCATGTAACTTAACCCTGCTCTGAAAGCTATGCTGAAGGCTGTATTGAACTGTAAACAATGAAAAGACTGCATCGTCTATAGTTATCCAATATATAATGCAGATCATTTCTCATTATACACACTTGTAGTAAAGCGCAGGTATTACTTGTCAGATTACCGATAGCTTTGTTTAAGTCAGGAATCTCAGTGAGTCATCACAGTGTGACAGTGAGTCAGTATGCACCACCATTTATTTTTTCTAGGCATACATTTTAAAAAAATTGCTCCCTTGATGAACTTGATAGTAAAGAATGTTATTTTCGATTAACAGTACCATTCATTTTTGGGGTTTAATTCAGGAAACATTTAATTTCTTAAATGCACCTTAATTTTCAAATACAAAAGTGCTTTTAAATTGCTTGACACTACATGCTACTGCAAGACACATGGATGTGTTTTTATCAATTACCTCCTACATGATGAAAATGTGGAAACATTTTTCTTTTTTGATGCCTACAAAAAATTAAACTAAAAGAATGATCTATGGATCACAAACAAACTCAGCCTTCATTCATTTCATTATTTACATATGTGCTTTTACCTACTGTGACAAGTGAACAGGTGTTCTTGTCTTTTTTTGAACACTGATTTTCTGTTCCAGGCTGTTGATGATCTAGTTAATTAGAAACTGCTCTCTTGTAAATGCATCACAATTCTGCAGTGTACTAGTGATTAGTGGATTCATAACATTACTTTGCTGAATCAGCTAGCTGGTTAGTTAGGTAACAGGCGGCACAAAACAAAACTCATCTCATCAAGAGATGACAAGGCTACAGTTGCAAAAGAACTGCTTAAGATTATGTTAGGTCACATTCATGGTGGATATATTAATGAGATGAGAGGTGCACTTGCAAGGCCTTTAAAGAGTTTGTGAATTTAACCCCGACATATGTACTCTGTGTACAGATGAAATGTGATGTTCATATACTTACGGGACCAGAGCTTCCTGGATGTTGCCCCACACCTGTTTCCCAGTCATCACTATCACCAGCTGGGTGGTCAGCTCGATAAGACAACCGCCAGGGTCACACTGGGAGCAAACAGGTTGAGACAGAGGAGGGATGGATCAGAATCAAATTCAGGTTGAAGCTGAATCACCAGTATACGTCTTCTAATGGAGTCATATCTGGTACCTCTTCATTCCTTAGTGTGCTCCAGCCAAACATATAAGCATACTTTCCAGGATAGCCAACAAACTTTCCCTTAAAGAAAGCCACATAGAAGCAGGAGGAGTAGTAGTTGACAAATTGGAAGAGGAACATCTTCACCGTCAGTTTGTTCTCATATTCCAGGTGGGTCTTTGGAATTTCTGTCACATGATAAAAAGACACAAAGCATAGATATTAAGTAAATTTTCACAATTTAACAGATTCAAGAATCAGCATGTTATACACTGATGTGTGGACAGACACAGAAATGCAGTCACTTTAAATACATGGCTTGCTCCAGCCCTCACCCATATCAGTGATCCAAATAGCCACTCTCTCATACATGAGGTTGAGGATCATGATGATGACAAAGTTGATGCAAGAGGCGGTGACAGAAGTGGCCAGCTGTGGTGTGATGTAGGGACCAACCACCTCCAGGTGGGTGGTGGGACTGTCCTTCATGATGCTAGCAAAGGCCGCATACACCGCCAAGCGGTACGCTATGACCCCAATGATGCAGGCAATGATCAATGAGATCTTCAGGACGAAGAAAACAGTGACAACATGAAAGACAACCACAAGCACAAAACATCACAAGACAGAAGTACAGTGAAAACACCAAACCAGTTGTACAATTGCAAGCAAATATTTGTGCAGAAAGTGAGCAGATTTTTTTTAAAATTAGCAGAGATGTTAGAAGTAACTATTTGAAGTGTGCACACGTGTCCTATGAGAAGATTACTTCAGTCACGTTACAGATTTTTACAAACAAAAGAGTACAACAGTAATACATCGTGGGCCAGTATGTATTAAACTACTCAGATGAAAACTTTCACTGGGTCACAGTTCTAAGTGAGCCATAATGTTATTAAATTTAGCAAAATGCATTAATGATCTTTTTTAAAATTGGGTGTTATTAAAATTTCTTAACGGCTTAAATTATATTAGTTTTATACATGCTAGCCCTAGACACATGATATTAGTGATGATGAACAGTATGATGAGAAGATGAAGAGAGAGGGTGAAAGGACAGATGATAGACGGAGGTACATTAAACTGATCAAGTATACTAAAGATACTATGCTCACCCACAACAGGACGGTGGCTCCAGACAGACATGTGCGTGCACACTTGCTTGTTATGGGTAAGTAAGGCTCCATTTCCTAAATCATATGCAAGCAAAGCAAGGACACAGGAGTCAGTCAGCATTTGTTACGTCCTGAAAAGAGGGCTCTAAAGGCCACGTTCCTTTAGTTACCTCTAGCCTCACATGTGAGGCAAAGTTACGTAGCCGAATCAGAACTCACAGTGTGTGTTTGTGTCAGCCTGTGTCCAATTCTGTCATCTATGGTTTCCTGGTGAACTCATGCTTTTGCAAAAACTTCTTACAAGATAATCATCCACAACCAGCAAACAGTGTAATGCTGTACAGAAGGAAACTCGTGCCTCTGAGTCTTTCCAGAAGAATTCAGTTATCTACACAAACTACACCACACCAAAGCCTCTTTCTCATCAAACTGGCATTCCTTGTTGAGTGCCACCCTTACCCAGAGGAGTACGGTGGCCCAGCACAGAAACAATTTCCCCACTAGATCTGTAGCAGTCCTGTCAAGAACCCACTCAGTTTCCTAAAGATGGGTGGGATGTGGTCATGGCAAATTGCAGCAATCCGTTTCTGTTCATCTTACAAGTCTGTGTGTGTCAGAACCTATAACCAATAATACTGCTCCTGATAAAAGAGTCCCAGTTCAAACTATTTTTTTTCTCCAGAAAATGTCCTAATGAATGAGAGCAAACTATGTAAAACAAATACAGGAGATACTATAATCTGTAATCAAGTCCGACCATTCAGTATATTTGCTTTGTAAAGTAGAAGCTACACAGATCAAGACCAATACGGTGTATTAGTATTTCATGAGCACACAAACACCTGAGTGATGCGGTTCATCTTGCGGTTGGTGCACTTGGTCTCGTACTCTGGCCGAAGCTGCAGCTGCTGTTGCTCCTCCTCAAAGTCGACCAGATCCCACTCATACTCTAGACGGGCCTGCCGCCTCTTCCAGAACTCCAGAAACAGCGTCACTGCAGAGGCACAAGACCGTCTCAACAGTGTTTTCACGTCACAATAATAACCTCGTTTGTCAGTTCGTATTTGTTTCACTGAATCTGGAATAAGAGTGTTGCCTCATTTGCAAAGAAATGTTGCTGAGCTTTTCAAATGTCATTGTCCGCTGCTTTGATCCCATTCAACTATATTATATTAGAGCAGTGGCAGAAGTTTCTGACCTCCTTTAACTATAACAGAAGTGAAAATGTTGTTTTTTGGGGTGAAGCTAGTCTTTTAACTGTGGAAGAATACATGGCAAATATTTTCAATGATTACTGATCCCACTAGGTGGTGCACTGGGTACAAAAACACAAACTGCAGTGTTCAAATTTTTACTCACCCCAAATCCCCATGAATATGGCAAAAAACACTGTTCCCACGTTGTCAAATAAGTGTGATTGCTGAAAGGAGAAATGTTAAAGAAACAGTGAAAGAATGAAAAATGAATTTGTTGACATTTAGCTGCAACAACTCTTTAAATGTCACATACTGTGGGTAGAACATGAATCATGATGACCAAAAAATTACTCACCCATGAGGAATTGCATGTTGTGTTGAGTTTCCAGTAGCTACATTTTTTATCACACAGTGGGCACATGACAATATTGCCCCCAATTTTCTCACTGCATATTTCTTTACTGTAGGGGAAATTAAGGTTATTTTAAATAATAGACGCAGGTATAATAATATTAATAATAATAGCAATATTAATAGTAGTAATCGTAATAGTAAGAAGAAGAAGAAGAAAAAGAAGAAGAAGAAGATGTTATGGAAGACTTAAGAAAATGGTAAATCTCACCTCCACTGGTTGTCATCATAGGTGAGGAATCCATAAATGAAACAAATAGTCCCTACAACTGCAGCAAACAGCAGCATCTCAGTGTAGAATCCCAGCCACGCAAAATAAATCCCAATCTTCTCCCCATAATACTTCCTGTTGAAGGAAATACAGAAAAAATGTTGCTGTTAATACCACTGCCAGATTAATGTTGACTAAACACAGGACAGATAAAAGTAGCTGATTCTCATGTCTGACCTTACAAGGTTGAGGGGCTGCTCCTTAAAGAAACACAGGAATCTGGCCCAGTGTTTGTAGAGGTTGTATCTCTCACTCTCGCACTTATCATCCCTCGATCTTGTCCAGTATCTTGACTGCAGACACACGGAAGACACAAGTCACCACCATATTGTATAATTCTGATGCATCCTCACACTGTAATGTCTAACACTGCCTCCAACAGGATGCTACTGTGGGAGAGCGATGGACGCACATTCCACTGATGACCCAGTTTTTCCGATGATTAAAAAAAAACACTGTCCAAAATTTGACTGAAAGAGGCTCACATCATGCAGGGGGAAGGCAGCAGTGTAGGTGCCATTGTTGAGCAACCTCTTGATTCCCTTTTTGTCTTTATCTGCACATTCATCCCTGAAGTAGGAACAGCGGGACAGGATATAGTAGACCTGGTCAGAAAAAGAAAAAAAAGTATATAGTATTTTGTTTTTTATAAACTTAAAGTTGATTTTGATAAGTTAAAGTTAACTTGGTGTTCACAACAGTTTCACTATATTAATCACTTAACTGTCACTGACAATTTGAAGGTCACAGACAAGATAAGACGGCCATTGTTTAAAAATGCTTACTATCCTGTTGCGCGTAGAGGGAGGAAAGAACGTGTCCTTGTCGTCGATAAGGAAGAAGTCAGATTTGCTCTTGTTGAAGGGAGCTGTGAAAAAGTCTGGCTCAGGGTGCATGATGTGCTCAGGCAGACGAAACGGCGTGGACAGCCAGTTCATGGGCATCTCGCTGTTGTCTGGGATGTCGTTGACCTTGAATGGAACCTTGATCTTCAGCACATCTGCGTAGGTAGCCAACACTTCCCATGGAGCGTGGACTTTCACAAAATATGTCTTGCCATCCTCTGACTCCTGATGATAATGACAGTGAACAGCATAACGCATATATAATACACGTCACAGTACAATGCGATTCATACATTTAAAAATCATTCAGTAATAAAAAGACATCTCTGACAATCCACGGCTTTATTGTGAAATTCTAAATTTTCTGACTAAATAACATTAAGATGTTCTGAAATATGATAAAATGACAGGCTACTACATTCTATCCATCCATTATCTATATAGCGCTTATTCCTCTGTAAGGTCTCCAGGGGGCTGGAACCTATTCTAGGTGACTCAGGGTGGCAGGGGACACCCTGGAGGTCCCAGTCTATCACAGGGCCACACAGAGAGACAAACAATCACACTCACATTCACACCTATGAACAATTTAGAATCCTCAGTTAACCTCAACATGTCTTTGGACTGTGGGAGGAAGCTGGCACAGGGAGTACACACAAAGTCCACACAGAAAAACCCCAGGCTGAGATCTGAACCCAGGACCTTCTAGCTGTGAGGCGACAGTGCTAACCCCCCACTACATTCCATTTTACATTATTAGAAACAATCAAATCAGTACAAGTGAAACTTACCGATTTATCTTCTGTCTCCAACTCCAGGCCAACTTTCTCCAAATTGGCCTCATACACCTTCCTCCTCTCCTTAAGCAGGCGAAGAGGAAAATTAAAGCAAACACAAACAAAATAAAACCAGTGAATGGAAAATGTGTATTACATGTCATGAGAATCACAGAGATAATATGTCCAAATCTAAAACAATTGCATGTAAGGTGAAATAAATCATGTGAAGAGTGCACATCTGGTAAGACACAAATAAAAGAAATCAAGCTAAACATGAAGTCACAGTCAGTACAGAAGATACCCGAGTGCTACAAAAGTGTTGTATCAACCAGTGTGGATAAGGCAGTATCAGTCCTCTGTGTGGATTTGTTGGAAGACATCATAGCAGTGAAAACAGGTAGTGAAAGCTAGCTGTGATAGCACAGTGACGACACTGATTCAATGTTTTCAGAAACAAGCACCTAAAAAATGAACTGGCCTATCACTTCAGTGAAAACTGTCAAAAAATAATTAAATAAACCCTCCTTGTTAGAGCTGAAATTTAATGTGATATTTTACAACACATGTGGATAATACCCAGGAACTGGCCTCCCATTTGCCCTTCCTCAAACAGTGGAAAAAATGAGCAAGTCCCTGACAGGACCAGAGGCTTTAGCATTGACTCACTGACTGGGCTGTGGGCAAAATGTGAGTCGACTGCGTCCTCAAAGCCCAGGAGTGGTAACACTCAGATGTGAAGGCTCACAGCTCAGTATGAAACACTCAAAGTCTTTCAGCACTCTACAGCTGATAAAGAAACTAGTCACAAAAGGACATGTGGCCACCGACAGTATGGAAATGCTGGAGTTGATTTACCTAACAAAGCAGGATTAAGTCACCGTCTCAGAAAATGCCTTGAGAGGATTACTGATACTAGCTGAGAAGAAAAGTTTAGCGTATCAGTGCTGTGGTATTTAGAGTATGCTGCTGACACACGCTGGACTCTGAGGATTTCCTGTCTAGTCCAGTTCTTAGTGTTAATATCAAGAACTAGAAATAACATCAGCTGTTATTTTGGGTGATATTTTCCAATTTCCAAATATTTAGTCCTGACCACAATAAATAATTAGTGTCCCTCAGCTCAAGGAAAAAAACTGAACTGGAATTATGTAGCATGTATAAACAGTGCCAAGAAGTTATTTCTTACCTGTTTTCTCTCCCCATCTTTATCATCAACATAGGACAGGACGAAATCAATCCTGCGAACTCCGTCACGGAAGAACACAGAGTCTTTGCTGTGCTGTTGTTTGTCAATCTATAATGAGAAAGCACAGAAGTGGCGACATTTAAACACATACATACACAGGTACGGCATCAACAAGTCCTTGGATGCATTCAGCGGACCAGAGTTAAACTATGCGTCTAGTGGCTGCACAAAGAACAAGGCCTCCACACCACATCACACTCGACTGTTTGTCCAAAACAAAAATACTGATTATCGTATTTTCACTGCAAACACCATGCTAAATGTAGGGCATCTGATGGCACTGAATAAGATGAGGAACATGCTTTTAAAGAAGTCTGTGTATTACAGAATGAAGTCCAGGAAGACATTATGAATCCTCTGAATGCTTTAATTACAAGTCATCTGTCAACTGATTAAACAAACTCAGTTGTATGGGCGTTAAGGTTCCAACATTATTCCACTTTAGTAGTTTATGCTTTTTGGCAAATCCTAATATTTACAGTGACGGAGACCACCTGTATTGGTGGCCAGAGAAATTCCAAGTATGTGTATCAGCTAATGCTAGCCCTGCAGAGGCTGTCTCTTCAGCAGCTACAAGGCTGACAAGAATGGACTGCACAGGAATGCTTTAGCAGAGGAGGAGAAGCCATGGCTGTGTGCTGTCAGTGCTGCTTCAGCTGTTCAGAAAGCTAAAAATAACTGTGTACAATGTACTTTCCTACACCTCACTACAGTAGCTACCTACACTTTACCACATACACAACAGAGAATCCATTTAGCAAAGCAAAAGCCACAACATCCCACGTAGTCGCCTGTGTGGCTACTGTACTGTCATTCAGACAGAGTGTACCCGGCTCATAATCCTCACACTGTCGGGGAAGGGAGGAAAAGAAGTGTACTTTACCTCCATGGCCCACTCCCTTTATGGTAAAGATGCATCAGCGGAAAGGCCGGCTATCCAACAGAGTAAAACTGCCTTTCTCCAGGGAGTAGGGTCCAGCTCTGAAAGCACTGCCTCTCTCACTCCACTGATCTCTGTCCAGATAGACACAACCAGTCCACTAACCTCCCAGGACAAGCCCTCACTAGCTCAGTCACACAGAAAAGAGAGAGAAAGAGGAAAAGGAGGAGGGAAACTAGGCAAGTGGTGAAGGAGAGTCTGACAGATGACATCAGCACCGGGGGTAGCATAGCCGCAACCAGCTAGCTAATCTAATAGAGAGCACAGCATCAGAGAGGGGAGGTGGCATCCCTGTGCTGTCCAACAGTCCTTTAAATATGCTGCCTCACATTTCACATAACCAGTGAAATCTCAGCTCAAAAGCCAGACAACCACGTTAAGAAATCTTCTCTAGAAGGACCTGATAAGAATACCAAAACTGATAACTGTTTTCTGTTCTGACTCTTTGAACCTAAATGACTGAACAATCTGAAGACCTTATTGTAGGCACAGTGAAAAATGCAGTAGTCTCAGACATGCTGCATAAATTAACTATGAAGGCACTGATGTACCGTAAGTAACACCACTGTTTTTTAACCCACTGTACAGCTTCATCTACTACCCTGGTTCCTTCTGTACCAACTAAGAGCAGTCAACGTGTATTCATGTCTATGTTTTCCACGTTTCTATGGTTTTCTTGTCCCAAATTATGCATACGTTTTAACCACTGGTCTGCATTACCTTCCTGACCAGATTGGGCCATGTTGACCATGGCTGGGTGGATGCTTTCTTTAACTGGGACGATGCTGCAGAAGCTCTCTAATTTGCGGTAATTACAGATCAGCCGTATGGAATCAGTGCATCTGCTGGGATGTGCCTCTGCTCAGTGAAGCTGGTAGCAGCCACAGACTTCTATACATCAACTAAGTAACCCGTAACTACTGGGCGTTGCGACATGTGTATGCTGCCTTTTATCTTAATTAAGGAGGGTAAATGTAGAACATGGTGGAACATAAGTAGGCTTTTGATTTCAGGGAGGGGGTCCTTTAAAATAATATCTTTAAAGCATTTATGGTTTGGACGAAAAGATTTAGACTTTGTTTTAATGCACTTTGATATTTGTGCCACAAAATCTAATGTGTGCCACTCTCTCTTTAATGTATATGCTTTTCTGTTTTTCAGCAACAACTAAACTAAGATAATGTGGTTTTTTTTCTCACAGTAAAGTAAGTAAATGCTGACTACTGTATCACTGCAACGTGTTTTTACTGCATGTAACAGATGATTGCAATCCTCAAATTTGTTCTAAACATAGAAAAGGTTTTGGACATTCCTCCAGAGCTAACTCTCCAGTTGGATCTCCATTTTGCAGAAAATTATAATCTTCAAGAGTACAAAACCCTCTTTAAAAGTTACATGCACATGGAACTTTGCATTTGTAATGAAACAAGACCTGTATTTCTCAAGTCTTGTAAGACCGCAGAGATTGACAGCGAGTCCAGAGACAATGTAACACGTGGCGTAAACCCCCCTTAAAACTCCTTGATGTCATCTTGTAATGAGCGAAATCGTATGTTTTAGTGAGCCAGATTACTAGTAAAGCTTTCTGCATTCTTTGTCATTCTGAAGAGTGGCTGTTGTTATTTAAGGTTATGATAACACTTTTCATTAAAACAGGTTACACGCTGCTTAAATAAGGCTGCATTTAGGGGGATTGAAAGGAAGAAGCCTGTAGTACAGTATATGGTTAGCCGCATCACAGTTGAGTCCTTTCATAAGCACAGGGCAGGGCCTTGATTACAGTATATATACTTAAACTGTACACACACTTAAGTGCACTTACACAAAAACAGCAAGGCAAATGACAGATGCACTGCACAGTGCATCTGAAAATCTGCATGTGCACGTGCAACTGTGCACCCTCTAATTATGCTGTAACACCCCAGGCTGTTGCTTTCTCCTCAGTGAGGCAGACAGTTATCACAGGTGAGAACAAAGCAAGTACAAAGGCCCCCTTCATTTTTAATGAACTCTCGTGATACATCAATACATCGCTCAAGCCTGCACATTTCCATTACTCCAAAGAAAAAAAACATGCTTTCCAAAAGACAACATCAGCTCTCCACCAAGAAATGAATATTGATTTCCCTGATTTCTGAACATTACTCTTTAAATATCTATGCCAGTGGAGAAACTCAACACTGAGCAGACATTCTTCAAAGAGGACATAATAGCGGGCAGGCAGGCAGACATATACACAAGGCTGCAACACATCACAAGCCTGTTTTACCATGCCATACCCTGGAACGAAACTTCAGGAATAGTGCCCGCTTTCTCGAAATCTGTGGACGAACCGAGTGGACAATGAGAGAAAGTGGATCAACACAACAAATTCAACAGCACATGGCTAAAACTGTAGCAGCAACGTTAAAGAGGTGATTAAAATGGATCAACACGGCAAACACTTCACGCTTGCATCTTTACAGATTATGTTCAAAAACACTGCATAACACTCAGACACAATCACACTCAGGTTTAGGACAGTAGGTTTGAGTTCTGAGATCAAGTGAGGCGACAGAAACACAAACACAAAGACACCGACACAGCAGCAACCAAACCTTGACTGGAGTCTTACCCCAGTCAAAGCACTGATTCGCTCTAAGGTGTGAGTCTCAAAATGTGGGCTGTCGCTGTGATCAGAGGGGGCCAGGGAGGCCAGGCTGGAGCTGAGAGACTCACAGGTCTCTACATAAACATCAGGCGTGAAAGGAGACTTTAAATGCAGTGTGGAAGGAGGAGAACACAGAAGCATTAGGGTAATCTCTAACTCCATAATGACTTTTGTAGATTGTATACTCGCATCAGTGGACAGGTTCCTAAAATTACAAATTAAACCACCGTGCTTTAGCTGCTGAGTATACAAATATCAATGGAAAAAGAGAAGGAAGGAAATCTAAATAAAGCACTTTACTTTTACACAGTGAACTTCCTGCAACCACGCTGGCAGGAGGTAAGTTGGAGGTGAAGATACATGACTATCAAACAGAAATCCTTCCCGAATCTGACTTGGACAGCTAAATATTTACATATGGGTAGGAAATGTTTTCAGATATTTAAATAACTGGTATAAATGAAAACCAACATACAGACAAACTATTCAAAGGTAACTGCAAACATACATAGTAAACAGTACCAATAAACTGAATTTTTAATTGCAGATTGTCCACTCTTAAGGCAAAATAAGTTGGTTTACAGAAGCATCCCCATAACTGTGTTGTGTGAACGTAAACGTGGTGAGTTTGGTGTTTACCCCTGATTGTCCCTGCTGGAAAGATCCTGTGCTCGATGAGGGATGTTGGGGATAGCCGTTTAGATCATCTGCAAGACAGTAAGACAAAGAATACAAAAATTAAAACAGACATACCAGAGTTAATTACAGGGTGAATCTCTAAACACCATAAAAGAACAATAATAAGTAGCAATTATGAGTAATCTCAAATAGGCAGGTTGGTGGCAGTAAAGATTCAGGCATATGAACAGCTGCCCGAGTAAAGTGGGGAGCATTGACAGACAGCCAATGTTGTGGTCTATATTTGTACAGTTTTTCGTGGCAGCGGTCCCACAGGGCAGGCAGTGTGACTTAACACAGAAAGAAGAAGTCACTGTGAAAGAGTACAAGCAGCCATGTTGCCATGATCTTGCCACTACAGGAGTGACTGAGCACTCTGGTAAACCCCCTCAACGTGTCTGAAAACGAAAGCTGCCAGTGTGATGATATACGGCATTAAGTATCATGAAGTTCTGCTCTTACAAACCACTCACTGCCTTTCAAAAAATAATTAGAACTTTCCAGAGTACATTCTGAGAAAAGATTTACATAAAAAAATGGAAAGGGTAATGGAGAACAAGACAAACATCAAACCATGTTGGCATCACTATCACTAAAAAAAGGTTTCAGTCTCTGTCTGTGTTTTTAAATAGAAATACAACAGTCCTAATTGATGGTCTCTCTGAGGTTAAATTTAGTCTGGACTCAACACAAAAAAATGTGCTTACACAGAAAACAAGCATTCAAACCTTCAGGCTACATTATGACACACAGAGTTACCAAAAGGTAACTTAGTGGTTCTAAACTAAAATGAATGACATTTATTACAAAATCTGCACTCCAGAACTGAAACACCTGTGATGTAACTTTTTCCACTGCATACCTTTTCTGTATAAAAATCACTGCTGTTCATTTAACTTCAGCCTTACAACCTACACCCAACTTATTTGGCAATTTATGTTTCATAGTATACATTAACAAAGAAATATAATCACACTCATTATGAAAATCAAGCTTCCTGTTATCATGATTTGCATACATACCATACTATGCTTATGCTACCTTTGCTATCATTTGAGTTACAGCAGGATGTGGAGTGCTCACAATAGGGAAACCAACTTGTTTCTTCCTCTTAAAAAGCGGATATGATACTGACTTTGATTTGGATGTATTTCTTTGACGACATATGAGAACGCCTCTTGAACAGCTGAGCATATTTTTGCACAGTTTGATACACTATTGGACGCAATATTATCCAGTCAACTATGCCAAGAGTGTTTTCCCACTAAGTAGCCTCCACAGTTAAGGCTTTGTTCAAGAGTGAGCAGCTGATCACAGTGGAAATGCCACAAGGCTGCTACTGTCTCTCTTTTTCAAACCACAGCAACACTGGAGTGCACACCTCATGTACATCTATTATTCAAGCAAATGAAATTATTGTACAACTCTGTACTGATGATAAAAGCAAATTCTAGTGGGTACTAAAACAACAATAACAACAGATACAGTGTATGTATTGAAATAACAGAGATAACAGATCTCGAAGCTACAGCTACAAATCTTTGGTATCCATACAGCTGTACTGAATCTGACAATAGTTTTAAGACACTTTGAAGGAGTAAATGAGTCAGTTACCTCACTTGAAACTGCTGCATTTTGCATATAAACACAGTGGCTGAGACTGATTTCCTGGGACAGGAAGACAGTGGTCACATTTCATCTCACAAGTTTAAGGTGCACAGGTGCCAGTTTTACCAAGCAAGCTCACATATCAAGATAATTCTAGACAAATTTACTGTAAAAGTAAGTGTTAATTTAAATCAAAACTAATCAGAATCTGCATGATCCAAACCCAACCCGGCTAGCTTGGCAATCTCTACCTACAGTATTTTTATCGTGGTCCACAACGACTCTGTAAGCAAATTGTCAAACAATCTGTATCTCTATATTAAAAATTAAGATTTACTTTCACAGATTTCACTGTGATTTAATATTATGGAGCTGTGAGCATACTGTGAGAAAAAACACTGCTTCCACTGTTATCTAAACAGACCAGAAACACACAACACCGAGGTAACAGTAACTATAGTTCATGATCCTGCGGCAGTCAGTCGTCTGTCTCGGCTAGACCACCATCATGTGAAGCTCTTAGTGCTGCAGAGGAAACATTACACTCGCACATTGATTCATACTGATATGGTTTGCTAGAGACTATCCAGGGTGATTCATATTTCATTCACTAACACACATTTTACAGGCATAAACGGCTAAAACGCAACCCTCTGTCTGAGCGTGGGTTTGAAATTTACATTTAGCAAGGAACAGAGAGGGATTTGGGGTTTGTGCTGGTGGATAAAGTGGCTGTCTGTAAGTGACAGAGTGTTTCCAGTAAGCTGGCCAGCTGTCAGAGGCTGGCTGCCTGCAGAGTCACTGCTGCCTCCATGAAAAGAAAAACCAGACTATGAGCTGGTTGGGGCGTTAAAGGGGAAATGAGCAGTGTGGATACTTTTTAAAATAGCCGAGCAAATGTCACTAAATTGATGTTAATATGTCCTCTGAATGGATGAAGGAGACACAGCTTGTTGTTACTGGAAAAATAAACACTATAATTTGTTAGCTGCCCAAACAGTGATTAAATGAGCTGTTTACCTTGGCTGTCTGATAAAAAAAAGTGCTTAAAGTTGTTAGAAAGTTTAATTTCATGTACATGTTCGACATGAATGAGTTAATGTGACTTAAATAGCTGTAGTTTCAATCTATGATAGATAATCCCCTGAAATTTTAGCCTATTTTTTAAGTTATTTTGAAGCCTACACAGATTAGGGTGTACCTTGCTCAGTTTAGTCTTAATTATTTCCCCAATTAGTTTGCATCTCATGAACTGATGTTCAATAGCAGCATTTTAAAAGGTATTCTGGGCTCTGCGACTCACCGTTGTAAGAGTCTGACGGGCTCATCTCAATTAAACTGTCTCCTCCTGCTCTCCCCGTTATTCGGTGCATGTTGGGATCCTCGGGTAGCCAAGTTGTGCCTGTGAGAGCTGGTCTGGATCAATATATCCCGAGTCAGGCGGTTTCTGTCGCGCCTCAACACCCGAACCGCTCTGCCTCACAGCCGCCGTCCTCCAGAGCTAACAGCCAAGTAGCTGAGTAGCCGGGGCTGCCCTCCTTCCCCCCAGTGACCGCTCACCGCTGCATCACTCCAGCTCCGAGGGAGGGTCAGGAGAGGGAGTGTCTCCACGCCACAAGCCAATAGTCCGAGTCTGGGGTGAACAAGCTCTCTGCCCAAATACCCACAACATGGAGACATTTTTAAACTGAACGGACGCCAAAACACGCAGCATGACCGAGCTAACAATAAGTGAGGATAGCATGCAGAAGCTAACGTTAGCTAAGGTGAAGGCGGACTTTTCTCCGCTGTGTTCATCAAATAGAGAGCAACTGGAGTTAGATTTTTTGCATCACTTTACTTACTCAGCGTTGAAAAAGATAATTAAGATGAAGACTTATTTAAAACACATGTACCTTAAGCCAGTTTCAGTTGTTTAGATAAGGGAAATTCCAGTTTTAACCGGAGTGGCAAGTTTTAGCCTTATATGGTTTTAGCTGATGTGTGTTGAATGTTGCCATGACCACCGGTAGTTTACGGCTGCGGAGCTGTTGTAAATCACTTCACACCTGTCAGCCAATCAGAACCGAGCTTTGTTTGACGCAATGCACTGAATAACAGCATGAATTACAGTACAGGCAATTTATTAGTAGGCTACCAAAATAATCTACAAAAAATGTATTGTCAACTCTTTCGGTAATCGACTATTCAGACCCAGTAATTTTTTTAAAAGGGAAAAAAGTCAAAATTGTCTGATTTTAGCTTCTTAAACTTAAACATTTTCTGATTTCTTTACTCCTCCAGGACAACAAGCTGATTATCTCTGGATTGTGAAATAAACAAGACATTTGTGGAGCCATCTTGGGTTTTGGAAAACACTAATCATTTTTGATGTTCTACAGACCACAACAAATCAGTTGTTCAAGAAAACAATCACCAATGAAAATATTTTTTAGTTGCAGCTCTAATTCTAATTAAAAGTCTGTGCGTATCTTAGTCACCAGTTCGTTAAATATTTGGGAAGTGAAACTAAACGGAAAAACTAACTGAAAATATGACCATGTGATAACATCTTCCCCACAACACAACACTGATTTGTAGAACCTTAAACAAAGACAGATTACTAGGGTACAATTCTTTGAGTTTCTTTGCTTCGATGCATCTTTATAGTCAGTGTTCATTTATGCTTTGTTTGCTTAATTTGTCCAGAGAAATGTTCAGGATTGCAATTTCAGCAGCAACAAAACACTATTAACTCATGCCTTTCCAAAATTGTTTTATATCATAGATCCCACAAGCAGCTTAGTCATCCACTTAAGAAGACTGTTGTACAGTTAAATGAGAACATCCGTTGGTCCTATCCAGTCCCCTCACAAGCTACTGTTGTTATTATCTTTAGTTGTCTGAATAAAAACACACTATCTGTTCAATTCTTTGCTGAAGAGACATTTCCTGGACCCGGACCTTGGCCTGCAGTGTCCCCTCCAGCAATGACAGGGGTGTTTAGATTAGATTTGTCATGTTTTGTTTAGAGCAGCACCATGCCTGGCATCTCTTCCTGGTTAGTCCCATGGCTGTATGTCTGTTCTTTAAACAGGGAGTTCAGAAAAGGGTCTCTGCAGCTTTTCGCAGCTCCTCCCAGCCAAGTCTCCACTCTGTACTTCCATACTGGTCATATTTAGTAGCAGCGGCCCCCCTCTGTCGCCCTTGAAGTGGTTTACACAGTCCTGTGCGGGTGTAATTATGTTATCCTCCTCTGTGGGGTGTGGACGAGTACAGAAATACAGCCGCTTATTTTCCTCAACCACTTTTTCTCCAGCCTCATATCTCCTCTCCCCCTTGAGATGTGGGTCTTCTTGGGTGAGCACTGCCTTCCAAGGTTTCCAAGACTAATGGTAAAAATCACCTCTAATAACAAGGTACGGCGGACCACCCGTTTGACTTGTTACTTTGTCTTGTTTTTACTGTCAAAGGAAAAGGATGAAGCACAAAAATAGGTCCTGCACTGTGCAGTGGGAATCACATGGAAGATGTTATTTAAAAAAAACTGCACAGTATCTCACAAAATAATCAAGTAGTCCTGCTGTATAAACAATATCTCCAAAAACGAGGGTTGTTGTTGCATTTATTTATGCACTAAACAACATTTCAATATAGTCTTTAAGTTTAAAGAGCAATAGATTTTCATATTACATTGTAATCTGGTAAATCGAAACATATTTTACAGGTTGTTCATAAGCATGAAATCCTCATGTTTGATGCTGAAAACCACATTCATGAATTCATGTTGTCTGATTTTCACTTTGTGAAATTCTCTATAGCCAGTTTCAAGTCAATCTATTCAATTACAAAAACTTTATTTCCAGTGTATGTTTATTTTAAGGTTATCAAACTCAGATAGAGAAGTCCCACATCATCCATCATCTGCTTTGAGATTTTATTATCTGAATTTAATCAAGTATATTTGAGCAACTAGATGGAGTTTGTAACTTAACTTGAATTTTATAATCTGATTTTAACTTATTAAAATAGGTCAGTTTCACTATAGCTCTTAGATAATAGTTAGATGACTTCTCTATTTGTATTTGAGAACCCTAAAATAAGAATGTAGTGGATATAAAGTTTCTTGAAGCTTGAAACTAACAGTTGAGAACCTGACAGTCCAGATCCCATGAATTCAAAAAGGTGGTTTTCAAATATTTCAGCAAGATAGATTAAGTGACGGTTAAAATTTCAACATATTCAACTGTGATACAATTTCAAAAATGTGACATTGACTTGCTGATACAATTCAAATGATTATCTCCATGACTTGCTTTCACGTATGACACAGAAATTTTCACATTTTAAACTGTTAACACATGCCCATCCTCTTCAACGTTAACATCAGTTTGTGGGTTTTAAGGAAAATTGCCGCTCTCATTTTGACTTTGAATGTGAAATCATATGTTCACTAACCTCTTGAGTCTTTACACTCACCATTCCAAATATTTCTACAGTTATATTTTGTAAATTACTTACGAGGAGTGTGGAACGAGAAGCAGGATTTAGCTTTCAGTGCTTTGTTGAGATGCAATACTGGTGACACAAACTTAAAAAACACAGGCCTAAAATAGGGTCAAGAGAAGTAACAGCCACCTAACTGAATCTGTGGAGATAAATTACAGTGTTTTAGAATATATACACATATAAATCTCCCTGTCACCACTTGGTGTGGGTGGTGTGTGTCTTTCTCAGTTCCTCTACCAGAGACCTGGGAGTTACAGGGTTCTGCACTGTCTTAGCTGTTCCTCCACTGCATTCTTCTGTACAGAGACCTCAGATGTTGCACCTGGAATCTTCTGGACTGACTCCTTCAGTTTAGGCATCACTGCCACTAATGCTTCTGTTACCACTGAGGACATCTTGGCCTTCACCTTCCAAATCTGTTCCGGTCGTTCCTTTAGCCCTTGGTTCTTCCTGATCTTTCATGCTCTTTCCTCCTGATGTTACTGACAGCTGGGGCTGCTTTGTCTGCCACAGCTGCCCTCTTCTGTCCCTTGTCAATCACCACTATGTCAGTTTGTTTAGTCAGCACCTGCTTGCCAGTCTGGAACTTAAAGTCCCACAGGATCTTTGTTCTGCTGTTCTCAGCCACTTTCACTTGTGTGTCCCACTGAGACTTGGGGGCTTCCAGTCCAAACTCAGCACAGATGTTCGTGTATATTGACCCGACCACTTGGTTGTGAGTTTCTGTGTGTTCCAGCTTGTGTATTGCATTCTGCTATGTGCTGAACTGTCTCAGGTGCATCTTTGCACAGCATCTTGAGTCCTGTGATGGTAGATACCTGCCTCTATGGATCTGGTGCTCAGGGCCTGTTCTTTTGCTGCCATGATGAGAGCCACTGTGCCTTTTCTAGCGGCCAGCAGTTTTTCTTGATGATAGCCACATACTCTCTCTGCAGGTGATACATCCCATGGAGTGATTTGGTCTCCCATGATATCTCCTCTTCCTCTTTATCATCCTCAGTGTTCTGGTGCCTGAGGCACTCTCTGAGCAGGTCATCCCAGGGAGCCATTTTTCTGATATGTTCTTGGATATTTGTTGTTTCATCCTGGATCATGGCTCTGACATTCTCTAATCCCTCACTGCCCTCTTTTCGCTGCTTGTAGAATATCAAGGTGCTGGACTTTCTGTGGAACCACAAGCCACTGTGAGGAGTTTTTGTGTCCAGCTCACTAATCCAAATGGGTATCTGATGACTGGTAGGGAATACACATCGACGGCTCGGATGTTATCCCACCAGTTGGAGGTATTTGGCTGTTGCTGACCTCCTTGCGCACTCATCATGACTCCCGTTGACCTTTAGGAGCCCTGGTATTTGTAGCTGTCCTGTATGTCTGCCACTCTACCCACTTTGTCCTGATCATCTTCCCTCTCTTTGCCACCACGTCGCCACACTTGTCCAGTCTAAATGACTTCCTGATGTCCTCACTGCTGTTGATCCTGGTGAGGTGGATCAGTGAGTCGATGTCTTTCTCCCTCCTGGCGAATCAAACTCATGATCTGCTCTTCCATGGTTGGTGTGTGTGCGCGTGCGTGTGTGTGTGTGTGTGTTTCTTTTACAACTCGAATGAAGTCCATCTTTTCTTAATTGAAGTCACTGGTCGTGATTTGGAAACATATACTCTGGTCTATACAAGGTCTCACATGTGATGGTGAATGTCAGAGTGACAACCAAACAATGAAATCAAGAGGACTGCCTATAGCCAATGTCAAGCCCTATTGTTGTCAAGTGCAATATTGAAAACAACTCAAGAGTACAGTAACTTCCATCATTCTGAAATGGAAAGATTTTGGAACCATCAACAATCTTCTTATATCTGGTCTTACAAATTTGGGACAAAGGGTCACAGTCAGACAGGCAACCAAGAACCTCTATGAGATGTAATTAATCTAACAGATGGACATGAGGTTCTGCAGGTCTTGGGAGTCGTTTTGGAGAACAGTATATTCAGGGCCATGAAGCAGCTCCAATGATGAGGTAAGTTCCTTGTGAAGGAATACAACCAGTCTGATATACTTCTGTTTCTTTGCCTTCTTTCATATGTACAGTAGCTGACAACATAGCAGATAATGTTTACTGTTTATGGTGAAAGGAGACATTCAGGCTTTCTAATTTTGATGCCACATTCTGAGCTAGTTGAAGCTCATGAAATGTGTTTTCTTTGAGGAAGCTTTTGTGCAGTCTGTTGACTCTTGCTGCAGCCTCTATCACGCTGCACAAAGCCATGTTCTGTCATGAACAGTCTCATATTGTGCAACCAACAGTTGGACAGCAGCTGTGTGTATAGTCCATCTGCGAGGACACAATCGTCCAAACAGCTTTCTCCTTGAAAGAGTTTTTGGACTTGCCAGACTGGTGGTAGAAAATGTACAAATCATGAACCAAGTTTCGTTCATCTCTAAACAAATGGAGATGATCAGATTGAGATGATGGCATTATGAGGCTGACACAGTATAGTCTGCAGTGTACATAGGCCACAGTAGGAATGTTGGGTCTTTTCTCAGGCATTACATTTGGGAAACCAAACTGCTCCATGGGATGTATGGAGCAATGTGCAAGGAGTAATGTGTACTCCTGGTATATTACCCAACAAGTTTGCTGCTTCATCATAGTTCTGCCCTCTTCACTGTGAAACTGTAAGATCCAGTTGATGTAGCACATCAGCAGCCGCCTATGCAAGTCTCTCCCTCATCTTTTATTTTCATTTTGTACAACCCAGTAAATTCCTGTCTGTGTTAACGGCTTTTGTGAGTGAAACAAAGGCTGACTCAAGCTCTACTCCAGTCATGTGCTGTTCCTCATCAGTAAATATTGCACCTCTGGCAGATTCTTCATGCCCTTTTTGATTTCTTTGACAACTGTGTTTGTTTTGATCTACAATATTACATTTTGCACCTCAGGAGTAGCAAATTGTCAGTTTGGAGTCGTTCATGTTCTCTCAACGCTTGAACTTGTCCAGTACAATCGAAATTTTTATTGCTTGTGCAACTGTGCATGTCCATGTGAAATGTATCATGGTAAACATTCCAGCATAAATAGTCAATATTATTAGCTTTTAGTGCTTCATGCACCACAGAAATAGACTATTATACCTTTAAAAGAATGTGCAAGAAACAGGAAGAGATACAGCGAGTCTGTGTGGTGCCTCTGAAGACATTAATTATGCTATCAGCTAAGAGAATATCACGTGACTTATGGCACCACTGACCTTCGAGGCTGTCTGCTGTAAAGACTTTGTGTCTTTTCTTTCTTCTCATTCCACTCAGCTCATTCATTTTAATGTTTGTGCAAGAAAAGTTTTGACTTTGTGTTTTATTTCAAAGAAACTGCCACTGCACCAGTCAGATATTGTCTTCCACCTACAGTCCTCCAGAGGTTTCCTCAGGCCTCGTCCTGCTGCTTCTTTTGTGACTATGACAGTTTTGCAGTGATAAGCTTTACTGAACAATGTGAGGCTGCATGTTTGTGGCTCTTGCTCTTCTGATGCTTTCTTTCATTCTTTAAATCCAACAGACACAAAATCAGGATCTGTCTTTCTTTCAATATGTGGCTTTTTATCGATAAAGGCTTTAGCAAAAAAGTTGCACAGCGCTGAGTTTGATGACAGCCTGTAATGAAGCCAATGGAACCATCTCTCCTGAAAATGCAGTTTCTTGGTTGGTACCTATTTAGGTGGTATGTCCTCAATCCAGCAGCGTCCATTGTCTGTCTCTAAACACCTGTATTTCAATCTGTTGCCTGAAATACAAAAATATTTGTCAGCTCTTTTAGACTGATTTAGCAAATTAGTCATTTTTATCTGAATTTGAATTTTTGATAAACTTGAACTATTCTCTGTACACCAGTGTTGCCAGATTTTAGGCTGATTTTGTTGACTTGGTGCATCACAAGAGCTAATCTCTCACCTTAGTCACCACTAAGCTGTCATTTTGCTGCTCACCACAATGACTGTCCACCATTCACAGGAACAACTGAGTTACAGATACAGTGACACACACACACACAGTAGACATTAACATATAATTCTGTTCAGTATTATGAGGGCAAAATTGATCTTGAGAGATGTAGAAATTATAATAAAAATAATAGAAATCATCTCAAGACCCCAAGTTTTTTCTAAAACTCCTTATTATGTTCTACTTCTATCTTTATATTGTTTACATTTCACTTTGTTGAATATCACATATTTAATTGTGGCTGTAATGATTTTTCCCCCTGTGGGTGTGGTGATTGTGGTTATTTTGAATGTCTGTAATAAACTGAAGGATTAAGTGTTGCTTTGCATGTTGAGAAATTTCTCCTGCTTCTTAAGCTGCACAAACTACTTATTAATCATTTTGGATTAGCTTGGAAATGCAATGTCACAAAGCTGAACACAGGCATGTTTTTCTGAGCTCGCTTAAAGCTCACGTTTTGAAAGTAGTGGTTCTCACTGGACAGCGATGCAAATAATCTTATAGATTATAGAACATGATGCATTTCTGTAGATTAAACTACCCAACAGTGTATAAAGTAGTTCAACTTAGCTCAACCCTAAAGATGTACAGCAGTAAAATGCAAGATACACATTAATGCAGCAGTAATATTAATCAAAAAATGTAAGTAAAAAGGTACTATTTAGGTGAAAAATGAAAATTTCTCAAGCACAAGAAACCACCTGAATACAAATTAATTTAAAATTGAAATTAATTTTCTCCATTTAGTTTAGTTTTGTGTTAATTTGGTCACTTGTGATTTAATATTTAACTGCGAATACTAATTAACCTGCTAAGTCTTTCCATTATGTAGACCTGAAGATGCTTTCAAGTTGAATAAATGTCCTTTCTCCAATTGAAAGCTTTAAATTGACTTTTTTTTTTATCGTGTGAGTTTGTAACTGTAAAATGTTGAGTTGTTGTAAAACTCAAACAAAGGAAATATCAATCAAAGAAAATAGTAGACTTAGAAAGCTAATGCAACCCTGTGTAAGGGGTTACATGACATTACATATTCTAGTCTCACATCTAATTTAACTTTGATTTTAATATTCACAATAAACAAGCTTTAATTTGTCCACTTCCACTTTATTCTGAAGAAACGGTTTCAAGGAATGCTGATGTAGTATTTTGACAGAACAAAATATTTAAAAGAAATCAAATTCCTAAAGTGGTTTAACTCCAATTTCTCTACATTTGTTGTCTGATCACTTGCTGGAATGAAACTGAGCTAAGAAGAGCGTCGTCAAGTTTTAGTTCACCTACTGACAAAGAAATACTATATCAGTAACAACTCCAACTATTTGAAGGTGCTTCTTCTGTTAACGTGTGTGTAATAATTCACCAAAATTCTAATTATGTTAATATTTATATTTTAGGGGAATAAGTACATCTATGTCAGGGCCATGTATGAAAAAATGGAAGCCCTGTTTGAATATAAATAAATAGCTCACAGTAAATTGTAGTGATGTATTTTCATTGAATGCCTATTTGAAGGCAACATTTTTCTTTCTTTCTTTCATTTCTATTTATTTATATTGGAAAATGGAGGTTAATGATTGTAGGATGGTATCACATTGGGAGCTGAGGCATTTTAATAATTATGTAATTTTCTCCAGAAGACAAATTTACAGAAAATGTCCCATGTCATATACACTCACTATACATATTATCATATTCAAATTCTAAATATCTTGAAAGACTTTGCGTTTAAGGGTTTCACCTGAGTTAACCCTTATATTCAGCTGGTAGTGAAGCTGCTCAGCCTCTGCATTATATGGACCCGGAGGTGCTGTCAAACTGTAATTTCTTGTATTTTAATAAATGTCAGTCAGTATGTGTGGGATGCATCAGCCGCAGCTAAGTCAGTGGTTTCTGGTTGAAATCAGTGTGTTTGCTGCCATCTAGCGGTGGATTAACGTCACTGTGCATCTCCAAGGAGGAGGAAACAAAAATATGCCATTCCATCGCACCTGACAAGTCACATCGACATATTCAGTCTGTGTTGATCAGCTGCTGATTGTGTTTCTCACTCTGGGTTTCTGCTGCCTGCCTGACTGACTGACTGACTGACTGACTGACTGACTGACTGACTGATCGGGAGGGGAAAAGGCGTCAGCAGTAAAAGATAAATGTTGTGACATCAGCAACAGGTAGAGTCGCTTTCACATACCTGCGCCTGCAACAACACCACATTGTTCCCAGAGGAGATACGGAAGTTGCCTGCTGAGGAGCTGCATGTCGGTTTCTACTTGCTCATGTCGACTGATCTGACTGAGAGGATCTGTGAATGGTGACTGGAGCCTTTTACTGATCCGGGAAGTCTCTGCTGCTGCTGCTGCTGCTGCTGCTGCTGCTGCTGGTGGTGCTGGTGGTGCTGCTTCTGGTGGTGCATTCAGATCAGTCATCATGCCCGTCCACAGGAGGCAGGTAGGTGATCTGATCACACACCAATGCTGAGATTACACCGATGCAAATAGGAGCCGCTTCACTTTGACAGCTTCTACCTAAATGGCTAGTGTTGTGTATTGAAGCCAGTCGTGCATTTGTCAGTGTGAACAGCCTCGAGGTGTGGAAACCCTCACAGATTACACACATCCACATATTAATAAGGCTTGATCTGATCCCAAGTTTGAATGAGATGACTGGTATCATAATGCTGCCACACCTTCACTGTTCTGAGTTAGAACTGCTCTCTGAGTGAATATTTCAGGCTGGCATGATGGTGATATTTGCATACCATGCAGCTTAGATTCAGTCCTCTCGGTGAGTCAGGATCACCTCAGGTTTTTCTCAGCACTGTGGCATTCGCAGACACACCTCCAGGTTATAGTTGGACGGGATTCTTGAGCACAGAAGGTGGTGACCTTTCTGCATATTATCACATATCAGTGGACTCATGAAGGATAATTATCCCCTGTAATAAAAGCATTATCACACGGTTTTCAAATCATTTTAAATAAAACTGAGTCATGTGTTTTTTATTTACATCTGTGTGGGTGGTGTTTACTCGTAACATTTTCTTTTACTGTTTTTGTGATAAAGCCCAGTATTGAACTGCTGGAGTTCATGGGAGTGGTGAGAGAGAATGGAAATGAACTTCCTCCAGTGGTAAGATAATCTAAGTATTAATTCTTAATTCACAGATTAAGATTGACTGATATGACATCTGAAAGTCTGACTTTTTGTCACACAGCACACTCCTCTGTCCTATGACTATGTCCTGGTTGCCAAAACGATCGATGACCAGGAGAGAACAGCTTTTAAAAAGCAAACTGAATACATTGATGAGCTGAAAAAAAAGAACTTCAAAGTTACAGTAAGTCTCTATTAATAAATAAAGCGTCCTTTTAGTGCTACAGAGGCTATACAGTGCATTCATTCATTCTTCCTGTCTGATTTTATTCCTCTTAGAAAATAATAGATGATGATCTCATCTTCTATGGGATTCAAGCGCCTAAGGAAATATTTGAGAAGTACAGGTATCTGCTGAAAGTGTCTGACGCCTGTAACTGGAGCTCAGATCAGAACATTGTTCCTCTGAGTACCAGGTAAGCTATGTCACTGCTGCTATTTTTGGCAGATCCAAATAATCTCTGAGGCTATTTAAAGAATGCATCATTGTTGTTCTCATGCCAATTGTCTGTTTAGAATATGTAGATTAATTCTAAGTCTGTTTGTTTGAATGTCATATTCTAAATCAATAAAAGGCAAATTTTCAATAGATCTAGAATTCATCACATTTTTACTGCACGGTCAGCTTTACTAGTGATACCTGTTGTTGTTTCAGGATAAGGATTGTCCACTTCATCTTAAATCACACCCCTATCCGCTCAGGAGGTGAGAAATAACCATTTAAAATCCAGACCCTTCTTTTTTAACCGAACATCTGATTTCATCTTCTAACCTGTTAATATTCACAGAGGGTCTACGGGATCTCATGAAGATGAAGGTTTTTGAAGCAAGGTTCTGTTTACATGAGGTAAAACCCCTAAAATATCTACCTTTATGAAAAAATGCTGCCTTTTAAACCTTGTCCTTGTAGCTATTTATATACGTATAATGTCCTATATACAAATATTATTGTCGTAATGTGTCTGGTAATAACCAAAGTTTATAAAGGAGCTGGACAGCTATCAACTTTGCTATAAAAACTGTTTGAGTTAAGCGTGACAACAGTGGACATGACTTTAATCGTCCTTGTGGGAGACGGTATCAGTCATTTCTTCAGGTCAAGTGTGAACCATCAGATAAATCAGTTTCTGCCACTGTTTTCTCCCACACATTCATGCACTAAAGACAGCAACACTGATGTTAACTGATAAATCTCAATTTTTCACATTGTTGAGTGGTTTGCTTTTGTAAAAGGCTTCTACTATTATGAAATTAAACTTGGCATCGGATTACCACAACAATATTTCGGTGCCAAAAAAGTATTTGTTCACAGAGCCGCTGTGCGAGCCATATTAATGCAATGAGTCATGCAGCGCTGGGAGTAAGTGGGCATGTGTGAGAGCTTACGCTGATACATATGTGAGCATGTAATCATGTACATGTTTGCTCTTCTGTTTGCTCACAGCCACATGCAATTAACTCAAGTGTCCTCGTGATTTAAAAGTGAATGATTATTGTTGTTGTAATGTGAGGCAGCATTGATTCTTTCATGCTGTTAATGCTATAAATCAAACAGCAAATTCTGTTTTGAAAAAGCCAGTAGATGATGTATTTACTCTGTATGCTTCTGTTCTCAGTGTAACTGTGCGTTGTGTTAACCGGTTTGAACAAAGCTCCTATTCTTGTTGGTAGTTTTTCTTTGATTTTCTGTGCTTGTGCAGAAAAAGAAACAGAGAGAGCTGAAGGAGAGCTGGGCACGATGGACAGCCTGTCTCCAAGGGCAACCCATAACTGCTGTCAGGTTTGGACTGCAACACAACAGCCTATTCATTATTCCGCTTTTTATACAGTTGCAGTTATGGCAGCGCTATTGTTGTGAAAACAAAATGACGGCACACATGTCACCAACATGATGCAGCCTGGATCCACTATTTATAGTTAGAATACTGAGAATGTAATGCAAACATACAGAGCATCTCCAGCACCGCTGTTATCTACATCACATCCGTTTTAATAAGGCTGTTAAGATATGATCAGAGATAAAAATTTTATATCTTTATTGCGGCTCTCATATTCAGTCATTCACAAGATCGCAGTGACAAGATGCAGCTTTTTTACAATCAGTCGAGCGCTTGTTGCCGTGTTTTTCCAGTGCAATTATTCTAAATACCACGAGGTCAGAACACAGGCGAATGAAAACAGGACTCTATACCTGGAGAGTCTACAGCCACTTCAGCAGGTAATTGAGGCTTTGCTGCGTGGAAACACTTAAAGCTAATGTCAGCTGATATGCTCACCAGTAACATGCTGAGGTTTAACTGACACAAGGTTTATTCAGATCGCTGCCGTAGTTCAGTGTGTTTGCCGACACCTTCTAACACTAAACACAAACAGCAGCTGGGGCTGATGGGAAAGTTAGCAGATGTTTGATCATAAACCAAGTTGAAATGTTGACTGTTGGTGACATTAAATGAAGGAGAAGGGATCATCTAAGTAAAGTCAGTACCATTCGTCATCTGGGAACATGAATTGCCTGTCAATCAGTCTAATAGCAGAAATATTTCACTAGTGTCTAACATGGTCGACCTACTGGCCAAAATCACACAAACATATCTACCCCGTGTTGTATTCTGTTCATTCAATCAGTTGTGTGATATATATATTGTCTGGAGCATAAATCTTGTAAACAATGTACATATGAGTGTTGATCAAAAAGTCTCAGGACTGTGCACAATGCAACATGTGTGAGCAGTAACTGTTGTTTTTTATTCCATGTACAGCACCATCACCATTGTGATGAGCACTGAGTCTTAAATTGTGCAACCATTTCCACTTAATTTCATATTCAGGAAGAGGTGAGAAAGGAAGTTGTGGAGTGACGATTGCATTGTGATAAACCCATGTACCAGGCACAAAAGGCACTGGAGCACCCACATGATATCGAATGAATGAATATTCTCCCTCAGACTCAGACCCTCAGCTCAGGATGTTACAGTAGAACTCTGCTTTGACCGTTTGACTCTGATGAACTAATTCCTTGTGCACGGCCACATGAATGTTGAAGAAAACAACGAGTGTGCTCCTGGTGCTCCTGACCTGATGCTAGTTCCTTCTTTTGGTGGTAGCTGCAGACCCACCAGTGATGATCTTCCATGTGAAGGTTGGATCGTCCGGGTAGCTGTCTCACACGTAATGTGATGATTGCTCTCCGCTCCAGTTTGATTTCCATTGAGAAATCACAAATGCACACATACCAGAGGTCATGGCTCATGACAGTCACTGCTCACACATGTTCGCTACGATCACATGCACCACCACAGTCCTGGAACTTTTTGATCAACCTTCACATATGCAGTAAAGTAAATCAGTTCTGTTATGATGAAAAAATCAGATACTGTGACAATAATGTGTTAAATGAGGATGAAATATAATCTCATTATATGCAGTGTCTACAAATTGGGCACATACTGTACATTTTGCAGTAGTTGCAGTTTTTATACAGGAATGATGAAGCATAACGCTCACTCTGAATTGAATCATTTTCGTCTTCTCACCATGTATGCTTCTGTCCTCATGTCAGGAACTACTTTGGGGAGAAGGTGGCTTTGTACTACCTGTGGCTGGGCTGGTACACGTATCTCCTCATCGCGCCTGCTCTCATAGGGATCGTCGTCTTCCTCTATGGCCTCTCCTTCTTCAGCACCTCACCACTCATGTAAGTTTTCCACAAGTTTCTGACAGCATCTGTGTGTGACAACAGATCATCTCCTCTGTGATAACTGCACCTACTGTCTTATAGAAAGGAGGTGTGTGAGGCTGACACAGTCATGTGTCCACTTTGTGATAAGGGTTGCAAAGTGTGGCGGCTCTCCGACACCTGTTCCTACGCCAAGGTACATCAGTGGGTTAGCTGTTCAATAAGTGACTGATCTGGTGTTGGTGTTGCTCAGTGCTGGTGTTTTCTCTCCACAGGTGAGCCTGCTGTTTGACAATAACGGCACTGTGCTCTTTGCGATGTTCATGGCAGTGTGGGGTGAGTCTGTTCATATTCAGATCCACATTTAACCTTCCTTTTTTTTTTTTTTTTTTTACAGTGAAACTTCTGATGTCCATTTTTGGGAGATCTTTCAACATTTTTTTGTGGAAAAAAAGAAATGTTAAAAATGTTTCTTAAGAACATTCACACAGAAAAATCAACCAAAATCCAGGGAAGTTTGCTGGATTTTGTTTGATTTTTTGTGAATGTTCTTCAAGAAAATATTAGAAGTTTTACTGATATATATAATCACTTAAGATATTTTTAAGATTTTTTGGAAGATCTTTACTCATTTTTTTGAAAATATTTCAAAGACTTTTCTTGCCAAATTTGGGGGATTTTTTTTTTTTTAAATAATACTTTTAAGGGAAATTTTTCAGGAATTATTGGAATTTTCTTCCTAAAGGTTTCGCAAATTTTCAGAAATTTGGGGAATTTCTTTGCTGAATTTTTGGATTTTTTTCAGACAAGGAAACAATATTTTTTGGTGCCCGTAAATGAGGACAGCAGGAGGGTTAAGATGCATTAGTGTGATTTATCATTGTCATTAAAACTCATGTAATAGTGCATTTAATAACTGAAAATCAGCCTACAAAGCTCCTCTCCAATACTGTTGTGTATTTGGCTAAACATTTTTGGCTGAGCTAGACATTTTGTACAAACAAATCTTTTATCTCCTTCAAATTTATTTCATCCAAGTGCCAGTTTTTATGGTCACTGAGATGTGCACTGCCAAAGAGATGCCACATCTCTGAGAGAACCTACTCCTCCTGGCTGCTCACATCTTAATCAGCCCAGGCCATCTGGCCGTGGGGGTGGTCGAGCAGCCATCTATAAGAACATATAAATGCTTTTCATTGACTTATGCAAATGTTCTGCTTTCTATGAATTTTGGATATTTAAATGTTAACAATTTGATATCAAACCTCTTCTCATACCAAAATCCTACTGTTTGTTGAAAAGAAGGATTTAGGCGATGACAGTTTACTAGAGTAAATTTTGTCATCACAGCTGTGGGACAGTTAATTTGAACAGCCGTTGCTGAGAGGAAGTATGTGAAGGAGGAATACAGGAAGAGAAAGCATCAAGAAATATGGAACATTATTACTGGAGGACCGAATGCGTCCAGCTGAATGGAAGTCCCCTTACATGACAAGTTCAAAAACTTTTTAAAAACAAAATATAATTCACTATAATTTGGGATTAAACAACATAAAAGTTCAACAATGGTTTTAGCTTATATAATACAGTTTCCCATCAAAGCAGCAGTTTACAGTCAGACCACAGAAGGAGGGAACACTTCTTGAGTTTTCTGCTGCCAGTCAAATTTCTGTTTTTAACAAAACCCACATTCTTACTCTTACTTCCCAAAACCAAACCATCGGAATTTACTGTAACGTCATGTCCACGTTGTTTCAACACTGTGACAGCTGTTTAACTGTCTGGGTAGAGGTCAAATAAGAAACTCATAGGAAGTGACACCATTTAAAGAAGAGCATGTCAGCATTTAGTAAAAGATGAATTGAACATGTCTAGTAAATGAATCTAATAATAACAATGTTATTAACATTTACCACAGTGCACTTGTTTGTTAACTGTTACTATTATTCAGTGCCTATATCATTGCAGAAAAGACTTTATCACCTCATATAATTTCCTTTTTCTTACAGCAACACTGTTTCTGGAGTTCTGGAAGAGACATCGAGCTTCCTACGTGTGCGAATGGAAAGTGTCTGATTGGAGTGAGGAGGAGGTTCGATCAGTTTAATACCAAACAGTGCTCATTTCTATGCTGGATTTTGTGTTTCATCTTCTTTTAAATTCAATTACAGGAGGAACTGATACTGGAAATTGTGAACAATGCCCACTGTGAACCAAAAGAATTCAGGCACTCATATCTGCGCAGCACTCTTGTCTTGATCTGCGTCACGGTGATGGTGGGACATCTGTCATCTTTACTCTTATTGCACAAATGTATTTAACCTCTGAACATTCACCTCCTTAAAAAGAATGAAAGTTTGGAAGCATTTTTTTGGGACTCTTGCAGCAAAAAAGACTGTGTAGCACATATGTAGATATTGAAAAAGTATAGATAGATAGATAGATAGATAGATAGATAGATAGATAGATAGATAGATAGATAGATAGATAGATAGATAGATAGATAGATAGATAGATAGATAGATAGATAGATAGATAGATAGATAGATAGATAGATAGATAGATAGATAGATAGATAGATAATCCTGAGGGGAATTCAAGTGTTCAGCAGCTTACATACAGCAACATAAATAACAAAAAGACAGGACAGGCAGGTTAGTAACATTAACATTAAAGGTTAGTATATACTCTGAAAAACTTGCTGCACAATATTATTAAAAACACTTTTAATTTTAAAATCTATAGAAATGCTAAATGTAATTAAAATTCAATATACAATATTTACACATTTCAAGGCACAGTGATTTAAATTGATTTAAAGTGAATTCGAGTGATTTAAAGTGACTTTGACAAGTGGCAGGAAAACAGTTGTATCAGTCTACCTAAATTACCTACCTACTATGTGAAGTATACAAAAAATAAAGCGAAAGAACAGGTTTGAAACCATTCCTACTGCTGCTGTGGTTACTGCTGTGAAAATGGTGTCTTACAATTGTGAATTATATTCAAAAAACTACCGATGACGAACAAAGTATCGTAGCGGAACTTAGTCTGTATTTAGACCAGTCAAGAGGTTAAAGAGATTGCAATGCATCTTCAGAGTTCAGCTAAAATAAGAATCAGGTTGAAGTGGTGTAAAGTTCAGGCTTTGGCATGAAGCTGAATGCGTTCAGGTTAGAATTAAGCGTTGCAATAAGATGTCATTACTGGCAGAAGTGGAAAGAGTATCTTTGTGCTTCCACAGATACTGGTGATAATCGGCCTCACACATGCCTTGGTGGTGTTCAGGGTGATCGCGGCAGGATTTCTGGCTAAAGAATCATGGGAATTTCTGAGCAACCACTCCAACACCGGCGCAATGATGCTGGGGGCCGTAATGCATTACCTCATCATCACCGTCATGACACGGGTACGCTCATCTCTAACTGTGTGTCTCTGTGAGCATTTAGTGATATTCTCTGTGATGCTTGTCACTTGTTTTTCTTTGCAGGTCAACAGGATTGTCGCCATGAAGCTCTGTGGAATAGGTAGCTGTTTTTATTTTCCTTTTCCATTTTCATGCTGTGCCAGGTTGTCTAGAAGTGCTGTTATCATGAATATCAGTCAGTCAGCTTCAGGAGGGTAGAGGCGGGTAATCAGACAGGAAGCAGGTCACACACAGACAGCAGGCAGAAAACAGGTTCATGCAGGAAAGTTGAAAGGGACTAAAGTTGCCTTCTGTGACCCAGAACCAGTGTTACAGATAAGCAGACTCCATCACACATTTTTATTCAGTTCATCATAGCTCAGAGCAAAACTGGCTCAGACTCTGCAAATCTGCAAAGATTCTTGGCCCACAAACTGTCATTAAAAACAAACAAAAACAGAGCTGGCTCAAACAAATATCCACAAACACACTGATTTATTAGACAGTTTGACTGCTGAGACAACAACAGAGTTTTGTGCTTTCGGTGGACATTGGAACTGGGACACCATATATGAGCAGTTGTAAAGGTGTATGATAGGTCAGGTTCATAGGAGAGAAACACCCTGAGGAACACTGAAACACGACTGAATGTAAACTGTTCCAGGTGCACTATGAAAGCAAAGGAAATAGCCTGATACCTGGAGTCACCTTAGTTACCTAGCAGGTGTTTTTCACAACAAATTATTATGATTGCCATGGCAGGAGAAGCACATGTATAATTAATACCAGTTAATTGTTATAAGTCAAGTCTGCCTGTTATCAGGGCTCAAGAACTGGGACAAGTTGTTAAAATGCAGCTACCATTAAGATTATTAATTACACTTGTCATTTACCTTCTATTACCTGTCAGCTTAATGTATGAAAATGATTTGTGTGGTCATGGTTGAGGCCTTAAATCCAACCATAATGTGTCAAATTGACAGGGGTTTATAAAAACTCACCCAATTATGACAGACAATACAAAAATATTAGATTTCAACATGTACCTATCTTGTGTTATTATTGTGTCCACCAAATATAGGTTACTTAAGGTGAGTTAGACGTAAATAGAGCTAATAATATGCAATGATTTCCCTTATATATAAGGTATATAATAGTATATGTACATATAATAATATGTACATGCAGTTTCTTCAGATGTGTGATATTGTGCCATCTGTTGGCCAGACAGTGAAGTGCAGGCACAGTGACATATTGGAGATTTCCACAGAAACTGATAGACGCAATAAAAAAGACTCACAGTAGAAGGTCCAAGACTTGAAGCCTCTAATTTAGAAGAACTAAGTAGTCGAGCTTTTACTTCACAGTTAATTTCATCCTGTTTTTGTCAGAGAAAACCAGGTCCTTTGCTGCCACAGAGAAGAGCTTCACAGTCAAGATGTTCACCTTCCAGTTCTTCACCTATTTCTCCTCGCTCTTCTATGTGGCCTTTTTTCTCGGCAGGTAAGAACTTGTGGAAATGTTTGATCCAAAAGACTTTTTGTCCTGACTTATCTGCCTCTACTGAAGCCTGTTTAACTAATCACGGCTTCTTTTTGCTGACAGGATAAATGGCCATCCTGGTGATTATGTACGGATTGCAGGAAAATGGAGGCTTGAGGAAGTGAGCAAACTAATCTGTATCAAACTTAGGACAGCTAAACAGTATTGTGCATTGTCACATACATTTTTGACATAAAATATCTGATTTCCATCTAAACACTTGCCTCTGTTCTGTGCAGTGTCACCCCAGTGGATGTCTCACTGATCTGTTCATCCAAATGACTATTATCATGGTGCTAAAGCAAACCATCAGTAATGTCTTTGAGTTCACTGGCCCGTAAGTATAAAGAAGTTGTTCTAATTATATACTTCATGTACAATGTAAAGTATAATCTACTTTGCCAAAGCTGGGCCTGGGCTGAAAACATCTTTCTTTTGTTCTCAACAGCTGGTTCTGCAGGTTTTTAAAGAGAAGAAGAGCCCAGAAGCTGCAGAGGAAATGTGCCCACTGCTACCTGAAAGACGATTCAGAGCTCAAAAATGGGTCCGAACTCTGCGAAAACTGCAAGCTTCGAGACTGGCACAACAACTACCGTCTCAATGATGTGGATTCTTTCAGCCTGTTCAATGAGTTTCTGGAGATGGGTATGTACTCTGCAATGCTGTGACAGAAAATACATGAAACTAAAGGAGTAGTTTGGCAAGTGGTGTTTTTCTTGACTCTCTCCTTAGTGATCCAGTTCAGCTTCACCACCATATTTGTGGCAGCTTTTCCTCTTGCTCCTCTGTTGGCCCTCATTAATAATGTCATTGAGATACGCTTGGATGCCATTAAGATGGTCACTCTGGAGCGCAGAATGGTTCCCAAGAAAACCAACGATATTGGTGAGGCTCTTTTGTGAACTTTATTTTTCATTTACTGTTTGTGATGTTGTTTGCAGATGTTCACTTCACATCTCTGTTGCTCCTCCTCAGGTGTATGGATGGACATTTTGGAAGCTGTTGGTGTCTTAGCTGTCATCGCAAATGGGCTGGTCATTGGTGTTTCCTCAGACTTCATCCCCCGACTGGTGTATCGTTATCGCTATGGGCCATGCGCCAATGGGACAGCAACAGATATTGAGTGAGAAAGTGCATTTCTCTGGAAATTGTTTAGGTTTGTCCATGATTGGGGCACCACTTCCTTTCAATGTGTTCTTCTTTTCTAGCTGCATGGTTGGCTACATCAACAACACTCTCTCCATCGCACAGATGAATGGCAAGAACAATACGTTTCCATCCACCCAGATGATCACTTCTACTGGCTTAAATGTCACCTATTGCAGGTTTGTTCTGTTTTTACTGTAATTTTCTAAATCTGAAGTCAAAACATACAATCAAAAGCCACAAGAGTTTTACTTTCAGTGTAATTTGTTATTTTTACAGATGTTCTATTATTGTCATGGTAGTTTTACATGGTTATCAGTCTTGAAAAGACTATGTAAGAAAAGTTGGTATTCTTCTTGACCATCACTGCAGTTTGACCACACATTTATCTCCTGTGTTAGGTATGTAAAAACTGACAGATAAACATCTTGTCCATTCCTTCTCACAGCTACAAAGACTACAGGAGCAGCGAGGACTATAGTTTAACCCCACAGTTCTGGCTAATTTTAGCTGTGCGCTTTGCATTTGTCATCCTCTTTGAGGTAAGCCTTTATAAACATTGACAAAGCAAGACAAGCAGCTTTTATGGTATTCAGTGCAACATCAAAACCCAAAATGTCCTTCTAGCTCTGTGTATTTGGAAACTCAACATGTCAGAGTTGAGTGCTGGGCTGGAATTAAATGAGAGTGTGTGAATGAAACCTTTCCATATTTCCACAGATAAAGGAGATTACATTCCTAATATTGTCCTCTCTGCTCGCAGCATGTTCTCGTCATATGCAAATTCATTGCAGCCTGGTTTGTACCAAGTGCTCCTATGCAAGTGAAGAATGACAGACTCTTTGATAAACTCAAAAGACTAAAAGAGGAACTCAGGTGAGTCTTAAATGCCATGCGGTTACAAAACAAAGCAGCTGGTTGCCAACAAAGTACAAGCTTACTCATTACATTAAAAACCGTTGTGCAACAGCATGATGTAACCTGTGCCTTTTATGATTTAGTTTAAATTTTGCAACTAGAAAACATAAGTTGAAGCAGTCATTCCCAAAAGTTTCAGATTATGCCTGACCTTATTAATTGGACCAGGTATTGGGCATCATCCACACTAAATACAGTTCTTCTATTATGAACATTGAAGGTCCCACATGGTGAAATTCCTTCATGTTAGCATGTTGTGTGGCTAATGTGGCTAACATTACCATTAACTGGAAATTGTAATGTTGAGGGACATTCAAAGATGTTTTGATCTGAAACCAGTAAAGAGCAACTAGTTATGGGTTATTGTGTTTTAATGTTATCTGCTGTGCATCAGTGGGCCTAAACTAGATGTTTTTTATGTATTCTCAAAACATCTGAGACTTCCATTAATTTGCTGCACAGGACGAGGCACAACATCGAATGTTTCTGCTACCAGACAGTTTCTTCCAGTCAGAGCAGGATGCTGACCCAGCTTTTAGACCCTCTGCAACCCCTGGCTTAGTTTACAGAAAAAGATACTGATGATTTTCACTCAGTGAGATTATAGAAAAATGAGAGCACAGGAATTGTGCTTGGTCTTAGAATTGATATCAGAAGAATAAAGTTGAATCAGTGAACTCCATGTGTCTTTTCAGGCATTTCTCTTACTAGTTTCTGATTTGCAATTAAACACATCAAGCTAAACTTTGCCCTGAGTGCCAGTTTTACAACAGAAAAGGTGTTCAGCTACAGTATGTTTGCGATGGTCTTAAGAGAAAGTCGGAGAGAGGCTTCTTTATGTTTTGAATATAACTGTTGTGTTTGGTTGATGAGAATAACTACCTTTATAAACTCTGCCTATGTTGCTTCAGACATTGTCTTGCTGTCTAAAAAGTCAAGCTAAGATAAATCTTGATAGACTTCATTTGTTCCCTCAAAGCATTTGGTCCTGCATTTGTCTCAAATGAAGCCGATTTACAGACCAATGACCGTGACAGCTGCAGGTCAGATCAGGACAAGCACAGCAGGAACTAATAACATTATTAATGGCTCAGTGACAACAATTACCTCAGTGCAATGCTGCACATGAGTGCTGTTATTAGTTGCGTCTGTCAAATCATAATGCACGACGTGAAAAAGTTCTATTCAATTTTGGTCTCACTGCACATTCTCCCCCTCACATGGGCACCCTGCAATGACCCCAGCGTTTTAGCATTTCCATGTGACTTTTCTTGACTTTACTTGAGAGTCGTCCAATTAACAGTTAAAAAAATTCACACATCTTCAACTGTATTTTCATTTGAAATGTTAAACTGAATCCTGACTGCCTAAATGATTATCCATAAATTCAGTTGTTATTCTTCCTTGCAGGTCATTTGAAGCGTGACATCATCCAGACACCTCCATGAGACACATTTTACCCTGAGAACATAAACCCAGTGCTGCCTTGTGCATTAAAGTGTCCAGACTACACAGTGTTGAGTCAACTTCCAGGCCATTAATCATGTCTCTGAGGGGTTCAGATGGAAGGCTGTGGCTCTCTTTTATTGTTTGCCGTCAGAAGTTAAGTGCTGATTATCTGGATTCTCATCCATAAAATGGACTTTGAAGACAGACTAATTTTTCTTGGACGAAACAAGTGTACAGTAACTGATACTGCTGACCATGTCTTTCATGAGATTATTCTTATTCTATATTAAGAATGCACTGATAGCTTGCTGTTGGACTTCTATATTTGTGAGCCATATGTGAGTGTTTTATTGAAAGCCTAAAGATAATTTATATTGCCACTGCAAATAGAGTGCTGATTGTGTTATCATATTGCCTTATATTGTCAAAGAAAAGCGCTGTGATGATTGTTGCTTTATTACAGAAAGAATCTGATCATGTCTTTTGTAGATCAGACAGAAGAATGTTTTGCATTATAATATTTTATATTATTGAATAAAAGGGGAAACTTTTGTCCTGATGAAACATCTTTTTCCTTCAAGTTTATCAGCTGAAACATGTGCTGTTGGTGACATTTAAAATTTGACAAGTTACAGCATTAAAAGTAATGGCATTTTGTGCTGCATGAAATTTTTGTATTTCACTAATAGCGGCATCAGTCTTGTGTTTCGGTCTGCAGCTATTACCGAATACTCAGAGGTCATGTTTTTCTCAGCTAATGTTTTATGTAATTTGGAGGTTTTAATGGGGATTTTACATTCTGCAGTTACATCAAAGCCACACATGGTGTCTCTTTTGGGCTGATTTTAGCATTTCACTGTCCACACATTAAATTGTATCTTCGAGACACAAAAATGTGATAATAAAACTTCTCAGAGAAATGAATCCCTGACAAGATGGAACTGGAAAAGATTTAAAAACGAGTTTTATCATCATGTAGAAAGAATTATGTAAAGATAAGGCCTATGTGGTTAAACATTATGCCCCTCTCTGATTCTAAATAATTTTTTTTTAAAGTTCATGCATATTAATTGTAAGTAACTGGAATTCTAAGTTTACTAATCCCTTTTATTAGCTATGACCATTAATTACAATTGGTGATTAGAACCATTTAATATTGACTTCAGTTACAACAATTTTACCTGTGGTATTAAATGGTTATTAAAAAAATACTGAATAGAAAAAAATTAAATAAAATTAACATTATCAAATATGACCAACAATTCTAGTTGCATTATCATCAAAGAGACGTAACATCAGACTTGTTAACAAATTTTGCCCCTCTTCACAATTATAACAGATTTATAATGTGTTCAGGGAAAAATCTACATTGACAATATAATCCATAGCAAAGCCATTAAAGAAATTGCATAATACTTCCCGTATTACACTGTAATACAGTTGTTCTTAACTTTGTTGGAGGTACTGAACCCCACCAGTTTCATATGCGCATTCACCGAACCCTTCTTTACTGAAAAATAAAAAATGATTTTTTTTCAAATTCAAGACATAGTTATATCTTTTACTGGTGCACAAAATGAACCGTGCATTAACATCACTTGTGTTCTTGTATTCCCCATCTCCATGCAGCTTAAGGAAGTGTTCCTTTAGTTTCGCCGGTGCTAGACTAGAATTGCTTAACTTGGCATTGCAAATCATGCAGATAGGACGCTGACTCCCATCACGTTCCGTTATACATGTGAATCCATGTTGTACATATTCGTCCGACCACTTTCTTTTTTTGCTCAACATAGTTAGTATGGATTAAAATATTAAGAAAGAAATCACACAACGTACCATCACGACAGTCACAAGTCGACTACTGAGCGCACCAAATTCCCTGCAGCACAAATTGGCCAAGCAATGTATCGTGATCACCTGCATCCAGTGATGGCCCAGCAGGGCGTGTCATCACGATTCATATGAGTCAGGTGTGTGTCTTGACCTCCGTCGAACCCCTGAGACTGACTCAGGGGAACCCCTAGGGTTCGATCGAACCCAGGTTAAGAACCACTGCTGTAATACAACACAAATAAATAAATAAGTAAATAAATAAATGAATAAATAAATAAAAATCAGGAGCAATAGTGGAGTTGTTGGGGCACCAATTTAAAAAAAAGTAACTTAATAAACGTTTTAAATTTTAATGCTTAATGAAGAATATTTATTAACCAGAACAATTTTCTTTTCTGTAAAATTACAAGAAAGAAATGCAAATGTAATTTTATTTCCCGTATGACAACAAATATATATCCTGTGGAATTGTGTGTAATTTTGAACCTGATATTCTCTCTTTCGGACCTCTAGCCTCAGTGTTTGTAAGGTCCTCTCTAACCCAGACTGTATAATGAGAAAGAAGTAGCTGATCAATGTTTATTTCCTTGTCCCAGATGTATTCAGCCAGTTTCCTGCTCTCTCCTCCACTCAGGTTCACTGAAACGCAGGTAGGAACCGGTGTGGGCGTCACGTGACCGCGGGGAGCCAATAGCGAGCAGCGGTTCAGGTTCTTCCAGGTGCAGTTGTTGAAGGCTGACGTCTGCAGTCGCTGCCGCGGCTCTGGGTGAAACTAAAGTGGAACACGGAGGCAGTAAAGCTGGTGATGTAGGTCAACAAGGCGTCTTCAGTCGGTTTGTTTCTCACCTGAGGAGGAGTAAGAGGGAAGCTGCGGCTCATGGCTGTGATTTTAGTCGCTTTCATGTTGGTGTGTTCGGGGCTCTGGGACAAGACTCTCCTCGCAGACGGTAAGGATGTACAAATGTAACTTTAATATTCAGAGAGGAATGCTTCAAAGTTAGTTGGGAACCCCAGTTTTAAAGAGTCTGTTGGGAGCTAAAGGACTTACTGTATTTATTTTTGCCGTGTTTGTCCAGTGTGAGTCATAGTCAGACTTCCAGGATGCTAAAAGCAGACAGACTGTACATAATGATAGCAGGTCAGTGCACATGTGGTCACAGTGCGCAGGTCCATCTGTCATGCAATCACATGCTGTTGCCCGGCAACAGGACCAGACCCGGACTCTGGACCCGGGTGTTTGAGGAAAGCTTTAAGTCAAAAGGGAAAGTCAAAGAGTCGAAGAGCTCATTTGCATCTGTGCAGGTCATTTGTTAGTTTGGCCATCAGCGCATGCGCAGAATATCTTGCAGAACAGGTCGTGATTTGAAGGGTCATTGTCATTAGTTTGTTTGATTTGTTTAATTCTTCCCTGACAGAGGATCAAGTTAAGTGTGATTGTTTCAATAGGACTCTCTCTGTTGTATGAACTGAACATGTCCTCAACAGAGAGGATCCATTGTTTTTCTCTAAGTCAGCAAAGCAGCCATTTGTTCTGCCCGGCTCAAAGAGTAAACAAGTTCACCTTCATGCTCCATTAAACACTCAGTCTTGGCCAAAAGATACAATAACGCTGAACACAGTCTTCTATAGCATCGCAAAATGTTTACAACTTGTCTGCATCCTCATACTACATACAAAGTGTTTTCTTAAACAGGAAGTAAAGCCAGTTTGTGGGAATTTCAGTAATGCATCAGGTTAAATGTCATTCCTCTTGTCAGGGTTAGAAAAGAGTTGAATTTAAGCAATTGTGCACTGAAACTTTTTTAGCTGCTGTAGGTGACAAATTCTCAAACACTGAGTTAATCCACACAATAGTCAGGTGTGGCTTTAGAGGAAAAAGATCAGATAGTTTGACAGTAAACAGACAATCCTTTAACCAGTGACAACAGAAGACCTCTTTAAAATGTAGCTTTGTTTAATTGACGCAAAAGACTAGAACAGGCTGCTGGACATGTCAGTTAAGGTCACAATCAGGAAGCTGGTATTCTCTCTTTCGGACCTCTAACCTCAGTGTTTGTAAGGTCCTCTTTAACTCAGGCTGTAAAATGAGAAAGAAGTAGCTGATCAGTGTTTATTTCCTTGTTCCAGATGTATTTCAGTCAGTTTTCCTGCTCTCTTCACTCAGTTTCACTGAAACACAGGTGGGAGCCGGTGTGGGTGTCACATGACCGCTGGGAACCAATAGCAAAATTCAGATTTTAGTGCCACAACAACATTTGGTCTCATGTTACCTTTTATTGAAATGAATCCACTGATTTTCTTGTAGCGAGGTAAACAGATTTTAAATAAGTGAAAAGAGAGCCCTGGTTTGGGATCAGTACCAACAGATGCCCTGACTGGGAAGTAAAACGCTGGATTGTTGTTAAGGTTACCAAACTCTCTATTTGCAGGTCAGCCTTGTGTGGATGAGAGCAGGTTCAAGGAGCTGCTGCAGTTTGTGGGGCGGCAGGAGCCTCCTTATCGACTGCAGTGTCCCCTGGAGCCTGTTCAGTCCCAGAACTCGCCCCAAATCCAGATGACCTGGCTGAAAAACTGTGAGCAGCTCCGCAACCAGGAGGGAAAGACCTACCTGGAGTTTGCTGGCTTCAACTTGGAGGACCAAGGAAATTACACCTGTGCTCAACAGGGCAACAGCACAGCCTCATACACTGTGCGCCTCACTGTGAAGGGTAAATATGATTCCTATGTGTAAGTGTAATGGAGTCATCCCAAACCTGATACTGTAATTGTGTGTCTCTCGCGGTAAGCTATGATTTTGCCCTGCAGAAAACTCAGAGCCTGTGTGGGGCGTTGAAGGGGCTCGTTGAACAGATACACCTGCGAGGAGGCATTTAGTTTCAGCATGCCTCCTGGTAGCAATGTCAGCCGCTAGCTGGCAGAGGCACATGAAGGCCTCTGTTGTCTGGGGCACAGATAACAGTGGTGTGTCTTTACAGAGTCTCAGTGCTCCAAAGCTCCAGAGTTTAAACCGAGCGGGAGCCGGACCAAACTCTGGAGGAATGTGGGATCCACTGTGAAGCTGAACTGCACCGCTCTCCTCTTCTGGGACCAGTCTGAGGATCAGTGTGACACCACGCTGCAGTGGAGTAAAGACAGCCAGCCCCTCACCAACCACACTCATTACTCACTGAACACATCGTCATGGTAGCGTCGTCAAGCTTTAAAATAATAGTCTATGTATTATTTTCAGTGTTTGTGAGGGAAAGGTAAGATCAGGTTCTCTGTCCTATTTTTGAAGGTCCCCTGGTGCCGATCAGCTGATGGTAAATAGTCTGCTAGTGATCACCGTCAGAGATCTGGAGGATTTTGGGGTCTATAGCTGCTCAGTGAGGAACATTTCTACTGACTTCAGCCTGCAGAATTCAGGTAAGACGAGTTGGGACACATGGGGGTCTGCAATGTTCTGTCATAATATCACAGACATACTAACTGCAACACAGACTTGTAGGATCCCTAATAGTTACAATTTTCAATTTAAAGTTTTGAGCAGAAGTCTTCTTTTATTACTTTATGCTCATTTTTATCAGTTTTTTCTGTTTGTGTGTTCAGACAGCCCCAACCACACAGTCCCTGTTATAGCAGCCGCCATCCTGCTTCTCTTCTTGGGTGTAGCGGCTGTCGTGTACGCCAGATGTCACCTCAGCATCAAACTGTGGTACAGGAACAAATACGGAGACTATGAACTCAATGGTGAGACTTGTGCTGAGCTGACATGAGGCTGCAGTACACATTACAAGACCATAGTGGTATGAACATCACCGGTATGTTTGTGTCTCTTCATCCTCAGATGGGAAATTATATGACGCCTATATCTCTTATGTGAACAACGACTATGACAGGAAGTTTGTTAACTTTATTCTCAAACCTCACCTGGAAAATAAAAATGGCTACAAGGTGCACCTCAATGCCAACGATATTCTGCCTGGCACAGGTGAGATCAGATTCTACAGACCAATGTGCTATTTTAGGCAGACGTATTTTCATAAGTACTGTTTTTTAAAATCGCATTCATGTTTTGCAGCTTTTTGCCTGTTGTATTTCTAACTGTTGTTTCTGCTATCCAATGAATGTGTCATTTCATTAATTTATGTTTTTTTGCTTTTAACCTTTGTAATGCAGGATTTTTTAGACTCTGTTGTCACACTCACCCACGTGTTGTTCTGTTTTAGCCCACTGAAATGCAAATCTGCCTTCTTTTTCACAATGTACCTACAATAATATGTGTCTGCAGAACCGTCTGCAGAGCTCCTAATGAACATGAGTCGCTCCCGCCGTCTCATCGTGCTGCTCTCTCATGCGTACCTTGAACAGGACTGGTGCTCCGGTAACTTCAGGTAAGACTCACAACTGAATTTATGGACACAACACAGTTCCAACTTGACTTGAGATGCAATGTCAAACTGAGTAGAATGATTGTTTTACAGCTCACCACTTGAGGTCAGTGTTGCAGCCATATTCCACTGTGTCTGTACTGATGTACTGTAATTGTTCGTGTTTCCAGACAGGGCCTCCTGCACTTGTTGGAGTTGTGTCAGCAGCCCATCCTCATCATGCTGGAGGGTCAGTCCAAACGCATGAGGCCTGAGATCAAGCAGCAGCTCAGTGAGCACCAGCACTGCCTCACTATACTCACCTGGAGGCACAACTCTGTGGTACGATCCATGATTTTATTTCCAAATGGTCTTAAACAACTTAAAGTTTCTGTTTTATTTCAGTCGACTCACACAGAAAATATAAATATTGTGAATACACAAATACGTAAACTCAGTGACCACTTACCAGGAGTGCAACGAAGTGTGGGTGTGGCTTCGTCTGATTTGACTGACTGTCATGACTTTATTTAAACGTTGCTAAATTATGATTGGTCCATTCAAGTGTGTGACTTTGCTTTTCTCAGTCTTCGCATCACCCACTTAAAAGCAGAGAGACGAGCTCCAACAAAAACAGTACAGTCGTAAATCTGTCAATAAAACCCTAACCCTGTCCAAAAGTTGACTTGAGGATTTAGGTGTTTCAGGTCAAAATTATAACACTGCTAAAACTAATGTTGATTTTTTTTATCTGTGGAAACTATATTTGAGCTGTTTGGAGAAAAAAAAATCTGACTTGCTGAGTAAAAAAATCTGAAAAATCTTCCCTCCTGAGTGCAGCAGTAAAGTTGCACTCAGGAGGGAAGCTCTACAACCAACAGTCACATGACAAAAATTCAGGGACTTTTCTGTTGAACCGGGCTGAACTGCAGGCTGTGTTTACACTGAGCAGGTATGAGACAAGATTGGAAACAAATTAAAAATGTCAGTAAAACAGTAAAATATCTATTGTATGTAGAGTCACTATTTTTGTTTTCCAGTACTGGAAGCACCAGTGGTCACTTGGGAAAATGCTGAATGTGTTGATCTTGGGTTTTTTCCAGTTTTTGTGAAATAAATAATCAGTGATTTATGGCATTATAGTGTTGTTATACTGTGCAGAAGACAGTTTTGAGTTCTCTCTTGCAGTAAAAAATGAGCCCACGGTGACTAAAGCTGTGAAAGGGCCATAAAACTGCTTGTGGTTCAGAGGTTTAAACCAGCAACCACAAACTATGACTGACTAATTGTCATAGTGGAAATGTATTCTTCTAATGTAATAAAATTGTCATGTAAATTAAAATTAGCAACATGAAGAGATTGGAATGAGGGATTTTAATTTTTCAAATAAGTGTGCCTTGCATTTCTTTATGTTGTAACTTTGTGTTTACAGACTATTGAGCATAAAATGAAAGACAAAACTGGCGGCTGTATTCATTTAAAGCTTGAGCTACAACACAAAGTGTGCGAATTAATGAATCATTCCAAATACCTTTGGAACACGTAAATGCAAGTAAAGCTTCAGACAGTTCTGTTCACTGTGACTCTGTCGTAATGTGTTGTTCTGTGTGTTTGGTGTCCACAGACTCCATCCTCAGCCTTCTGGAAGGAGTTAGCTTTAGCGATGCCTCGGAGAGTCGTCTTCCACAATGAGTCTGCAGGCGACCCTCAGACTGTGCTGCAGGATGACAAAGACCCCATGCTGACCCTGGACCCCGACTACCTGGACTGCCGCTCAGACGCTGACCCTGCTGGAGACCTGGGTAAGAGCAGCTCTGTTTATGAGCTCACTGTGCACTGTTTGTAAAGGTGAACTCTTTACATAACTGCAGGCACGTTTGCATGAAACTGCTATTCACTTGTTTACACACACAAATTACAGACATACATGTTGAAGTTGCAGCACCTTGTATGACAGTTGTTTAAATATCTGGACATTAAGTATCTATAGAAAATACTCATGTTTAGTACCTGTATATACTGATTCTGATCTACAGATGGAAGTCTGTGTCAACGCTGTGATAGACGTGTTTGTCACATGAGAATTAGGACATAAAACATGACAGCATCTATGCAAGTCTCAACCTGATAGACTCTTTTATAACAGTGCATTAAAGCTGCTGGACTTTGTCCAGTTTGTTTGAATTTAAAAATGCTGATGAAACATTTATTGATTTTCATGTAATAATCTGGGGTTGGATTACGGTAACACTCATTCAACATCTGGTAATCTTTAACTGTAACTAGGACTTCACGTAACACATTTGTTCACATGACACATTTATTTATCGGCTTTATAACCTTTTTGCGCCAAAAGATAATAAACAGACATGAGTGGCAAACGATTTCATGTTTCACTTGCAGTGTGAGATTTTGGATTTTGCTCTTGTCTGTTTTCTTGTATAGATGTACAGGAGAATATTCTGAATCAGAAATACTTGTTACAGTTGCTCCCATTCAAAGTCCTAGAAATGTAAGCAGTACAAAAAAATATAAGATGAACATAAGAAGAAAATATGTTCTAAAAATATGAACATTAGTCAAAAAATATAACCATAAAAAGTCAAATTTGTATTTTTCCTAAGAAAGTTACTATTTTTTTACACTTCAAGCATACAGTGTATTAAATAGTAATGGGCTTATATTGATCCCACTCTCACAGGGCTGCAGCCAGGAAATGAAGAGACTCTTTGTTTAGCAAAGAGAAACAACTCGGCTGTCTCTGTCCAAAGTCTGCCTACCAGCAGCTCCAGTCTACTCTTTAACAGCTCAGAAACAGACTACAGATGGTCTGCGGCTGCATCACAGCCATTTCTGAGACATGTAGACAGTAGAACGTGCACATTCACATTAAATCACAACCAGTCATTTTTAAGATTTGGTGGTGGTGAGCTTCAGAGGTGCTGGTAGGCAGATATTATCATCTTTGGACAGAGCTCAGCTAGTTTTTCATCCTGTTCCAGTTAAGTTAACCAGCTGCTGGCTGGGGTTTCATATTTAATGGACAGATATGAGGGTGAACTCGATCGTTTCATCTTATTATCGGCAAGGAAGGTGAGATGCATATTTCCCGAAATAAAAACACACACACACACACACACACACACACACACACACACACACACACACACACACACACACACACACACACACACACACACACACACACACACACACACACACACACACACACACAGAAATAAGGGTGTCTTGTTACTTCTTTGTAAAAAGAAAAGTATTTTACAGGAAAATCCAGCTGAAATCTTCCACAGACAGCTTCTCTTTAGTGAACCAAACCTGTTTTTAATATACACTACCAGTCAAAAGTTTGGACACACCTTCTCATTCAATGCTTTTTATGATGTCTTCAATATTAATCTAATGAGAAGGTGCGTCCCAATTTTTGACTGGTAGTGTATAATTGATGTTAAAAAATTGTTAAACTTCAGTTTCTGTCTCAAATATTTCTTTACAACATTAGGAAAAAATGTTTGTAGATTAGCAGCCTACATTAGTTTGTAGCCTGTGTTTGTTCCTAATGGACTAAATATGTTTTAAATTCACCTTTAATAAAAATAAAACAATTTCTGTCAACTTGTCTGTGTAGTACTAGATTACAGTTATAGGAACATAACAGCTCATTTTAGTCAATCCAGACAAAATGCATACAAGAGACTTATTTAAATGAAAGTATAAATGGAAAATGTAGCAGAGGAAAAAGCTCAAAAAAATAAACTAGGGTCAAAGATAAAATTAGAGTGTCCAAATATGTATTGTTTCATGTGCCAACTGAGCCAACATCAGCTTCCTATATTCCTGTTGTCACCTTTTTGTATTTAGGTTCATGTTCTGTTGCACACACTTTGCCTTCGAGATGTGTAGCTTTTTGGAACAGCCAGTTTTCATTCAGAAGTTGTCATTCATTATAGCTGTATGTACCTTCAATGGTCTAAGATTTGCATAATATCTTTTCATTTTGTACTTTTTATTACTAAGGATTCATGATTGATATAAGTAACTGAATCAGTCCATTCTCCCTCCAGCATAACCTGAACCAAAACTGAATTTGCTGTTTAGAGGACATGACACTTGTCAACAACTTAATCGGTGCCACAGCAGAAGAGTAAAAAGCAATAAACATTTTTTCCGTTTTTCACATTTTCTCTGTCTTTGCAGGACTTCGCCTCCCAGTGTACAAAGCTCTGGCCTGTACAGCTCCAGTCCTCCCCGCTGCTCCCATCACAGCTGCCGAACCAAAACCCTCCGACATCGACGTGTCCGACTTGGGATCACGCAACTACGGAGCGCGCTCAGACTTCTACTGCCTGGTCACCGAGGACATTTGAGCGACACTCCTCTCGATATGGTCTCCAAAAATTAACACCAATATGAAGATACTTTGAATTTTTTTATATTTATCTGGGTCACATAGCTAAATATGTTTTCCTTTTCTATACAATGTGTTTATTGAAATCAGAGTGTCCAATTTGTGTTTACCCTCACCATAGACTGATTTTAAATATTTTTGAATTTATTACTGTTGTGTAAAATATTTTGTGAGAGATTATCTGTAATATTTCAGGAAAATAAGTTGTTTTTTTTTTACATTCATGCATTTGTATCACATTAGATTTTTTCTCAGTCCCCAGCAGGGGGCAGAGCAATAGTAGATAAGATTAAATAAGGAATGTGCTTTTTAAGCATTTTTTCATTTGACAACACACAGATGGTGGGAAAATGCATGTGAAAGTCAAACTTGAATCCAGAAAAGTTGTTCACTCTGCAACAGTCAACAGAAGCAGGATGCCTAAGACTGAAGATATCTTTTTTTTTCTTTCTTTTTTTTACTATACAGGTGGAAGCTTTGTGTATGAGGAAAATCGACCACATTGCAGTTACACATTAATAATAAAAAAACTGGGCATTTTGTCTGTGAAGGAGCTGCTTATCAGTGTCTTCATACAGCAATGATTACCTGCTGTGAAATCGGAGCCTAAATAAGGTGCAGCAGGGAAGGTCTGGTATTGTTCCTGTCTGAGCAGGAACAAATATGTAAACAGGGAGTGGTCGGCATTTCACCACATTAGTGTCAGTCTGTTACAACAGAAAATGCTGCAGCACACACATACACACAAGAAACAAAATGACAATTTCCAAATGTGTCTCTTTATTAGCTGTAAAATGTCCAAATTATACATTTGCCTGTATACAACATAAAGGCAAAAAAACAAAAACAACTGCCAGTGTCTTTAAATACCCACACAAACACAAGGTCACCATTAGTGCTACATGGCAGTAGTTGTTTCAACTCCAAGCATAAATCTGTATTTTTTTAAAGAAGCCTTACTTGATTTCTGCTGTTTACTGGGGTCCAGTTCTGAAAAATGTTCTACTTGGCAATTTACCAATCATACACACATAAAGACCTCAAATACTAAAATGCTTTTCAAAATTTGCTCTACAGCAAAGTTAGAACGGCATTGTTTCACCCCTGTGTTTCATACGCACAATTTATCAAACCAAGCGATTACAAATGACAGCGTTAGACACGGCAAGACTGAGATTTTGCAACTTTAAAGCATATGAGTAAATACAAAATTGGCTGCATCACAATCCCCTAAAGCTAATTTATTTACATCCAAGTTACTATAAATCTCTGGTTTACATTCAAACATAACAACCTTATAATTCTGACTCTTATAAACAGATATAATCTATCTGGAAACTACAAAAACAAAGCACTGTGGTATATAAAATATTTTGTCGAATTTTTTGTGTAAAAGAAAAAAGCAATATTTACAAAAATGTCATGTTAGTACCACGTGTGTTGCATACAACCGGGAAATGACAGAAGATAAGGCACAAGAGTACACCATATTGTCCATCAACAGTGTGAAAAACTGTTTCGACAGCTGTGTAGTGGAAATAAATGCTACTCTGACAGAAAAATCCCTGATTACACACTAAACACGCATACAGTGTTCAAACAAAGAGAGTAAATGCTTAAGGTGCACACGTTTGATCAGAGTCCATTAATCGTCCTGGATCCACAAATCTTGCACTGTACTGATGTCCATCGAGTTTTAAAACACACAAGAAATCCTTTGTCCATTAAGGCAGATCCCCCATCCAACACGTGTTCATGTTCTTATCACAAAGCATGGTAGATAAAGACTGAGCTGATGTTATCTTTGAGTAGTAAAAAGACTTCTCCCAGAAAGTGCTGGTAGAGTTCAGGACTGTTCACTGTTGTGAAAGTGAACATGCACAACATTACCTTTGGTTTTAGATTGTAGAGTCTATAAAATCCTCTTTCGAAAACCCTTTCTGTAACACAAAAGCACAAACAGGACGGAGTTACAACACTGTACAGACATGGAACACAGAGAAATGTATTGTGTTTGATTTATTTTTATTAGTCATCAGATATTAACTAAACTGTTCAGTGTTAACAAAAGCTCCCCCAGGTTGTTGAAATTCAACCTGGAGCCCACGACAAAAAGCGAGCCATTCATTGAGTTACACAATACATGGTTGGGGAAAAAAAATCTCTGGTCATTTACATATGCAATAGAAACGGCACCACACTCTGTTGCTGGACAAACACTGGTGCATTTTTTGTTCTGTTTGCACTTGTTCTTTAGGAAACAAGGTGAGCACCACACCTTTGGGAGTGGCAAGCTGCGATACGCACAAGGCAGTCAAGCTGCTCGGTCCTGCCCAAGACCTGGACCTGCCTGACTGGGTGTGTGTGTGTGTGTGTGTGTGTGTGTGTGTGTGTGTGTGTGTGTGTGTGTGTGTGTGTGTGTGTGTGTGTGTGTGTGTGTGTGTGTGTGTGTGTGTGTGTGTGTGTGTGTGTGTGCGTGTGTGTGTGAACAGTATGAGATATGAGTTTTGAACCTGTGCCAGCCAACTGATGAGGGAAATGCAGAGACATGCACTCTCTCACTCACATACACACTGTATCTGCCACTCTCACTTTTTTTTTTCACACTCGGACACACATTGAGTCACACAGATGTAAGAATGAGGGTGCGGCGCCGGGACAGGAAAGTTTTTCAGCTGAACTTTGACTTCTGTGTGACAGATGTCGTACTTAGAGCGTAAGATGAGACTCTGGAATAAGATATTTTTAAAGTGTCTGAAGCGAAGGCGCTGTCATTACAAGTTAATATGGACAGGTGTGTTTTTTTTATTTGTTTAAATGGGAAAACAATATGTGAGGAATGAGAGAAACAAAGCTGAACGATGGCAGACAAAAGTACCGAAGCTTCAATCAAAGAAAATTACGGGCTGTCATTTTATGAAAAGAATGTCTGAGAATATTTTCAAGTCTCTCCTAAAAACTCATCTCTGTGAATAAAAAGTACATATTTATAGTGTTTTTCCATATAATCCCTCCCTATCTTAAAATGGCTTAGATGTAACTCTACACTTCTCTCTCTCTCTCTACTCACTCCATCTCAAGCACACCGGCTCACCTCTGGCTCTGTTCAAACACTGTAAAGATACTCTACACTGCAGAATGGCAACTTGTGCTACAGGACTAACTCAGCCGCACATGTTGGGACCTGAAACTGGTTTCCCAGAAGAATAATGATATGAAAAGTCCCACCCTGCAAGCTGATGGGAAAAGTTCCTTCAGTTTATCACATATAAAAAGATGAAAGATGTGGGTTTTTTTATTTATATATAACGGCTTTCTGTGCCTCCAGACACTTTTTGAAAATAACTTTTCTGTGTTTAAACAGTATACTGTCCGCCTTTAATGTTAAATAACTCAATTAGAATTAACATCAAACATACATGAGCTCAGAGATCCACTTTTAAGGTGAGCAATTTTCAAAACTAATGCTGAGTTTCTGATATGTTGGTCATTTTTGGCCATATTGTCATGAGTAATGCAGAGCTGGGGAGTTACTTCTTCGGACTCTTACCTCTCTGTACTGTTTGTGCAGTTTCTTGTAGTGGAACATGTTGGTGAGAACTGTGGCTGCTGCTTTGGCCGCTTTCAGCTTCCCAGGACTGGAAAAAAAAGATACATCATCCGAGGTTAACACTGGATACAAATGGCTCTGCATAAGAAGACAGGATGTAATGTTCTGTGTAACATTTAACGTTAAATGTCTGACAAACGTATCAGAGCACATTTAACTAGTACAGAGTCAGCTGTTACAGACCTGTGGTCATGTGAGTTCTTGATGGACATCAGTTTGGGGAGGCCGTTGAAGAAGGTGATGTCTCTGGCAGCCAGAGAGCTGCTGGTCACCAGGTTATTGAGAATACCACAGATGTTGACCACCACCTCACTGGAAGGCTCCTTCTGGTGTCCGTCCTCAGGCAACTTGTCCACCAGTGGGTTCACCGTCTTTGTGGCTAAATAAAAACAGCAAGTATTAATGATGTGTTTCAGGGCTGCGATTATCTGTGTTCACAATCAGATCATTTTTGTTAGTAATAAGATGCCACACAAACACACAAAGGTACATTTCACATGAGAGGATTTGTGGTATTGTTCTCTCATGGGTACGAAGAGGACAGATCTTATCTAATCTAAAGAGCTAATTATCTAATTAGCTGAGTTTAAAAGTGTTGCATTCATGCTACTAATAATTATATAATTGAATGATCTCATTCAGGAGCACTCATGACTTTACTATGTGAACTGGCTGGAGATGACTTGGCTTGCAAATTGGCACTATATAAATAAATATCTGCCGTGTCCCACTTTGTATTTCATCTTACATCCCACAGTATAAGTATAACCTAAAGGAGTTTGGGCAAACTGTTATGCATTATTATGGGTAAAATTGGCCTCTATATAAAAGAAAGTAAAGGAATTATACATGGTGCAATCAGGCAAATCACTCTCATCAGAAGTGAGAAAAGTGTCATGTCACAACCAACAAATGTTACACAAAAAAAAGGTTAATGGCACTCTAAAATAACTTAGCAACTACTGCATTATATTATTTACACATAACAGAAGGAAAAGCACAGAAGACTGACCCATGTTGTCCTTATTGCTGGTGTGGCGGGACAGATTTCGGAGGAAGCCCGTGACAGAGCGCAGCTCCAGTTCATTTTTGGTTGATAGGAGATCGAGCACCACCGGCAGCATCCGCTCCTGTTCCAGAGCCACCGAGCTCAGCGCTGAAGCCCACTGCAGGAGAACCAAAGAGACGCACGACTCAAATAAGAGACAAACTAAGATGATTACATTTGAATGAGGCCTGTTGAATGAGTAGCTTACCCTCCTGTCTCCAGCTGTGATGTTCTGCAGAGCTCCAGCTGCCGCCTCGCGGGTGACGTGTTTAGTCTCACACATCTGCAGCACTCGGTTGTACACTGACACGATCTGAGGGTGCCACAGCCACTCCATACCCTTTGGCTGCCGTGAAACCTCGGAGAAAGTGAAGTTGGTCTGGCTCTGTTTCAGTCAGTTAAAGGAAGATACGTTAGACAGGTAAAATGGACGCAAAGTACTGGTCGATATAGTTTATGTGACGTGTGCGTACTTTTTTAGCGTTTTTGCTCCGAGACGGGAAGCAGCCCACGGTTTCCCCCATCTTTGTGGCATCGGCTCTGCTGTTTCCATCCAGACGCAATGCAACAGATGGAGGAAGTTCATTGTAGAGCTGGTAGGAGAGGTTCCTCAGGACACACATTGCATTCTCCACCCCCTAAGACACACGCACAAACAGATGAATGAATACAAACAGAACAAGATTTGAACTGAACAGGAAAAGCGGCTTAAACTAAGTCCTGATCCCACCTTGTCTTCTGCCTTGTTCTTTTCGAGGGAGGCCCTGATGTAGTCCACCAAGGAGCTCACCAGCCCACTTTTTTCTCTCATCATGTGACGGGTCTTTTCGCTCACAGAGCTCAGATTCCTGAACACACACAGAGCGAGTGAGAAGTCAGAAAGCTACTTCAGGTCAAACTGAAGCATGCCTTTAATTTGTGCAGACGGTGCACACAGAGATCATTCCCATTCCTGGTTCTGTCCTGCGGCCATAAACCGTTAAAACTTGTAAAATATCACACATCAATATTCTCCAAATGTTAATTAATGTGAGAAAAAATCCATTCCACAGTGTGCATAAAGACAGTAGAACAAAGGCAACTGGAGGCAGGGAGTGATGCAGGGTTTTTTTTTTTTTTGCAATCAGCAGCAAAAAGAAATGGGTGTGGTAAAACTTCCTGTAGCTGTCAGCTGATACATAAGGTTGAGTGGACTGCAGGAACATGCAAATGCTGTCATGGGAAAGAAATTTGAGGCACCGCTGAACCAGAAAGAAATGTTTTAATCAAGGAGCCATGTTGCAACCACAGAGATAAGACACAGATAAGACAAGCGTACCTGAGGCATCCTGTGGTGTTACAGAAGATTTCTGCCTGAGAATGGGACTGCGAGTTATTCTTGGACTCTTCGTCGACAATCTTCTCCACATCCTCCATCTCTTTGGTGGACAGGGGGATGAGGATCTTATCTGTAAGCTCAGGAAGTGCTTCCCTGGCCAGTTTCTCCTTCAGGTTGTCTTTGGATGAAAGATTCCACAGGATACCTGCACAAAAACACAGCAGCAAAACTGACTGTAGCTTCTTTGTTGTTTCATCTCTTAAACTTGATTTCTGGAATTGTGGACATCTTCACTGATAGTTTTGGTAAATAAAAGGTATCAATTTCCTTTTTTAACTTTCAATAAGAGATCAAACAAGCATATTTCTCATAATGAACTGTGCATTTTAGGATTATATTGTCCTGCATGAGTTAAAAAAAAAACTTGCAAAAAGCTTGCACATGTAAATCCCTTTCAAAACCTGAGACCTCCGTGTCACATTTTGGCAGTCTACCCAGATAAAAGGTGAACAGGCACAGTTCACAGCTAATTTATCACTTTCCTAAAGCTTCTTATTGAACACGTGACACAGGCATTAATCTTTTAGAACGGAGGTAAATCATTGTGTAACGGCTCAAAGGAAAAAGTGACAAGGTCTTCTCTCATAAAAGGGAGGGGCAGATATACTGCTGGTCGACAGGCCCAGACAACTCCTACGCATTTACTGATACCCCTGTACACACATGGACATATAGACACAACACCAGCTCCGCCTCCTAGTTTCTAGGCCACACTGCATTCCTTGCAAATCTCCACCGTCCTCTTGTCAGCTTGAATAATATCCATTTCAAAGGCTTGAGGAATTTTAAGGGAAGCTGGCAAGATCCCGTTTCATCAAAATAAAACCAATCTGCAGTCATTTCTTCTCGTGGTGCAACTCCAAAACAGGAGATCTGCTCTACTTGTTAGGTCCTGGTTTTCATTTTACTGGCTGACTGGAATTTTCCTACCTGTGATGTTTTTGTGGAGCTCATCATCTGGCTCGCTGAGCGCCTTAACCAGCTCTGAGATGCCGCCCTCATCGATCAGGGCCGTCTTGTTCTCCATGTTCTCATAGATGAGGTTGCGTGTGGCGCCAGTGACATAACGCCGCACTTCCTGGTTGTCGCTGTTGAACAGCTTCACCAGGTCACCAATGCCATTCAGGCGACGCACCTAAGGAAAAAAAACATGCATTTTAATGAAATGCTTCTGTAACTGTTTTGGTTTATTATGAAGTTTTTGTTGGTTCAGTCGACCCAATTACCTCTGGTTGGAGGTTTATATGCCTCCAGTAGGACCAAATTCTTGCATATGGTCATTAAATGAGTAATTTAACATTTTGGGTACTACTGTGTTTTCATTTGCTTTGAGTTAGATGAGAAGATTAAATATCCCTCTCATTATTGAATGTGTCCGGAGTCTTTATGCTAAGCTAAGCTAGCTGGCTGCAGTTTCATATTTGAAAAACAAACATGAGAATGGTATCAGTCCTTTCATCTAACACTCATAAAGGAAAAAAGATAAAAGAAACTAATTGAGGTGAACAGTTAGCTGAGCCGGTGAGGATGCATACTACATGGGCAGCGGTGAGTCCTTGGTTTATATGAGGCTAACTCCCAGCTAATTCAAAAATAAGCAAAGAGATGGAGTGTGGGTGGAACCGAGGCAGGTCATGCAAATGTCTCTGGGTCATTTACTGTCCTGTGATGACACCCAGATGTTACTCGAACCAGCTACACCCTTAATTATGCATAACATTAAGCCTTAATTCTATCTGAACAGGTGAGTTATATAAAAATTCACCACCCAAATTATTGCCACAAGCAATAAAAATATCATGGAGACCAAAACTGTTTTTACATCAGGCTGTAAACATGTTTATCTCTGTTGTAAAGTTGGACATTTTAGCATGGGGATTTATGGGGATGGACTTGGTTTTGGAGCTAGCCTCAAGTGGCCATTCAAGGAACTGCAGTTTTTGCCACAGTAAAACATAAACTCAATAAATGGCTCGCAAGAGATTGTATTCTTAGAGCTGAAAATAATCAACAGGCTAAAAACACTTAGACAAACAGAACAAACATTTGCAACACTGTTTCCTGTTTCTCACATCAAATGCTGCAAATTATGTCTATCTTTCAACACCCAAACAGTGCAGAGTGCAGAGTCCAGATTCAGCGATGTCAAAAATTGTGCAACATGTCAAACAACTGGAGCAGAACAGAGGCAAAGTTGGAGCCAATTTAATGTCACCAGAAGTGGAGAAACATCCATCAATGGACGTCTCCACTTTGGAGAAAACTATTTTAATGACCGAGTCTCCAAATTAGGGACTGCAGAGAGCAATGAACCAGAGGAATTCTAACCACAAGTTTAATCTGTGCAAAATACCTCCTCTTTGGAATCGCTGTCATTGTAGCACTGATGCTGAATGTATGCAGCACCCAGGACCTGCAGCTCAGGGTCAGGCTCTCTCAGGTTTTGCACGGCTGTGGGCATGTCCAAGGAGTTGATCCTGTGGAAGGAGCAAATGAACAAATTAAGCCAAAGAATCTAAAGCATTTGTTTACTCTGTCCGTTATGTTTGGTAGCACAAACATATGTCTATTTGGATGACGGAATGAACAACAACACAGCAGCCACAGCAGTCCAAATCACAGATGATTTGTTGCTTATGTGCAAAATTCAGCTTGTTGAATTTCTTCCAAATCACACAGTGCTCGGCAGATCCGCTCGCCTAACCACATGCTGTGGGATGTGTGAAATGCGAGGCCTGAAACTGAGCTGCCACACCCTAAACCAGTCCTGCCACTATGGAGTCACCTCCCAATCCACAGCTTAGGAAATAGGTTGTTCACATCACACACCCCTCTCAAGAAAACCTCCTGACTCATGACAGTTGTGACACCATCAGATTGGTTTAACACCGTCACTAAAATGTCAGTGACGTTCAAGAAAAAAATATCAAACTGAGTCACCGGCATGGTTACAGTACACTGTTACTGTTACTGAATATGTAAACTAGTGAAGGACTGAGTATTATTTCTCTTCTTATCAACAAATCCCACAAAAACAAACACCCAAATGATTCATTAGTCCGTCTCTTAAAATCGTCCGACTTCTCGATTTTGTCTGCAGCTCCCTGCCCCAAATCCATCTAGTCCTACTGAAAAATGGCTAAATCTTTTCCTAAAGCAGCTGGGCATTGTCATTTTTAGTGAACACTGGCTAAACACAGGATTTGTAGTAGACTATTTTCAGCTGTGGGTTAATCCATGTTTGGTATTCTAGTGAGTATTTGCAGTGGTGGAACAGTACATGGAACAGACTCAAAATAAAGCACGGCGTCCATGTTGATCATGATGTCACTGATGCGTCTTTAGTAGTTTTAAGACATCTAAGGCGCAGAAGGGTTTAATTACTCAGACAATACTTGTTAGTAGTCAGTGTTGTTTAATGTCCAGGGATCTGTTGACAGTAAAAACAGTAAAGAGTTTGGCCAGACTAATCTTCTGAGTTAACATCAACGTGTATTCAGGGTGGCTGCTGAGGGTGATGAAGTTGAACCAGTCAAATGTGAACACAGGCATTTTTGCAGACACTGATTTGCATGTAGCAGTAAACAATGAAGGTCTGTCAGCCCTGTATGAAAACATCCAGTAGAAGGAAACACTACTTTTGTCAGTGTGAGCAGAAATAAATCAGAGAGCTTCTCACCCGCTAAGGTTGCCCATGCTGGCTCCCATCTCCAACTGCCCGTCGAAGATGTCCATGCCCCTGCCCACACTGTGCATGCTTTTGATAGACATGGCACGGGACAGGGTGCCCGGACGCTGCATTACTAGGTTCCCCTGGGAACCGGAGGACACAATGAACCCTCCTCCTCCTCCTCCTCCTCCTCCATAGGTGCTCCCACTGGAGGACATCGCCGGCTGCTGCATGGTCCCAGACATGGAGCCCATGCTCATCCGGTTTCGGTTTGTAATCCTGCTGATGGTGCGGTGGGCTGGGCCTTTGAAGGACTGCTGCTGGACGATCTCCGTCCCTCCCATTGACATGCCTCCGCCACGGGAAAGAGTGCCACTAAGAGATCGGCGCATGGGTGACTGAAAGGTCATGGTGTTTCCTTGCCTCACCTGGCTGGTGTAGCCATTGACGGCGCTGTGAGCGTACTGGCGGCTGAAGCCGGCATCCCGGTCGGAGACCATACTGGCAGCATCGCTGCCATCGAGCATCCAGGGATTCACCTGTGCCGTCTGCTGTCGCATTGACTGCACAGAGAAGGTTTCTGGTTCCATTCGGCTCTGCGTTCTCATGCTCCCTTGGTAGTTGCTCATGCGCATGTCTTCTTGATAATAAGCACCGCCGCAGATGCCGCCACCTGCCACTCCACCCACCATGCTCATCCTGGGGTACTGGGACAGCTCTGCACCAGCAGACTGGGCACTGAAGCCTGTTCTCTGCGATACACGTGGACCCTGACAATGAAGAGAGGAGGAACCATTCCAGTCAAATGTGTAAGCAAAGTTACTCAATACGTTCTAGTGAACTGCATGTGTGGGTGTATTTGTTGTGAATCATTGCATAGTTTCTAAATTTACTCTGAGGAATCTGAGTATGGTAAGAGAGGTCATGTCCTCAGTACTTTTTGTCACAGTAATTTCATTAGTCATTAAACTGAGAGCATTTAGAAGTCTAAAATGTGTTTTCAGGTCTCTCACAGCTCAAACACCAGTGGCACACAGCCAGGGTGTTTCTACTGAATCACTAAAATAGAGGAATCTAGAGGGTGGACTTGAAAACTCAGAGCTGATCTCATCACAGCCTACTGTGAAATACCACACATGCTGTGTTCTACGTGACCCACCGGCAGAGTCAGCGGTCAGAGTTTTTATATAGAACATCCACTTAAAATACAGATTAGATGACCAATAACGACCATGATCTGTATGAATACATGCTAAAATAATAAAAAAATACTGCTGTACTCACCATTGTTTTGGAGCCGTTGTACATAAAGGCGGATTTAGCGGTGAAATTTGGGGTGAAGGTGTTGTATTTTACTGTTGATGAACTGCCATAGTCTGAAATAAAGAAACAAAACATTATTCAATCAATCAAATGTCAGTAAGAAACGTGATGACCACATAAAATATCACATGTATATAAGATATAACTGTAAAATGCTTTACTAAAAGATTTATATGTTTAATTTGTTAATTCTGTAAACACTAGTAACACTGTCCAATGCAGTCAGGGGAAGAAAACTAAAAGCTCTTTCCAAAAAGTCTCACTGTTTGAATTCTTGTGGACTCAGAAGTGTTTGGACAGATGACCAAGATGACGCCCTCAAATGTGTGGTTTTGTCCACAACCCAAAGATATTCAGTTTACTGTCACAGAGAAGGAATGAAAGTAAAAGATATTCACAAGAATAAAGCTGGAATCAGAGTTTTACTTTAAAAGATTACTCAAAACTATTAATCAATTCTCAAAATTGTGCAATATGTTAATTCATTAGTTGACAACTAATCAATTATTCGATTATCGTTGTAACTCTAATGCACAAAAGTGTATATTTATTACTCCGTCAAGGAACGTGGCGTGTACGTTTGTCTGTCTGTCTTTCTGTTAGCAACATTACTCAAAAATGGACTAATGGATTTGGATGAAATTTTCAGGGAAAGTCAGAAATGACACAAGGACCAAGTGATTAGATTTTGGCAGTGATGCGGCTTATAGTCTGGATCCATGGATTTGTTAAACATTTCTGTATCACTACGAGATAGTGGCACAGCGTCACTGTAACTATGACAACACGTGAACGCTACATCAGCTGCCTGCTGACAATCACATGACTGCGATCCAACTACAAATCCACCACTGTGGACTTATCAGGACTTATCCATCAGAAATCCTACGTCTGAGCAGCGTTGGTGGCGTACTGCGCTCTCTGAGTGCTCTTCTTGTTTTTTTATGTAACATTTTCAAATAAAACTGTAAACTCTGGCCTGATAGGCTTTATCTGCCTGCTAATCCTCATTCTGGGAGATGCTGATACTTGCTGAAACTGATGATAATGCGGTTGCCATCGTGCATCTCCTTTTAATGTTCAAAAATATTTTCACTTTCACATTTCTTGGAACCAGGGAGTCAATTTGAAAGCAGCTTGACTCTGATGTTGATGACTTTGTTCCTGCTTTCCTAAGAGGCCAAATGTTGCTGGAAAAAAGACAAATGCCTTTTCCTTGATTTTCTGAGGTCACACTGACCACCAGCAGTAACAAATGTTTTGTACCATTTTTAAACTTCCTTGATTAATGTCTATTTGATTTCCCATAGAAGTAAAACAATGGATAGACGGTGGATAACTGGATGTTCTTGATTAATAGAATAACTTAAAGTCTTTTTACATGTTAATGGTGACTGAACACTGAGCTCTGCTTCATACATAAATAAAACAGCATCAATTCAGCCCTGAACGCTGGTGGAGTAACAATACAATCACAGATACAAAGAACATTTGACACCCTTTGCTTTCACAATCTCATTAAAACAGAATCAACACATTTAAACAGTCAACAAATTATTACTTAAATAAGTTAATTTAAATACCTAATATGGAAAAATGGGAAATGAAAGCATCCAGAACATTTCTGATGTGTGAAGGTAGATTTAATCACAGCATGACAAAATAGGATGCTTCTTTCATTTCTAACAATGACTTGCATGAACAGCATTGCCGTTTGCAAAGCAGGTGTCCTGTTGCACTGAAGACTGAATGTTTGATTACAAGCCGAGTCTCAAACAGCAGAACCAGACCAGTGAGGAGGCCTGATGTCTCCGGTTACCGTCACTCGGAGAACATTTTATATCCGACACACAAAGACGTTGGGTTGTTTCTCTCGGCACTGAGAGCGTGTGAATGTTTCAGTCTCGTTCTAGATTAGAGTGACCTGACAGGCGAGTGGCGAGCGTGATAGCAAATGTGTACCAAAATGTTCACTATGTGGGGTGCTTGCACAACAGTTCGTTGACCTAAATATCTGCGTCAACAGAAGGAATATATCAGTGAAAAAGCCTGTTAATTATAGTGTATCTACTGTGGCTGTAATTATGTCTGTAACATTTCTCATCATGTGCCAGAAAATTAGGAGACAACGTTGCACCCTGTTATTCACTTAACTGGTATTTCTGAGGTTTATTGGAGGGTCACTGGTTTTACAGGAATCTCGAAATGCATGTTGACCTCCTGGTGGCTGTAGATGGAAATACATTAACACTCTGAAACGTAAGCATTTTCTTGGCATTGATATCAGCAACATTTTTCCAAGTGGCCACAGGAATTAGCAATATTGGTAAAAAAGATGGTGGATCTACATAGCATAGATATTTTAGTATTTACATTTTTAATTTACTGCCATACTTGTCTACTATCTGCTCTGCGTATACACAGCCTGCAGTTCAAACGAAAGTCCCTGGATTTTAGTCACATGACTGCTGATGACAGCTGAGTCACTAATTTCTTCACAGCTGTGCCCAGAAGTGCACATTTTTTTGTATTTAAAACAATGCTGTTAGAACAAATGAGTTATTTTTGAGGACTTTTTGAATAAAGGTATGAACAATACGAAGAATAAAGTGATTCTGACAAAAAACCTTGTTTTCTTCCTATTAAATAGTCACCCAATGGTGTCCTTTTGGTGATTCTTTAAAATGAAGAACATTTTATAAGGTTAAATAGTTACTTTGTCAACATCCATGTGGTGCCAAAGGTAAAGTCAGGAAGCCTATAAAAACAGGAGGATTCATCCTCTGGGGAATATGAATCGCAGCTCAAGCCAGTCACCAATATTAAATCTAGTTTAAAACCTGCCCAGCCTCGAGGGAACCCAAACACTGAATGATGTCAGACTGCAACTACAGGTGCCAAGTAAAATAACAAAATAATAAGAGGAGACATTTCTAAGTAAAAAGAAAAACAAAAACAAGCCGGTGTGTGTGTGCGTATGTGTGTGTGTGTGTAGCCAGGCTTGTGTATGAATCTGCTGTACATGTGCGTTCATGTTGTATTATACACTTCCCATGTGCTCAGAGGGGAGGTCTGAATTTGCTCCACGCTTCACGACTGTTCAGCTCACACACAACAAACCAGCTGGTATGGAGGAGGATGACTCCTGACCCCTGCCCAACCCAGCCAACGCCCAACACACCTGCCAGCATTTCCAACACACACACACACACACACACACACACACACACACATACACACACACACACACACACACACACACACGCCCTGAAAACTCCTTCAGCGAGGAAACTTTTTTCCTCCTTCTGTTGTCTATTGAAAAGGTAACTTTGATCATGAAGCCAGGACTCACACACCTCATAAATATTCTCTTTTTCCTGCTCAGACTTGTCCACCTATGAGCTCCGTTCAGTTATTGTCAGAAATGCACAGCTGCAGCAGCTTCTAGATGCAGAGAAGGAAACATTCCTTGCAGATTCCTCTGGGTGTTTTCCTCATGTGCGAACACTTATGCAGTCATATTGCAATTCTCTGATGCTAGATACCACCAAAACAGCAGCATTCCCTGTTGCTTTGTAAGAAATTATTCTCTTGTGCAGGTTTTCAAAAGAGAACAGATACGAAGTCCCATTTTATGACTATATGAATTCTCCCGAGCAGAGCCCAGGGCGAGGGATGGGCAGGGACACTAGTGTTTGACAAGCATAATGGTAGTAAAAACAGGCAGCGGCCTATTTAACAGACGTGTTGCATGTCCCTGTGAATTCCAGCCCTTAAAAATGGCACGAACACTATGCTTGTTTAGGCAGGTATTGATGGCGCCTCTGAGAAAAGGCTAAAACCAGAAGAGTGAGGAAAACAAAGAGAGCTTCTTCTTCTTCCTCTGCTACCTCCTCACAACCCGGAATTTAGAGGTCACACAAACAGCGACCCGGCGTCGAGCAGCTCGGCCTGTTCCCCGCAGTTTGGCTGAGCACAGTGAATTATGGGACGTGAAGGAATGTCTTCACGCATCAAGCACCAACAAGCAGATGCAAAAGCTCCAGCCACAAGGATTTCAGAAACAACAACAGAACGCACCGGTGTAGCTCTACACTCATTCAGCTGGATCAAATGTGACGTAATAAATTCTCAACTCTCCAGGAAACCTTTCATTCCCCCTGTGGGTGTCTTCCCACTGTTTACGCAACAACCTCACCGACTTTTGTCTGCATTCCCACAGGGTTCATTCAGACAAATTTTTGATAATGTGACGTCTTTAAGCAGACAACATGACAGCTGGTTCTCACAACACTGTCAGCTCCAAAGGTATCTGTTGAACCCTCCTCTCTTTAGGCTGACCTGAAACCTAATCCCACAGAGGGAGGCTTTCACCTCGGCCTGCTATCAGGGGAGGTCATGAAAGCAGTGCTTGTTTCTGCCTGTTACACATTAACTGTCTCTCATGACATAGTATAAGATTGTTGCCGCTCCAGCTCAGCTCAGCTCAGGTCAGAGCAAAGGAAAAATTCCCCCAATAAGCTGCAGAGAAACAAGCCCACAGGATTTCCGTGCAGAGACAAGCAGGCTCACAAAGCCCCCCACCCACTTGGGATGTCCTGTATCTGACGCCCAGAGCTGCAGACCCTCACTGACGTCAGAAGTGACCCAATCTCTAAGAAATTTGGGGTTTTCTTCAAGTAAAGGCAAAAGAAACAAGCCTAATAAACCCACCCCTGTTAGATCAGCCAGTCTATTGTCACACAACAACAGCAGCACCTGTCCCTGGACTCTATCTGCGTGGAGAGGTCTACTTAAAATTCCTCCACTTGCCCGCACTGAACCCGAAGCAGCTCTTACAACATCTCTCCATTTCTCTATGGGAACACTGCAAAGCAGAGCAGCCAGTGCAAGTGGAAGCCAGCTGAGAAACTTGTTGATGTTTACCTGACACGGCGTACTGTGAGGCCGATCCATTCTGACGCGGAAGCGTGGACTTCTCAGCCATCCTCAGCTGGACCTGCTGCTGGACGCGCCGCGCTCTCGCCACCTCGTCCGACACGAAGCCTCCATTCCCGAGCTGGGTGTCCGACGGGAGGGCGTAGGTGGTGACCGAAGTGTTGGGCTGTAAAGCAGACAAAAACACGCTCTCTGAGGCCACGACACTCATGGTGAGAAAAGTTCAGGAGGGGAAACCCGCGCAGACCGTGTGCTGGATACTCGTCTGTCTGCGCTCTGCGTCGTGGCAACTCGACACTAGCGGAGGGAGAGAGACGCACCGAGAGAGAGCGAACAGAGCTGCACATCCGCAGGAGGTGGAGCCTCCCAGAGCCCAGACCGATTACCTGACTCACAGGTGAGCTATTCCCCCACCTCATCTGATAACGGTCACACAGCGATCACAGCCCTGGCAGCTGCCCACAGACGACTCACATCAACTTTCCATAACCGGCAAACAGAAATTAAAAGTTTGGTCGAACCGGTTTGTAAAATGCTTGAAGTCAAATTCACTGGAAATGAGCTGAAATGGAGCAAAGCATTGGAAACAAGTATGTTATAGTGTTTTTCTGTCACTATACGGCAATAAAAGCATTGATACAATAAGGTAAAAATACTGCATTACAAGTGTAGTTCTGCATGAAAGGCCTGCTTAAGTGTAATTATTACATTGCAGCAACATGTAGTTAAAGCATTAAAGTAAAAGTCCTGGTTTGCACCATGTGACTGATGCGTTATAACATATGACGTCATTAGATTATTAATAGTGACGCATCAGTGTGTCATGTTAGTGTAGTAGCTGCTGCAGGTGGAGCCTCTTACAACTACTGTTAGTACAGTTTTATATACAGACAGAAGATAAAGCTGAGGCCTGGTGAGAAGATTAATGAGAAAGGAAAGAAGAAAAGGTTTGGATCTTCGAGCTTTCAGATGTAGGACTTTATCTGTCATCTCAGATTGGATCAAAGGAACAATATTGGAAATGAAGCCCAGTGAGAAGTTTAAAGATTTTTAAAGATCTGTTAACAACTCATAAATGTGTGACATGTGAACCAACTACACACTTTTTGTAAGAAGCCAGATATGTTGGAAAACACACTTTAAACAATGTGTTTTGCTTTTTAAAGCTCGGTACACTATCTTACATGTAAAGTCTTCATTTTAATAGTAGCTAAGTCTGTCTGGTAAATGTGGTGGAGTAGAAAGTACAATGTTTCCTTCCGAAATGTCATGTAGAAGAATAAAGTAGCATAAAATGGAAAAGTAAACTCCAAGTACTCCAAGCACAGTACTTCAGTGACTGTTCCTCCACCACTACTGTAACTTTTCACATTTATAATTGTTTCCACTTTGTATTTTATTTTCACTGTCGATTTGAAGAAAGTGTTCAACTCTCACCAATAAATTTTAACCAAGTACTTCATGTAAATACATTTGCAAAGTGTTGGCCTTGCTAACACTCCAAACATTTCCATTTCATTCTGTATTTTTTACCACATCTATATGACAGCCTGTTCTTTGTAGATTAAGAGTTTACACCCATAACGTGTGACGAGCGCAGTATGTAACTCCAATAATATACTCCTAAAAGGCCTGGGAATGCCTTGGCATCCTGCAGGAAGAACTCCAGAGTGTTGCTGGGCAAAGAGAGACGTCTCCTTGACCTCCTTTCACCTTTTACCTCAGTGACCCGACCCCAGATAAACCAAAGGAAATGGATGGATGGATTCTAATAAATAACTGTAAAGCACTAATTGGCTCCATTTTTCCGCATTATGAACTCATTTACTTCAAATGCATTTAGCGGACAAACCTTTCACTGAATTTCAATGTGGTACTTTAACTTCCTGTGGAGTTTTGGGGTTTTTTTTGTATTGCTGTGTTGCTACTTCCACTTCAGTAAAGGATCTGAATAATTTTGGAGAAATTCCTTGTAAATTTATCTTTTCAGCTGAACCATTGTCTGTGCTGTGTTTTCCAGTAACTCCTGTCTGAAACGTCATGTACAGGAGATATTTAAAGTATCATTTGTTTTTTCTCAGTCTGATTAAGAATCACTGTTTCAGTGTAAATGCCTTTAAGTGAAAGTCTGTGGTTTGTGAGCAGAATGTAAGTACCAGATAATGTCAAGGATACTTTGTGCGCCACATGATAGGATAGAATTATGTTTGTGGGGTTTCTTTTTGTCTTCTTGTTTTTTTTGTAGATTTGGCAACACACTGTAAGCAGACTTCCTGTGCTGTTTATGTTCCTGTTGCTCCATTATATTGTTTTTGTTATCTAATCATGCAGCTGTAATGATCTTTGCTCTTTCGCTACAGCTTTGATCACTGTGTTTTCACAAATTGGCATGATATTAAGTTCAGTCTCGCAAATGACGTTAAGAATGAGCGCAGGACTGTTACAAGGTGTGGCACAGTCGCACTCTGCTATTAGGTTGGAGCCACACCTAAGTTTTATCTGGTTTGTTTTATTTGAGCATAGCAACTGTGAGTCATCGTATCCAACACAAAAGCGGTGTACCGGGTGGGAGGAGAACATGTTACCTGCCGCATGCCTACCTGTTCAGTTAAATGTTGCAAAATCACAGAGTAAGCACAATCAACAATTCTGTGTAATTGGACCAAGGTGCAAATAAATAAGATCTCCACTGAAATTGCTTTGTTTCCCAAGTTCCTGTCAGCCTTCCTTTGTTTAAATGCATTTGGGGAAAAAAATGTAAAGGTTATTCACTCAGCCTGTCATTTCCCTTGAGGATATCTGAAGATTTCATTTCCCCAAAGCAGATTAAAGTGAATAGGTTTACAGTGAAGCGGATGCAGAAGGAGCTCCACAGAAGCGCAATCTCTTTCCTCCATTTATCAGCTGACAAATCATCATTCACTTATTTCCTCACATTGCTTCCAAATCTGTTCACTCTGACTTCACCTTCGTTGTAATTGCGTCTTTATCAGCAGAAACAATAAACAGCTTCACATACCGCAGATAAAAGCTCAGCGAGAGGCAACAAATGCTATGAAATTAATTAAAGTGATAATAATTTAACTTTATGATCCAAACAGCATGAGAGATGAACAGGTCTGGACTTACCATTACAACTGAAGCTGCAGTGACTGCAGATGTTCTCCTCTCTCTGATGCCACCTGTTCTGATGTGAACTTGTAGGAGTTAGAAAGTATTAAAAGTTACCGTCACCGCCCTGAAAATTATAATTCCCTTTCCTTGGTGAATACACAACGTACACAAAACAAAGAGATGAGTCAAAGGAGAGTATGACACCACAGGGTGTGTTAAAGCAGAGAGGGGCGGACTGGGATGAACAGGGAGGATGCAGGTAGAAAGGTAACAGAACATTTAGTTTTTTAGCTGAGATGCTTTTTTTTCTCCTGAGACTGTTTTTCTATTATGAATTCCTATAAAATAGTAGTTTGTTTTGGTTTGTGGCTTGATTTTTTGGTGTTTTTTTTTTTTTTTAGGATGTTGCAACACCTCAGTGATGACTCATTTAGTCCCAGCAGACAGAGGAGGTAGTGAGTGACAGAAAGCAGCCTAAAGGTTATTGACTCAGGGCAGTGCATGTGTGTGTGTGTGTGTGTGTGTGTGTGTGTGTGTGTGTGTGTGTGTGTGTGTGTGTGTGTGTGTGTGTGTGTGTGTGCGTGTGCGTCAGAGAAAGTGACTGTGTGAGAGAGACACCCTCTTTCTGCCTGCTATCATGCATCACCACTGACCGTCCGTCTGTCTCAGCTAATCTCTGATATGACGATACGTGACCAGAAGTATGTGGACACCCAGGTATTACAAATGCCTAAGAATAAATACATGTTATTGTGGCCACATTATTTGTACTGTGTTTGTGTCTTTCGGTGACCTTTCGCAGAGGACCCAGAACCCCCAGCTGCTGTGTCTGGTTTAAAAACTGCACTTGACCTTTGGAAATGCTGCCTCGGGCTTTCAAAAGTTGTTATGAGTGTTTTTTTTTCACTCTTTTCTGACATTTACTGACCAAATACATAATTAATCAGCTAATCCTGAAAATAATTGTCATAGCTGAATGGTTAAATAGCAGTTATTAGCGTAATATTGGACATTTACACACTTTCTGTTGTTTGTGTCTCAGTTTAAACACCCCATTGTGTCCCTTTTCAGCAAATTCATCAAAGTATCTTTCAGTTTTCAAGCCTAAAATGCTGTAAAAATGGTTCATTTCACCCTGACTGTTATAACCTCTGGTCTTAGAGCTGTTTTAAACAGGCAGTTTAATTCTGGAAACCAGTGAGCTGAGGAATAGTAGAACATTTTAATGTACACCTCCAAGTTTAAAACAACCACAAACACAATAGAAATAGCTTTTTACTCTATAGGGCCTTTAAGATACAGTAATCTATACTACATTAAATTCTCAGTTTTTATTTAAGTATATGTGGTTTTTAAAGAACTGTGTTTCAGATATTGCCCCTGACCCAAGTATTCAAAGTAATTGGACACACTGGGCAGCTTGTTTGTTCACACAGAAAGAGCTCAAATGTGGCTTAAAGTCTCTTGGAAATTGGGAATTGCATTTCAGATCAAGGTGACGTTCTCTTTACTCATATGACCAGTGAAGAGGTGAACATGTGAGTGAACAGTTTATCAGAGAGATAAATCCAGTTCAGACACGGAAAAGTAGAAAAAGGTTTCTGACGTCTTCAGGATAAAATCATTTTCATGGTGATCAAACCTCTCTTTATGACTGCAGGAGGACTGGAGGCAAACATGTTTCTTTGTCAACAATCAAAGAAAAAATGCAGGACCAAAGTCAAAGAGCATTCTCTAAAACAATACAAACCACTTGGTTAACCTTGAAAACAGAAAGATAGGTTGCAATTACGTAAAAAGGCATTTTGGGAAGGTGAAGCAAAGTTCTTTCTGCTGAAATGTAAATCAGGCCCTTTTTCAAAATGCTATGGAGAGGAAAAGGAAGGGGAAAAGTGGAATCAGGTGATGATCCAAAACACCAAATAATCTGTCAAACATGGTGCTACATGCAGAGGTGTACAGCTGGGAGACATTTCATCATTTTCAGCATGAATGACAAGAAACCAAAACAAAAGGCCAAAGCAGAGAGTTTTCTGACTGAGGAGGTGAAATATTCTTGACTGTCCGAGTCAGTCACATCATCTCAATCCACAAAATCTGAAATATGAGGATTTTCTTTGACTTTGTGTGTATCTGTCCAATTATTCTTCAATCCCTGCAATTTGGGCACGATGTATTCAAATGATTACAACTCACACACACGACTCTTTCATAAGTGGTATTACTGGAATAAAAGTGAGGCTCGACACTTTGAAGTAGTTCTCATTAATTTATTTGACCCTTGTGTTGTCCAGAGGGTCAAATTGACCTGTTTTAAAGTTTGAAAATGTGGAAAAAATATATTTTCACAGTGAAACTTCTGATGTCCACATTTTCAGCATTTTTGGGAAATTTTTAAACATTTGGTGGAACAAAAGAAATATTTTTTAAAAATTTTCTTTTTTTTTTTTTTTCTTCAGACAAGGAAACAATATTTTTTGGAGCCCGTAAATGAAGACAACAGGAGGGTTAAATGTGAATGTTTGAAATCAGAGAGGCTGAAGGACAAAAACAAAATATATAACTGTCCAAATACTTGTGGTCTGGACTTTACATTGTGTCAGAATGAGACAAATTCTCCTCAGAATGAGTTGTTTTGATACTCTAAGTACATTTAGCTGTTAGTACATGCACATTTCTACAGATTAAACTGTGATATTGTTACTTAAGTTAGTACGTCATCCACGTGTGCAGACAGGAGTCTTCAGTCAGAGGATTTTGTCTGAATGGGAGTTTTATAATCCATCCATCCATTATCTATACACCGCTTATTCCTCACTAGGGTCGCGGGGGGGGCTGGAGCCTATCCCAGCTGACTCGGGCGAAGGCAGGGGACACCCTAGACAGGTCACCAGTCTGTCGCAGGGCCACATACAAAGACAAACAAGCACTCTCACATTCACACCTACGGACAATTTAGAGTAATCAATTAACCTCAGCATATTTTTGGACTGTGGGAGGAAGCCGGAGTACCCGGAGAAAACCCACGCATGCACAGGGAGAACATGCAAACTCCATGCAGAAAGATCCCGGGAAAGCCAGGACGCGAACCAGGGACCTTCTCGCTGCAAGGCGAAAGTGCTAACCACTACGCCACTGTGCAGCCCCGAGTTTTATAATCTAAATACTATTTAATGCTGTCAGTATGTGTCTTGATACAACAGGATTATAAACTAATTCAACAGTTAACAGGGAGTTGGTACAGCGAAGTGAGAAAAGTCCCTCCTTTTTCTACTTGTTTCCTGTGTTTTATTGATTTTGGCGTCACCTCCTCATTGTTTAGGTCCCACAGACCCTCCGCTGTACGTACAGAAATAATCCTGACTGAAAAATCTGCCTTGTTTTCTTTATCTTCTCATTTGATCTTTATAAAATCATATATCCAATTTCCCTTTGTCTTACACATTTAATGAAACTTACAACATGCAGAATTGTGTGTGGAGATACTCAGCGTCTTTTATGTATTTCTTTCTATGCATAAACAAATAGAACTTTTTGTTTGTTTTCCAGAAAGTAATTCACATTCTTATAAACGTGCAGTATGATGGCTTACGTAATGAAGTTAGTAATGATTGGACTCAGTTCAGCCTCAAACAGGTCTGAATCCGTTGGGTTGCTGCTTTGTTTCAGTTGTAAATGAAGTAATGTTTCTTTTTCCTCATCATCAGTTAAAATGGAAAGAAGGAATTCTCATTCAGTCTGAAAAAGTCATTAAGTGTCATCCCGGTGAAACAATGTTGAGTGTGTTTTTGAGCTGTTGAGGACCTGGGGTCTGCAGACGACAAACAACTCGAGGGGAAAGCTGCTGCATTGTTATCTAGCTGGACACAGGATAAGGAAGTGTGGCTGATGCCAAAATAAATACAGTAAGTGTGGATGATTTTTTCCAGGTCAGACACACAGACGGAGAAGTTCTACGGACTTTGACACAGAAAGCTGATCTGAGCTCAAAGCTGACTGAATCTGATTTGTTTGCCAAACTTCAGTGCTGAATCGAACTCGCCTCCGGCCCACGTGTGATTAATGGCTGTTGATTGCACCCATATGTGGTTGCTGAACATCTGATATGTGGCAGTAAAAGCCTCCACTCTCCTGGTTTCAGGCTTCCCGCAAGATTTCGGAACCTGGCTGCATGGATTTGCTCCCATTCAACCACAAGAGCATTAGTGAGGTTAGGCACTGATGTTGGCTGATAAGGCCCTCCAGTCCAACACATTGTCCTCAGGAGCATTGTCTTGCTACAACAGGAAAGGCGGCTTCCTTAAATTCTTCCCACCACGCTGAGCATAAGAGGCTGTTGTCTAAATATCATTGTATGCTGTAGCTTTAAGGTTTCCCTCAGTTGGAGGCCAGGGGCAAAGCATGAACAACAGACCAAAACCAAACCAGGTGTGCTGGCAGGACTCTAAATCTGACTGCTCTATTTCAATATATAAGAACCCACACATTAAAATTAAACAGTAACAAAGAATATAATAAAACTAAAACAGATTTATTTAGAGATCAGCAAAGCGTCTTTGGTATTAATCATATCTCCTTAAAAATACAAGTAAGAGTTTTGCGCCGGGAGTCATCGGGAGTGAGATTTAAACTCCGTCACACGTGATATCATCGCATAAGTGTCATGTCATCTGATGAGAACGTTCACCTGTTTTCAGAACAAACATGTGCACTGGGTGTGTCCGTTGCCACACTGCCAGAAATACAAGTCAGATGGGTTTCTACTGTGCTGTTTATTGTGCTGAGTGAGCAAAGAGCTGCACTCATATCACAGTGCCTCCTTGTGGTGAGTCACAGCAAACACTGAAGCCTGTGAGCCTTTAACACTAGTGACCCATCGTGAGTGAGCTGAAGGAATAGGAAGAGCTGATAACGCAAGCCAACACTGGTAATGGTCCTTTACTCATAATAATCTCACAAATTAGTCTTTATATGAGGATTTGGACTTGAATCTATTAATGAAAGTGTGCAAAGTTGATAATCAACTACTTGCATCATCTTTGTAGCAGAGTGGGAGGAATTTGATGAGTCTTATGGGTGGTTTCTAGGCAGCACATATGAAGCAATTAAAAACAATTAAAACTGACTTTTCTGGATCTGCTTCTTATTTTGCTCTAAAATACTCCCAGTTTTGCCTCTTTAGGGTTCTGAAATGATTCCTTTTATATAATATGATAAGAGGAAATCTCTCTCTGATTGAACTGATCACAAGTTAAAGGCTTGAAACTCCCTGTATGAGGAAAAATTGCTTCATCTTGTGGATCACAAACAAAAAAAAAAGGATGGAAATCAATGATACAAGAGTGGTGGCATAATTTATTAGCATTATTAAAACAGGTTGAGTGAGAAGACTCCTTGTCCCTAAGGAGTGGTGTTTCACAAGTTAACAAAGACAGCAGGAGATGGCTCATCAGGCGCAAAGAATAGACACATGGAGGATTTTCCAGTCTCCTAAATGCACCAGGAGGCTTCTGGAGGAGCTTAGATTAAGAAACACAGGTGCATCCTCCTTTCATCTTTGCAGGGAGGAGCTCAGAAAGAGACTTGAGTGAGGGAACGCTTTCGCAGAACAAAAGGTACTCACAGTCGACTAAAAAAATACTCCTCCTTCTGATAATTACTAGAGTAAGACACTGAAACCCTGTGGTTTAAATAACACTGTCACACTGCAACGACATGCAACATAACCAACCAGGGAATACATGGAATCTCCTAAAGGTTGTTAACATATCACAAGTATATGTACAATTTATACATCCATAAAAACAGCATTAATGACTGACAGAGACACAGCTTACTGCACGTATAAAAGATTCCTAAAAAGTGTTGTATGATAAATAAGAACAAAAACATCTCACTGCTAGAAGCTAAATTATTGCCTAGAAATGAGTGATTAGCAATATTTTTTTTATAAAAAAGTATCTTCTAATCTAAAATAAATGGAGAAACATCCATCTCGTGCTAAAAGCATAAAGAAGAGGAGCCGATGCATAGAAACACATAATAAAATAATTCCAGTATAAGCTGATTGCTGTTTGTTGGACTTCTAGTAGACTCCAGGACTGTTACGGATCCCACAACAGAGCACCATGGTGAAGATCATCTCAAAGATCTGAAGGGGGAAAAGCAAAGAAAAGCTTCTTTCAGTATGTCTGTATTGCTGCGCTGTTATGACGGTTGACGAAAGCAGGAGTTTCAGGTAAATTTTGTCAGCGTGTGACGCTCACCATGATGACAGCAACCACCAACGCAGCCAGACCGATGAGGTAGAGCTTCTCCGAGAACAGCTCGATCAGTTTGTCATGGCAGCTCTAAAGGAGACAGAGGCAGACATGAGGACGCTGAGCCGTGATGGACGAGTTTGTGCTGCTCACGCTGCACACACACTGCAGTGGATTACATGTAATCGACAGCCGGTCCGCTGTCAAAACATGGTGCTGAATATCTGCTGCCTCTGACCGCACATTTCTGAATAATTAATTACGTAATATGACATCTGATAGCAACATAAATACAAGCTACAAATGTAAAAGGATAAAAGTATTTATCACGGTAAGTACTTCAGGTCAATACAGGACAGTACTGTACCTAGACTTATGGGTAATAAACCACCTCAGACAGTGTGCTGTTGCTGTTGCACCTCTTGCTGTTCAGAGTGTTAAATATACATGATGTAGGAGAAATAAGATTGTGCTAGTTTGGAGGTTAAATATGAACTCAGGTCAAAGTAGCTGTATTTTAATTTGAGTAAATATTCTAATTGAAAGACAGTAGCAATGATTAAAAACAGCAAGTTCACCCAGAATTGTATCTCTGCCATATTTCCTCAGACAAATACTAAACTTAAATCTTGTGAAAGCCTCTCTCCAGAGCTACTGTTTGGATATTGACACAGTGGGCTTTGTGGAAGAGGCAAGAGAGTCCAGCTGCAGTCTCAGACCTCCGTCCTCAGGCCACTGTCACCTAAGTATTATCGCCCCCCGCTGGTCGGAGTATGTATACTGTAATATGTATTACAAATCTGAAAATATATCAAGATTATTAATCATTCATATATTAATTTGCACGAGTGATTTTTCAGTTATTCCACACTACAGAGGATACAGAGGAGCTGTGAAGCTCTTTCCATTACATTGATAATTATCACTGCAATTATGTAAAACCTGTGTAAAATCAGATTTAAAAGTTGCAAATTCTAGTGTAGTCAAGCAACACTAGTTTAATAATAAAAATACAGTTAGATTAACGTCATTTACATGTGTAGTCATTTAGGAGTTTTGCTGTTTCACTTTGTTGTACGAAGAAAGCATCAGAAAACAGAAGTACAGCGATGCCATTAATGCTGCAAGGCAGTCAGAACAAACTTCTAAATCAGGATTTTGTTTATCTAAGATGAGTGAAGATTGTGGTAGACTGATAAGGTGAAATGGGTGAAAGCGTGTGAATCTTTATGTTCTTTCAGGAGAAAGTTGTGTGGTTCGAGCATTCTTAGAGGAGAACATGAAGGCCTCTTTTTAGACTAAATAAACCACAGGGATTTAAGGTTACAGCTGACAATACACTAACGGAAACAAAATTATGAATACAATATTCCAGTTTTGCACATAGATCCCCCTAAATCCTCCACACATGTCCTTTATACAAAGATTATCATAAAAACTACAAAATCTATTGATAAATACAACTAATGTTTGTTTTCCTTTTTGGCATCCACCTCAAATCTGACTTTGTATTTAAACATCACATAACTGCAACAGTAATATGTTTAGATGCTGTAACTGATCAAACTGCTTCTAAAAGGATAAAGACTGATGTCAAGTTCAAGTAGCACTTTCATAAAACTTGAAATTTATATTTTAACTACTTTCTAAAGTTGCCACTGAAACACATTTTGGATGTCAAACGAAGCCAACAAAAATATCTCTTGTCAGGCACTGGGGCCAAAATCTAAACAGCCCACTCCTGAGTGTTTATTATGAATGTTATGGAGAACTTGTATATACTTGAGATCTCAGGAAATCTTCTGGAGTCTTTGTAGGACACAAGGTGCCGGTGACTTGTTTGAAGAGAGGGGTGTCGTCTCCTTTACCACAGCAGTCGAGCTGAAGACGAAACCCAAAGCAGGAAAATGAGGTCTTTCAAAATCTAAATGTATTTCTATCCCTTATAATGACAAAACTAAACAACTGCTCTATTCTAATGGCTCATCCTTTCCTAGATTGACGTACCGTTTTGTGGAAAACATCCAGCACCTTGATGGCAGAGTCTTTGCTGGGAGACCCTGAGACATCCACGGCCTTGATGTACGCTGAGTCATAGAAATTGATTAACTCTTTGGAGATCTGTGGATAATCAGGAAGTGGGCGAATTGTTTGAGATGCACAACAACAAACACAAGAGGTTCACCGGAGCAGATGTGCAACATCAACGCAAACATCAAACATGCGGAGAGCTGTGTGTGTGTGTGTGTGTGTGTGTGTGTGTGTGTGTGTGTGTGTGTGTGTGTGTGTGTGTGTGTGTGTGTGTGTGTGTGTGTGTGTGTGTGTGTGTGTGTGTCTTACAGTGTCCTTGTTCATGAAACCCCAGATTGCTGCAGCAACTTCACAGGCGAAGAGGATGACCAAGAAGAAGAAGAACTGCAGAAAAAAATATTTTAGGATATTTATTTAAACCTCAAAGGCTCCTTAAGATAAAAAATAAATAAATCAGTTTATGTGGAAAGAGAGTTTCAGGGAGCAGAAGCAGCAAAGTGAAGAAGTGAGATACTCACCGTCCCCAGCAGGCACTGAGATTCCTGAATGGCACCGTAACATCCGACGAAGCCCACAAGCATCATCACAGCTCCGACAGCTATCAGTATGTACACACCTGTGAACACAGACAGAGTCGGAAACTGTCCGTCAAACACAACAGCTCTAGAAAACGTGGTTCACCATGACAACACTGTGTCCTCAGCACCGCTAGGGGGCAGCGGTGGCAGAGCTGCAAGTGATCCAGTCTATTGGTAATAGACTTCCTGGACGTTTCTGCTGCTTTCTCAGTAAGATGACATGACACTATTAACATCCTGAAGATAACAGCTCCCAGATCCTGTGCCAGAGAGGCGGAGGTGACTCCACACAGCTGCGAGGCGAGGAAATGCCTTCCGGACACCCCCAACCCCCACCTACCTTCCCTGCACTGACCCCTTACCCTGAGCCCTATCCTTCCCCAGGAAACAGTAGGCATCATGTGAATACACAGCACCCACCCACATAGATAGGAAAAAATTATACTCAGAGCGTGATCAATGTGTTTTTCTTAAAAAATAAACATATTTTTGGCCATTATTCATGGTGATAACGAAAGCTCTCCTTTCACTATTTATTTTATTTGGCAAACAGAAGTGTGCAACAGCCTCCAGTGAGTCCACTGCTGGAAAAAGTCAATGAATGGCAATAAAGCTCCAGTTACAGCAGAGGTCTGGTGTTATGTTTTCTGCAGCTTAAATGGAAATGCACTGTAGTGGTTCAAAAATCTCTAATGCACTCGCATTAAGAAAAGTCAAAGTATCAAAAGTAAAAGTAGTCATCATGCTGGACAGTATACTATTATATGGTACATTTACTAATGTGTGATAATATGGAAGATGCTGAAGTTGGCAAATGTAAATGTAAAATGTAAATACTTGATTTAGTGTTAGTAGGGCCCAACTAATGTGTTTTTTCAGGGCTGATACAAAGCCAATGATTAGGAATTAAGCAGACCAATTACTGAGACATTTGCAGTAAAAATTAAAATCTCAGTAACAAAATTAATCCAACCTCCAACAGAAAACTGTTGAAATGCCTTTATTTATGTCTTACATAAATCCACTTAAAATATACTTTTCTACATTTAGAGAGGCAGCTGCATCAGAGGTTAAACACTGCATTTTTAAATTAATTTATTTTTTATCATGAATCATTAAAAAAAAATCTGAAAAATGCAGAGTTTGAGATTCGATAATCAGCCAGGCCGATAATCGGTCGACTCCCAGTTGTTACTGCAGGCTCTTTAATGTACAGAAATGTATGTATATGTCAGAAACTCTGAATATGTATTGCAGAAAAATGCTTTTCTGCAGGGTAGCATAAATGATTTCTACTGCACAGTTTTTATTTCACTACACAAAAGACTACAGAGGAGCAGAAGTATAGAGCAACATCAAATGTAAAATCCTCAAGTAAGTACTATACTTCATTAGATGGAGTTATTTATTTTCCCCACATTTTAGATAATTATAGCTAAATGTTTTTCAAAAATGTGCATATCCTATACAAGCAGGTCAAAAACACTGATTCCTGTGATCGGGTCCTTTGTGTTTACTCCAGAGGGATCACAGGAAAGGCTGCTGCAGCAGAGATTAGAGGCTCTGTGGCTGCACTCGAACAGAAACTATCTGCATAAATAAAATGCTTAAAGGACAGCATCTTTTGTTTGTTTGATAATAACCTGCGGAATTCTATTCATCCACATTTTAACTATAACCGTAAACTGCAACACTAAAAATCCTTACGAGTGAAATCCTACATTTGTTTTGTACTTTATGGTTAAACCTCAAAACATTTCAAAGACTAACATCAAAGGTTTTACTGCACTATATTATTTCTCTGTTATAGCCCCAACTTACTTTTCAGAGCAGATTTTTACATAATAACCAAAACACAAGACAAGTGTATGATATGCAATGAATTGTTACATATTAAACCACCAGTTCAGTAATATTTTCCATTTCTGACACCTTACAAAAAAGCTAGTCAGGGTTCCTTGTGACGTTTCAGATCTAATCTGTTGGCGGTTGTGAAGATTTCTCCCATAGTCTTCATACTTCATTTAGAGAAACATTCGAGACCCCAAGAGGTCAAATTATTTTGCAAAGCAGTGAAGATTAGAACAGTGAAAAGACACATCAAAAATATGAACACAATAATATTAACCATTTTGTACATCACCTTTAAAAAACAAAGCTAAAAAGTTCTTTACTATAAAACAAATGCCAGAGAAGTACTGAAATTAAATCCAAACAAACAAATAGGATCCCAGACTTGTAATATAAACTAGATAAAATAGTTAAGTCAAGTCTTAAACAGCACATTCAAGGCAGCAGTTGTTGCATCAAAGCACCTTCCAGTAAAAAAGGTTATGATTGGCGTTAAGAAAGTAACCTTACAGCTGTAAATATTAGCATAATTGAATAATTTAAATATTCGAGTTTACTAAAAACCATCAAAAAATTATATAAAATACTACTTTACCTGACTATAATACATATTAAAGCTGGGACATTACAGTGTTAATACACAATTTCATAACTTCTAATAGAAAAGTTGTTGTGAGTTGAGGAATAACTATGATGAATACCCTAACTAATGTAATAATATAGCAAAGGCCTTATGGTGTTATAAATTACTGAACTTGGACTAAGTAACATAAATATTATGGCTTGACCCTACAGCATGATTATTTATGGAGATTAATCTACAGAGCTTTCACTCTACAAAACTATACATGAAACATACATATACAAATCTGTCAGCTCTTTCCTTCTCACCCAATTAATCACCACAACCTTTAGAGGGAAGCCATCTCTGAGGCTGGACTCTACAGGACTAAACTAGTATGTAACCAAGTGTGGTGGTACTTTTACTTCAGTAAAATACATGAATACGTCATCTGACATTGCCTTTAGAGAGACAGTCTGGGAACAGTCTTTTTCTGGGTTTTCTATTCCTGCACACACACACGCAAAGTCCACAGAGGCTCTAATGTAGCCTGACAGAGGAATCTGACAGTAAGAGACTCTGACTCTGTTGCTGCTGCCGTCCTCCAACACCTCACACTGTACCTCATTTATCACACACAGCCATTCCCCATCCTTACATCTACACTCTCCCTGTCTGCGCTCCACACCTCCCCCCTCTCTTTCAGGACCTGATGTTTTTGTTGTACCGAGAAACGGCTACCAGGGCCAGTAACCCGGCAATGCGGCAAAGCAGGCATTATTTCCACTGCCTTCCATTACTATGACAACACCCTTTGAGGTCTGAAGGCTATTGAGACTTTAAGGGAGACAGGCAATTTTATACCCCCGGGGAAGTTCATTTATTTCTTGTCTGCCAGTGTAATCTCCAGAGGGGGCGAAAAAGGAGGTGAAGACCAGCTAAAAGGCCTGCTTGCACTTTGCGCTTCTCATCCAGTATTTAAAAAGAAAAATGCCAGAAGCAGTGACGCCATGTCTGCGCTGTCGGAGCCTGACACCAGTAAACTGAGATGAACCCAGTCCTACTGTATGCTGGTGGATAAAAGATGAGAATTAATCATTAAAGAAGCCCCACATAATAACATTTCCTCCTGTAAGAGAAAGACGACGGAACAAAAAGGAGCCCAGAAGACATGGATCTTTGACTGACTCCCTGCAGTGTGGCAATGTTAGCCTCAAAATCATTCACAATTCAGAAATAACTCAAGCGTCACTAGTTTGAATGAACCCTTCCACATTTTGGGTAAAAAAGTTATTCACTAAATGTGATGCTGGTGCTCAGAGACAGTTAGCTTTGCTCAGTGGTGGAATGTAACTAAGTATATTTACATAAGTACTGGACTTACGTACGAATTGGACCTCCTTGTACTTTACTTGAGTCTTTTCTTTTCATGCCACTTTCGTCTTTGTAGCCCACTACATCTCATAGGGAAATACTTCATTACAATTAAAACTGCTCAGCTCAAAACACTTATAAAATACATTTTGAAATAACTGAGTCTTTCCAACAGTTTGTACAATACAACTAAAATGATTAGTTAATTAATCAGTGGGTCAAATGACATATCATTGTGACAGCAGATCTTAGTATTGTTAGAATGTATACAAACTAAACAATCAGTTGTTTAATGGAGGAAATAATCCGATGAATCCATAATGAAAATAACCGTCAGTTTAAAATGAGCTCCACCTCAGCTCACTCGAACAGTAAAATCCTGCTTTAATATACAAATACATGACTGATTATAATCTGATTATATGATATTTAATAGTGTAACAGTCACAAGGTCTGCATACAGTACTTTTAAATACTTTGAGTACATTCATTTTTTTTCATTTCAATAGCAGTTTTAAAGTGTGATATACACCTAAGTAAAGGATGTAAATACTCCCTCCACCACATTAGGACTAAAAACATGAGGAAGCAGTCAGAAGGTTACAAAATCCACAAACCAGCACCTCTAAAATCTCAAGAATTAACACGTGATGTGATTTAGTTTGTCTAACTGTACAAAATCATCTTTACACACAACAGTTTGTGAGCTTTAGATGTGTAGGAGAAAAACAAAGTGTTTTTGCTGCTAATTAACCGTAAACTATTATCTAAATTAAAGCACCTGAGAAGTTTATGGAGGAATTGTCTCTTTGGTGGAAGTACTGTCTATAAATACACAGCTGGAATGTGTCAGGGAGCCGCAAATAGATGCAGTTTCCTTGTATTGGCAGGTTTCTTAGAAGCTTGTCCTATGTTTCAATGTAAAAAAAAAACTAGACCTGAAAATCAACTATGACCTATAGATGTCAGATAAAGTGGAGTGAGAAGTGAAGAATTTGTCAGTAAATGTGCTTTGTGACTTTCTGCCCCTGATGGCTGTCTAGTGGTTCCACTCTCATACAGTAAATGGCCATAAAGTATGAAGCTGGACACAGAAACCTGCTAGAGTAACATAAAGACAATTAGCTTTTTCAGAACCATGTGTTAACTGGTGAGCTTTAAATCTGTTTATGGCCACTTTTGCAGACAAAACCAGCATAACTGTTTCCCCCTGTTTCCAGTCTTAATGCTAAGCTAAGCTAATTATCTCCTGTTTGTGATTTCACATTTATCCTACAAACATGAGAGTTGTATCAATTTTCTCATGTAAGCAAGTACATCTATAATCGTATGTTCCAGAAATGTTGAACTACATATTACTCTATGAGGAGCTGCAGCACCAACCAGACCAGACGACCGACAAACTGCCACCAATAATGATTTCAGGCACTGCTGCAGAGGTAGGAGCATGTGTATTTTCAGTCTTACATAAATACCACTTTGGTGAGCCAGCATGCTAAAAACATCCACGCCAAACTCTAATTTGAGGGATAATGTGCAGATGTACAAGCTTATTTGAATTATGCAAGGGCGTATGTTCAAGGGAGGGAAAAAAAAAAGAAACGTTCCCTTGATCTCGCCTGGGTGGGCCTCTCTTGCCGCCCTGCCTTTAAAATCACGAGTGTGCCTTTCCTCTATAAAAAGCATGGGCTCGCCTTCGCTCTGTATACTTACTGAGGAGTAAGTATGGGAGAGCAGCTGAAGCCCAAATGTAAATTAATGGGCTCACTAGAGTTCACCACCACAACAAACCCAGATGATGGACCTTTGAAACATTTAAATCATATCATGTATTGTAGGTTTTAGGGCCAATCTGTGGATGGCTGAGAGCACATGATGATAACTTAGGACTCCAGTTCGTGTCCTGGGCACAACCTGAGACGCACACACCCGCTTCTGTGATTTGGATGAAACTACAAGAGCTCTGTGAGGATACACAAAGACCTCGCTGCACCGAATTAGTGCAAAACTCCTGACAATTCCTGAGGATCAAACACTTTAAAGTGTGAGCGACAGAAGGCACATGACGGCTTTATTTGTGCACCGTGCTCACAGACCGAGGCCACATGTGTCTCAACATCTGTCTGAAGCATCTGGACGCTCTCCTCAAAGATCCCTCAAAGCTGGGATTTTTTTGTCACAAACATGTATATTTATCAGATTTAGAGATCATCTCCTACAGCGTGCGGACCTCAGTGAGAGAACGACAGCAGAGTAATAACACTGAGGTGTAGACTCTGACTGTGCGTCTCGTAAGTCGTTATGGCGGATTTACGCAGGTCCTGTTTCCTGGTCTTTTCTTAGAGAATCACTGGACGATGCGCTTGCTATTTCTGGACATCACTCACAGCTGAGACGGGTGAAAGAGTTAACTTGCATTGCTCTGTTAACGGTGAACTTTTCAACATGTGGAGAAATGAGGACAGAAACACCAAAAAGTAAGAAAGAAAGAAAAGTGTCTCAAGAAAGGTCAAAGGTGGGACACAAGACGACCACTAAGCAAATTACAAGAGGTGGATAAAAGAACATTTTCTAAAAATAGCCTTCAAGTAAATACTTATTTTGCCACAGCTACAATCCATCTTTGCTAACACTTTGACAGAAAGAAGCTAGGTGGTTGACATTTATGCTATTTTTTGAGTGCCTTCTTTGTCATACTTTGTTATGTTGTAGGATACTATGCACGCCAGTAAGAGGCTACCACAGTAGGTGCTCATTTCGCACTTGAAGCTTTGAAATCTAGTGACACAATCATGACAATTTTCTATTGTTTTCAAAAACTGAATGCTCAATTAAAAGTGATGATTGTGACGCCACTTGATTCTGAATAATCTATTTTTGCTAATGACCAATTCAAAATAAATTTTACATTAGTTCCATGTGGGGAAATAATGACTGTTTTTGTGTGATTCAAAACCTGAAGAGGAAGGTTTTGGCGTCTACTCACTGATATAGAAGGTGCCCGGTGCCTGGTGGCCTTCAAACTGAAGAATGAGGAGGTTGCTGGTTTGACTGTCATGGCGAAGCCACAGAGCCACTCCTAAGATCACACCTCCAGCCAGCTGTTCAAAAGAGAAAGAAGGTTTCAATTATTCTCTCTCTCGAGTTTCTTCACTTTGATGAAACCTGTAGGACAATCAGAGCCACTGAGGTGTTGGAAATGTTAGCATGAATATTAAAATAGGTCAGCAGTCATCAATTTTTAAGACTTTTTTAAAAAAAAGGCCTATCAAGTTTTTTTTTTCTCTCTTTTTTTTAAGCATAAAAGCAAAAGAGACAAATGTGACATCTGGCGGGGCACAAAGCCCAACTTTCAGTGTCCGGACCTTCCTGCTGATCTCTGTCTAGCTCTGCTGTGCAACAGTGACCTGTCCACTGTCCTGTGAGAGAAGAGAGGACATCCTGACACCTCGGTGACCTGCGACACAGACCATGTCCTCACAGCAGTGTTTAGAGCTAACTCATCAAACTTACTGTTCAACTTTATCTCCCTGATTTCTCCTCTATTCTGTTTCTGATAAAGCAGAAAAACCCCAACAAGTGTTATCATGTAAAAGCTGATAAAGCGTAAGCATCAAATGTAGTTGCACATTATTGTTCACATGCCAATCTCAATGTTTATATCGAGATATCTGCACTTTTTTTTTGCCCTGGCTGCACTCCATTGTTCTCAAAGTAACAGGAAACAGAATCCTTGACATGAAAAATAGCAAAACGAGGAAGAGAGGGCTTAGAGTTTTCACAATGACAGGCGAAGCAGCAAAAACAACAGAGGAAACATTCAATCAAATGCAGTGTGTCCAGGATATGGTGAGTATGTGCTCACCTAAAAAAGACGGCTGTTCTGTACAGACAAATCACATGGAAATTCACAAACCACTGATCAATTCTGCAAGGCCAAGCAGGGACCACATAAAGTGAATGACACCTCTGCAGGAAGTCTGAGGGGATGTGATGAAGCATAGAAGCCATACTGCTCCATTAGACTACTGCCTAACGCCTCTTATTACTGAAGAAACAGAAAACAAGACAAGCTTGAGAGGAGTTCAGTTTACAGGGTGAATTACAATGAATTCATACTAATAAACTACACCATCAGAAATGGTGAACTTTAGAGGTTCAAATTCAGCAATATGCTCCAGTCTGACCATGTAGAAACAAAGGAAATGTGAGGGGGAAACAGCTTCACCCTCCCCCCAAAAAACTCAGTTCAACGTGTTTTTAGGTGCTTTTAAAAAGCAAAGAACCATCCAGCAGTGAGGAACAGTTTCCCTTTTGAAAATAGCCACAGAAATCAGAGCTTTTTTGTTTGGAGTTAATTCAATGGAATGGTGGATCTGAAGCAGAAGTAATCTGCAGAAGATTAAAAAAAAAAAAGTATAATCCTAGAGAGAAGCCTGGGGAAGCCCACCCAGCCACCAGACACTTTGCACTGTGATATTAAGTGCTGATGAAGGGAAAGCTTTATGAAACTCCTGCCTGTCCAAGGTTTTGTGCACCTTGGCTGTGTGGATGAACGTTGCCCTCCTCTCTCAGACAGAGCAGCATGATTAATACAGCAGAGCAGGGCGGGAAACAGCTCCAGGGTTATATCATTTATGAACTTTAAGCTCTGAGCTACAGATGTCTGAATGAGCAGCTGTTTATCAGACAAAAGAAAGGTGAGAAATGTTAAAGAGAACAGAAAGAGGGTAGATTCAGAATCAACTTAAGAGTAAAACATGTTTAACTCACCCAGAAAATAAAATTAAAGAAGAATAACATATATTTTATGCATTTCGTGCAGCCCGCAACAGCCATGTTCTTGTCAGCTCGTCCTTTTCTGCGCAAATCAGTCTGTGAGAAAAGTCTACCTCCCGGGATCACACAGGCTCAGCCGAAGGACTCAGTTCATTCAAGCCAGTTGGGGTATAAGCGTCTATACAGCTAACTCCTCCTTTATAATCAGGAGTGAAAACCGAGACGGAGAACTGCCCACCAGCAGAGGAGGAGAGGGAACAGGGAGCTCCTCATCGGCAGGATATATGTGGGAAATGTGGCAGAGCCCAGGACCAAGAAAGAAAGAAGAGACATCTTTAAAATTAAAAATCTGCAATAGGCAACACTAAACGTAGTATATACAACATCATATTCTCTATATATTTTCTGCCTCATGTGAAAAAATGTGTAAAATAAATAATAAATCTGACGATGTTTAGAAATCCATCATCTTGGATCCGGATCAACACCAAAAACTACACACGTTCTTTACACCATTGACCAACTATCTCCAGTTTTATACGTTTTTTTCTTGTACACAATTGACACACAAATGCATGAGACAAACTTCTTCGCAACTACGCCCTCTGCTGACACATTAAACAGAGGTAGAGGCCTCATTGGCTAATTATTACCCAGCTCGAGTGGAGCACGCACAGAGTTGCGCACATATTAAACTCTCTCAGCTCTTTGTATTGAAAACATCTCTCCGTGCTGCACCTGTAGATCGTCTACAAGCAGAGTGCAGTCCGACTTCTTGCATCCGTGAATCATGAAGCCATAAGAATTTCATCGCAGTGTTTTTAATGTGATGGGTGGATCTGCGCGTTCATGTCTCCAGGGTCGCACCTTCTCCAGCCAGCTGTGCGTAAAGGTGATGAGTCCCTCCCTACCTCTGACTCCTCCAGCTGTGCCATAACCCTCCGACCGAAAGACAGAGGCAGAAAGAGAGAGAGGGCGAGAATAAAATATTAGGCAGCTGTGACTATTTCAGCAGCTGTAATTGGGGGGATTTGCCAATATATTTTATTAACAAATGCGGGGTCCTCCACTGGGCATGCTCCATCTGATCCGAGAGAGGAGCTGGGCTGAATAACAGGCAGTTTGGGCGTTTTTGTGAGGAGGTTTTGTCGCCCTCTCATTTCAGATTTTTCTTTGTTTAATGATAATAAGAGCACAAGGAAGAAGATCTGCCCTCCTTTCAGACAGACTGGGGATGTGCTCCTCTCAGCTATGCGTGCCTGACAGGGGAAAGTGTCTGTGCTGAGACAAAGAGCTGCTGTTTGGCGGCGGCGTGTCGTTGCGCGCAGAGAGGGAGAGCTGAGTGTGAAGGAGGTGAGTCTGTAGGCAGCAGCAGAAGGACTGAGCCGCCAAGAGTCTCCATCAGGCGCTGTCCGCTCAGCACCACCGCAGTCACCTTGCTGTGAAAGTCATAAACCTGCTCAGGACTGATCTGATCAATTGCCGCAACCTGGTGAAGCCAATGAGCCGGATTTATCCTGCTGCCGGGGGGAAAACTGCCAGCGTTTGTCCTTTTTATCTCGACATCTTGGATTTACCGACGATGTGACGTCCATTCTTAATGTGATGCCATTGGCTGCAATCATTTTGGATTTCGAGTCTATACCTTCCAGCGAGTCCGGCAGCTGTAAACCTTTACGATCCTCACAGTTGCATGGCAGGTGTTGGTAGAAAATACAGGGTTTTAAAAGTGGATGTAGCCTGATGCGCGTCCAACACTCCTGATTTCCTTTCACACTTGGTGAGAAACGACAGGTTGCTTTGCGCGCAGCTTTCCTTATATAATTGTTTCCTACGGTGTGATCACTTGTGTGCATGGCTGCACGCTGCGCCTAGACTTACCTTTGCGATGAAGGGAACTTATTGGAGAAATGCCTAAGGGACGCAATGGGCCTGAGCGACGACAAGGATCGCATTGTGATAAACGTGGGAGGGATCAGACATCAGACATACCGCAGCACCCTGCGCACCCTACCTGGCACCCGCTTGTCCTGGCTGGCCGAGCCTGATGCACCCAACCACTTTGACTATGATGCCAAGATCGAGGAATTTTTCTTCGACCGCCACCCTGGCGTTTTTGCACATATCCTTAATTACTACAGGACAGGTAAGCTGCACTGCCCGGCTGATGTCTGCGGGCCGCTCTATGAGGAGGAACTGGCCTTCTGGGGCATTGATGAGACAGACGTGGAGCCATGCTGCTGGATGACCTATCGCCAGCACCGGGAGGCAGAGGAGGCTCTTGATAGTTTCGGCGGGGGGGGCCTGTTAGACCTGGGGAACGACGATCAGGAGCCGGAGCAGGAGCATGCTGAGGATGATGTGGATGAAATGACTAGGAGGCTGGCGCAGGGAGACTCTCCTGACACCAGGAGTGGAAGCCTGTGGAGCCGGTGGCAGAGGCGTGTCTGGGCTCTGTTTGAGGACCCTTACTCCTCTAAATATGCAAGGGTGAGTGTCTTTTGGCATTGTTCCTCCTGTTTTACTCATAGCACTCTAAAGGCCTAATGAATTATCACACTAAGTCAAATATTCTGAAATGTTCCACTGGTGTGAATCAGTCAAAGCTGCACAAAAGAAAGATTGATGGGTCTGGGAGGTATAGAAAGGCTTTTGATGACCTTGAAATTGCTCTCCCAGGGGTCTCCATGGCAGGTCGATATGAGCGCTCAAGAAAGGAGGAGGGGGAAAAACGCAGCAGGCTCATGTGTAAAAACCATTTACATGCAAATCATCACTGCCTCCTTCCTCTGTCTTCCAGGAGAGGGTAACTCTCACAGGTCTTTGGATTGGACACAAGTGTCCCTGGGCAGGCTGGTTAAATAGGTCAGCTACACATTAGGAAACCAGATCCTTGGCACCACCAGAAGTATTGTGGCAGACATCCAGACGAAAAATTAGTTTGCTGTTGGAGGTGACATTTTTTGGTCTTTGTTATGGGCATTTTTCCATCTGGACGTAATGCCTCTCATTGGTGACGATGAAATGACTTTTACACCTTGTGATTTTTTAGTTTGACCACTGATCCCTACAAAGACCGCTGTGCTGCACGCTGCTTTAACAGCTGTGGCAGCCTGATTGCTGTAATTAGCCATTAGGCCCCATCCGGCAGGAGTAAAGTGTATTGACATGTTCCCACTCTTACAGAAAGCATTAAGGAAAGCAGCATAACCCCCCCCACACACACTAAATCTCATCGCCTTTATGCAGGAAGAAATTCTCCGAGCAGAAAACTCAGATATGTGTTGTCAAAGAGCGTGACAAAAGCAGAGCAAAGACTGACAGAACTCCACCAAGGCTGGCAAGAAGATTAATTAGAAGTGAGCTTCACAGTTAATTACAGACTGTATTCACGGTGGACACATCAGTGGAAAACCCTTGTCTCTGGATATCACTGTATGCCTGTGGTTAGCCGGCAACGGTGAGAATTAGCCAATAAGAAGTAAACAATTCGCCTGTCACGCTCCCTCTCAGGCCACACTGTTCCTAACTGTCACAAAGACACATAATTTAGCAGGCAGTTTGATAAGATGCAGCGTTTGTTTAACGGTGTGATGTTGACAGGGCTGAGCCAGCCTGGGTGTTAGGAGGCATCAGCAGTGAAAGTGGCTCATAAGAATGAGGCTTTATCACACTGGGGATTGTATGGCAGTGATGTTCAGTTTCATCTCTCTTGAAACTATCAGATGAGGTAAAGGATTTATTGTCTATTGTCTACATTCATAGTTGAGACAAAATGGTGATAAATGTTTTACAGAACTTCCTGATCGTCTTGTCCGATCAACAATCCAAAAAAACCCCAAAGAAAGTCGGTTTACAGAGACATAAAGCTAAGAAAATTAGCAGCTGGTGGTGTTACTCCAATCTGTGTTGTTTGCTGAGGTCAGTGTTTGCAGTGTGGCTGAGTTGGATTGTATTATTGTCTAAGGAGTACTTGTTATTTTGTACAGTACATACTGTGGAGGGGGTGGACAAAACAACAATATTATGCAATCCGATAAAACACCACCACTTAATAATGCCTGAAAAACTGCCACAAAGTCCGTGTTACACCACATCAACAAAAGCTGAGTATCATCAGCCTGACAAATGTATGTTTTTACATAATTTTGCATTTGATTGCTTCTTCTGTTCATACTACATTTGAATGTTTAAAAGATGGTCATTGTATACTCAGTTTGAACACCAAACCAGCCATGACCTATGTTATATTATAGTGTGTCAATTTTTGCACTTAAAAATAAAGTTTAAGTTCTAAGACCCTCACAGTAAACTGTAGTGATGTCTTTGGGCAAAGATAGCATCCCTGCTCACAGAAACACATAGTTTCCCTCTGGGCCATCATTCTAAAATGGACAGGAGGCAGACATTCATAAGCAGCAGTGATTTCCTCGACACAATGCAATGAATTGCCATTGATGAGATGTTATGATGAGGGTCTGTTTTCCATTTCATGCTGCATGCCTCCCTCCGTGACACACAGTGAATGGACTTGACTGACAAGGACGAAGTGTTTCCTATGTCCAGCGGGACACCTAGAAGACTTCAAGTCCAGACCTGCCCGTGTCCAACTTACATCCTCCCTGATGTCATTCATTACTCTTCACTGCTGCTTAGCAGCTCTGTGCATTAGTCTGAGATGTAACACACAGCCTCACTTAACAACATCTCCATGCATGAAAAAACTGCTATCGATCCAACTTTTGCAATTTATAGGCTGATTTAGTAGCTGTCTGCTCTTCCTGTCCACCATCTCTGATCTACTGAACTCACATTCCCATTGAAGATAAAGCTGTTTTTTTATAGTTTGTTATCTCATCTGAAACTACATCAAAGAGCATGAGCGGTAACACATACTGTAAGCCAGCCCAGTGAGATGAGAGGAAGATAACATGAGGACATTCAATACCCAGAGGAGAATACTGTATCTGTTACATCCATGTAGTATGCATCAGATATATCAGAACCTAAATGTGATGAAATGTGATCATCTAATCGATACACAACGATGGCTGAAGTACTCTTCTGCCATTAAGGGAAATACAGGTTTCTCATGAAAGTCTGCCCTCTGCTCAGCGAGCCTCTCAGCTTGCTGCGATTCCCAAGAGTTGATCATCTGGATAGTATGACCTTGTTTAGGAAAGGCCTTCTGTAGCAACGGTGCTGAAGGGAAGAGCCCCAGCTAAATTTAGTCAAGGGGGTTGACACTAATGTCCCATCTGTTGCTGCTGCTGGCTCTTTACAATTCTGCATGTAGCATACCCTTGAAAATGCCATGACCTTGAGACACAGCAGGGGGACATGAAGGAAGAACAGCAAGCTCGCACTGATTGCCTCTTTTACAATTAATCCTCAGAGTCGAGACACATAGAAAGCAGAGAGAGACGGGGCTGGGCTGTCAATGCCACTGTCACCGTCAAACTAGGTGCCATTGTCTGAGAAAATAGATTGAATTGCATTGTGTCTTGCTAAGAATGGCTGCAAGGCCGTCAAGCTTGATTACTCTGCATGTATTACTGTGCTCATTCTCCTCTCTGTCCTTCTCCTCTCTCTCCTCTTATTTCTTTGCCTGCACATTGTATATCTCTTGCTCAGTGGGTGGCTCTGGCCTCACTGTTCTTTATTCTGGTGTCCATCACCACCTTCTGTCTGGAGACCCATGAGGCCTTCAACCCCATCATCAACCGCACTGAGGTGGAACTGGTGGACAATGTGACAGTGGAGAACACCTACCAGGAGACTGAGACTGCAGCCTACCTCACCTACATCGAAGGCGTCTGCGTGGTGTGGTTCACTTTTGAATTTCTAATGCGAATAACTTTCTGCCCCAATAAGTTTGACTTCATTCGGAATGCCCTGAACATCATCGACTTCGTGGCCATCCTGCCCTTCTACCTAGAGGTGGGCCTCAGCGGGCTCTCCTCCAAGGCAGCTAAGGACGTCCTGGGTTTCCTGAGAGTGGTTCGTTTTGTGCGTATCCTGCGTATCTTCAAGCTGACACGTCACTTTGTTGGGCTGAGGGTGCTGGGCCACACTCTGAGGGCAAGCACCAACGAGTTCCTGCTCCTTATCATCTTCCTTGCTCTTGGTGTCCTCATCTTTGCTACTATGATCTACTACGCTGAACGAATCGGAGCTAACCCCAACGACCCACGAGCCAGCGACCACACACACTTCAAGAACATCCCGATTGGATTCTGGTGGGCTGTGGTGACCATGACAACCCTGGGCTATGGAGACATGTACCCTCAGACGACCTCCGGTATGCTGGTTGGAGCCCTGTGTGCCCTGGCAGGTGTGCTGACCATCGCCATGCCCGTCCCTGTGATTGTCAACAACTTTGGAATGTATTACTCGCTGGCCATGGCAAAACAGAAACTACCAAAGAAAAAAAACAGGCATATCCCTCGGGCACCCCAACCAGGTTCTCCTAACTTCTGCAAGACAAGCATCACCTCTCAGCATCCAAGCCCTATCCCCCATGACGATGTTTTTGAGATAAAATTTCAAGGTAAGAAACACATACGACATCCACCACAATAAACTGTTGTCTCATTACTTCTGTTGCCTGAAGCAGTCATGTCACTGAAAAGCTGTTTCACTGTGTCTGCTCCCACACTTCAATCAGCTGCTGATTCAGGAGAAAATTAAACAAATGAGTTTCCCACTGAAAACAATCAATAAAATATGTAATGAAAAGCACATTTGACTCTGGATAGGAGAATAGAGAGATTGAGGCAGACCGTGAGTAATCTTGCTATTGATTTTGCACTCCTTAATGCAGTGATTCACTCCTCCTCTCTCTTAAGACTAACTGAGAGTATGTATTTGTAATGGTAAGAACAATGTAAGTAGATGTTGAAGTCACCTGATGCCCCTCCAGTGCAAAGATATATTGACCTTTGATACGATTTGTGCTCAAACACTCATACAACAACAGAGCTTCAAACAGAGCATCCACAAAGGAGTACAAGGTAAACATTAGACAGCCACTATTATTGTGCATGTTAATCCCTATGTGCATTATAGTAGGATATATTAAAAATGTAGCGCTTAAGTGAAAAAGCTGGTATATGAATCCAGATTTCTTTGGTTTTGTTTTCTTTATGGTTTCCTTTTAAGATTCCAAGCTTAATGGTGAGGCAGCTAATGCAGCTCTGGCCAATGAAGATTGCCCTCATATAGACCAGGCCATATCTCCGGAGGAAATCTTCAGCCCCAGCGAGAGAGAGCGGCCCTGCTTCCTGGTCACGACTGCTGAACGCCCCAACCACACAGGGGGCAGAGTGAGGAGGGGTACGTACAGTAACAGCCAATCACAGGCCCCCCTGAGACACTGACACCCTGTAGACCGTAGACAGGACACGCTCCTTTTTGCCTCTTTGCTGAGCGTTACACCTCAGTTTTTCACAGGCACACACACACACAAAGCGCACACATGCATACACTTACACACAACGACAAACCTCTTATTACAACTTTCACACACTTTCACAGCAGCTGCTTCTCCTCAATCATCCTGCTGGGAATTGTATATATATATATTCCAACTCACAGAAACACATTGTTAAGGCCAAGCACAATCACCACAAATGTCGAGAATAATTGTCCACATCAACATAATATATTTTTTGATACCATGCATAATGTAATACCCCTATTTATTTACCAGTAAGAAAGCTATTTTCGAGATTTATATGATCTAGACTGTGTTGTCTTACATGCCTAAAAAAGTATTTATGTGCTACGCGTGTACCATGTATGTATATGTGTTTTAATGATAAATACCATGCGGGATCCTGACTTATGACTACATTTGCTCTTGACCATAACGGTGCATGAAATGTCTTGCTGATGGGTGCTATCAGTATGGTGAAGGAGCACAACACAAATGGAGGAAGCCGAACGTTGAATATTGTTCTTAAGATTTCAAGCCAAATTTTAATTTACTGATTTCTACTCCTTAATGAATAAAAGGGTTTAAAGCCCCTATTTTTAAAAACAATTTGATATTAATCTTCAAAACATTCCTTTAAGACAGTCCTGTAAGTCTCCAGCTGTGTGCATTAAATGGCACACAGCGTGAAATTCTACCTGTAGCTAAAAATACATTCCCTGCCTGAGGTGCCTACCTTTCTGAGTCTTTTACAGTGTTATACTCCAAACCATTCCAGTACCACCCGGTGCATGCTGTTGTACTCCTGATGCACTCAATGCATGGAGAATAATAATCTGTCTCAAGTCTGTGTTGACCTGTTTCTTTGGAGACAAAAACAAGAAAGCAACAGGTGTAGTATTACCAGTGAGGAACACCAAAACATTTTGTCATGGATTTAGTGCTGCAGTGTACTCAGAACGTTCTCTGTTTTTCAACTGAAGGTTATGAAAAGCCTTGGAGCCTTAACAGCATGTCTGGCATGAGCGGGGATGCCTCTGGAGTGTCCTCAGTGTCCGCCCTGCCCTGCAGCCCACCCTGTCTAATGCAGCACTCACATTCTCCCATCCCATCCATTATGTAGCATGGTTGAGTAGCAGACACAATGCCATTGGAAGGCCAGTCCACACTCCTTCTTATCTTTCCTGTCAAATTTTACTTTGACACTTTCCTTCGCTCCTGCATTTTTTTCTTCATTTTTATTTCTTTACTTTTCTGGAAAACTGTATCTTAACTGTGCTTATACTCAAGCTTCCCAAGTGTTCTCCTTGGGTGTGTCATCATATCCTAGACTAGAAAACATTGGCACATGCCACTCTGCATGGGTCACCTCAGTTGCAGACAAAGCACTGTTCTACTTCTACCACAGGCTAAGCCCACTCTTTTTTTCCTTGTGTTTACATCATTGCCTGTTGCTCTGTTGCTTTTGATCTCTCATACTCTTCTGCCAATAACTTTTATCTCATTTGCTTTTTACAATTTTGTGAAATAATTTTTCATAAGATGTAACCCCTGCTAACAATATGCTGGACATTAACAATACAAGGCTTTTAAACATATCCAAAAGCTGTTAAGAGAACTCCTCTTAAGTGCTTTGCACGTTGCAAAGTAGAGACGTTATCATTCTGAAAGTGCAATCCAGACAAGACTCAATGTTACCTGAGTGGCCATTAAAAGTATTTGAACATGATGTTCATGATGTCCAATGCAATATGGAGATGATGACAATTCCTATGATACCAGTGATGAATACATCTAATGTTAACAGAACTAAAACTGTCTGTTCATTTGCATGAACTGCATGAGAAATTATGTTCAACAAGAAGCTAACTGTATTGCAGTACCTGTAAGAAAAAAAAGAGAAAATTTTCTTTCAAAAGCTTCTAAAGCTTTGTCATTTTTATGCATTTTGAGACAGCTTTACAAGAGACTCAGTCATAGCAGAGATTTTTATGTAGCTGCCATTCTTTGCCTTTCCCCAAATTCATATATTTATTTTTCTTGTATTTATTTGACTGGGGCCTCCAACTAAAATAGCGTGATTTAACTTGAACAATCTGTCATAAAGCCAACTAATGCTGTTATGAGCATAAATAGTTTTTATACAGATATATTTACTGGTAGTTTTTAAACAGTATCAATAGACTGCAGCAACTTCTATTACTGCTGTGCTGCTAAATTAAGGCAGGACTCATTAATTATAAAACAACGGTGCCTTCATACCTGGTGAGGCAAAGTAAAAGTGAGTAATAAATTGACATGATATTACGTAAGTGCTCCCAGTGTAGCATCATTACACTTTATACCATGCTCATAACAGTGTAATAAAAGCTTTATTTTATAAGGTGCAACTTGTTCCTATTGCACCACCCTCGCACCCTTAATCATGGTAAAAAAAAAAAAAAAAACAACAAAAAACCCCTCTTGGTTACTGTTGTTTCACCACTGAACACAGAGTAGGATTTAGACTTTAGAGGGATAGCTAGCACCAAGCAAAAAATTAAAGAATAAAAAAGTAAGAAAATATTGACATATTAGTCCCCATCTTTTTGTATAATAAAGCACAAAATATTACTAAAGGGGACCAGGCAAATACAGAGCCAATATATATAGATATAAATATATATAACTTATGATCAACCAGAGATGTCACAATGACTTCTACAATATGTATGTCTATGATTTAAAACATCAATACTGTTACTGTTACATGTATTGATACTGTCCCAACAATTATGCACAAGTTTTTCAGGGCACTTTACCAAATTTTCTGTTGACCAATCTGAAATGTTCATTTCGAGAAGAACTTATAGTACAGTAATTATAGCAACTCATCTAAGTTTTGTTTTTATTCTGAATGAGCACAGTTTTACATTTCGAGTCATGTCTCTTGTGGTAATTAATGGACGTTCTATATTTAAAAAAAAAAACTTGTGAAGATTTGATGTGAAGAGATGCAGGTGAATTATATGCTCATGCAATTCAAGTGAGGGGGAAAAAGTTCGATACGACATAGTGTGGGATGTGGGTCTACTTGGGGAAAGGTAAATGCATGTATTTTACATTTATGCAACAGAAAAGTATTCGAATAAAATATGTAAATATAAGTCCTTGCATGAAATAAATTTTATACACAACGAGCGTTTAGACTCCGTTTTTATTCAACAGCACATGCATACATACATCTTTCCTTTCCCACTAGCTTGTGGCTAGTGTTTTCTACTGCTGTTTGACCCTCTGCCTACCTGTGTCTGGGTCAAAGAGAGCGTTAAAGAAATGAGGTGACTGTGAGAGCATGACGCAAAGTATACAAACGCATGACAATGACTGAACTACCGTACATCAACCTGTAAAACACAGCATGACCGGGCATGTTTATTAACCGACTCAGAGTCCAGCCTCTGCACACAGACAGTACATCGGTGTCTGACGCCTTGGCTAAGCATGGGAATTACATGGTAAACCCACCATTTACCATGAGGAACTAACGGAGCACATTTTCTTTACTCTCCAAGCTAGTCTCATTTCACCTCTTTCCGCACCGCAGAGGTATCCATCACCGCCATCATTTCCACCATTATACATAATTTGTGTAATAATTTATTTTTGTTATTGTTTTTTTATATGTTTATAGAGACCCAACGACAGCACCGGAGCAGACAACCAACAGAGTCAGTTTGTGTTATGAACCATGGTGTACCAACCACTATGTGTATGACCCATAATGGCCCATCACCCACCTGATAGTTCTGTAGCATTGTTGTGTGTATTAGTATTTTTCAATGGTGTGACAGTGACAACCTGTACATCACAAACTCAGCATAGATGTAGCACTGAGAAAGTTTTGTTGTCAAGCCTTATGTAGCTCAGTATGTGACTGGTTACTGTGTTGTAATTTGTGTGCCTATTTTTGGTGTGTGCCAGTGCTGTAAATACGCTTTTTGTGTGCTGAAGTTGTGTGTACCAATGTTTCTGAGTGATCATCAAATATCTGTGTGCTTCTTCTGTTGAAAGAAAAAAAAATGTTGCTCCGATCTTAATCACACCCCCTTCAGCAAAAACCTGTCACCCGTCATGTCAGCCAGACTAAACAGTTGAGAACAAGTCGATGACTTTGCACTGTCATGGTCACATCTTTGTAAACTTTTGCACTTTTTTGCACCAGTGAACTTTTAACATTCCTTTGATATGTTTTTAGGCATCAAAGAGATAACATCCACAAAAAGAAATGGGGAAAAAAAGGTCATACTTTCCACCACTCTTACCCTGTATTAATGAGGCATTAAAATGGCAAGCTGCGCTGTTAGGAACGTTAAATAATAAGTTGGTTAAACAAATCTAACGCAGGGTTATTTCGAAGGAAATAATACTGAACAATAACTGAATGTTGATCTTCATATGTAGTTGTACTTTGATGAACAAAGACAGCTTATATTTAAAAATACATTATCTCATATCACACCTTAGACATTGCTATTCATTTGTTGTACTTCTGTTTAGTATTAGTAGTTTGATTGACAATCATGTAGAATTGGATTTTTCCTATTTTTCTGGACACATGCTAATTGGTATATTAGTATGTAATACTAAGTAATGCCAAACCATTATCACCCTCATACTGGACAAGTGCCTATGTTATGTAAATTCTTCTTACCATTCAGGAGTATATACCCTAAACATCATATTGAACTAATGCTCACTTATTTTAAATTAGCTATCAGTCACTAGCCATCGAAAAGAAGCATCAGTTCAGTACTCAAAAGCACACAACAAGGACCCCTTTATGTATCAGACTCTAAAGGCAAGCAATGAGCATTACCTAGTTAAAATCAGAAAGGACAAGCACTGAGGACAAAGTACAGATTCATTGTTTGTGTGGAAAAGTTAGTGAGAAGGGACCAACTTTTTACCAAACAACTGCAAACACACTGCCAACAACTTGCCGAGATCTGCGTGCAGTCAGGTACAGCAGATGCGAATCTGCCAATAGAGCTGAGCAGGGGGGGACAGTGTGCTGGTCAATGTCCGACATGGAAGTAAATACAACTAATAATAAAACAGCGGCTGTTATCATGAAACGGAATCAATAACACAACCAAGAGGCAACTAATGTGTGCCGTTTAGTGAGATTTCAGAGTGTGTGTTTTGAACACCGTGCATTTTGTGGTTAGTTATCTCGATAAGGTGATCGTTTTTGATTGGTTTGTTGTTTAGGGATTTTTTTGTGTCTTTTTTGACCAATACAGTTCAGACTTGTACAATAAATAGTGATAAATAAAAAAAAACACAGAAATGATCGTTTTTCAGTGAGTGTTGATTTATTTTTTTTAAATTAACCCAGTTAGAAGTACTTTAACTTTCATTAATGCATAATTTTGATACCATGAAGGTTTTTCACATATAATCTGCATAAAATACAGTGACAAAATAAGAAACTCTTAAATAAAAAAGTAAATATAAGGCAGACGTGCCATTCTGAGTCTTTGCCTTTGACCAAAGTGCTGACTTGAGAAATGCAGGTGTTACCCAGGTGCTGCACTGCGGATGTCCACAGCTTATGCTTATGAATATGTAGGTTGGGACTAATGCAGTGGAAGAGTTTCTTCCCAGAGGGATTAATGGAGTACAAAAATGGTGCAAAGGACACAAACAGGACAGGGAAGAGTATGACACAGCCTGACGAACATAAATAAGTGGTGAACAGTTGTAAAACAAAACAATACTATCCTATATGTGTAAGTGATAAATCACAAGATGAGAAAGATTTTCACTATGAAGTGCAGAGATTGATTACATTGTGACACTCAAGATCACAGCAATAAACCAACTGACATGAGAAGATGGAGCTATAGCACCCGTCCAGCCCATCCCTCACATGATCCATAGTGGCTTCATTCAGGAAGACAAGTGTGGCAGGTGGACCAGCAGCCATAGGCACAGCCATGTCCTGCAAAGCCATTGGCCCTATCATGTCCATCAAAATGATGGCCTCTGTCACATGAAACATAACTCAGCCTGTGTCCAAACACACAAGAGTATTTATAACTGCGGTTTGAAGTGTGACATTTTCAAGTAGCTCAGGTAGCCTCTAAAGGGTGAAAGCTACTGCATAGATAACGGCACTTAAAATGATTAGATTTTGGCTTTACAAGCCAAAAAACAGAAATGTGTTAATTCCCCAAATCATTCTTTTTCTGCCACTTCTTCTCTGATTGTCCTGCTCAATAAATGCTGCTGCTGCTCCAACGTTACTCAAGTGGAGTCGGTGCAGAGTTTTGTCTTGAGCCAGTCGACGCTGGGCACACTGCCATGGAGTGTCCGGCTCCACAGGCAATGAGAAGAGGCTTTAGACCCGGAACGAGCTGTGGATGAAAGACGTCGCCCTGTGAACCGTCTCCACACATCCCATGTTCATTCCAGCCCCATGAGAGGAGACAGCCCCCTGAAAAGGAGAGGGGTCATGGGTCAGAGAAGCCGACAGGATAAAGACTGGGCTGCACCACTGGACAAAGTAGGCTAAAATTAGCAACCTGGAAAAGAAAGGCTGGCTAAATCCCCCTCCCACCTAAAAAAAAACTGAGTAAGCAGTCGCACAAACCGCATCTCTGTTCCCATTACTGACACTTAACCAGTAACATAGCCTCCCTGCTCTTCACAGCTGGTGAGCTTGTTGGTGGGTGTGGTCAGGTCTGCATCACCGAGGAGACACGTGCCATGGCAACACAGTTACCTAATAGGCTCCATTGCCATGGCAACAGAAGCGAGCTTGCTTTCTCAAGGGTAACACATCTTCAAGCTTTCCCCATCCTGCAGTTGTGTGCCTTTCATGCCATCTTTTCATTTATTTCATCGAGGGCTTTCTTTGTCTTTCTCTGTTTTCAGCTCCTCTCTGATTTTCAGCGGATTTGGATTCACCAATAGACACATATGCTTTCACCAGTTAACAGACCAAGATATCATGCCAGCAGCTTATGTCAATGTGACATTCTGCCAAATACAGATTATGCATTACAAACACACATGTAGGCCGTCTTTAAGATACTGCATGTATTTAGAAATGGACAGCATTTGTGTCCATCTTTTATTAAGGGTATTCAGTAAACATCCTGTATTAGTGAACTTAATATGTTGAAATGTTTTTTTCATTGGAGGAAAAAGCCTTATTTTGGTGCCGTGCTTAATTCATGGACTCACTGACTGGTGTAGAGCACATCAGTGTTTCTATAGCAACAAAGTGCCTGCAAAATATTCTGCACAACAAAAGGATAAAAATCAAGTAACTCAAACCAAAAGCCATTTCCTTGCAAACAAATCCTGCCATTTGTTTTCACATTCGCCACTTTAAAATTTCACACCTAATTAACAATACCACAGTGACACGATCTGCGGGGGCTGCCTTTTTTTAGCGCGACTTACATCATTCTGCAGGTGCAAGTTAAACCATGATCTAATCTAAGGTGCTTGTGCTTCTACAGTCCCGTTGAGTTGAAAATGTTCACATAAACAAAAATCTTTCCACAGATTGGATGAGCTGTGCCCACACAGTCTTTGGCCTATCTCCCACCTCTGACCACTGATGATGAATTTCAAACACGAGGAGCACTTCCTCAGGTGCAAATGGGTAAAGGCTGAGCAGGCAACAGATATCATAAGCAGCATGCAATGCTCTCCGTTCCTTTCCGCCTGACCTACTTCAGCACCAGAAATAGCAGCACTCAGGTCTCTGCTTCCAATCCTGTTTTGCTATTTCATTGCTCCTGCCACCACGCTTAAGACAGGAGAAGAAACAGAGGAGAGCGTGGCAGAGGAGGTTCTGGAGGTTCAGATGAGCACTCCCTTTACTGGCTCTGCTTTCTCGTCTCATAACTGAACTTTTTGAAAGTGCAGAGCAGTGCTTTGTGAGAACTGCTGCTACGACGATCATTCTAATTTCCTAATTATGATGGCATGTCCATTATCTTTATCCTAATACTTGGTCACAACATTAAAAGTTGATTGGCTTGAATGCTTGTAGAAACATCAGCGATGCTCAATGTTTCCTCTCCAATGGAACCTTGTGCTTGTATTTCAATGTTCATCTGTGGCATTTATATTCACAATGATGTAAAAAAGTGGGTCAGTGTTCAAAATTTAATGTGAAAGATTTTACTTCCAAAATGTTATACATTGCTAGTTACCGACAAAGGAAAAGTAGACTTTTGGTAAGCATGAAAAGAATAACAGCACATTTAATTTATTCATAATTTTAATGAGGAATCACAAATATTCGTATATGCCTGTCTTTGTTTCGTACTCTTTCAGGGATGTGTGTGACTGCACTGTCTATCTGCACTTCTCATGTGGATAAAGGGAAATTGTTCTCCAAACATCTGACTGGAAAAACATGCCTGCAAATGAGTGTGTGGTTAATATGGCTCCTTTACAGGCCTGTTCGGGTAATTGCTTCTGCCAATGATACTCATCTATCTATGCTGTAATTACATACTGATGCAAAGGCCACAGAGCAATGAGCTGACCTCAGAAGTCCTCTGCAGGATTAATTTTTCACACTGATATTTAACTGTAATTTATTAGACAGGTCCCTTACCAATTCTTAAATACAGAGAGGAGCATGGGTTGAAATAGTTTAGCCTCACCAATGTGTATTATCTATTTCTTTGTGTAGTCAGAGTCAGAATAATGTCAGGCCGGAGAGGGCATCTCTTGTTTCAGCCACAAGCTGACTTTCTGCATAATTCTTCATAAAAATATCTTTCTTAATGTGCCTTTCTGGTGCAATTGTGTATTATATGCATTTTGTAACATAAGAATCAGTAGAAAAGCGAAGAAAGCGTAAAGATATTTTGAGACACTCACCAACAATGGCAAGGTTATGTTCAGATCCACATGTAATCTGTAAAAATAAAGATTTGAACCATGTTTCAAATACATGTTTACAACAGACACTTTTAAGACTGTACTACTCAAGAATTGTGATGCAACATGGATACTGAGAAACTTTGTAACAAAACCTCCTCTAAAATGAAATAAAATTACATGTGTCACGATAAAGTCACCTACATTTCATTGAAAAGTGCAAATGCTGATGTTGCTATGGATTATTTCATATTTAAATACATTAGACACTACAATCTTCACAATGCAAAGCTTGAAAATGTAGCAGAGAAGCCACATCCATCATTAAAGTTAAAACCCACTGCTGAGCTTGCAGGAGAAGCTAATGCAAACGTTTCAGGATGGTTGCACAGCCATGCTTTTGCTGATCAAAACCTTTTACATTTAATGGCTTTTATATTTTTCTTCTTTCCCCTTAGTAACTCTGACAAGAAAAGCAGACACATTTAAATGCTATTTAAAAACCGGACATACTGAAGACAAAGCTGTCAATATGCCTCTTTAGATTGCCACCAGTTCCTCTCATATGCAGTCTGTCCTTAATAATACAGTCTGAACTGCTTTGATGAAGCAATTCTTGCTGTGGCAAGCAATGAATAGAAACAGATGCACTGATTCCTGAACCACTGACGGGCTGCAATTCGTTCCTCCAGTAATGTTCACGTCTCAAAAAAATGTGACAGTTTAGTATATATTTTCTCCATGGGTGTAAATGTCCACTGTTTGAACGGCTAACATGGTAGGAGGGGGCTGAGAGATTAATAGTCCACTCACCTAATTCATCTTGCCTTTTGCTTTACACACACAAGGCGGCTATGCTGTGACATACGCCAGTGTTGCTGCAATGATCTGTGCACAGTGGAACAATGATCCAGCACTTGCCCTTGCCCGTCCCTGACATCTACTTTATTGGCAGCGATGTCCTACCATACACTTGCCATTTAGACTACAGGTTAAGTGTTGCAGTTCCATGATGCTCAGCCATAACCTCCCTTATGGGAAAGCAGACCTCTGCCTTCACCAAACGTAAGTGGTCTTCTTTCTACCGGACAGTAACGACAGTGTGTTTTGCAACCCCAGATATAGGGATGCAAATCATTAAGAACAAATCTGCAGGGGCAATGTGTTCCACCCTTTTCATCTGTGGTTGCCTGCTGCCTCCTGCTGGACTGCCACTGACATTTTCAAACTCATCTCAAGGCTGACATCCACGATATTAAGAATATATTATCCAAACCAACAGCAGTAAATCTAAACAACACTTATTGCTGTTGACTGCAACATCCCGTAGGTTATTCCATCTGCAGAAGTGTCAAATACCTGTGTCGCTCCACGGAGGGCTTTAACCTCTACAGGGAGGCAGACCTCCTGGCTGCCACCTTCTGTTACAGGGCCAGCTGACTGCTGCTCCGGGTCCCGACTGGCTGTTGCTTGTCGGCCAAGTTGTCCATAATCTCCTCTGCCCCATGTGAACACTCTGCCACTCTCTGAAAAGGGTAATGACCTTATTCAGATAAGGCAACTGTCGTAAATCCTGCTAAACAGGTAAGTGGCAACAACATGATATGTGCAAGTGTTTTTTTTTGCTACCTGTTTGAGCAATAGTGTGTGTCCAGCCGCTCCATACATTTATAATTTTCTCTCCGTCCAACAGAGATCGCCTCAGAAGAGTAGCAGAAGACAGGAAACACTCTGTGGTGGTGAGCTGGCCATGCTTGTTGCTGCCCCAAAGAAACAAATCACCATCTCCTGCACACACAACAGGAGCAACATTACTCTTCGTCCAGCGCAGTGAGCAGCAGCAGAACGGCAGAACAGTAATTGAGAGGTACTGGTCAACTAATTACAGGACAGAAGGATGGCCAGACGTGATGTATGAACACAAAGTACACAACAAGTGTAAATGCATATCTGCTTTCAGATTACAGTCGATCCTATGTTTGTCCCCTGCTCTTTCCATAAGCAATTCAGAGACTTTACATGCGTATAGAGATTAACAAAACACAGTGTTATGCAAGCAAGGATCTTCCATTCTTATCTATTTTTGTCAACACTCTGGATAGTTTGTCACACCTGTAAGACACACACAGTGTACCGAGCCTGCCGCTACCAGGTGTGCTGTCGTCTGATCCAGACCTGCAACATGGACACAGACATCAGTCACATCTGCAAATTACCAGTGGCAAAATAAATAACCTAAAGCCTAAAAGACGTTGTTATCTGTAATCATTTCTGCTCAGTACAGTTGATCTTACCCGGTACTAGAGACGGCACCTTAGAGCTGAGGTGTGGTGGGACAGGGTGTGGACTGAGTGCTCTCTTAGCATGACTGAAAAGACCGGTTCCCCACTGATACACACAGCCTGAGTCTAAACACCAGACAGAAAATTAAGATTTATGACTTCATAGACAAAAGGAAAAAAACAAAAGAGGAAAGTGTATGGTGCTACCTTACCAGTAACAGCAAGCGCATGTCTAAGTCCTGCAGCTACACTCAATATTGGCTCCTTCAGACTCTAAAAACAAATGACGCAATGACATCTGAATAATCAGAGAGGATCTAACTGGGCAGTAGGTGAAATGTGGTTTGTACAGGATTAGATCGCTCCAGGCTGTATTGAACAATCATTAAAAAAAACTGTCAAGGTTGTGACTTACTTGCACCCTTGTCACATGCTCACCTCAATAACCAGTGGCTCTGCAGAGTACGTGACTTTCTGTGCAACACCCAGTTGTCCAAACGCATTGGATCCACAAGCCAGTAGCTGACCACAATCTGTCAGTAAGACGTGAAATGAAAAGAAATACCTCTTTAAATAACACACACAACTTTTAGAAAGGTGGGAGGTAGTTAATGTGGCCGCTGTCATTTACATTTTTAACATTTCTGTGCTGTGTTTTGCCCAAGTAGCTACAGCAATGCCTGCAGACTGACTGCAGATGTAGAAAAACAGAGGATAAACAATTCACCCTCTAGCTCTTTCTGGTTTTAAGACAGCTGCAGTCTTTTGGAATGTGAGTGTGATGGGAAACATTCCCCTTTTTATCACATGCACATGTCAGTGTCACCAGACAGCGCAATGCAGTTGCATGATTGCAGAGGTGGTTTTGTCAAAAACAAAGTGTTCTGACAACCTAGCTGCACATGTTGATAAAATCTAAGTTTCACTGCATTGAATGGCATTACTGGAATCCTTTTTATTCGTGTTTGTTTACACTTTATCAGGAGTGCCTTAGATTAATCAGCACTTTCTGAAAAATCATAAGCTCTGATATAAACCAGATGCAATTAAGTTGACACGGATGGTATTTGTAAGTCCAAAAGCAGCAATAACAGTCACTCCTGTCTGAAAGGCCTGTTCCTGATGTTTACTTACTGCGATCTACTGTAGTCAGATAGTCATTTCACCCTCTGTTTACACTCTGATGGTGTAATGTAAATGTCTTTTATATATATTTTTTGTATAATTTATATACGTTCATTCAAATAGTGTGTAGATAATAGCTGCTACAAAGTATTCCTTAATGGATAAAAAAAAAGTCATCCTATCCTTTTTATGATTCAGTGACCAGGAGAAGCATCTGTAGGAAATACTTTAACTATTGCATCATTAAAATGCAAGTATGCGAGTATGACTTTTTTGGTACGAAATGGCACTCAGAGCTCACCAGTGAGTAGAAGAGTAAAATCCCAACCACAGGCTGTGTGTGTGATTCTCTGATTCAAGACCGGGCAGAGTTGAAGAGTTGAAATATCTGCATTGTGACCGAGTCCCAGCTGACCTCTGTGGTTCTGGCCGCACACAAACACCTCTCCACTCTCTGTCCAGCACAAAACACACCATAAACATTTGAAAAGTTGGCTAGAAAGTGTGTAATTCAGACAGTTACTTGGAGCTTGATTTTAAAAAATAGCAACACTTGCACACTGACTTTAAACAACACATTGATTCAAACAGACAAGACACTGAGCTGTTATTTTCCAGTAAGTTTAACGTGGATAAAAACAAGCCCTGAGACTTTCTGTCTTCTACTATTTGCTGCTCGGAGTTGTGCATCAGATACACCACCAACAATTTATATATTTGGCCATAAGGAGGCGCCACTTGACCTCCGGAAGAGTCGTTCGCGTTACTGAACTCCTCTAAACTAGCATGTGGATTTGTATTAAACAGTTCAGCCTGGTAAGGAACGGTAACGTACCGGTGATAACCACGGTGTGTCCCCCGCCGCCGCTGACGGTCCGGACCGCCCTGCTCTGCAGAGCCGCGGTGTCGGCGAGCCGAGGCGCAGCCTGGTCCTCCACATGTCGCTGTCCCAGCTGGCCGTAACTGTTGGCTCCCTGACAGAAAGGACACGAATCACTGACTGAGCCCCACAGACGAACAAGTATCACCTCAGGTAACCGTCAGACACACTAACATCTCTTTATTTTCGCTGCACTTGTACCGGGAACTACTCAGTTGGTTCGCTAGTTAAGCTAATGCTAGCAAAAATGCTACATTAACGCTCCCCGTAGCCGCGACACCAAGCTGGTAGCGAGTGTTTGGTTTAAATAAACTACACGACCGGACTTAAATAAGTTAAGAACTTTAACCACGAACGAAACAAACTTACCCAAGAGTGTAAACAAAACTCCAGCCGTGAGCGCGTTTCCATGGAGCACCTATCAAGAGTCCTGTTTGCTTTACGACACTGTCGTGAAGCACAGACCTGCCGTCTGTGCGAGCTATCCTGTTAATCACCTAAATAGTTTAGAAATTTGAATTATTAGCGTTCATTTAAACACAGGACGACTTCTTTATAACTTACAGGCGCTGCTAGGACCTCTGAACATTTAAAGTTTAGCCCAGCGCACAAATCCTCACATTTTAACCTTATAATTGCACATTTTTTGAATTATTTCTCAAATAATACAGGGTGCGGGGCATTGTGCCCTAAGAAAGTAATGTTATACATTAATCACAGTGAGAATAGAACAGCTAGTTCAGTGACTCACTAACTGTGTGCCTTGAAATTAGTGTTATTTATAGGATTTATGGCTATAATGTGCTAAGGTGTGCATTGATGAAAAAAAACGATTGAGAACCACTGAGCTGGACTGGGGTTGTCACTTATAACCAGTAGTGATTATTTTTCAGGTTATCAATGCCCTTTAAAAAAATGTTTTTAAATAGTTATTTGTTTTATTTAGTAGTAATTTGGATGACCTACCATTTAAATAGTCCAGGAGAAGAGATGCAGGTGCTGCTGCGGGGAAAAAGTTCACCTATAAAGTCCCACGGCACATTACTACACATCCGTAACTGTAATCATCAGAGCAAATCCGCTACCTCTTTTGAATTTAGTAATTAAGCCTATATAAAATGAGATTTGAGTTTGTTTTTTAAAAGTAGATGTTATTGATGTAGATTTTTTACAGCAGGTCCTTCCAGTTGTAGATGTCAGAGTTATTGAAACAAATCTCTTCTTAAAGTTTTGAAATTCTCTCTGATGTTATCTTTTTATCTCTGGTTTTACTTTTTGTTGTTGTTTATTTTAACATACATTGTGATTGTCATCCACTTCTCTCTTTAGTGTTTATAAATGCATAACATTTCTTTTCATGGTTTTTATTTGCATGTATGTGTTAGAGAATATTTGACTGTTGCCTAAGGCCAAAAACACCTGAGCAAGACAAAAAAACTAAACAAAGCAAAAAACACTGGAGCTATATACACACCTAATAGCACTACTGCAGTCATAAGGCAACATAGTTTAATAATAGCACCACAAACTACAGCTTACCTTTAAATATAAACTGTCAGTTAGATGTAGAATTAAAGTCACATATTATAATATAATGACACCCATGACTGTACCCATCAATTTTCTGACCTGTCATCCTTGCATTCAAATAAAACTCTGGAATATGCACAAAGAGCTTGTTGCTAATTTAGTGTCCATAAATTTTCTTCAACAGTCACTCGATGACACTATTAATTCATTTAGGATTTTCCTGTTTCCATCTTGGAGAATCATTTGTTCCTGTTCTTGTGTTTCAAGAACAGAACTTGACTGAGATAACAAAAACTTCAACCTCAACATAACTATAACTAAGTATTCCCAGTTTTCGTTATCAGCATTCTGCATTTCTGTTATTATCAGCAGGATCATGTTCAGGATTGAGTATTTGTACCCCAATTACTGCTTTAAGGACCACAAAAAGTAGTAATTTAACAAATATATAAAACTTGACACGATATGAAGACACAATGGACAATTTTATTTTATTTTCTTTCAGTTTGATACATAGCCTACTCCTAATGTCTATATTTCTTTACAGTAGAAAAATAATGTTTTGATTTCTGGAGTACTACAATTATATTCACTGGAAGAGGAGGTATTCAAAATCATCACTGTAAAATAAATTGCGTATGTGGGCCAAATCTGTTATAATCCATCATGAAAGCAGTTTTCACTTTCATAATTTCCTTCAACAGCACACAAAAAGGAACATGATACATACACCAAAAGAATACAAACAATGAGCATTTTATACATATCGCTGAAGTGTGGAAGATTAAATGTGGAGAAGAAGAATGAAAAGAATTACAAAAAAATTCACATGATCATGTACAACAGCAGAGTTAATGATAAGGGAAGGAGATCACACACGTTCGTAACAGCCTGGGGTGTTTTTAAAGAGTACTAAAGTACCAGGAAAGCATATTAATCGTTTGCAATACATAATGCAATTGAGAAGTACAATGGAAGCAAAATAGTGCTGCAGATTAAGTAGCTCTTTGGGTTTGTGAGATTAACTGGAACTTTTGGCTAAACATACCTGTAAATATGAGCCATATGCAACGAAGACAACAGAGCATTTTTGCCAAAAAGCGGTGCACATTCATTGTACTGACAAAGGGCAACACACAAGCGACATCTCTACAACAGAGCCAGGGGCGACACAGCGAGCGTCGATGGACTGTAGGTGAATGACTTCAACTGAACTGGGGCCACTCAGACACCCAGCTGCTTGTTCAGCCGGCTGAGAGCGTCGCCGACAATGTCCAGCTCGTGCCGAAGCTCCTCCACCACGCTGTTGATGCTGGGAGTGTCTTTTAGCACGTCCACGCTCTGGGTGTAGGGGTTGTATCGGACTGTGAAGGGACGCTTAATGGTCTTGGCAAACTCCCTGAAATGAACAAAATATCATAACTAAACAATATGTACTAAACGTCTAATTAAATGTATAACAATGCAGGTTATAGATAATTTAGACCCATGCTAGGTATATCAATATATTACATCTTAAGCTAAATGATGATATGATACTGAGCATCAAGCACACCTCATCTTTACTTTGGCCTCCTCAAAGCTGTCTGAGACAAAGTAGACGTCCTGAAATGTTGTGATGATGCATTCTTGCTTGGATGTAACCTTTGGGTCGAAAGGCATTATCCTTGCATTACCAGAGAGCGCATGCTGCAAGAGAAACACATTGCAGGTGTTGAAAACATAGTCGCACACCTTTTGACCATTTGATTGAATGAGAATTCATATTTTTATGTTCCAAAAAAGAAATTAGGTAGTTTCTTATTCAAGTGTTTTACCATCAGTGTTTAAAGAAAACTCAATTAACACCAAAAAATGTAGTTCTATCTCCTTCATTAAGGCATTTTATAGGTTTTTACAGTTTTTTTTGCAATGTATTACCTAGTGCGTGATTAGTCAGTGGTCAGACTGTGTGATAACTTTCCTGCTGTGTAATCCTGTTAAAATGTATTTACCTTCAGCTCACTGATAGATGACAGCAGTCCAGCTCCGTAAGCTCGCAGGTGCCCTTCTTGTTTGCATAGGCCAAACTCCACTGTGAAGAAATAGCACTGCAACACAGGAGCAGATAAAACACAATTATTTTAGTAGGATTTTAAATATGAAATTCCTTCTTTAGATTTGATTACGTTTTCCTACAGCAGTGATACTCACTGTGGCCAGTTTCTGAACTGAGTCATCTGAGGCTCCAAGTGAAGCAAGACCGATCTCCTGAGAAAACTGGGCGAAGCTGGGCTCTGCTAGCAGCGGGACGTGACCCAGCAGCTCATGGCATGTGTCTCTTCAAAACGGAAGATAATTAAATATTAGGACAGATGGCTTTGTATTTACATCAGCATCATATATCCTAATGCAGGACTGGAAATTACTCACGGCTCTGGGGTGTATAATGGGTCGGAGCTGTGCCGCACATACTGGGTACAGTGGAAAACACGGAAGGCTAAACCAGCAAGGAAATCGCGCGGGGATAAATAACCTGCCACGGGCCTGATGGTAAATCCAGTCCGTTCTGAAAAGATGTTTGAAACATATGTGAGTAATTACATGTATTAAAGTGAAGAAAATGCCTTTGAGATAGAAGAAGAATGCTTTATTAAGGAAGTAAAAACCTACCCCTGAGGAAGCGTGAGACATCCTCCAGCTGAGGGATGTTGTCCTCCCGACATTCACAGTATTTGGACAGCAGCGGCAGGTTCTTCAAGTATTCCCGGCAGGCATGGGTGGGGTACAACTTGTTGAGCTCCCTGTACACAACACCCCAAGTCTTCACCTCCTCCTCTGTGAACTCAATACGAGGTATGGGATCCCCACTGGAACAAAACAGAAAAAAAATCTTTAAATATCAAGTAAAAATGAAGCAGATGTTCCAAATAACTATTTAAATATGCAAAAACTTACTGTTTGTAGGCCATGGCAAGATCAGCAAAGTACTTTCGCCTTTTCCGGTAGACATTATCCTTGAACCCCTGATGAAGACAAATACAGAAATATTAGAATGCTTCATATTAAAGCAGTTTGCATTTTTTAAGACCTCCAATAGGCTTATGCTTTACCGGATGATCTGCATCCAATTCGGAGCCGTACATCAGGACACGGTTAGCACACTTGTCCAAGTCGGCAATTTTCTTTGGGAACCAGGGAACATTATACATCTCTGTGAGAAGAAAAGAAAACACTTATTAACAGTTAATCAGCCCTATGATATCTGTAATACAGTGTCTGGAGGTTTTCATGCACTGATTTCTCACCTTCCTCTTGTAGACACGAGTTATCTGGAGGCTCCATGTCGACCACGTTCACATGCTTCCGAAGCAGCTGGATGATTTCATTCAGTTGTTCGTGGTTGCTGTCGCAGTCCACAAAAATTTCAAACTCAGAGCTGCGTCTTTTGGATTTTCTGGACTCTATGTGCACAAGGTTGACATGGTTTTCCTGGAAGAAACAATGACAAGAATCTTTGAAGTTCCCTACTTTATCTGTATGACAGCTGATTATGTTTAGAACAGATACTGACAAACACACTGACAATATAAGATATAAAAATAATCTTCTGTAATGCATACACTGTATTTCTAATCGGTATGAACAGGGACCAGTTGAATAATTTGGATCATACCTGGAAGAGTTTGAGTGCCTTCACAAGTCCTCCCACTTCATTCTTGAGGGAAAAGATGATTGTTGCTCTCCCTTTCTCTGATGTATTCTTCTTTTCAGTGTTTTCTTCAATTTTTGTGAAGGTTGATTTGTTTATCTGAAAATAGTAAATAAAAGATACTTAGATTTGCACCTAATAGCAAGATACCGCCATAAATTCAACAACCAACAGTGGAGGTATTCAGCCTTTATGAGCTGTTCTGATGTGGCTCATACCTGGCCTGAGACAAACGCACTTCATACACTTCTCCTTTGACTGAACCTCAATTCAGGACACGGAATGACGTGAATGCACAGCTTCTAATCACTTATGAATCACATCTTGTCTCACGAACATGCACCATTTTTAACAGGCAGTGAGGGGGAGAGTCACAGCAAGGCGAGCTTGGCAAATATTCCTTGAAGAAGAAACACCAAGGCTGTTTCTGCTGGCAAAATGAGTAATGTAAAAGCAGCAGATACAGGTACGGACAGGTTTGAGATTAGCGATCACTGCAGGCTGAAGCTGCCCTGTTGTTCCACTTCAGCACCTCGGACAGCGCTCTCACGTTGACGCGTGCCTGTGCGCGCTGCACACGCCAGGGGAAAATTAAAGTAATCCTGCATCAGATTTTAGAAGCAGGAGCTTTCAGTGGCATGCAACAACAGCAGCACTGCAAGACTAATCTGTTGGGACCCACTGCAGCGTTTTCTCTCTTCTCACATTCGTCCATTTAGACTTTACGCACAAAATTATTTGGCTACAGTTTACTTTGGAAACATGAAATATCCACAGTCTGATGGTTAAAACGCACGTACGCACCTGCAGCTGGAGTAAAGCAACACATCGCCTCAAATAATCAATTAAATTCAGTTTATTCGCTTCCTACCATATTCCGTCTTTCGAGCATCGTGTAGACCACGCGGCAGACCAGTATTCGGTGAACTCTTGTCGGTAGTATCCCTGAAAGCATTAGTGTATGGAGTCTGGATCAGGACGCTCCCCGGGGTCAACTCTTTGCGTCTCGGTTTAACGAAGATGAACTTGTCTCTGTCTCAAAGAATCGCCTTACAGCAATCTCATTTAGAGAGCGGGGAAGCCTATTATTAGCTCCCTGCACGGTGAAATCTTAGCAGACATTAGACACCGTTTAATCCTCAACAAATACTTTATCCATCAGTGTCTTGATGCCAACTTTGTAAATGTAACACAAGCAGATTTAACCCCCCCTCCCCCCCAAATGCACGAGTAAGTTTTAATCTTAAGATTTTTATTTAAAAAATGTATTTACTATTTTAATGATTGTGTTTTTTTTTAAACAGCGCAATTTGAGGTTTGAATTTAGTTTTTATAACTTTGCGGCAAATGTTTGTGCAGCCTCAACGAGAAAATAAAGTTTAAAAGTATTTAGAGTGTGCAGCGAAAAGCAAACAAAACAAAAAAAATCTGCTGGTGCCAAGAGAAAATAAAATCGTCGATTTGCACATGATTTTTCCTGATTTTCATTGCTGAACATTTTGCAGCCTTGAAATTAAAAATGCCCTGAATGCGGTTTTATAAACTGTAAAAACACATCTAAATTTATGTAGCTGGTGCAGCCCATTTATCTGCATTTCTAAAGTGTGTTACTCTCCTTTGGAGAACCTGTCTGCGTCTTTTTTCCCCCCATGCACTTTAATGGAGACATCACAGCCACTGCAGGCTCATCGGGTTATCTTTTATCTCTCCTGGATGTACAACCTGCGCAACAATGAGTCTTTTATTAACATAAATTTCGCAGGTATACCCGTTTAACCCTCTTAACTCTTTGACGCAAATTACACTATAACCAAACCGCTTAAATTAATCTGCGCTGACGACAAAGTGAAGGCTTATTGGTTAGGATGACCTGGACAGATCTCCACACCGCTGTCCAAAAATGTGCTCCTAAAATGTCACATAGAAGAAAAACCTCTTTCACTCTCTTAGTTTTTGGCGCATAGAACAATTAAAAAACAGCAGTGTCCCCATTGGATATGCGTGCGTAAAAGCGTGTGCGTAAAAGTAATAAAAGCTACATGTTCTTTCTCTTTCTGGCCTTTTTAAAAAAAATTCTTACCTCATTGTTCAGCAGTTTCTCTTCAAAACCAATGTTCATGGAGTCAAAAGATCTTCCTCTACGTGGTCCTTCGATTTTATTTGAGTACATGTTAAAGTGCAGCAGTTAAATAGGCCTTTTTTTATTCACTTCTTGCAGCTGGATTATCTAAATAACCTCCTCTTTGTGGGTTGTCTACTCGAGAGGCTGCGCGCTTTGCTATTTAACCACAGGGAGACAGAGGAGGGGGCAATAATCTCAGCCAGGACAGCAAATGGAAAAAGAGCAGCGCCGCCCACGTCATGAGGGAAAAGCGTGTCTTTTACTGCACCTAAAGGCCTCAAACAGCGTCAATGACATCAATCAGATCTTACTGAGAGAATAGAACAAACTGATTTTATTAGATACTTGAGTGTGTTTGAGAGAATCGTAAAGATGCAAGCACTGCATGGAAGTATACACAAAACAGGGAATAATGCTGTATTTTGTTCTGTCAGGTCGGACTCAAGCATTTCTCAGCTTATCCCACATATGAAAACTGCTGTTACATTCAACTTGAACACATTCATGACCTTTATAATTCACCCTAGACTCAGACTGCCTCCTGCTGTTCAGACAAGTAGTTAATTCTTCTTGTTTGTTGACACCTTGAGACAAAGGAGAGGTCACGGTTTAAGAGGATTCTAGTGTAGCCCACCCACATTCATTCTATCCAAACATGCCCCCCTTTCAAAATCCATTCCTCTGCACCGTAAGCACCTCTGTGCACATAACACACATAATCTGCATGTTTTCCCTTCTTTAACACCATGCACCTTTTAATAAGATCAAGACAATCAGTGGAAAAGGCTTCAGAGGCCACTGCAAGCAGAATCAACAGGAGGGAGCCTGACACCCAACAGACCTCATTACTTTAAACAGATAACACTGTTCCCTAAGCTTTAGTCACCTTACAAATAGGACAGGTGAGATGTCCGTCTGTCTGTCTGTCAGCCGTACTTTCAGCTCCCCACAGCAGCTCTAATGCAGTGGTACATGTGGCTGAAGCACATGCTGTTTGTCTCAGGTGGTCCTGGCCGCTGTCACTCGTGACATGGACCGATGCTTTACACAACCCAGGAGGCAGTGAAGGGAACTTCCCCTTCTCAGGAAACTGAACCCAGATCTGCTCTCAGATGTTGTGTTGGACAGTAGCATTGTCCAGCCAGAATGGCAGAGCGCTGTGAAAACAGAGCAGTTTAAAGGAGCAATTCACCACTAATTACGTGGGCATCCAGTCTGTTCTGGTGTTCATCAAGAACACATCTGGCCTTTTCCACTGGAACAGGAATCAGAGTTCTGCTGCAGGGAGCATCTTCAGTAGCGTCCACATGTAGCAGTATGCTGCTGTCATAAAGTTTCCAGCAACAGAACGTCAATGTTTGATCAGAAAAGCATGAGTGAACATGTTTACTTGACTGTTAGCTTTGGCTCCTTATCAGTTCATCCTACAAAAGGTGAGCATTTCTGCTTCACTGTCCAAACACAATAAACACTGCCAAGCAACAAAACACAACAAATGAACAATGAATGTTTTGTACATATTAGTTTTAAAAATCTACATCCCTATATTAGCATATTACATAATGATCTGTATTAGGGCTGAAACATTTATTTAATTAGTAGACTGAAATAAGAATCAGTGGCCAGCTATTTAGGATCTCAGTTACTGATGGGAACTTTTGGAAATGGCAGCATTTTAAAAGTAGAGATTTTTTTTCTGATATATTAATTAAATGTTAGATCAGTCAAGCTGTGTGAAGATGTGACCACCCCTGCATATTATTGAATAAACCGGTCTTTTATTTGGGTCATTCAAATATTACAGAGTTACAATAAAAAACGGAATAAAATTGCAGTCCTAATTATAATGCTAATAATAATATTATTCAGAATAATGATAATAATAATACAATTCAGCACAACAAATAAACAGAAGCATAGATATTTTTCTGACAGAACAAAGCAGAAACAGAGGAGAAGCAAGAAAACAAACATAGTATTATTAGTATTAGTTCAAATAGTATTATAATTCATTAATAAAAAATTGCCTAAATGGAATAAAACAATAAAATTGTTGTCTTTGTTTTATACTTTCGATTAAGCAAACCTGCTTTGTTTTCATGAAAAATAAAAATAATAACTACATAGATTAGACTATTTACCAAGAAGTGCATTTTAGATGAATTCTCCCTGTAATTTTGAGGCCATCTATTTACTCCAGAATAAATCACAGGTAATTATCCAAGCTGCTGCTGGCTGAAGACACCAATAAAGCTTTGCCAAGTATTGTGGGCCTTATAGACATGCTAACCCTATGACTAATCCTCAGAACATGCATTTGCTTCCTACCCTAATTATTGTGACTTGCTTCTTTGTCAAGAGGAGAGAAAAACAGGGACGGACAAAGCCTAATGAATGGCATCTTCATGGTATTGTTCTGGATTCACCACCTTTCATGGATCCTGTTCACTGAAGTGGGCTTCTACACAGCAGGATAAAGCACAACAAAATTCACTTAGAAATACATTTTCCCAGAAGACACTTTTCTGCTGCACGTGTGTCTTTGATCTGACAGTTCCTGGAGCATGTCTCCTTTATTTAAAGTTAGAGCACTTTAGACTTCATGTTGCATCCACTTTAGAAATAATGTCATTATTTTTCTGCAAACTGATGCCTTCTGCTAAAAATGTTAACTGCAGCAGATATAATATTATGTTGGATTTTTTTTCTATTGAAGTATGTTAAAGCAGTTAATCCTGACTCTTGTTTTCTAAAGATTCAGGTGTTTCCCAATAACACTAGTCAATCTACACAAGAATATGAATATTCTTTTCAAAATAATAAAAAAAAACACCAATCACATAAAACATGCATGAGATTGTAACTTCATTAAAATGTTTGTGCACAGAACATAAACTTTTTACGTTTTTTTTTCCTATCTGCACTCAAATGTGCAGTTAGACTCAATACTAGATCCTTGCGGCTCATGCTGACGCTCATCATGCTGTTCTGCAGTCAGATAATGAGAGTCCTCAACGCATTCACACATCCCATTACTCAAACATAACCTAGTTTTGAGGAAACCAGCCACGTGAAGGCTCCTGAACGGCTGCCGGGCCAACCAGGCGACCAAACCGTCTTCAGATGCTCAGCCGATGCTTTTTAAGGAGTAAGCCACATCTGAAAGTCATTGCACAGTGTCTCACTTCTGAGGTTTGTGACAGACATGTCTGAGTGTATTATGGCTGCACCGTGGCCAGTCTGTCCCAGTTCTGTTCACTTCAATCAGAGGGATTTACTCACAGTGTCTGAGCATCAGGCTGCAAGAGACCTCTTACTAATCTCACCCTGGCACGAAGAAGCTGCCCAACACGAGCATTAGATGTGTCAGAACTTTGAAGTGTTCTGCATCTAACTAAGCATTTGGAGGATGGAAATTTACTACAACATCAATGTGCATTCATATTTCATTCTCCACAGGGAGGTCAGAGGTCACAGTGCCAGTGGGAAGATGCCACCTGTTGATACTTCGACTCAACACTGACTTAGATTCACACTTGTTACTTTAATACATGCGTTTCCAATATGCTCAGTGTATAACAGCCACACAGCAAAGCAAAGAAGATCCTTTTATGAGGATTAACTTTAGGATCGTGGTTCAGGTCGTGGTTTTGTGTGTGCCAGCAAAAGATGCAGATATAAAGATGATGTAGAGTTGTGCCTTGTGATCTAATTTGGGATGAAACGAATGTTCGGTTTAACACAAAAATTAACAGCAACTAAACTATTGTTTTCTTTAATCTACTGTAAGTTCACCTGTTGCAGATGTAGATTTTGTAGAGATGGAAATCAAAACCACTACTCAAATTTTTCGGCATTTAAAATTGAGGCATACATTAATCAGATAGTAGTTTAGAGGTCATCCATTTAACTAGTTTAGTTTGTGACTGTTATTCTTAGTTAATCTGAAATAGCTATCGGCAATGACAGGTTCATTTGTTTTACAGTGAACATTTGTATTCCATAGAGCAGGGGTAGTCAACACGGTGCCCGCGGGCGCCTGGTTGCCCGCAGAGACCATGTGAGTTGCCCACCACACATGTTCTAAAAATAACACTAGTCACCATGAAATTCCTTATAAAAAATTATAGTTGCTGTTCTTTTTAAATCAAAAATACTTACATTAATACAGATTTTAAATTAAATATTTATTATATATATTTTTAAAAACAAAAATGTCTTGGGTGTAAATGAACTTTGACGTTGTCCGAGTCAGAGTTCACTGCGCATGTCAAACCACCACGTCACTCTGCGGAAGCGTCCGGGCGCAGACACTTTGAGAAGCTAGATGTGGTTTTTACCCCCAAAACATGACAGAGGAGTGAAAGAGAAAACACTATTTTCACGAAGACTGGGAGGAAGAGTTCTTTTTCACGACAGTGGAAGATAAATGTATGTGTCCTATTTGCGGGGCGACTATTGCGTCCGCAAAGCGGCACAATGTGGAGAGATGCTACTTTAGCCGCTACATAGCTTCCATGCTAACTAGCCACCTGCTAGCGCACATAGACTGTATGCGCAGTACGGACAGGAAAAGCCCCGGACTTAAAGGCAGCTTTGACATCTGCTATGCGGCGAAAAGTTTCTTCGTGGAGAAAAATGTACCATTAGAAAAGCTTGTTTCAGTGAGGACTGACGGGGCTCCTCCATGACGGGTCGCCATGCAGGCTTCATTGTACGATGCAGAGGTGATCCAGACTTCCCAACATTCCTACATTACCACTGCATCATTCACCAGCAGGACATATGTATGTACAAAAGTGGCCAGATTTGATCATGTGATGACTCCTGTCGTGAAGATCATAAATGGCTCCAAAGCCAAACAACCAGGACATTGAAGGTGCTGCTGGAGGAGCTGTCAGCTGAACATGGTGACCTGTTACTACACACAGAAACCCCATGGATCAACAGGGGAACAGTTTTGCAGCGTTTTTTGTCACTTTTGGCTGAAATCAAAGAGTTCATGCAGTCCAAAGGGGAAGACATCTCGCTGCTTGAGGACACTGAGTGGATTCTTGCCCTTGCATTTTTAACGGACATCACTGGGAAACTGAACCATCTGAACTGTGAGCTGCAAGGTAAAGGTAAGACATGATAAGCTCTGCAATGCCAGGCTTCCCACTAACACACATTTACAGACAAAGAAAGAAGTAACATGTTGTCATTCAAAACACTGTGCCATTACACAAAAATGTGAAAAATTATTTGTTGAAAACGTGTAATGATTTGTTGTTATGATCTGTTAAAAATGTTGCAATGCTGGTGATTAGTACTAATGTGATAGGATTCATTTCAAAATGTGAAAGAGTTGATTTTTTTCTTACATAACTGACAGTTTGTACAAACATGGGACAGAGTTTACGAATTGTTCAAAAATGTTACAAAGGTAGTGGTTTGCACAAATGAAGCATGATTTGATGACAGTTAATGGTTTCCTAAAAATGTTACAAGTGATAATTTGCACAGAAATCTAACTGGTGTGATTTTGAACAAAATGCTGCAAATATGCTGATTCATACAAAACTGCCAAAAAAGATATTTACAAAAGTTTCAGAGACGGGATACCTCTGACTTTTAAATATTGGAACAGATTTCCATATATATGTATATGTGTGTGTGTGTGTGTGTGTGTGTGTGTGTGTGTGTGTGTGTGTGTGTTTCCTACCGTCGTTGTTGTGGAAATCATTGTTAATAATTATTGTAAGGAATAATTAACATAAATGCGATCAGACAGTCTTTTTACATATTATTTTCATTATTATTATTATTGTGTAAGATGATGGCACAAGTTTGCTATTGAGGAAGTTTGTATCAAACAAGGTGCCCTTCATACTACTCAGTACCCTTGAAGTTGCTCTCAGGTTCAAAAAGGTTGGTGACCCCTGCCATAGAAGAAGGTATATATGTAAGTGTGCGTATATTTTACGTAATTAAGTTTCCGTTTTCTATCCACCTTAATAGATATAAAATAAATCATGGTTCTACTGCAGTAGGAAGCCTGGCCTCCTTTTCCAACCCTGATTGTAACACCAGTGTTTAAATTTCCAGAAATTCAAGGTCTTCGAATAGCACTTCATCAATAGAATTCCAGTCTTCCCCCTGATCCCGGGCCTTGTTTGCACAACTAACTAATCAGAACAGAGAATGGCCAGCTTACGTACACTTCCTGTGGCAGGACTGCGTCTCTTTAATTAGCTCCGATTCTTTCATTGCAGAACAAACAGCAGCATATGCCACTTGGTGACAGGCGTCAGTGTACACAAGAGCAGAGCCGAGCCGCACCCATAAACACCTGCCGCATTCAAAACAGAAATGTCGTACGTGATGGAGAAAAAGATGGAGATTAGAAAAGCTTCCCTGAAACTATGGTCCATTTCATCTGGAAACCTTCAGGCAGCTATTTTACACAGGAGTTATTTTTTGAAAAAAAAAAAGATGTTGATTCTATTTTTAATAATTTGTTGTATTAAAATGTTTGCCTTGCACAACAGGGGTTTGTTTCGCACATGTTTAATGCCTTCATATAAAGGACAACAGAAACATTCACATGCTTAAGACAGGAAAGTAGATTAATTCATCATACTTTATTGATAAAAATTCATGTATTTAGTGTTTATGTGTTTGTAAGTGTGCCTCACGAACAAGATTATTGGTGTTTCATAACCTTTCTACCTCTGCATAAATGACATTGTGTTGGCAACAGAGTGAGAAAAACAGTGCTGCGCTGCCGCTGAACTTGTCGTCTGCTTTATCATCACAATATCCTCACAGATAAGCTAGTTGAAGATGCAAAACAGGCTGTTAAGGCAAATGCAAATAGCAGCAGCACCGCATCACTTTTCTTGTGAGCAGGAAAAAGGTCAGTGTCTTTGATATTCGGGGATCACGTAAGGGGAACGTTTCATTGTGATTCTGTTGACAGGAGATAGAAAGCCAGGGAACTCAGGAAATGAGCTGAAGGGGGCTTTGATTGCACCCACTAGCATCATGTGTCTTTATTAGCCCGCCTTGACCAGGTGGTTGTGAATAGGCCAGGCCTTGGAATCAAAAGGAGAGGGAACGTGACACTGCACACGCATTCTTCATCCCTTCATTATCACGGCTGCTCACCCAGCAACCCTCCCAGAGCGGCGCTGGCGTCATTTTACACACTCGTGGGGGCTTAATCATGATAATCCGGGCTTGATAAAACTCTATATTTAAAATAGGCTTGTTATTTTTATCTTAATATGAAAGGTCAATTCATATCTCGGGGCATGAAGACAGAAGACATCTGAGCAAAATATGTGGTATGTCAAGAAAAATTTCCTCTGATATTTAATGACAGACTCTCAGAAGTTCAGGCTCCTAATCATCCTCACTGAGGTGTCCACTGAAAATGCCACAGTTTAATGTCTATTTCTTGATGCAAAGAGACATTTATTAACCCCCAAATCCCCCGATGAGCGTATAAAAAGGTTCAAAATACTTATCAATGTCAAGTAAAACGTGAAATGTAGTTTCATAGTTTTCCCAGGTTACATAACAACTCTGAGAAGATGTGATTGTTCACACAAGAAAAAAATAAAACACACTTCACTGTCAGGCAAAATGTCAGGTCATTTAAAAAGAACAGAAGATTGTGCAGGGAGAGTTAAACAGAAGGATAAATGACATTCAGCATCAGCATCAGACAGACCTGACGTGCCTCGGCGCCAGTGATGTGTATGATGCACCGGGAACAGCCTTCTGTGTTGTGTTCATGGAGTCAGATCATATCAAGCTGCCGTTAAGACTGGCAGACTGACAATGAAGTTTGGCAGGGCAGCAGGAAACATCTGGGCTTCACCCTGATCTCTGTGACATGACGCGCCTGGGAGCGAGGCCTCAAGTCAGAGCAGCCGGCAAAGTGCAAGTCACTGGCCACAAGCAACCTTGAAAGGCCAAGCATGATTGCATTGTAGCTATTTACAACACAAACAGAACATGACTCGGAAATCAAGGCATCGGTCACTTATGTGCATCACGGGTCTAGTCAAGGCTCAAAACGTGTCTAAAAATGGCACACTTTAAAAGATGTTGCTTTCCCCCCCCCCATAGGGTGACTGTCTCGCATACACTCGGAACCATCTCGGGATTTCCATTAGAAAGAGTGTTCTACATATCAATCCGAGCTTTAATTAAAAAGCTGCTATATTCAGAGAGCCTTCGTAAGCTCGCTGGAAATGCGCAGGTTGTCCAGCTCTTCTTCATGAGTGGGCGAAATGGCACATTTGGAAACCAAATGAGTTCATTGTTGCCAGGCTCAAGCCTTTCATCTAATTTTATTGTCCTTACCGAGTGACTGTCACCCTCTGGTAAACACTTGATGTGGTCATCAGCATTAGCACCATTACTCATATGTTTGAAAAGGTGACTCAATGTAATTTTGTCTAATGTAGAAATTTTCAATTAATTAAAAAAATGTGGGGATTTATATTAAAAAAAAAAATACCCTTTTGGTATCTAATGTTATAAGAAATAAACATGCTTTGTTCACGTTTGGTTAGAAATAATTTGTCAGACAAAAAAAACAGACTTTTTGGTTTTGTGGATGACAGTCTGACAGACATCTGTCTACATGAGGAAAAACGATCACGGACAAAATAATTACAGACTAAACTTATGGGGTCAATATAAAATTGCGGGACTTTTTGTAACATAGTTGACAGGCATCATAGTTGATAGTTTTCCTGTTTTCAAAACTAAAATCAACATGGCCGCCTATAACCAAACACTACATGGCATTTTTACAGAAAGATTCTTTTAAAATATTATATATATAATTGAGTAAAATTCAAATTGAAAGTTATTTATAAAGATATTGTAGTAAACCTGTTGACATGCGATAAATCTACACTTGACTCACACACTACTTTATATTAAATAACTCAAAGCCTTGGAGTCTTTTCTTCAGGAGGAAATGACATCATGTGGAGCAGGTCATGTGATCTGGAATTAACACACTTCCTTGAGAGGTGTTTTTGTAATGGGTAACTTAGTTGAAAATGATTTCTTGGACACAGATACAATTTGTTATTTTCCATATGAAATTTGATATATTGCCAAAAAAGAAATATCTGTCATGATTATCTCAACTTAACAAAAAGAACACAATCAAAACTATTTTTAAATAAGTTCATTTTATTATTGTTAAGCTGATTAGAAGATGGTTGTTCTTAAATTTGGATGGTTATTTAGTTGACATTTTGGTGATATCCAGTCATTTGTTATTAATAAGTGATTGTTTCTATAATAAATAATTATGGAATTTGTAAAGACATGATCATGATGAACATAAAAAACTGTTTTGTTTTTTTTTTACTTTTTATAAAAATATATGCAAGATAAATCCCATGGACTTTAAAAGTCCCTCAATTATATAGTGACCCAACGTCATTATCAAAGGAGTGTATATTTACAATTGCTAAATGTTCAACTCTACAGAAAAATCTGAATTTCACCTGGGTTTTACTTACATTTTAAAATAAAAAAAAAAATACATGGTTACAAGCTATTGAGGTGCCAGTTGGCTGATTTTATACAGCTTACTCTGAAAATTTATGGTGAATTTTGCTGATCAAAGTGCAGTGATAAAGTACAGCAACATGCAACTGCCACACCAGAAAAACAACTTAAGTGGAACGTCATAACAAGATGTTTCTTGTCATTAGAAAATAGAGAAAAAAGAAAAAAAAGACATCACGTCATGACACACTTTTCTAATGTACTTTTGTCCTGTTATAAGACTAAACCTGTCATTTTTAGAACAAATTGGTGCAGCTTGGGTGAGTGAGGTGTGAAGGAATATGGCTAATTTATATAATTTCATTAAGTTCTACTTCATACTTGGGTTGAGACAGGGTAAGATTCTGCTATTAAGCCCCTTTGGAAGACACTGTTACAGGTATACATAGAGAAAGAAGGAGGGGTCCGAACCTCTGGAGGTAGCGTCATTTCCCCCTGATCACCTGGAAGGGCACAGGAAGCTCCATGGATTCATGACGCATCAGCAAAATTTTACCATATCTCAAACCAAGCATGAAGTAGAATTAAATTGCATAAATAGGCCACCGTCCTCAGTTTATTAATTTTCTGCGTATCATTTTCTCATTCAAACACGAGAATTTTAATGTTCTAATAATCTAAGTAATTACGCTATGACATTTTGTGCTGTGATGAAATAAAAAGTATCATTATTACAAAAAAGGTCATTATAATGTGCTTTGTATGTCAAAATAACATCAAAGTATATTTGTAAACGTGAAAAACATACTGTTACATTGTAAAAATCACCTTGTTATAACAATAACCTTTTCACATTATAACATGATATTGATATTTTTCCTTCTGTTGGTGTGGCAGCGATAAGCTTCCATAGTAAAGACGAAGCAACTTTTTTGGGGAATGAGTGAGTCACCCCTCTATGAATTGTACATCCAGTCATGATAATAATGATACAATAAGAGTTTCCAAGCACAAATCATTTTAATAGAAGTCTGTCATCACTAAATACAAAAATAGCATTCTGAGAACAACTGAAAATTTTAAACAAAAGCACTACTTTAATTTTCCAAAGTTTAGTTGGCAGCGGCTCACAATGTGAAAACACGTGCCATTAGTGGCGGTGTCTTTCCAGTGGAAATGCAAATAGTCTGAGTTAAAACAGGGTCTTTGCAGGGGAAACACCGTCTGCTATAAAAAGCAGTGATGAGAGTCTGAATGAGTTCTGAACACTGATCTGCAGGGAACCTCAGGAAGGAAACTGTGTCCTCACCACATCTGCCAGTTGGGGATCAGCCTCTGACAACACGAGCTGCAGGTGCTGAAACTGCACAAGGGGAAGAAGGGTTGGGTGGAAACACGGTGTTTATTTTCCACAGGAGCTGGTGGTGCATGGCAGCAGTCCATCACACATCCTCATCACACATGGGCTCTAAAATAAATCTTCAAGCACTTGCTGTAGCACTAGATTCACAAGGAGCAGTTTTATATACAGTTATACTACTCATGACAAGAAATTTTAAGAGAATTAAAGGTATAATGATCTTCAAGTAATAAATGCATCTGTCTATTTTTGGAATCTTGAAAAGCTTATATGACATTTTAAACATGGTTATTCTGTGTAAAAAACACAGATACTGTATTCCATTTTACTAATATCTGAAACTCAAAACTTAAGAATCTGCTATGTGTGCCCGATAAAGAACTTTAACTGTATTCATACACTTGCTTGGAAGAATAAACTTTCTTATCCAGCTAATCATTGAAAAATATAAATGGAAAAGTACAGGTTGTTATCAGAGGGTATGTTTGAAGTGGAAACAGTCAGGATTTTATAGTGAACTCTACAGTTAAAAGCGAACAGGATTATCTTTATGGACTCCATTTATTCAGATTGTCATCAAACTGTGGCTGCACTTCATTGTCCTGTTAATAATATATAGATCTCATTCTCGAGGCCTTTTCTTTTGTAAAAGAAAACATGAAATATTTCCATTTTTATGTATATGATTTGTCTACTAGACATATACACAACACTCTTGACTCTTTAAGCAATCTGACGAAGAAAAGAGAGCCTCCAGTCATTTTCAGAGTGTCTGTTGGAGCTCCTTATTTTGACATTCGTCAGTTACACTGCAAATTATTAGTGGCTTGACAAATGATTCTGTGTCTGGTCCATCTCTTGGGAGAGTCAGGAGAATTCCTGTATGTTTAACTTCTAAAGAATAATCACTTTTAATGCTGCCTTATATTTGGGTCAATATGGTATTTGTATGTTCTTTGACAACCACTGTTCAATCATCTGTATGTGTTTGTGTGTGGCTTACTAAGTGTAGGTGAGGATTAAAGCCTTGCTCCTTAAACTCCTATAAAGAATGGGATTTTTTTTTTTACCTCATTTACTCCATTACTGAGGGAACATTTTACTTAAAACAGTATACCACTTACTGAAGTCTTAAACTTGGGGAGTAAACTGGCTGCAGCTGTGAGGCAAGTCTTCTCTGTCAGGTAGCCTTTCTTTACCAAATCTGCAACCGTGTCCTAAAGTAAACAAAAAACACTTCATCATTATCCTTTACCAGCTGCAGTAAGGAATCTCTTCAAATGATCTGAACTGTAAAAAGTGAGAAAAGCAGTTGTTATGAAATATTACCTTGGGAATGTGAATGCAGAGGTCAGCTAAAAACTCGGCTGTGATCTCTGCAAGGGTCTGGAGCTGTTCATCTTTTGTGTCTTCTTTGTTTGTCACGTCTTTGCACTCACTGTGGTACTGACACACCCGCAAGATGCTCCCAATCAGAGGCAGACCTAGACACATGACAAAGACACGTGTTTACACAAGACACAAAATGAAAATCAGTCATTCTGTAGGGTGAGTAGATATTGTCCCGTGTGTTCTATTTTCATTCTTCATGCATAATGCAACTGCACAGTATGCACATGTCCAACATGACAATGAGTTAAGCAGCTTCCATGTCTGACAAACAGCAGCACTTTAAACGTGATGTTGAACATATGACCAGGCAAGTGATGCAAGCAGACCATTAAATGTAAATCTCTCTGCTTACATCACATGCTCTGTAGATATTATGATCAGGGAAATGGGGTAGCAGTAGCTCAGAGGTTAGGGTTTTGGGCTACTCCCTTGGAAGCTCCCTTTTGGGGGACCAATAGTTCATAAAAAAATAAAATAAATTCAGTGATGACATCATCTCTGTGGTGAAACTGGTGACCCAAGAAAACTTACTTGCGTCACTTGTGCTGCTCCACTGATCCTGGCATCTATAAAGAGCCTGCAGCACTGCAAATGCCTGAACTAGAATACTCTTCTGTTCATGCAGGACAACTGGAAGATCATTTGGCTGGCAGAGGTCCTCACATACTACATCACACACAAAGTCCCATACCGCTTTGCCAGGTCCATCAGGGGCAGCTGGAAGAAACAATTAAACAACAACTTATTTGCTAAGAGCTCACATCTGTCCGCAGCTGTAGTAAACACCTTTAACTACTGCAATGTTAGGCCGACAGCCAACAACTGAAACTATAATGATTGGACTTACCAAATACCTGAATGCCCTCATCTATAGTAGTGAGGAGTTGGAGGATGTGAAGGTAAACCTCTACGCCATTTGGATTCTCTGTTCTGTGATAAAATGTTTATACTGTTAATACTGTTCATGAGGATCAGCCTGACAGTAATCAACAGGTTTGCAGTTACTGGCCACAATAATCTTGAAACTGTTACAAACATGATAACGCTCTCTCATTCAGTTTCAGATTCCCACCTCAGCTGCTTGGCTGCCTCGAGAAGACACGAGGTCACATCCAAACTGCTTTCACCATCGTCCCCCTTCTCTTCATTTGGCGGAGTTGTGATCCAGCTCTTCATCAGCTCTTCATCGAGGTCAAACAGTTTGTCAACCAGCTCTCCAACCTTCTCAAGCAGGTCCGCTGTGAAACAGTCAAGTATTTACATACAATAACAATTTTCAGCGTCAGAAATAGTTCAGATAAGCAGCGTAGGGACTTTGAGTTAATGTAAGCCATCTTGGCATGTCAAACAGTCATTTTTTTACACACATAATCAGCTTATTCTTGGCTTATTGTGGGAAAGAAATGAGTAAAAGCAAAGTACTGTTGGTAGAACTGCACATGATGAAACAAAGGCTGGAGCACACAGAAGTCTGCTGTCGTATTCGCTGAAGCCACAAGGAACAGACGTCTTTCTGAGACATGCAGGTCAGCAGCAATCTGAAAACATCATCACAAAAGATGAATATTTTTCTATAAGTTTCTCCATTTCACACATCTGCAGGAATTATAAAAATCACCTGCTTGTCTCCAGAAGGGTTGGAGGATCTCTATCTCCAAGAAGAAGCAACAGCACAGCACTGTGGACAAACAGGGAGTTACATTGGTCAGGATAAATCAGTGTAGTGTACATCTATAAAAGAACATTTACAGATGGTGACTTTTACTCACCCTAAATCTTCATTTTGGCTGAGAGTCACACAAGTTTCAGGAAAACAGGCAATGTTGCCAAGGATTCCTACACTAATTTCCTAGAGAAGACGAAAATCTTATAAATATTGCATCAGAAAATAAATACAACCTACAGGATAATATTCAAGCACAGAAACCATGAACTGAAGAAGATTTCACTCACTGTGAGACGTGGACAACGAGATTTAGCTATTACTCCAAGAAGGATATCTGTTGCTTTGAATTCCTGCAGAAAACCAGCGACATCCTACAAACAGTTGGTAATAAATAGTTAGTAAATGCATAAATTTCTCTTTTTCATTTTGTTCTACCTATCTTTGACCAATAAAAACACAGTAAAACAGATCCAATCAAACAATGAGGAACATCACATGTGGGACACAGGATAGAAACGCTACCTTATCCATTGCCATATCCCAAACTCTACACAGATCTTCCTCATCATCGTCAGAGAGCTGCATCTGACCCTCAGAGCTCTCCTCTGAATGCTCTGTGACCATCTGCAAGACACGATGATTTTCCAGACGTTACGAAATGTTATTTGTAACAGTGTGGAGCAGAGTGGACAATGTGTACTACAGCATGAAAGCCCCCATCAACTAAGCACCAACTGCAACTGAGCAACTGAAAGATGTTTTATTCAAGCTCGCTTAACTTGTGGATTCAAAATTGTTTGGTCAGAGAAGACAATTGTGTTTTTGCTGCCTGATCCATGCTACACCTGTGTTTGAAACAACTTTGGCAAAACTGTCAAACTTTTCCAGTGAGCTCAGATTACACCTAGCTGCTATTTTCCACAGAACCCATGACTTAAGTAACTCAAATCTGACATTAGCAATAACAACATACATGGATGAGACGAGTCAGGGTACTGAAAAGCCAGTGTTTGCTGTAAACAGTGTCTCCAATGGCATCCACATCTTCATCGTCTGCTCCATCAGCTGTGTCCGGGGGTGGTGATGGGTTACGGTCCATTACAGGAGAACATGAACCAGCTGAAGATGGAGATCTTTCTTGTCCCACTTGCTCAGCACCATCAGTACCACTGTCTGGAGCAACACACAGTAGTATATGTTAAAGTTGGGCAATATGACTGTAATGTGGCATGACAGGAATTGTTAGCAAAAACAGACATACACATTAAGGGTGTGCTGGGTCTCAAGGATCTTTCCATCTATACTTCAATATGTCAGAATCTGGGTTTCAAACCTGGCTTGCTGGACAGAGTGTTTACATGAGAGGCGGACAGGGGCTTGTCCGTTATTGCAGATCTTTATATTAATAATCACTTTGCATCATTTACACAATTACAAGCCAGATTTGATCATCCCTCTAGCCATTTATTCTGATATTTCCAAATGAGAGACTTTGTCAGTCATTTCATCAATTTGAATCTATGCCCAATCAACACAACTTTTATGTATTTCAGACTAGATCCCCTACTGCAAAACATTTGATTTCCCATTTTGTTGATCTTTTTCCTCCCGAAGCCCCCTCCTCTCATATTAAAGAAGCTTGGATTAATGACATTGGTGAGGACATTTCAGATGAGCTATGGTCAGTTGCTTTAGGTAGGGTGAAGAATTGCTCCATCAATGACAGACTTCAACTCATGCAGTCTAAAGTCATTCATCGCCTTCATTGTTCTAAGACCAAACTAAATAGCATATTTCCCACTGTATCTCCTGCCTGTGATTGATAGATGTAAGTCTGCCAATGGGATGCTTGGCCACCTCTTTTGGGCCTGTCCTAAGCTCAGGATTTTTTGGGATAGTATTTTTCATTTTTATAGTGACGTATATAATAGGCAGCTGTTCCCTAATGATCTATCTGTGATAATTGGCTGTTCTGAAGATACTCTGATGTGTCATCTAGCAGGAATGGAGGGCACCCTAACCCACTTCTTCTAAAAGGTGGTTAAATGACATGGTTTCATGTATCAACCCTGAAGAAGTTCGTTACACTGGCTGGTGCCCAGCCTGTGTTTCTTGAGGTCTGGGGACCTTTCATAGAACATATCAGGAAAGACAGACCTTTGCCTCTGACCTGATTCATTTGTTATAGAAATTGTGCCTGATGTGTGACTATCTTGCTCTGGTCTACGTGGACTGTACTCTCCCTCCCTGCCAGTTTATTACACAAAGCCTAAACTAATGTGGAAAAATAGATTGGCCCTGCTATAACTCTTATCTTCATGTGGGTTATAAAATTCAGATTCAACTGTTGAATTGCATAGGAAGTAAAATGTTCTGTTAACTCCATTTACGTGATAGCTTTAGGTCCAGCTAAATATCACAAACAAAAAAGCTGTTTGAGGTGTAGCTCCACTATAGTAACTGGATGTATATGGCAAAATGACCCGCTTTAGCACGTCTTAATTTAATATTTACAACAATGAGCAAGGCTTTCTATAAACTGAAAGGGCTCAGATATTTTGCCACACAACCTCGGTTAACAATGACACCGACAGAGCAGCATTACTATACACACATATACACGTGTGTGTCTAGGAGTCTAAACTCTGTAGCACAGTCAGTACGTGTAACGTTCACCAGTTAAGCTAGCAGCGGTACATCGTTAAGGTCGGTTTGCTAACTAACGTGAGCTCTCACACATTAATTTCTTCAGGTTCACAAGTACTCACCCATAGTGACCACTCTGGACGACCGTAACTAGTTGGTAAATATCCGCTGCAATACCATGGGGTAGTTTAAACTTTTCAACCAGTGCACAATAATATTTCAAACAGCCTCCATTTAGCAGGAGGTCCCGTCTGCGCATGCGTGGAACGAGTAAACACGCTGCGCAGTCGCCTGTTAAACTGAATATCGCCCTCTGTAGTGCGCATGCGGAATAACAGTTGAAGAGAGAACTGAATTAAATCTAGAAGAATGCATATCTTAACTCATGTGTTTATGTGTTATAGTTTAACCTGAAAAATAAATGTTAGCTATTATTAACCATTTATTAGATTTTTAAAACTTAAATTTAGCCTTCATTATGAATATTTTGCACATTTAAAAACTGTGCGATACCAATTTTTCTACAAGAATCTGTGCAATATAGATCAAATCTGTGTCACATTAGTACTTCTCCATCAGCCGTTCTACCCATGAAAAAATGTGTGCAATACCACTATGTATATTTTCCACATCCAGAGGAATTTTGGAAGAACCAGTGCATTTCAATATTTCTTTGTTCATTTTTATTTTACTCCCAGTGTTTCTTAAATATTTGCATTTATCCCCCTTTGCTTTAACACTGCAAATGTCCCTACTGTTTGATTAAGAAAGGCCAGTTGTATTTAATCAAGAAGTCCATTAAGATCAAGATTTCTTTGTCAGGGGATACTTGAACTCATCTTGCATTAATCGATTAGAGACACTGTTAGGATCTTACAACATTGGAAGCTTAGCACAGCCTAAAAATCTTTAAAATTTAACCTGATAATTGCACCATTTCCAAGATTTTTAACAGTAAAATGAAAATATAAACTGTGCTCTAGGTGAAGTAAGGTCCTCTAACTTTCTTTCTGTTTCTAGTGCAGGATAGCTAGAGCAGTGGTTCTTGAACTGTGTGACTTGCAATTAGTCCTATTTATGATTTGCACAACTATAATTATATATAAAGGAGTGTCTGGTGAGAAAAAAGGTTTAATAACCACTGAGCAAGCAATTACAGCTACCAGCTGAAGTGAGGTTGTTATATCTTATAGTTTATTACTTGTAATTTTATGTTTATTAATGCTCTTATTTCATAGTAATTTGAATGACTGGCCTGTTATATTGGCCAGACGAAGTGGTGTTGTTGGTGAGGAGATAAAGTTCACCCAAAAAGTCCCATAACACAATATTACAAATAAATAATATCAGAGCAAATCTGCTGCCTCAAGGTGCTAGATAAAAGTTACTCACAAACTGATTTCATGAAAGCTATTTGAATTATGATTTGAGTTTCTTCTGTAAAAGTAGGCATTATAAATGGGGTTTTTTCAGCATGTAGGTCTCTATATCATCTTAAAAGTCTTTTCACAAAGCTTTCCTTTATGTCAAGGTCTTATTGTAGTTACATTATACTTGCCTTCTTCATCATTCAGTGTCAATAAATACTTTATTTGTTACATATGTATCAGAGGGTAGTACTATGAAAACATTTCTCTAATGCCTTTAGAATTTCAAAAAATTCAAATTCAACAATATTGAAATGGGACCTATAATTGGTGTTGATTTAATTTAACCGTTCTGACTGAAAGCAACAAACATGTTTCTGTTGTAGCTACTTATTAATAACAGTTTTACTTAAAAACAACTCAACAGCCAGCACATTCATCAGGCAAATATTAATTTGATTAAATTCAGTTCTTGAGTATGAATTGCACTTTACAGGCAATATAAAACCAGTCTAATAATTTATAGTGTAAAATATGCTTCAAAGCTTAAATGAATGTAGAAAAAACACTGCCGCAAATTTCTGTCTATTTGTCTGGGTTGTTTGTGGAAATTAAAGCCTGTGTTGTACTCTGACACGCAATCCATCTTATGGGAAATGTAAACGTGTTGGATGTTAACTAGTAATATGTTAACAAGGATTGCAAATTCTGAAAAGTTCCGCCTCTAATCAAACCTGCTAGAGATAATTTGGTGAGTGCACTATCCTCCCTGGATCAACACAGTATACAGTCTTAGACAGGAAGAACTACAGAGCCTCCTCATTGTGCAGCTGTCCTGCTGAGGGAGTGGTATGAAGCCCTGTTTGCACTTGGAGGTGCTTTGACTGGATAGCTGTGTGAGAACATGCAAAATAACCTCATATTTGTTCAAAAGATATAATCACAGTCGGTAAAAATACTTATCATGCTAAATGTATGGAATGGGATTTCAAAGAATCACTCCACCAGTTTGAGGAGTCAACATCCTCTGAAGTTGTGTAACTGCTGTGACACTGCAATTGCTGTTAAAAGAGTTTCAGGTGTTAAACTGGAGGTTAAATACAAGGTCACTGTTGGCACAACACAAACGGGCTGTCATGACTTCGTCTGGGAGTCAGAAAGTTTCTCTCTTGCATGTTAACGTGACACTGCAGTCAGAGGATGACGCTCATCAAGGATGTTGCACAGTCAGTTCATTTGCACATCCTGTGCTATTCATGATCCACATGCAATTTAGATAATGCAGCATATCTTCTGAACACATTAAGCAAATATTAACTTTAGGCTCTATCATTTTATGATATATTTTGAGTATGGGTTTCAGTATTGATTAAAGGTGTTCTGGTTTTATTTGAGCAAGGTTTTAGTTTTGTTTTTGATATTTCACAAATCCCTAAAACATAATTTTACCCCGACAACCACAAAAAGAGAAAAAAAAGGATAATGATGATGATGATCTAAGGGTTAAGTATTAATCAAGAACTACAACAAGTCTCACCTTTACTACATGTTATACACTCTCAAATAAAGGCACATTAAAATGACAGAAACTACATGAAGCAAACACACAACAAACAAATTCAAAGTTACAATCTTAATATCTTGTTAGAAGATGTACAGAAAATATGCATAAACATTTGTCGGACATAAATCTTTTTTCTATTGAGTGGACAGCTGCCTCGGTTGAATGTTTATACGAACACAAAGATTGTGTCCTCTATACTAAAAATGTTCTTTAGATTCTAGAGTAATTAACATTCTCCTCCTTCATCCTCATGGTTTACTTTTCCAGTTAAAAATTGGGGCTTTTATTTACACCAAGCTTATAAAACACATGTTTTTAAATTGCATTAGCTTATTTTTCAATTTGACAACACTTCTGGAAAACATTCTTCAATTCTACATTTTCATTCTCTGATAATCTCCTGTCATATTTGTGAGTTAAACTCCTATAAAATATATTCTATTGATTATTGTCTGTTCTATTATTGACTGTTCATTTTTGTTAACCACAATATCTTTTCTATATTTTTACATTATTTCTGTATTTCTCCACGATGCTGCAAACTTCACGAGTTCATGGTGTAGCATCTAATTAACACTCAAAAAAAAACGGTATGAATGATTAGTTTATGATGATTCATTTTTATCAAGCGGTTATTAGAAATTGACATGAAACATTATGTATAGATTCTTGCTGACTGTGTTGTTTATAATCTTGGTTTCTGTTTAGGGCAGTTCCTTCAAGATGTCTTTATTTAAATAATTTGAAACTTCCCTGTTAGCATCCTTGTTTTCTGTGTAAACACTTAAAGTAGCTCCACAGCACGTCTAGTGGTCAAAAAACTCCCTGTGTTGCCTTTAATTTGTGTTCAATTAGCTTTAATGGGTGTGTGAAAAAAAAAAACATAAACAGACTAATGTTACTGATAATTGTGCCTTCTTTAAAATAGGTTAATTTTTTGGTTTCAGCAGGCAATGGTGGCTACTAGTGTAAAACATCAGACTTTTTTAATGGACTGTATAGCTTTAGATAGTCACCCACAGATTTATACCAATTTCAACATTTCCTGAGTTTCATCCGGATATTAAATGGTCAGAATAATAAAAATAGTCCCCCCAAAGATACAAAAAACTTACAAAATACATTCAGACTGATTATGTTTTTACCTTAAATTCCTTAGTTTGTGTTTTAAACTTCACTCAGCACTGAAAATCGCAGACCTGCTAATTCATTCCTCACAATAAGCTACATGACAGAAGTATTAAAGGACCAGCATAAGCTGCCAAAAAATTCAAATAATTTTGCAAATCTTGTACTAGTAAACAGATTATTACAACTTTTCAGTGTTGTGTTGTCATACAAGAATGTAATTTGGGTGGAATGTAACTTCCCTGGAAAAGAACAAGATCTTTTGTGGAACCACGGATGGGGTGATGTTTGTCAAAGAGCTACCTGCCTGTTAAAAAGTAAAGCAGATGGCAGACAGGGAGATGCAGGTTTTGTTTAAAGTAATGCTTTGGATCACACAGGTTTGAGGTCGCTGTTGGTTGGTATTAAAGTCATTCTCTCATGAGATCTCTACTTTCATTGCAGTTCTAGAACTGCAACATTGGCATCATTGGCAGGGCCTCAGTCTTTATATGAAACATTTTTGTAATTTGTTATTATTATTGTATTGTGTATCGTTATCATGTATTGGTGATACGAGCAGCACCGGTCGATCTTGTTTACCCCTGTGACACTGACTGATTAGAAATGTCTCTCTCTTTATCAAAGAATGAGTTTAATATGGACAAACACACACAATAGTTTTTATTGCTTCCCGTTCTTCTAGAAATAAAGATTCTTATTTGTAGTGCCAAAGTATCTGTTCAATAAAGACATAAGGAGGATGTAAGAGTCACTTATATGGGACTTGTGAAAGGCGTCAGACATCCATTGAGCACATGTTTGCCATGTCTTGGCAATAAAACCTCAGGTCCCACTCAGACGGAGGGGTGTGAACAAAAAAATGTGCAATCTCAATATAAAAGGCCATCAAGCTGAGTGTCACTATTACCTGCTTTGGTGACGGGAAGCCCACAGTGGCAACGATGAGGTGGAGATCTGTGTGGTTGTGTTTTCTGGCTTTGTCTGTCACCAATGTCATCGAGGTCCAAGCCAGACTGGGTGAGACTCCGACTGTTTTGGGTGTTATACATTTTTTTCAGAACTTTAATGGTGTAAATAAATTTGGCTGCTTAAGAGGATGAAAAATCCTGTCTCAATATGAGTTTTTTAGTGACTTCAACTTGTATCTGTGTAAATGTTTTCCAGTCCACAACCATGTCAGCAGCATCTGCAGCACCTGGGGCAGAGAGCACTTCAAGACATTTGATGGTGATGTGTACCAGTTTCCTGGTACATGTGAGTACAACCTGGTCTCCGACTGCCACGAGTCCTACCAGGAGTTCTCTGTGCACGTGAAGAGGACAGAAAACGATGGAAACCCTACAGTCAGTTACGTGGTGGTCACCATCAATGACCTGTCGTTCCACCTCAGCAAGACTTCAATCACAGAAAATGACGTGCCGTAAGTGAAAAAACGACATATAGCCTGTGAAAGTAGCTGATATTTGTGCTTTATAATTAAAAACACATTGGTTTTGTTTCTAGTGTCAACTTGCCATATTACAAGGCAGGAGTGCAAGTGGAAAAAAATGCAGTTTACATCAAGCTCCAGTCCAAAGTTGGCATCACTGTCATGTGGAACGGTGACGATGCAGTCATGGTAAAAACTGTATTATGATGATCATTTAGACTGCTTCATATTGTGTGTTTCCTGAATGTGACACTAGAACACACACACAGATGCAGTCATATTTATGTATTTATTCATGTGGATGATATTTGAATTGATTCCACAGGATTCTTGGGACAAAAACTATATTCAGAAGAAATTATACAATAGTTATCAGTATACACCACCGGAATACTTATTTTACTTTTAGAATACATTCATCGCGTTTTGTGTTTGCTTTTTACATACTTTAAGTGTACATGGTGTATTTAAAATACTTTCTGTGCATTTTAGGTGGAACTTGACCATGAATATGCTAGTCTTACTTGTGGACTTTGTGGAGACTTCAATGGTGTTTCAGTCTACGATGAGTTCATTCATAATGGTATATCTGCAAATTCACTCTGTATTTATTCACGTAATCTGCTACATTTAGCTTTTGGCACTAAGAATGTCAAGTCAAGTCACTTTTATTTGTCTGTAAAGATGTAAAAGAAGTTGACCTAAAGAACTTTCTGTGTTTAAAAAAAAAAAAGGATTAACAATACAAATGTACATGACTGAAAGTGTAAAAAATGTAATCATATGCAGGTCGCAAAATCAGCCCCATTGAGTTTGGCAACAAACACAAAGTCCATCGCTCAAATGACGATTGTGAGGACCCTTATGAAGAGGAGGATGAATCACTGGAGTCTGTTTCTGAGTCATGCAAGGAGTTTGTGAGTTTATTATCCAGCTGGCTAATAGAGATGTAATGATATGTAGTACAGCAGAGTCACCTCTGTAACCTCTGTTACCTGACACTTTTGTCCCTTTCAGCAAACCATCTGTGAGGAGAAGCTGCGTTCAGAGTCCTGGAGCTCCTGCACCAAACTGATCAACCCTGCACCGTACATCCAGGCCTGTGTGCAGGACATGTGCAGCTGCACCAACAGCTCAGAAGACTTCTGTGTCTGCAGCACACTTTCTGAGTTCTCCCGACAGTGTTCTCATGCAGAAGGAGAACCTCCCAGCTGGAGAACGCCTCAGTTCTGTGGTAACGTTTCCTGTTCTCTTTCTGTTGGATTATCATCTTTGTGATTTAGACATTATGGGATGGAGAGAGAATTACAGCATTGAAACTGGCTCAGTTACAATAAAAGGTTGAGTTGTACCATGTATCTTCACAGCTAAACAGTGCCCGTTCAACATGGTTTATGAAGAGAGCGGTTCTCCTTGCATGGACACCTGCACACATCAAGACACAAGTTCACTGTGTGAGGAACACAAAATGGACGGCTGCTTCTGTCCTCCTGGTTAGAGATCTTCACATCTGAGCAACTGTTTACATAAAACACTTATTGTAGTTTCACTCATAATTACCTTCATATGTAACTGTCCACTTCAGGAACTGTGTTTGATGATATTTCCATGAGGGGGTGCATTGCTCAGTCTGAATGTCAGTGCAAGCACAGCAAAGTCTATAACTCTGGGGAGATTTACCAACAGGACCGAGAGAAATGGTAGGTCAAATGTTTTATAATATAGACAGAATGTTTTATTTGAGTGTGGTGTTTTTTCATCTTAAATCATTTGGGTTTTTCAGCACATGCCTTGAGGGCCGATGGGCTTGTGAGATTCTTCAAACTCCTGCTACGTGTGCCGTTGAAGAGGGTTCACATGTAACTACCTTTGATGGGAAAACTTACACCTTCCATGGAGAGTGTTACTACACTCTGGCCAAAGTGGAAAGCAAGGTGAGCGCGTTTTAGCTTTGTACAGTTCAATGGCAGACGATACGCAACCAAGCGATGAAATAAGTACTTTATTTTTCATTTAATTGTACTCACACTATGTATATCTCAGGATGCTACAAGCCCAAAGTTTACCATCCTGGTCCAACTGGTGCCTTGTGCAAACCAAGAGTTTGACACTTGTCTGAAGAATGTTAAAATCCTGCTAAACAACGACAAAAACAATGTAAGTTAAATGCTAAAGTCATTATATTAATTGACACTGTTTATGGAAACACAACACTAATGACTGATTCTGTTTTTATTCAGGTGTTAACATTCACTTCTGATGGCACAGTAAAGCAGAACATGCAGACCATCAGTTTGCCGTACCACACAGGTACGACCGACAAATGGAAACTCTGAATGAAATATACTACTGTCAGCTTTCATTTAGGCTGTGAGAACAGGAGATGAACTCACTGATGTGTTAATTCTCTTTATTCAAAGGAGACATCAGCATATTCCATGCCTCATCCTTTCACATCTTGCTCCAGACCAGTTTCGGGTTACAGATTCAGATCCAGCATGTGCCTCTCATGCAAGTCTATGTCAGCCTGGAACAGAGCTACAGAGCAAAGACTCGTGGTGAGTTTTACATTTGGTGTAACATTAAGGAATATTACATCTCAAATCATCTCTGATTTCCTTAAAACTTGTACTATGCACATTTCAAATGGTTGATGAAATTTTAGACTGAAATTTTTAGACTAATAGATTAATTTTAGACACAGTTTATACTCTCTTGTATTGTTCAAAAATAAAACACCTGCAATACTTGTAATCATCATTTCTTATAGTATTTTCTGTAAAACAGTCTGTGATTCTAGGGACAGCACATGTTGGTCCCACAGGGCAGCAGGTCTATGCTATATCTGGGCCAAGAACACCAGGTTACTTAGCCTAAATGAGATTCCTCCATAATGTGGCTGAGAGATGAGGAAGGACCTGATCAGGATGCTTCCTGGGTGACTTCAACTGAAGGGTTTTCTGACATGTTCAGCTGATATTAGACGTCAGAGTAGACTCAGAACATGCATGAGAGCTAATATGTTTCATCTGAATTGGGAATGCCACAAAATCCCCCATGAGGAGCTGGAAAACACTGGTTTGTGGAGGGACATGTGGAGTAGCTTGCTTAGTGTGTTGTTGAGACTCTGGATAAGCAGCAGAAAATGAATGGATTTTTCATTTATTACAGAAAATGCTGACCACCAGAAAATTTCAATCTTTGGCTGTTACTTCCGTTGTCTTCTCACCCCCCTGAATCCCACCCAATTAACAAAACATAAGTTTGATTTCAGTCAATAATTGGTTATCTATAGAAATGCTTACATGATGATTTCTGTTTTATTCAGATTTCCTTCTGAAATATTTGATTTCTTCAGGTCTATGTGGGAACTACAACATGGTCCTGTCTGATGACATGAAGACTCCTCAAGGGATCATTGAGGGAACTGCAGCAACTTTTAGTAACTCTTGGAAGGCAAACCTCGTGTGCCAAGACAGAGAGGAGCGACTGGATGACCCCTGTTCTCTCAGTGTGGAAAATGGTAGCTAACAGTAGTTGTTTTATGTGTCAGTCAAGTGCACTGATTTCTATGTTGGATGTGATAATATTTTCAATGCAACTGAATAGTCCAGTGCAATTTTAGACACTGAAAACTGGCTTGTTGTTTCCCTTTTTAAAGAGAAGTACGCCAAACATTGGTGCGCTTTGCTGCTCGGCCCAAATAATACCTTCACACAATGCCATTCAGTGGTGGATCCTGAGATATACTACAAGGTACAGAAAAACCTTTCTGTAAGTCTTATATTGAATCTGATGGAAATGTAATTCTCTAAAATGTTTGCTGTTTTCTGCAGCGATGCACTTATGCGAGCTGTAACTGTGAGAAGAGCGAGGCCTGCCTGTGTGCCGTCTTCTCCTCCTACACAAGAGCTTGTGCATCAAAAGGAGTGTTCTTGATAGACTGGAGAGAGAAAGTGTGCGGTAAGACTTCATTTAATGTGTTTTGGTACAGTCAAGTAATAATTTCTGCGGTTTAATTAAAATTTTCCCGTGTATTCATTAGTCATACAGCTATTACATAACCATCTTTACATTTTGCACAAAACAGGTAAATACACAGAGAGCTGCCCAGCATCTCAGACCTTCTCTTACAAGCATCAGAGATGCCAGTTGACTTGCAAATCATTGGGCTCAGTACAGCAGAGCTGCATCTCTGACTTCTTGCCTGTGGATGGCTGCTCCTGCTCTGAGGGTCTCTACCAAAATGAAAACGGTATCTGCGTCCCCATGGAAAAATGTCCCTGTTACCATAATGAAGTGTACATTAAGCCAGGAAAGTCCATCAGCATCAAAGATGAACACTGGTGAGTCAGTTCAAGGTTTCAAATGAATTCTCTAAGGATTCAGAATGAGAGTAATGCATGCAGTATAGAAAGTCTAAAACAAAACTACATTTTTCAGCAGCTTTGGATTTTCTCTTATATATTTGGTGTCTTTTCTAGTGTGTGCACCAACGGAGTGCTTCATTGCCATTCTTGGAGACTCCGCTCATCAGGTCAGTTTATTTAAAAATCTCCTTTTCTCCCCATTTCGCAGACATTTGGTTGATACAATGTATATTAAAGCAGAGGTGGTACTTTTGTTACAGCATGCCCTTCTCCAAAAGTATTCTTCAACTGCTCTGCAACGGTTGCAGAAGAGCTGGGACTGCAGTGTGCTCGAACTTGCTTAAATCTGGATAGCGATGACTGCGTGAGCTGCTTTTGCTGCCTTGTCTCAGCTAACCTCTAAAATAACTGAGTCTAATTCATTTTTTCTAATTTAATGTGTGAACATCATGTTACACAGACCATGTAACCCACAGAAGACAAATACACAGTACTTTCCAGACAGTTTCAGACAGCCATTTACAGCATCAATAATGATTGTGATCCTTCTATCTTCCCAGATTTCCACAGATTGCGAATCTGGCTGTGTGTGTCCCGGTGGCCTCCTTGATGATGGTAAAGGTTCCTGTGTCAATGAAAATGAGTGTCCATGTCAGCATAATGGCCATCTCTATATCCCAGGAGCACAAATTCCTAACCAGTGCAACACCTGGTATGATCATATTTTATCAGCTATAGAATATAAAATGGTAAAATAAATAAATAATAATCGTTTTCATAGTTCTATGCATGTTTTGATAGCAGTATTCAAAATAGTGTTTAATATTTCACCATCTATGATATATCCAGTACCTGCAAAGGTGGAAAGTGGAAATGCACAGAAGAAAAGTGTCCAGGAACTTGCATTATTTATGGAAGTGGTCACTATGAAACATTTGACCAGCAAACATATGGATTTCAAGGACATTGTGCCTATGTTGCTGTCAAGGTAAATATTACATGTTAAACTCATTCAAATACTGTCTGAAATCTGCCTCTCATTCACTCATCCAGTACTCAATCCGTAAACTGAGATTTTGAACACTAATCATCCTCAGTTTGCATCATCTCTGACAGTTTTTGAGAGACACAACTGTAGTTTTCCTGTGTATAAAATGTAGTGCACTAAAGTGTGTGGTTGTAAGAAGAAAGTAGGCATTTGTCAGAGAGAAGCACAGCTACCTTTAACCAAAGTTCTTAGTTTTATCGAGACCTGGAAGACTGAGAATCTACAGACATATGTTGATGATACATTTAGACATTTAGTGTTGTGTTCTATATTGTAAACAGTAATCATTTCAGACACAGTCAATGCTTGTGAAAAACACACCTTCTGTCAGACTTCACCTAAGAAGTTCTTAACATCACGGGTAAAATAGTCAATACATGATACTCGAAAAAAATTTACTTGAAGGGGAGTAATTGTCATAATAAGGAATATGAATCACAAGTACAGATAAGTGTACAACAGGCACGTGCAGGGGGGGGGGCAGAGGGGGCTCAAGCACCTGCCCTTTTGCCCCTTGATGCCCAAAATGCTCTTTTGTCAAAGTTCTTTTTTTTATTTTATTTTATTTAGTTTTTTTTATTTGTAAGTGTGTGTGTGTGTGTGTATAAAAGTATCTGAGGCCCAAAATAATAAATAAATAAATAAAATTAATAATAATTCAGAGCTACCCTCGGTCGGTCACATGATCTACGTAGACGTCTCTCACCGCCCTCACGTGCCCAGACGCCCGGTAGCTAAGCGTTAGCGCCGCTAGTCTAGAAACCGGTGACCCGAGGGAGGACTGCAGCAACTGATGGTCCAGTGAGGACGTTTTGCAGCGGTATTCGTTTTTGCACGGTGTTTTCTAGATGACTGACGAAGTGAAGTGAGCATCCTGTGTGTGCATCTGACTCTAACACACCTGTCATCAGTTATAGCCGCTATTAACCACACAGCGTGCTGAGAGGATAAAGTCTGCCAGGCTTCTTTTTGTTTCTGTATGTTTCTGTTGTCATGGGCAAAGTGCATCAGAGAGATGTATTATTTTACTGTCAGTGAGTTGCAGTGTGTTTCCTGTGTTTCTAGAGGCAATGAGGCATAGGTTGTTATTTCACTAAAACTATTTACATACATATTCACATAATTTTGGACTATTGCAGTATAAATACAATAACAATAATATACTTTTTACTTTTTTTAATAACATTTGTATATATAGACAAATTAAATATAATATGCATAAATATAAAATATATAACTTTTGTACCTTTGCTGTCTTGCGCAAAGTGGATAGTCAAACTGAATAAAATCACAAATACATTTAAATACATGATTTCTGTATCGTTTAGTTTTGTTTTTTGTTTTTTTTTTACTTTATTATTAGCACTACAAATAATAAAGGGCAGATTATGAATCAGCGCCATGGAGCAAATCCGTGGCTATACAGTATATGTCTTGAAAAGGTATGAAATTTAAAAACAGTGGTAGCTGCATCAGGGTTTGAACCACTGACCTTCCAATCAGCAGTCCAGAGACTTAACCATTGCACCACTGTTTCCATGTCACATTCTAAATCAATACGGGTTGCTACAATTCAACCAGTTCTATTGTAAGGTATGTTTCTGCTCGGTGTTTCAAATTCGTGCTCCATGTGCCCCCTTTTAACTTTGAGCACATGTCCATCCAAAGGTCTCTGCACGGCCCTGGTGTACGATTTTTCTTTCCTGCAGGAATGAATGACACATTTATCTTAATTTAAGCTCTAGGTTTTGTCTGAAAATATTGTAGTAAAGGTGATGCTGAAGCTTAATTTGATTGTTGGTTTCTGCTCTTGAGAAAACACACAAAATGTTTATTGAATCTCTTTCCTTTAAGAACAACTGTGGCAACAAACAAGTGCAGGATAAATTTGGAGTTATTACAGAAAATGTACCATGTGGAACTACAGGCACCACATGCTCCAAAACTGTCAGAATTCACCTGGGGGTAAGATCTTACCTGAACACCTGTTAAGTTTTTTTTTTTTTGTTTACGTAATTATAGCAGTTAACTGGTTTCTAACATTGCAGTGCAAGCTATATAAATCTTAAATCTTTGCATTCCAGCGAAAGGAAATCAAACTCTCAAAGGGTAAATATGAAGAGTCGGATCTGGGCAATGGCACTGAGATTCAGTACAGAATAAGAAAGGTCGGCTTGTACCTGGTCGTAGAGTCTGCCATTGGTTTGGCAGTGATGTGGGATCGCAAAACAACTGTTCGCATCCTACTGGAACCACAGCACAGCGTGAGTCAGTAATTGTTTTGATGATGATGACTGAAACCTCTTACATTAAGAGTTTTGAAATATTTTTGTCTCATCTGACCAATAGCTGTTTTTGCTGATCATTTTCTTATACCCCATATAAAGATCTGGGACAACAAAATTCTTGAGGCACTTATTGCAATATTCATAAAATAGAAAGTAAATGTAATATTCAGTTTGTTAGTGTAATATAAGTGTCAAATCCTGAGTGACTCTTTGGTGTGGTTGTACAGGGAGAGGTTTGTGGCCTGTGTGGAAATTTTGATGGTGATGGACAGAATGACTTCACCACCTCCGGTCAGCTGGTAGTGAGCAATCCATTAGAATTTGCCAACAGCTGGAAAGTGTCCAGCAACTGCCCAGATGTGGAAGTGAATGTTAATCCTTGTGAAGCAACACCAAATCGACATCACTGGGCAAAAATGAAGTGCAGCATTATAACTGGACAAACGTTCAAAGACTGCCACAATAAGGTAATGAGTTGTTTGTACTGTAATTGAAAATATGAAACACATTTTTGAGAATCTATCATCAACCGCTTAATGATGGAACAGGTGGATCCCCGTCCATTTCATGACAACTGTGTGAAAGACTCGTGTGCCTGTGACTCTGGAGGGGACTGTGAGTGTTTCTGCACAGCTGTTGCAGCTTACGCTCAAGCTTGTAATGAGGCCGGTGTTTGTGTTGCATGGAGAACTCCAGACATCTGTCGTAAGTAAACTATTTTGCTATTTTAGTTTTTCTACCTCTTGTTTGAGGGCCGATGAGCTCAAACAAGACATTGGTTTTGGATCCCGAAATTCTCATGACCCCAGCATTTAAAGATACACGTCTGCTATATATATATATAAATATAAAAAAAAAAAAAAAAATATATATATATATATATATATATATATAGATAGATAGATAGATAGATAGATAGATAGATAGATAGATAGATAGATAGATATACAGTCACTTTATAATTACTCAGTCCCCTCTACTGTATGCACATTTTGTCATGTAAATTTACAGTAAAAGTAAAAATCAGTCTATATTCAATAACCTATAATCACTGAAAGACTGAACTGAAAACATGCTGTTAGAAAGTTTTAGAAATATTTATTCAAAACATATTGAAATCAATCACTTACAAAAGTATTCAGAACCTTAGGTTAGTACCTTGGAGAGGACCATTTGTCATCCATTACAGCTTTGAATTCTTGAGGTATTCTCTACAAGATTGCCATATTCAGGTATCTGATGTTCTGTGGGTTTGGAGTCTGGACTTTGGTTAGGCCACTGAAGGAGAGTCGGAAATTTGTGTGAAGCCTTTCAAGTCTTGCCTTGGCTGTATACCTCGGATCCTTGTTAAGCTGATAGCTGAGCCATTGTCCCAGTCTCAGGTCACGGCAGTCTGGGGAGGGGTTTTCTTCAAGAGCTTCTCTGTGTTTTCTATGTTAATTTTCTGAGAAGTGACCTCATAGCACGATGCTGCCATCACCATGCTTTAGTGTAGGGATAGTATGAGCAGATGATAAGCATTGCTCTTCAACAGATTTATGCTCAGAGAATTCAATATTTGATGCCTGAGATCAGAGAATCATTTCTCTCATGCACTCAGAGTTTTTGAAATGCTGTTTGGAAAGTCCAGGTGGGCTGCTATGTGCCTTTTAAACAAAGTTGGTTGTCATTATAGCAGTATTCAATTCAATTCAAACACTTTATTTATCCCTGAGGGGCAATTAAAAGGCACAAAGAACAGCATCAACAATGAACAGGACAAGAACAGACAGAACATCAGATTAAATTATCTTCCATCTTCTGAGATAATTTCTTAAGTTCTGAAATGTTACAGTGACAGCTGGATTGCTGGCCAAGGACCTGCTTTCTCAGTTACCCAGTTTGACTGCACGGCTGATTCTAGAAGTCCTGGTGGTTTCAAATTTCTTCCATTTCGCAGTTATTGAGGCCACCGTGCAAATGATTTTTTAGTCTTGTCCTGATCTGTGCCTCAGCACAGTTTTACAGTGTAGGTCTACAGAGAATTCTGGTACTGCTTCATTCTTGTGCTGACCTGTATAACAGTAAGATCTTCTATACAAGTGTGTGTCTTTCTAAACTCCACTGAGGTTGTCACGGGTGTTTTCCAGTCAAATTCTAGTCACATGTAGATGATTAAAGCAACATTGTGCACATGACCACGATGTGGAGTGCCATGGCAGAGTTTCTGAATAGTTTTATAAACGAGAGATTTCAGAATTAGATTTTTAATAAATTTTCTAAATATTAATTTTGTCATTAGAGATTATTGAGTAAAGAGTGATGGGCAACTCATTTAAAAATAAACCTACAATTTTAAAAAATGAGGAAAAAAACAACAGGGCCTTGTTGCTTTGCAAAGTGGCTGCATTTAAGTATAGTTTACTATTCTGTGTTTCACACACAACATCCAATATTCTAAATGGTAAATTTGTGTTACATATAATTTTTATATGTATGTTATAGAGACTGTGTGCATCAGTGTATGTTTGTGCATATAACGCCATGTGTTTTATATATACTCAATTTAAGTGCAAAAAAATCAAACACATGCTGAAGATATATCATTATTATGATCTTTTAGCTGTATTCACTTCATTTTCTTGTATCATTATATTGTTTACCGTGGAGTAAGTTTTACATTCCCAAATATAGCTATGCTAAAATGTTCAGTCCTTGGGTCTAAAAAAAGATTTACTGTGAGAAGGTGGGGTTCTAGAAAAGAAATTATAAAGGGAAAATTACCTATTTGAATCAGTATTTCCCAAAAACATAACATAGCTTGGATCTATTCTTTGTAGCTGTCTTTTGTGATTACTACAACAGCCCAGATGACTGCAAGTGGCACTACAACCCTTGCCACACTCCTTGCTACAAGACGTGTTTGAATCCACAAGGAATTTGTAGCAATCCAATACCCAACCTAGAAGGTAAAAGGTTACCTAGGACCTGTTGTCGCACATTACATCAGATAATTTTGCCAGTGAAAAAATGTAGTATGATGTTTTCTGATGTGACATTTACAGGCTGTTACCCTGTATGCCCAGAAGATAAACCTATATTTGATGAGAAGAACCAGACATGTGTGGACATATGTCCCTATTGCATTTACAACGGGACTGTATATGAAGAAAATGAAGTTATTTACAATGTGACTGACAATTTGGGAATGTGTTACTATGCAATCTGCATTAATGCAACAGTGATACATGGAAATCAATCATGCAATATTACAACCCCTACTACAACTGTAGGACCAACTGCAACAACTACAATTCCAACCACCCAACCTCCGACTACAACTCCACTTCCAACTACAACCACAACAATTACAACCAAACCCCCTACTACAACTGCAGGGCCAACGACAACCCCAATAACCCAACCTCCTACGACAACTGCAGGCCCACCCACAACCACAACAGCAACAACCCCAAAAACCCAACCTCCTACGACAACTGCAGCCCCAACCACAACTAATCCTTGTATCACGTGTGAGTGGTCAGACTGGTATAACGTGCATGATCCAAGTACAGATCACAGTGACTGGGAAACATATGAGAATATCACAAATAGTGGTCTACAAATATGTGACAAACGCTGGTTTATTGATTGTCGAGCTGTTCATTTCCCGGACATGGACTTCAATGACTATAAAAATCAAACTGGCCAAATTGTTAGTTGTGATGTGGATTATGGATTGATATGTAAAGTAGAGGACCAGTCAAGACCTCCACGAAAGTGCTTTGACTACAAGATCAGAGTATGTTGTGAGGTAAATACATGTGTATCGACAACCCCAACTCCAGGCTTAACCACAACCACGACAATCACAACCCCAACATCCCAACCTCCGACTACAACTGAAGGCCCAACCACAACAGTTACAGCCCAGTCTCCTACTCCAACGGCAGGACTAACTACAACAACTACAACCCCAACAACCCAACCTCCTACGACAACTGCAGGACCTACCACAACCACAACAGTAACAACCCCAACAACCCAACCTCCGACGACAACTGCAGGTCCAACCACAGCCATAATAGTTACAACCCCAACTACCGAGCCTCCGACTACAACTGCAAGTCCAATGACAACCACAACACTTAGAACTCCAACTACACAACACCCTACTACAACTCCAGGAGCAACAACAACATCTACAACGCCAACAACCCAACCTCCTACTACAACTGTAGGTTCTACCACAACCACAACAGTTACAACCCAACCTCCTACTACAACTGCAGGTCCAACGACAACACTACGAACCCAACCTCCTACTACATCAGCAGCCCCGACCACAACTAATCCTTGTATCACGTGTGAGTGGTCAGACTGGTATAATGTGCATGATCCAAGTACGGATCACAGTGACTGGGAAACATATGAGAACATCACAAACAGTGGTCTACAAATATGTGACAAACGCTGGTTTATTGATTGTCGAGCTGTTCATTTCCCGGACTTGGACTTCAATGACTATAAAAATCAAACTGGCCAAATTGTTAGTTGTGATGTGGATTATGGATTGATATGTAAAGTAGAGGACCAGTCAAGACCTCCACGAAAGTGCTTTGACTACAAGATCAGAGTATGTTGTGAGGTAAATACATGTGTATCGACAACCCCAACTCCAGGCTTAACCACAACCACGACAATCACAACCCCAACATCCCAACCTCCGACTACAACTGAAGGCCCAACCACAACAGTTACAGCCCAGTCTCCTACTCCAACGGCAGGACTAACTACAACAACTACAACCCCAACAACCCAACCTCCTACGACAACTGCAGGACCTACCACAACCACAATAGTAACAACCCCAACAACCCAACCTCCGACGACAACTGCAGGTCCAACCACAGCCATAATAGTTACAACCCCAACTACCGAGCCTCCGACTACAACTGCAAGTCCAATGACAACCACAACACTTAGAACTCCAACTACACAACACCCTACTACAACTCCAGGAGCAACAACAACATCTACAACGCCAACAACCCAACCTCCTACTACAACTGTAGGTTCTACCACAACCACAACAGTTACAACCCAACCTCCTACTACAACTGCAGGTCCAACGACAACACTACGAACCCAACCTCCTACTACATCAGCAGCCCCGACCACAACTAATCCTTGTATCACGTGTGAGTGGTCAGACTGGTATAATGTGCATGATCCAAGTACGGATCACAGTGACTGGGAAACATATGAGAACATCACAAACAGTGGTCTACAAATATGTGACAAACGCTGGTTTATTGATTGTCGAGCTGTTCATTTCCCGGACATGGACTTCAATGACTATAAAAATCAAACTGGCCAAGTCGTCAGTTGTGATGTGGATTATGGATTGATATGTAAAGTAGAGGACCAGTCAAGACCTCCACGAAAGTGCTTTGACTACAAGATCAGAGTATGTTGTGAAGTAAATATATGTGTATCGACAACCCCAACAGCCCAACCTCCTACGACAACCATGGGACCAACTACAACGACTACAACCCCAACAACCCAATCTCCTACTACTGCAGGACCAACAACAACCACAATAACGACAACACCCATCACTGTAGCTACTGTCAAAACTGGAGGCCCAATCACAAAATCACCTACACCAACCGCAAAACCAGTTGTAGCTGAATCCACAACAGTTACAACCACAATACAGCAACCTCCTACTACAACCACTGGCCCAACGACAACAACCCAACCTCCTACTACAACAGGCACAACCACAAGAGTTACAACTCCAACAACTCAACCTCCTACTACAACTACAAGTCCAACTACAACCACAGCCGTTACAACTCCAACAACCCAACCTCCTACTACAACTACAAGTCCAACTACAACCACAACCGTTACAACTCCAACAACCCAACCTCCTACTACAACTACAAGTCCACCTACAACCACAACCGTTACAACTCCAACAACCCAACCTCCTACTACAACTACAAGTCCAACTACAGCCACAACATCTACAACTCCAACAACCCAACCTCCTACTACAACTACAAGTCCAACTACAACCACAACCGTTACAACTCCAACAACCCAACCTCCTACTACAACTACAAGTCCAACCACAACTACAACAGTGACAGCTCCAACAACTCAACCTCCTACTACAACTACAAGTCCAACCACAACCACAACAGTTACAACCCCAACAACCCAACCTCCTACTACAACTACAAGTCCAACCACAACCACAAGAGTTACAACTCCAACAACCCAACCTCCTACTACAACTACAAGTCCAACTACAACCACAACCATTACAACTCCAACAACCCAACCTTCCACTACAACTGCAAGTCCAACCACAACAGTTACAACTCCAACAACCCAACCTCCTACTACAACTACAAGTCCAACTACAACCACAACCGTTACAACTCCAACAACCCAACCTCCTACTACAACTACAAGTCCAACTACAGCCACAACATCTACAACTCCAACAACCCAACCTCCTACTACAACTGCAAGTCCAACTACAACAGTTACAACTCCAACAACCCAACCTCCTACTACAACTACAAGTCCAACTACAACCACAACCGTTACAACTCCAACAACCCAACCTCCTACTACAACTACAAGTCCAACTACAGCCACAGCATCTACAACTCCAACAACCCAACCTCCTACTACAACTGCAAGTCCAACTACAACCACAACCGTTACAACTCCAACAACCCAACCTCCTACTACAACTACAAGTCCAACCACAACCACAACAGTGACAACTCCAACAACTCAACCTCCTACTACAACGGCAAGTCCAACTACAACCACAACCGTTACAACTCCGACAACCCAACCTCCTACTACAACTACAAGTCCAACCACAACCACAGCATCTACAACTCCAACAACCCAACCTCCTACTACAACTACAAGTCCAACTACAACCACATCTACAACTCCAACAACCCAACCTCCTACTACAACTACAAATCCAACCACAACCACAACCATTACAACTCCAACAACCCAACCTCCCACTACAACTACAAGTCCAACCACAACCACAGCATCTACAACTCCAACAACCCAACCTCCTACTACAATTACAAGTCCAACCACAACATCTACAACTCCAACAACTCAACCTCCTACTACAACTACAAGTCCAACTACAACCACAACCGTTACAACTCCAACAACCCAACCTCCTACTACAACTACAAGTCCAACTACAACCACAACCGTTACAACTCCAACAACCCAACCTCCTACTACAACTACAAGTCCAACTACAACCACAACCGTTACAACTCCAACAACCCAACCTCCTACTACAACTACAAGTCCAACCACAACCACAACAGTGACAACTCCAACAACTCAACCTCCTACTACAACGACAGGTCCAACTACAACCACAACCGTTACAACTCTGACAACCCAACCTCCTACTACAACTACAAGTCCAACCACAACCACAGCATCTACAACTCCAACAACCCAACCTTCTACTGCAACTACAAGTCCAAAAACAACATCTACAACTCCAACAACCCAACCTCCTACTACAACTACAAGTCCAACTACAACCACATCTACAACTCCAACAACCCAACCTCCTACTACAACTACAAATCCAACCACAACCACAACCATTACAACTCCAACAACCCAACCTCCTACTACAACTACAAGTCCAACTACAACCACAACCGTTACAACTCCAACAACCCAACCTCCTACTACAACTACAAGTCCAACTACAACCACAACCATTACAACTCCAACAACCCAACCTCCTACTACAACTACAAGTCCAACCACAACCACAATAGTTACAACTCCAACAACTCAATCTCCTACTACAACGACAGGTCCAACTACAACCACAACCATTACAACTCCAACAACCCAACCTCCTACTACAACTACAAGTCCAACCACAACCACAATATCTACAACTCCAACAACCCAACCTCCTACTACATCTACAAGTCCAACCACAACATCTACAACTCCAACAACCCAACCTCCTACTACAACTACAAGTCCAACCACAACCATTACAACTCCAACAACCCAACCTCCTACTACAACTACAAGTCCAACCACAACCACAACAGTGACAACTCCAACAACTCAACCTCCTACTACAACGGCAAGTCCAACTACAACCACAACCGTTACAACTCCGACAACCCAACCTCCTACTACAACTACAAGTCCAACCACAACCACAGCATCTACAACTCCAACAACCCAACCTCCTACTACAACTACAAGTCCAACTACAACCACATCTACAACTCCAACAACCCAACCTCCTACTACAACTACAAATCCAACCACAACCACAACCATTACAACTCCAACAACCCAACCTCCCACTACAACTACAAGTCCAACCACAACCACAGCATCTACAACTCCAACAACCCAACCTCCTACTACAATTACAAGTCCAACCACAACATCTACAACTCCAACAACTCAACCTCCTACTACAACTACAAGTCCAACTACAACCACAACCGTTACAACTCCAACAACCCAACCTCCTACTACAACTACAAGTCCAACTACAACCACAACCGTTACAACTCCAACAACCCAACCTCCTACTACAACTACAAGTCCAACTACAACCACAACCGTTACAACTCCAACAACCCAACCTCCTACTACAACTACAAGTCCAACCACAACCACAACAGTGACAACTCCAACAACTCAACCTCCTACTACAACGACAGGTCCAACTACAACCACAACCGTTACAACTCTGACAACCCAACCTCCTACTACAACTACAAGTCCAACCACAACCACAGCATCTACAACTCCAACAACCCAACCTTCTACTGCAACTACAAGTCCAAAAACAACATCTACAACTCCAACAACCCAACCTCCTACTACAACTACAAGTCCAACTACAACCACATCTACAACTCCAACAACCCAACCTCCTACTACAACTACAAATCCAACCACAACCACAACCATTACAACTCCAACAACCCAACCTTCTACTGCAACTACAAGTCCAAAAACAACATCTACAACTCCAACAACCCAACCTCCTACTACAACTACAAGTCCAACTACAACCACAACCATTACAACTCCAACAACCCAACCTCCTACTACAACTACAAGTCCAACCACAACCACAATAGTTACAACTCCAACAACTCAATCTCCTACTACAACGACAGGTCCAACTACAACCACAACCATTACAACTCCAACAACCCAACCTCCTACTACAACTACAAGTCCAACCACAACCACAATATCTACAACTCCAACAACCCAACCTCCTACTACATCTACAAGTCCAACCACAACATCTACAACTCCAACAACCCAACCTCCTACTACAACTACAAGTCCAACCACAACCATTACAACTCCAACAACCCAACCTCCTACTACAACTACAAGTCCAACCACAACATCTACAACTCCAACAACTCAACCTCCTACTACAACTACAAGTCCAACTACACCCACAACCGTTACAACTCCAACAACCCAACCCCCTACTACAACTACAAGTCCAACCACAACCACAACATCTACAACTCCAACAACTGAACCTCCTACTACAACGACAAGTCCAATTACAACCACAACCATTACAACTCCAACAACCCAACCTCCTACTACAACTACAAGTCCAACCACAACATCTACAACTCCAACAACTCAACCTCCTACTACAACTACAAGTCCAACTACAACCACAACATCTACAACTCCAACAGCCCAACCTCCTACTACAACTACAAGTCCAACCACAACCACAACAGTTACAACTCCAACAACCCAACCTCCTACTACAACTACAAGTCCAACCACAACCACAACCATTACAACTCCAACAACCCAACCTCCTACTACAACTACAAGTCCAACCACAACCACATCTACAACTCCAACAACTCAACCTCCTACTACAACGACAAGTCCAACTACAACCACAACCGTTACACCTCCAACAACCCAACCTCCTACTACAACTACAAGTCCAACCACAACATCTACAACTCCAACAACTCAACCTCCTACTACAACTACAAGTCCAACTACAACCACAACCGTTACAACTCCAACAACCCCACCTCCTACTACAACTACAAGTCCAACCACAACATCTACAACTCCAACAACTCAACCTCCTACTACAACTACAAGTCCAACTACAACCACAACCGTTACAACTCCAACAACGCAACCTCCTACTACAACTACAAGTCCAACTACAACCACAACATCTACAACTCCAACAACTCAACCTCCTACTACAACTACAAGTCCAACTACAACCACAACCATTACAACTCCAACAACCCAACCCCCTACTACAACTACAAGTCCAACCACAACCACAACAGTTACAACTCCAACAACCCAACCTCCTACTCCAACTGCAGGTACAACCACAACATCTACAACTCCAACAACCCAACCTCCTACGACAACTACAAGTCCAGCTACAACCACAACCGTTACAACTCCAACGACCCAAACTCCTACTACAACTACAGGACCAGCTACACCAACTACAACTCCACCCACCCAACCTACTGCAACTGCAGGCTCAACCACAACAGCTACAACCCCACCAACCCAACCTCCTTCGACAACTAGTCCAACTATGACTACAAAATGCTTCTGTATTTTTAATGGCGAGATTTATTACCCAGGTAAACCTAAAATTTTTAAAATCAGCTATTTCATTCATGATGCTGACAATTATCATGTCTTTATTTTTTCAAAAACTGTTTTTCACTGTTTAATTTTCTCTTTGTCTTTCTTCCTCAAATTAAGGGCAGGTAATAATTGATAATAAACATATTGGGTCAGGCATATGTCTCTCAATGATATGTTCTGACATCTGTGAAATCCACAACAAGACTGAAGAGTGTTGGACCACAACCACACCTACATCTACACTCACACCGACAGAAATACCACCTACGTGTCCTGAATGGAATGTCACAGTAAGACTGTTAATGTTTCTAGTACACTAATGTCTACACTATTTCATGTTGCACTTGGGAATTAATGCCTGGTGATTATAATGCGTTCAGTTACTAGCTTTCTTGCATTTGCTGTACCAAATACCATTCTCATGATTTTTTTTCCTCTATTCTTCTTTATTGTTTTCTTGAAGCAAAATGAGACCTTCTTCCTGTGCAACTGCACCATGGCCAAGTGTATTGAGAACAACACAATTGAAATAGTTCCATATGAATGTCCGCCCATTAAGAATATAACTTGTACTAATGGAAAGAAACCAGTTCTTGTGTACGATGAATACTACTGCTGCCAACATTATGTTTGTGACTGTGAGTTATTCTGTAGATGTGTGACATTTTTATTCACTTGTATATATCTCTTTTAAATTCATTTTAGATGTTTAACTCTTTTTTTTTTGCTTCTTTACAGGTGTATGTGAAGGCTGGGGAGATCCTCATTACATAACTTTTGATGGATTCTACTACAGTTATCAAGGGAACTGTACTTATGTTTTAATGGAAGAGATTTTACCAAGACACTACCTGAAAATTTATATTGATAATGTCTTTTGCGATCCCACTGAAGATGTTTCTTGTCCACGATCACTAATAATATCATATGGATCAGAAGTTGTCACACTCATTAATCATAACCTTCTTGGAGCACCAGAGTTGGAGGTAAAACTCAATGTCTATAATCTCTGAAATTTTATTGGATGTTCTGAAATACTGACCAGATTATGTTTAAGGTTCCTACCATCAGTGTAGATGACATTTCAATTATTTTTATAGTGTATTATGTTTTTTATATACTTTTGAAGGCATATTTTAATTTTTTTTCCCCCATAGGCATTGAAAAATGGAAAAACACTTAAACTACCCTATTCACAGTATGGTATCAAAGTTGTGAATACTGGCATTAACCTGGTTTTGGAGATCCCTCGCCTGCAAGTGGTCATTACATTTGGAATAACTGGTTTTAGTGTTACACTGCCGTTTCAGTACTTTGGCAGCAACACACAGGGTCATTGTGGTAAGAAACTTTTTGTAGCATCCGCATTGGTAAATTAATAGTTTGAGGATAGACTGCAATATTATCTGTGACTGCTGTCAGGAACATGCACCAACAACCAGGCTGATGACTGCATGTTGCCTGGAGGCCAGCTGGTGGAAAGTTGCGCAGTGATGGCGGACTACTGGCCAGCAAAGGACATTTACCAACCCAACTGCTTGGTGCCACCTGTACTACCCACCAGTGTACCTGAACCACCAACCTTAGAACCATGCAACGCAGACTCCATATGCGACCTGCTTTACAACAGGTAGACATGCAATCTACTGTAACAGTTCACCTTTACCTCCACAAAATCGACATATTGCAGTGTGAACACAACAGTGTTATGTATGCATTTGTTTGTCTTTTTCTTTCACAGTCCCTTTGCAGAGTGCCACCCCTTTGTCTCACCAGACAATTTCTACAGAGGTTGTGTTTTTGATAGTTGTCATGTTTCCAACCCAGCAGTAGAGTGCACAAGTTTGCAGACTTATGCTGCTGCTTGTGCGCAGGCCGGAGTTTGCCTCCACTGGAGGAACCACACCACGATATGTGGTAAGCAACCCCTCATTGTTTTATTGTTTAATGTTGGGATCGTTCAAATTAGGAATAAAAAATTTGTTTCTGGCATTTAAATAGACTAAGTTGTTGTTTAGAATATAGAGCTGGTTGGCAGTATGCATTTTAAAAGGAACCAGCTGAGTTCTTTTCTTCACCAACAGCCAGTGACTGCCCATCAAACAAAGTGTACAAACCTTGTGGTCCTGCCGAGCAACCAACCTGTGAAGACAAGTGAGATTTTACAAAATTGAATGCATTCATTTTGCAAGTTAGCGTTTCCTAAGACTATGATCCTAACAGAAAGCTACAATAAATGTCTGTTTATCGTGGCAGCTAGGCTAGGTGACAAATACAGTGTATCTAGTTAACTGTGTTTTACAGATGTAGTAGAAATTAGTTAACTCTTCTGTCTTTATTGCTTCATTTCACAGTCCCTATGAACCTACTATGAACTACACCACTGAGGGCTGCTTTTGTCCTGATGGAATGAAACTCTTTAACAAAGAGTCTGGAATATGTGTTGAAAAATGTGGTAAGTGTAGCGTATACTCTCTAGTGCTACCACTGAACTGATTGTATCGTATCATTCATGAAATCCAGCCAAACTGTTCATCTTCCAACAGGATGTCTTGATCCTGAGGGTATTCCTCGTGAGGTGAGTCAAGTCTTCTTTTCTTGTCCAGTTAAAATAGTCAACTGTATCTTTTACATGCAAGAGACAGTGAAGTACTTTTGGTGGTTTATTCCCTAAGTTCAATGAGAGGTTTGAGTACAAATGCCAGGACTGCATCTGTGAGGAGACCACTAAGACGGTGACTTGCAAGCCTAAGGTGTGCCCAGCACTTCCCATTGCAAACTGCACTGGTGAAGGGTTTGTTCTGGTCAACCAAACTAATCCATCAGACCCCTGCTGTTCTGCATATGTTTGCCGTAAGAAATGAAGCATCAGTGCACACATGTTTTAATATTTTCTGGTAAGTACTTGCCGATGACTTTTGGATGTGGCTCTAAACAATACCTGTCTATTTTTTTGTTTTTTTTATCAAATCCACAGAATGTCAAATCAACACTTGCCCAGTCAGCAACAAGAACTGTCCTGTTGGATATAAGCCAGTTATCAGTGTTCCAGAAGGAAAATGCTGTCCACAACAAACATGTGGTGAGCTAATGAATTCAAATTGAATTTATATAAAACCTAACAACCACAGCAACCATTCTTTCACATATTTTATCTTTTCATTGCTTGTGTTTTACGTGTTCTCATAGATCCGAAAAGAGTTTGTGTCCACAAAGATGTCGAATACCACGTAAATATGAAATGGATGATTTGTTACATGATTTATTATTACATCAGCTTTTATATAAAAGGATCTCTGCTGCACATAGTTCTCTATGACTAAAAGCACAGGTATGAACACATTTCCTCTTTTTTTGCTAGCCCGGGTCTTCAGTTCCTGCCAACGCATGTCAGGATTGTACCTGTAGCAATGAGGTCGACCCAAAATCTGGTCTATTCAAAATAACTTGTGAGTTTCAGCAATGTAAAGAAACTTGTGACATGGTAAGAAAAATTACCGCACTTACACTCACAAACAGCAATAACTGCAACTTGTGTTTCTCAGAGTGAGTTCAGTATGAGGATGAACATGTAAAACTGGCCCTTCTAACTTAAATCCCCCTCTCTCTTTCAGGGATATGAATATGTGGAAACTATTTCTGATGAGTGTTGTGGGAGGTGTGTACAGACACACTGTATCCTCAGTGTTAACGGTACTAAGCAGCTCTTAGCGGTAAGTGGGATCACCTTTGTTGGTATCCAAATGTTGATGCTTTCTAGCCCAAAGCACGTCGGCATTTTAATTTCTTTGTTTAATCCTACTTGTGTCTGTGCGTCCACCTCACTGCTCTCCAGCAAAGAGAAACCTGGTCACCAGCTGAGAATAAGTGTGAGCATTACACCTGTGTTAAAAGCGGTGAGACTTTAGCAACGATCAGTTCTCACATTGTCTGCCCACCATTCCAACAGAGCAACTGCCAACCTGTAAGTCTCGTTTTCAGAAGATGAATCAGGATTATTGTGTCTGTGTGAACAGAAGATAAAACTAATTCTGCTGATGTTTTTTTCTCTTTAGAACACAATTCAGACTGCAGCAAATGGCTGCTGTAAAGTTTGTAAGTATGAGATTTTTATTTCTTTTGGGTAGAAGATGTTGAAATAAAAACAACTAACTACATTGTTTTTTGGAAAGGTGTGGAGAAGGAAAAGGGCTGCAAGTTAGCATCTATGAAAACCCGCGTTTCACACAAGGGCTGTCAGTCTGAACAGGAAGTCGATATGCCGTATTGTGAAGGATCTTGCAACACTTTCACCATGTAAGAATATGATTACCAATATTTTACAAAAACATTTTGATATAGTTTATGTAGATTTTGAGTTATCTAATAGATCCTGCCTCTGCTTTCTTCAGGTACTCTCAAGCAGCAGCAGCTATGCAGCATACATGTTCCTGCTGTAAGGAGACTCGATCCAGCAATCGCACCGTTGACTTGTTCTGTCTGAATGGAGATACGATTCCCTACACATACATGCATGTGGAGGACTGTGGCTGTGGACACACGGACTGCACCAGAGCTGCAGCACCGCCTGCTCGCAGGAAGAGAAGCTTCACACTGCTGTGATAAAGCACCTGCTGTCACTTTAACTTCAATATTTGTCAGATACAAATATTCCTTTCCATATTTTTCTAACAATCACTACACCTCTTACAAAGCAATTGCCATTGTAAAGAGACTATTTATCAATTGATCAAATAAAAAGATGCAACTCAGTTTATGTCTCATCTCCTCTACTATCTTAATTGTTTCAGGACAAATTTTATTGAAAATCGCATTTTTTGTTTGTTGTTACATTCACACAAACCCAAAAGATAAATGTTTTATGATCATAAAAGGAAAGCACTTCTAATTAGTCTCAAATAAAACATCGTTGATACAGTGAACATCATCAAAAATCATCAAAAAGTGTAGCATGTAAGGAGGAGAAAGAGGTGGGGGGAGATGCAGCAGCAAACAGTTTTGGTATGAGCCGTCAGCAGTAATAGTGAGAGAAAATACTCTGGTGATCATGCTGTGCATCTGCTTGTATGTGGCTGGACTCTATTAGGTCCACAGCTGTGAATGAGCTTCACTGGAACAGTTCATGTCTACAAGTTGGTGACTGACCAGGAAAACAGCCCACAAATGAGCAGCATAAAGTCAGAAACCAAAGAAGTGTTAAGTTTCACTGAACTGTGAATCCTGCAACACCACACCTCTGAATGACAATAACACCCAGACAACTCCTGCCTTACTGGATCACAGTGATACATTCTTAACTATTATCTCAGCTGAACGTGTTTCAACATTCAATTTCTCCATTTTTATTTTCCCTTTAATGGCATTTTTTTGACAGTATGTCAGAAAAGTTGTCCTATTCCACACTCCAGATCTTCACTATAAGATGTTTATTCTGAGTGAAATATTCAAACTCAACATTTTATTTTTGGGGCTGTAAAATCAAATCAAATCTAAATGTGTTTTTATATGTGCATATAAAAAAAACATTTCTCCTTAATTCTGACTTTTATTTTTCATTTTTGTAGACAAAAATTTCAAGTAAAGTTCTGTGGGTTTTTGAAGAATATTTAGTTTTAAAGGGTTAATGGTGAAAAGCTCTCTAATTCTGTTTATGTAATACTTATTTGTATCATTCCTACTTATCTGGACTATTATGCGTGCTGTTGTGATGCTAAATCCCCAGCAAAGATTAGCTTTACCTTTTCACATCCCTTATCTTACTACCACTAATAGCAATAACCTGGGACATGTACAACAAAGTTTAACATACCGGAGATATATTTTTGTTTTCTGACTTCACTAAACCAAACAAACACAGTACTCTGGCTTCCTGGTTCACACCTGATTCTAAATTATCTATAGGTATTGTTAGGGTTTATTATTTTTCAAAGGCACTGCTAGCTTAACACTGAAATTGATATCACATATAAATGGCATAACACTGATATTAATACTATTTATCATTCATTTCTATTTATGATTATTATTTGCATGAGTTGTGCTGACCTGAACAGAAGGAGAGACAGGATTTAAGCATCAGTCCCAGGCTCTGAAGGACTGAATACATGAGAGTCATACACAGGTCAAGCTGGAGAGTTACAGCTACACAGACCGAAACCTACTAAAACACAGTGTTTCTGCTTTTTCTCACTGTATACTCCTATTTCCTTCTAAGGTAACAACTTATCCCACTGAACCTGCTTTTCCAACGTGATTTAATACTGATAATCACAACAATCCTCCCTATGAGATATCAGCAGTAAGTGCATCACATCACAGCTAACAAAGGAGAAGAACTGTCAGGTAGAGAGCGGGAAGCATTAGCAAGGAGGGTTCATTTCACAGAGTACTATTGCTGCAGATTCAATGAATCGTTTGCAAGAGATATGGACATATCTGTGCACCAACCAAGGGAGAACTGAGTCTGAACCACGGTTACTTTCCACCTTGTAGCCATTCACATTTAACTGTTTGAATTATATCTTCGTGCTCTATAGCCAATCACGTTGCACCATACTGAATAAGATGTGTTCATATTAGGGCTGCTACTAATGACGAATCGATGAATCGCCTGAGCACGATACGTCATCAAAAGCAGAAGTGAGCGCGCAATGCAACGGAAATCACCATCCGAGCAGAGCGGGGAACACACACGGACATCCGCGCTGTATCATACATAGATATAGTGATGGCTGATCGAGGCTTTGTTGAAGCTTCGACACTTCATTCAAAACATGATTCATTACTCGAGGCCTCAATGACACACAGTGCTCGAGTAGGACATCTAGTGGTCAATAATATGAAGTGCAATCAAGACGTGGTCGTTGGTTCATGGATTGTTTTGGATTTGATTCGCCATGCACACATTCCTGTTTGACTACACTAGATGATTGTATGGGTTGTAGTGGACACAAAAATAATATTACTAGTAATAATAATGACAATAACTATTGAAGAGCACGTTTCTTATTTCCCATGTTTGTCTGTATCCCTATATACTCTTTGCTTATATTCTGTGTTATGAAACATTTAAACGGTGCTGCTACATTCATGAGATGCTCTACAAATACAGACTGATGTCATTTTCACATGGGGCTGGTGCAAATAAAGATTTTATGGATTATTATGGATTTTGGCAAAGTATGTCTTGGGGTTTATTGGTAAAGAGGTCAGTAAAGAGGGTGTGCTTATGTAACTGGTTATGAGGTTTTATTGAGAAATAATTTATCAACAGTTTTGGGACCACTGTTCCCTCTAAGCTGCGCGGGATACTTTTTTTTTTTTTTTTTTTTTTGCGCATTTATCATCTATTTTTTTTTTTGCCATTTTCGAGTTTTTTTTAACTTGAGTCTCGACTCGATCGTTTTTCTCAGGAGGTTGGACTTTAGCCTTTGTGCTGGAGGGTTGAACCCTCAGTAACAAGACTTTCAAAGCCTCCAGACCTCCCGAGTCCTCAGGACCTGAGCTTTCACACAGTCTGAGGGCTGAAATTTTCTAAGTCCCACAGTAGTTCTCAGTTCTCTGAACTTCCAGACAGTCCAAGGACTGATATCTTCTAAGTTCTTGAGTAGTTCTCTGTTAGTTTGAACCTTCAGACAGTCTGTTAATGTTTCGATTAAATCTTTAAGGTTTTTCTTTTTAAATGTTTTACCACCTTTTAATGTTTAATTCTCTTTTTAAATCCTTCATTGTATTTTCAGTATAATTCCTATTTGAACTTTTATTGTCTTTAAGATATAATTTTCTAATTAAACATTTAATTAAATGTTTTGTCTTTTTTTGGCCTTTTATTGGATAAGTGTAGTGAGAAACAGACAGGAAACGGGGGAGAAGAGTCGGGGGAAGACTTGCAACAAAGGACCACTAGCGGGACTCGAACCCGGGACGCTACGTCAAGGACCAGCCCCTGTACATGGATCACTCGCTTAACCCATTGAGCTATATGGGCACCCATGTTTTGTCTTTTTAAGGGTTTAATAATCTGATTAAATGTTTTGCATTTTTAAAAATGTTTGACATTCTTCTTGTTTAATTGTATTTTTTAAATGTGTAATGATGGAAAATACTTTATCTGTAATTTCTAATATTTGTATTTTAAAAATTTTGTTTAATTTCATAATGACATGTATTGTATGTTGTTGAATGATCTCATTCCATATTTTGTCTGTTTAATATAATTTAATGTAATTTAATGTTTAACTCTATTAAACAGACAAAATATGGAATGAGATCATTCAACAACATACAATACATGTCATTATGAAATTAAACAAAATTTTTAAAATACAAATATTAGAAATTACAGATAAAGTATTTTCCATCATTACACATTTAAAAAATACAATTAAACAAGAAGAATGTCAAACATTTTTAAAAATGCAAAACATTTAATCAGATTACTAAACCCTTAAAAAGACAAAACATTTAATTAAAAAATTAAATGTTTAATTAGAAAATTACATCATAAAGACAATAAAACTTCAAATAGGAATTAAACAGAAAATACAATGAAGCATTTAAAAAGAAAACTAAACATTAAAAGGTGGTATATGTACATATAATTTAATTGTATTTAATGTTTAACTCTATTAAACAGACAAAATATTGAATGAGATAATTCAACAACATACAATACATGTCATTATGAAATTAAACAAATTTTTAAAAATACAAATATTAAAAATTACAGATAAAATATTTTCCATAATTAAACATTTAAAAAAAACATTAAAGAAGAATATTAAACATTTTAAAAAATGCAAAACATTTAATTAGATTATTAAACCATTAAAAAGACAAAACATTTAATTAAAAAATTAAATGTTTAATTAGAAAATTACATCTTAAATTTCTTAAATCTTTTTAACAATAAAACTTTTTAAAAGTTTTATTGTATTAATTTTTTTTGTTTGATTTAATTGCTTTTTGTTATGTTGTTTATTTCTTTAATCTTCTTTTCCTGTCAAGATTTTAACCCCAACCTTAAAAATGAAATAAACCCTTAAATCACAATGAAAATACTTCTGTTGTCACAATCATGAGTTAGTCAATTATTCACTTTATCAATTCAACTTTATTTGTTTAGCACCTTTTACACAGATGACAAAACTAAACAAGCAAAGAGAAAAAACTATGATTAAAACTCAAAAACATTTAAAAAAACAAAAAACAAAAAAAAAAAGATTTAACATGGTAATAAAATATGTTGTGTCCAGGGGATGGGGGGAGTTTATTGAAGTCTTCTTGGGCTCACATGGGAAATCATTTATAATATGGACTTGATATTCAGTCCAAGGAAACTGCAGAGCGACAGAAGAACCAACAATATCTCCTGTTTTCTCCTTTAATGAGTCGACTCTTGTGCTTTCAGACCAAAGAACTACAGACTCTTCACAACCTGCTCAAACTCTTGGTACAGGACCTCACCACACGGGTCAAGAAGGTTTCCATCTCATTTCTACTCTGAAGCTCACCTTCTCCTGCTCAAACTGCTGACAAATGTTTCTGCTGCTCTAAAGTCTGGTCTCCAGAACTTCCTAAAAACTCTCAAAGTCTCTTCTGCTGCAGGTTGCTTTGTAGAACTGTTCCAGAAAACCTCACTAAACCACATGGAGGGGCCTCAAGATAGTCGTCCAAATGAAACCGTACAAAAACCAAACTAGCACAACCCAAACGCTAAAGTCTCCTGCAGCCTACCAGAGAACCTCTTTAAACAGAGAATCAGGACAGGAACTCTTACCTTCTGGACAATCAACATCGGTTCTCAAACAAGAATACAGAATGTGTCTGACCAAAAACCTCTAAAGACTCACTACAGCCAAGATAAAGACACAACTCAGCTGTACCAAATCCACTAATCACTGCACACATTAGCACCATGTGCTAACTGTGGCTAAAGAACCACATTTACCAAGACAACTATCTGGTACAAAGCCCTAAAACACACCAAGAAACACATTAAAGACGATTTTACTGCTGGAAGCTGCAAGCCAACGCCTAAAGAACAGACTAAAGCAATGGAGCCAAACCCGGTTCTGTGGTGAAGAGAAGCAGAGGAAATGTTTGTCTGCAGCCAAATAAAGCAGGAAGACACTGAGCTGCTCAGGTGTTCCTGATAACACCAAGCAGCCACCTGGACAGCCAATAGGAACACAGCTTACTGGAAGTCCAGAGGGCTGGGTTAGTGAAGGAAATTTAGTTTCAAGTTGAAGCAGAAAGTTAACGAAGAAAGTTGAAAACCACCTTCTGATACCTGAAATCTCTGAGTTTTCACACAAAGAACACCTGAACATGTTAAACTGGCTTCATAGTAGAACCATCATTGTGAAAACGTCATAGTATGGTGTGTTGCTCAAAAAACATTAGGACCCGGCTGTCAGGGGACAAACATGTAAGAAACATGAGAACAGAGAGAACCCAACCAGTAGGTCACAGTTTATCATCCCCCAGTCATCTCCTGAAGTCGATATGGTGAGAGACATCAGTATCTGGTTGGTTATTTACCAGAGGATGCTTATAATCATGCTGATGTGGTCTGTACTCTACAGTATTTTAGTGACTCAATAAATGCCTAAGTTGTTTTTTTAAAATGCTGTTTAGTTTTTAATAAACATTTAACAGCCTACATGTAATCAATAAATGGCCTTTGCCTATCTTAAGAAAAATTCACTCAGAACTCTGATATGTTAACAGTACTAAATAAATCAATAAATACATGCATACACACAAAAATAAGTTAATACATTAACTGTGTTAAGATAAGATTTAGATTTTTTTTTAAAAAAGTTGTTTATGTTTTTGCAGAATCCAGTATTGCTCACTGGTTGGTCATTAGATTTTATTAGTTTGATTTCACTGTTTAAAATGATGCCACCTCTTTTCAGACAGAACCTGTGATAATAAAACAATACAAAATTTTTAGTTTCGTGTTAATAAAGCACTTAAAGCTTTAAGTATGGCTAAATGCTTTTTTCAAAATTAAATATATCACTCCTTAGGTGGTAGTGGCCCCAAGTTCAGTAAAGTTGGAAAGATATTCACAGATTCAGACTTCCAGCATCAATAACTCATTAGATATAGGTTGTCAAAACATAAACGGTGCCTCTTTCCCATTGTTGCAAGGCAGACAATGTGCTACAAGCCCAGTTTTATCAAAAGTAGCTGTCTTTCAAGCTACAGGAATAACATTGGTGTCTATGGAGTGAACAGGGTCCGTCTGCAATTTGCAAAACCACTGCAACAGTAAAGAGAGACAAATATTCAATAACTTCACTCTTATACATTGTAGTGTCACTAAAATCACTGCAGCCTTCAACTGGCTCCTGTTGACAAAGTGTTTTAACAGAAATGTAAACGCTGTAATTTGATTCTTTTAATGAACCATGTAACTTGAATGGATGTGATGCTGGTGACCACAGTGCACACGTCTGATGTTGCTCACAGTGGTCCAAGGGACGCTCAGGGAGTTTGTGTGTTTGCTCAGACTCAGGAAAAATTACAGGGAACATTGTTTGGGACTCAAGCAGTTCCTTCTTTTACTCACTATCTCCCCAGCCTTAGAAAAAAAAAAAAAAACCTGTTCACACGGCACAGATGAGGCTGAGGTACACAGGAAATGTTTGGCTCCATTGTACAAGTTTGGGTTGTGGGTTGCCCAGTAAGCCAGTGGGTCTGCCGTTCTTTCTACAATTGCATTCGCTGTGGCGCTTTGCATTTGCCAGGCTCTACTTGCGTCTTCGTCTAATAGGCTCCACAGTTGAACTGAAAAATACTGAAGATCATCATCATCGTCACCAGAAATGTCAGTCATTCCCTATTCAGAAGAGAAAAAGAATACCTGTGGAAGGTGCTGCTGGTGGTGGAGGACGAGGCTGAGGTGGTGCTTGTGATGTAGATGACTGCTGCTTGGTATTCTTTATGTTAATTGTTGTGCATTCTGTTATTAAACGTTATTTCACACTGGCTGCCACTCTGATTGGTGAATCCAAAAGTTTTGAACTGCAGAGCCACAAGTGTAGCAACAGTCAGTGAACTGTTCTTTTCTTTGGTTTGTAGTCTGTCAGCTAAGCACCTGACAAGGTTCTGTGCCAGGTGTTGTAGCATGGGGGTGGTGAGTTGGGAATATATATATATATATATATATATATATATATATATATATATATATATATATATATATATATATATATATATATATATATACATACATACATACATACATACATACATACATACATACATACATACATATATATATATATATATATATATATATATATATATATATATATAATTTATCTATCTATCTATCTATCTATTCTCTACGAAATACGAAATCTGACATACTACTAACTCTCAAAGCAAAAACAACAGCAAAAAAACCAATCTATTCTGCGAAAAACAATTCAAATGAACAACACTAAATAGGGATCTCCTATCCCGGAACACTCGATCCCGCTGAGTGATTCACATAACAAACCGAACCAATCAGGTGATTCGAAGCAGTTGAGTGCATCACTACATATATAGTATATGCACAACACAGTGTGGATGTCCGCGCTGGAAGTCCGCGCTGTATCGTAAACTGCTGCAGATTGGATAAATCGTTTGCCAAGCGATATAGAATAATACTGAAGAGGACTGCCAGGACAGTTTTGAAAAAGTGAACTTGTTGACGAAGAGGAAAGTGTGTCATCAGTTGTAATATATACATTTAATACATATAAACTTATCAACCTTTCAGTGCAACAAGATAAAGATAAACACACCACACACATTTTCAACCTGTTTTCACTTATTTTCTTGCACTGAGTGTAAATGTCTGACAAATTGTATTATTGTTCTCCTGCACAGTATTGTTTATGTATTAACAAGACATTGTAGTCCTGCAATGCCACCTTGTGGTCTGTTCCGCTTTTATTTTGTTACGCGCGCGTTTCTTCTTCTGTTGTTTTGTGATACTGAACTTCCTGTTTCTTTGTCTACAACGTTGTGGTCACGCATCGTCGGAGGAACGGTAAAAGCTATCTAAAACAGTAGTTATACATCATATTTATCTGTTTGAATTGTATTAGGGGAAGGTTTACGTTGTGACTTACCTCATTGTTTTGTGTTCATAACTCTGAACAGCGACGTGTGTGTTTATCGAGCTAGAAAGCATGCTAGCTGATGGCTAACACTTAAATTAGCGCCCTTGGAGAGCGGAATGAGGTATGAAAATTTAAAGTGTGTATTATTATCAGATGAGTTGTATTTATTTATATTGGATGTAAACATGATTAATATGTGAACATGATTTATATCTGAATTATTTGTGATACTACAGTGCGGCATTTTGTATTCTGTTTAATTCTGTAGTTTTCACGGTGCCTATGGTACACGGTGCTCGTCGAGAGTGAGAATAAAATCGACACCCGTTTGAAACTCTCTACGTCTTGCTGAATGAATCCAAGGGGACGCTACACTGAGAAGCAATGCTCCAAACTCCAAGCTCACCAGGCCAGCTCCTAAGAAACGGTTCCCTGCGTAAGTTCACACTTCCAATCACACAACAAGTTAGCCAACAACAACAGTGGTTAATTGAGGGTCTTATAGTCAGCTGGTGGTAGTGGTATAATCATGTAGCCTGTGTGCCATCCCATTATGTTTAGCTTTTTGTTAGTTTTCTGAAGTCCGTTCACTCTGATCTAGGCTTCTTGGGACCAAAAAGAAATTACAAAATTATTTTTGCATGTTCTCAAATAACATCGCAGATGGAAGCTCCTCCAAGAGCAAACATGGCTTTGAACAACTCCCACATGTAGATAGCTGTATGATGAGGAAGGAAGCTTCATTTCTCAGAAACAGGGAGCAATATGTTTATTCAGGGAGGATAGATTTTTGGCTGAATTGCCCAGAGACACATTTGAGTAGAGACAGGACTGTGCAAGATGTTATCAATATTGATATAGCACTATTTAACTTTCAACACCTGTTACCATTGCACAAACACATTGGCATGACTGTCACTGAGGCTGTTCAAACAATAGTGTGTCAGAATACAACACAAGCTTTTCCATACAAATGCGACAAAAAACCAAACAAGAATATCATAAAATACATAAATTTTCCCCAATACATTTTCATACTCCACTAGTTTAAAAAAAACTGCTATATAAGCATATACACTGCCTGTCCAAAAAAGTTGCCACTTGGATTTAACTAAGCAAATTGGTAAGAGCCTTCCATTGGATAATTACTGCAGTGATGAATGTGTTTCAGCTGGCAACAACTTATTTAACTGGAACTGATGCAGTGAGGAGCTTCTCATTTCTTAAACAGCCATGTGGAAGACATATCCTGTGGTCATGGAAAGGATGTAAATCTGTTTTAGAAGTTTCAAATTATTGGCTGCACCTAGCAAAGAAAACAACTAAGAAGATTTCTGAAACTACTAAAATCAGGTTAAGAACCGTCCAACCCAATATTAAAACCTGAAGGACAGTGGTGTACCATCATCTTCGAGGAAGAAATGTGGTCTGAACAAGCTCTTAGATGATCATAGAAAATCAACAGGTGAATTCACCACTATGTGAAGGGAACTTAAAGGATTGGGACTTAACAGCTGTGTAGCTCTAAGAAAACCACTGATCAGTGAGGCTAATCAGAAAAAAAATGGCTTCAATTTGCTAGGTAGGATAAAGATTGGACTCTAAAAGAAGGTCATGTGGTCTGATGGGTCCAGATTTATCCTGTTCTAAAGTGATGGGCACATCAGGGTAAGAAGAGAGGCGGATAAAGTGATGCACTGATCATGGCTAGTGCCTACAAGCTTGTGGCGGTTAGGGTTATGATCTGAGGTTGGTCAGGTTCAGCAACGTTATGTTCCCAAAGAATGAGGTCAGCTGACTACCTGAATACAGTGAATGACCACGTCTTTCTATCAGTGGAATTTTTCTTGACCTATGGCACGAGCATATTCCAAGATGACGATGCCAGGATTCATGGGGCTCACATTGAGAATGAGTGGATCAGGGAGCATGAGACATCATTTTCACACATGGATTGGCCTCCACAGAGTCCAGACCTCAGCCCCATTGAGAATCTTTGGGATGTGCTGGAGAAGACTTAGCACAGCGGTCCGACTCTCCCATCGTCAATAGAAGATCTTGGTGAAAAATGAATGCATCTCTGGACAGAAATAAACGCTGTGACATTGCAGAAGCTTATCGAAATGATGCCACAACAAATGTGTGCCATACTCAAAGCTAAAGGCGGTCTAATGAAATATTATAGAGTGTGCGACTTATTTTTTAGATTAGCAGTGTACTACAAATGTATAGCATCTAGTCTAAACCTCTGTTATGTGTTTGAATATATTCTACCTAACATATAAGTAGGCTTCATAGTGTTTATGTAGAACTAAATTTTTCAGTATCAACACGATGCCTTTCTTGGTTGCTACGTGTCAGTCCAATGGTTCCTGTTGGCTCTACAGTATGAAAAGAAAACACTATGTGCTTTCACAATAGACAGTGTCTACTTTGATGGATTCTGTGGAAAGGTTTGTTGACAAAGCTAACATTACATTAGTTCTGATTACACTAGCAGCCAACGTTACTTGTAGCAAGCACAGTAATGACTAATATGCATGGCCGCATCCATCTATCAGCCTGGTGTGCACATGTCAAATTAATATAAAAACTCACATTTGTAAAAGAAAACTTAGAAATGTCAAATTTACAAAGAAAATTGTACAAGTAACTACAGTACCTAACAAAAGTCCTGTCGCATAAAAAGACGACAAAAGTCTTGTCCTGTCTTTAAATGATTATACCAATCACAGATTAGAGCTTCACCTGTGCTTACCCCCCCTCCCCCACCCACCACCACCACCACCACCACCACCACCACCACCACTGCACTTTACTCCCTGGTTAACTGGTCATTTGTTACTCTGCCCCCTCAATGTGGAACTCACTACAGCAGAGTCCGAAGCTGTCCCACTTGATTCCCCTGGAGGACTTCAAATGTCTTTTAAACACTGTGGAAATATCATCTTTTAGGACTTGTTCTTGTTCTTAGTGTTTTTAACATTTTAACTTCATTGCTTGGTGTGTTGCACATCCATTTTGATGTCTGTGTTGTGTTTTGTCATGACCCTGCCTGTCTGGAACTCAGTGTTATATTGTATAGTGTCTAGTACAGGTCCCTTAGTGTTGTTTGTCAGTGACTCAGTGTTGTCTTGTTATGTTATTTGAGGACAGGTCTCTCTTGAGAATGAGACCCAGTGTCTCAATGAGATTACCTGCATAAATAAAGGCTAAATAAAATAAAATAAAAGTACAACCTGACCTCTGACAACATACCAAAGATTCAAACACAGACCAAAACGCTGGGGGTGTATGGGAGATCTGCAGAGTGGATGGCAACATCAACAGCCTGAATTATCAAGAAATTTTTGCTGCCCATTAAATTCCAAACTACAATAGAGGACAAATTTTGCAACAGGATGGCGCTCCTTCTCATACTTCAATATTAATGCTTTACCAATGATTAACATCAAAACAGATGCTTTGTGACACAGATAGACAAGGATGAAGAGATGTTGACAGCATCCTATTCATGGGTGTGATCTTATATAGAGTCCAAAACCACAAAGGGTGACGTGCAGAATGGATCGTTTACCCCTCCTAAACTGCAAACATCCAGTGAAATATAATACATGACCTTGGCAGTGTGGTAGCGGTTGCCTCCACTAACCCCATCAAGACAGCGACGACCCAGTGACCATGAAAGGAGTCAGGATGCTGCTTGAATGGGTGATACCATGGTTCATCCTCAGCCTCAGACTATCAGCAGCCACCACCGGTATGTAAACCAATGGGACAGAATGTGAGCTAAGATGAAACCTTATCCAACTGTATAACCTTGGAGTGTCTGTTAGGCACTGAGTGTCTATTAAGTATAAAAGGCCACATTCTGGCCTCATTTGTTTCTTGTGCATACTGGATGATAGAAATGTAAACATAGTCTTATTTTGTCTGACTAAAATGTGCAGTTATGATATCCACTTGACGCATATTGTCATGAATTCACATCATACCACTTTGATTCAGACTGCAGCAGAGATAGTGTATCCATTCATCCAATGCTGTTTTGTGCATATTCAATACGTACCTCGGAACCTCCTGCAAGCACTGGTTTCTCGTAGAACCGGTCGGAGTGGGACCTAATTATTATATAGCTGTTATTATTCTTATTATTATTATTGTTATATATCTGTTCTATGTGTAATAGACATTATCAATGTCTACTTATTTTACCATCAGGTGGAAAGCAAAAACACAATTTTTTAAAATTTAATTGTAAATAAATTCAGACATCAAGGGGATATAAATGTTTTTTCTTTTTTCAGTTACGGTTCAGACAGTGACCAAAATGACAATAGTTACAGGTAATAATTAGTTTTCTTCAAATACATAATAAAACTAAAAAGAAAAAAAAAACATTTGCACTACAAACTACTTTGTAAGGAAAGGTTTTGCTCCACAAATTAGAGCTGAGACCCTCACAATGGCCAGTTGTGCAGCGTATGGGGAAACTACCACTTCAAGACTTTCGATATAGAGTACTTCAATCTTCCATTCACTTGCAAATACATCCTAGTCCACCTGTGTAAAGGCAGCTATGACAGTTTTTGGCCTGTAGCTTGTGAAGTGGTGTTTGTTCCCTGTTTTGTATAGAGGTATTACCCTTGCTGTTTTAATTTTGTTTGAAAATAAATCCCTTTGGAATGATAAGTTACAGATGTATGTCATATCAATGTCATTCACATCAGAAGACTTACTGTTTTTACGTTCCTTGACAATGTTCAGTATTTCTTTCTCATCCACTGCTTTGAGGAATATTGAGCTGGGATTTTCTTCTAGCAGCCTGTCTAGTTTTTCTCCAAGTGTTCCTGGATTTGGGATTCTTCCTTCAAAGTCAGGTCCAACATTTACCAAGAAATTATTAAATTGGTTAGCTATGTCCTCCATGTTATAATGCTCATTATCCTTGTCAATGTAATACCTAGGATAACTTGCTAGTCTAGTGCTATTTCTCCTAATACTGTTCAGATTATTCCGTATTCCCTTAATATTGTTTTTGTTATCTTCAAGTATTTTCCTATAATATTCTTTTTTACTTTTTCTTATAGTATGAGTTAAATTATTTTTGTATTTTTTTTAATATTTATTCTCTGCCTCTTTAGTTCTTTGTCTTGAAATCCCTGTAGAGTGTTTTTCTTTTTTCAGACATTTTGTAGTTTCTTTGTGATCCATGAACAGTTACTGTATTTAAAATTTCTGGTATATTCTTTGATTGGACAATGTTTGTCATATAGTGACCTAAATATTTCCAAGAATATTTAATATGCACTAAAAGCATCTCTTTCTTGGTATATCACACTCCAGTTCTGTGCCAGTAGGTCATACATTAGTGCGTTGATGGATTCCTCTGACCTCACTCGTCCTTATTGTATTTGTTTGTTTGACTTATTATTCCTGAAAATGTTATCATATACTGTGAAATCAGGCAGGTGATCACTGATATCATTAATTAATAGTCTGCTTACCGTGTTATTGTCAATGTCATTAGTGAATGTATTATCTATTAGAGTGACACAATGGGAAGTAAATCTGCTGGGTCTGGTGACTTTTGGATACAAGCTCAAACTGTATATTGTCTTGACAAATTCAGCTGTCATTTTATGATTATTATCGAAGTTTGCATACAGGCTTCTGCTGTTGAAGTGGTTAATTGATCTAACTTAACTATTGTTGCTGAAGGTGGAGAAAAATTTATTGTCTGGGTCTATTTCATGACCCAAGTTCTGTAAACTAATCGTTGGATTGAAATATTTTCAGTTCGGATTGGTCCTTTCCACTTTTTCCCTGAGTTGTGTGTTCATCATCTTCAGATGTAGGCTGAGTTCTATCAGTGAGTGTCATGGTTGCATTTGTTCTTTATTGTTATATTATTGTCCAGCTCATTAGGATCATTGATATTTGTCCATATCTATGATGCTTCTGACCACCAGCCCTTCAGCTTCTTCAGATGTTCCATTTAATATTTTACAATTTGAAGTCCAAGCGTTCTGTATTTTGTTCTGCTTCTTAAGGTAGCGTTTCTCTTCTGGCTATGTCTGCTTTGTTCTATTTGAACTGTGCTGGAGAGTGCCTCGCTCGCATGGAGATTTTCCTCTTCATGGTGTCACTTCTGCAGAATTTCACCTTTTCCTGCTCTGAAGGAACGGACAGTATTGACCTTAGAGCTCCAGTATGGGTCCAGTGTTGATGGTTGATGGAAATCAAGACTAAGCAGCGGCTCGGAGCTCTGACAACTGGCGTAGTTTTGCACTTTACTGGTGGTACTGTGAATTATTTCACACTGTTTTAGTGGAGTGACACTACAGTACAGTCGTACTGAACTCCTTCAGCTCAATTTAAAGGTCCGTCAAACTGGGTGTCACTATTACCTGCTTTGGTGATGGGAAGTGTCACCAAAGCAGGTAAGCAGTGGCAACGATGAGGTGGAGATCTGTGTGGTTGTGTTTTCTGGCTTTGTCTGTCACCAATGTCATCGAGGTCCAAGCCAGACTGGGTGAGACTCCGACTGTTTTGGGTGTTATACATTTTTTTCAGAACTTTAATGGTGTAAATAAATTTGGCTGCTTAAGAGGATGAAAAATCCTGTCTCAATATGAGTTTTTTTAGTGACTTCAACTTGTATCTGTGTAAATGTTTTCCAGTCCACAACCATGTCAGCAGCATCTGCAGCACCTGGGGCAGAGAGCACTTCAAGACATTTGATGGTGATGTGTACCAGTTTCCTGGTACATGTGAGTACAACCTGGTCTCCGACTGCCACGAGTCCTACCAGGAGTTCTCTGTGCACGTGAAGAGGACAGAAAACGATGGAAACCCTACAGTCAGTTACGTGGTGGTCACCATCAATGACCTGTCGTTCCACCTCAGCAAGACTTCAATCACAGAAAATGACGTGCCGTAAGTGAAAAAACGACATATAGCCTGTGAAAGTAGCTGATATTTGTGCTTTATAATTAAAAACACATTGGTTTTGTTTCTAGTGTCAACTTGCCATATTACAAGGCAGGAGTGCAAGTGGAAAAAAATGCAGTTTACATCAAGCTCCAGTCCAAAGTTGGCATCACTGTCATGTGGAACGGTGACGATGCAGTCATGGTAAAAACTGTATTATGATGATCATTTAGACTGCTTCATATTGTGTGTTTCCTGAATGTGACACTAGAACACACACACAGATGCAGTCATATTTATGTATTTATTCATGTGGATGATATTTGAATTGATTCCACAGGATTCTTGGGACAAAAACTATATTCAGAAGAAATTATACAATAGTTATCAGTATACACCACCGGAATACTTATTTTACTTTTAGAATACATTCATCGCGTTTTGTGTTTGCTTTTTACATACTTTAAGTGTACATGGTGTATTTAAAATACTTTCTGTGCATTTTAGGTGGAACTTGACCATGAATATGCTAGTCTTACTTGTGGACTTTGTGGAGACTTCAATGGTGTTTCAGTCTACGATGAGTTCATTCATAATGGTATATCTGCAAATTCACTCTGTATTTATTCACGTAATCTGCTACATTTAGCTTTTGGCACTAAGAATGTCAAGTCAAGTCACTTTTATTTGTCTGTAAAGATGTAAAAGAAGTTGACCTAAAGAACTTTCTGTGTTTTTAAAAAAAAAAAGGATTAACAATACAAATGTACATGACTGAAAGTGTAAAAAATGTAATCATATGCAGGTCGCAAAATCAGCCCCATTGAGTTTGGCAACAAACACAAAGTCCATCGCTCAAATGACGATTGTGAGGACCCTTATGAAGAGGAGGATGAATCACTGGAGTCTGTTTCTGAGTCATGCAAGGAGTTTGTGAGTTTATTATCCAGCTGGCTAATAGAGATGTAATGATATGTAGTACAGCAGAGTCACCTCTGTAACCTCTGTTACCTGACACTTTTGTCCCTTTCAGCAAACCATCTGTGAGGAGATGCTGCGTTCAGAGTCCTGGAGCTCCTGCACCAAACTGATCAACCCTGCACCGTACATCCAGGCCTGTGTGCAGGACATGTGCAGCTGCACCAACAGCTCAGAAGACTTCTGTGTCTGCAGCACACTTTCTGAGTTCTCCCGACAGTGTTCTCATGCAGGAGGAGAACCTCCCAGCTGGAGAACGCCTCAGTTCTGTGGTAACGTTTCCTGTTCTCTTTCTGTTGGATTATCATCTTTGTGATTTAGACATTATGGGATGGAGAGAGAATTACAGCATTGAAACTGGCTCAGTTACAATAAAAGGTTGAGTTGTACCATGTATCTTCACAGCTAAACAGTGCCCGTTCAACATGGTTTATGAAGAGAGCGGTTCTCCTTGCATGGACACCTGCACACATCAAGACACAAGTTCACTGTGTGAGGAACACAAAATGGACGGCTGCTTCTGTCCTCCTGGTTAGAGATCTTCACATCTGAGCAACTGTTTACATAAAACACTTATTGTAGTTTCACTCATAATTACCTTCATATGTAACTGTCCACTTCAGGAACTGTGTTTGATGATATTTCCATGAGGGGGTGCATTGCTCAGTCTGAATGTCAGTGCAAGCACAGCAAAGTCTATAACTCTGGGGAGATTTACCAACAGGACCGAGAGAAATGGTAGGTCAAATGTTTTATAATATAGACAGAATGTTTTATTTGAGTGTGGTGTTTTTTCATCTTAAATCATTTGGGTTTTTCAGCACATGCCTTGAGGGCCGATGGGCTTGTGAGATTCTTCAAACTCCTGCTACGTGTGCCGTTGAAGAGGGTTCACATGTAACTACCTTTGATGGGAAAACTTACACCTTCCATGGAGAGTGTTACTACACTCTGGCCAAAGTGGAAAGCAAGGTGAGCGCGTTTTAGCTTTGTACAGTTCAATGGCAGACGATACGCAACCAAGCGATGAAATAAATACTTTATTTTTCATTTAATTGTACTCACACTATGTATATCTCAGGATGCTACAAGCCCAAAGTTTACCATCCTGGTCCAACTGGTGCCTTGTGCAAACCAAGAGTTTGACACTTGTCTGAAGAATGTTAAAATCCTGCTAAACAACGACAAAAACAATGTAAGTTAAATGCTAAAGTCATTATATTAATTGACACTGTTTATGGAAACACAACACTAATGACTGATTCTGTTTTTATTCAGGTGTTAACATTCACTTCTGATGGCACAGTAAAGCAGAACATGCAGACCATCAGTTTGCCGTACCACACAGGTACGACCGACAAATGGAAACTCTGAATGAAATATACTACTGTCAGCTTTCATTTAGGCTGTGAGAACAGGAGATGAACTCACTGATGTGTTAATTCTCTTTATTCAAAGGAGACATCAGCATATTCCATGCCTCATCCTTTCACATCTTGCTCCAGACCAGTTTCGGGTTACAGATTCAGATCCAGCATGTGCCTCTCATGCAAGTCTATGTCAGCCTGGAACAGAGCTACAGAGCAAAGACTCGTGGTGAGTTTTACATTTGGTGTAACATTAAGGAATATTACATCTCAAATCATCTCTGATTTCCTTAAAACTTGTACTATGCACATTTCAAATGGTTGATGAAATTTTAGACTGAAATTTTTAGACTAATAGATTAATTTTAGACACAGTTTATACTCTCTTGTATTGTTCAAAAATAAAACACCTGCAATACTTGTAATCATCATTTCTTATAGTATTTTCTGTAAAACAGTCTGTGATTCTAGGGACAGCACATGTTGGTCCCACAGGGCAGCAGGTCTATGCTATATCTGGGCCAAGAACACCAGGTTACTTAGCCTAAATGAGATTCCTCCATAATGTGGCTGAGAGATGAGGAAGGACCTGATCAGGATGCTTCCTGGGTGACTTCAACTGAAGGGTTTTCTGACATGTTCAGCTGATATTAGACGTCAGAGTAGACTCAGAACATGCATGAGAGCTAATATGTTTCATCTGAATTGGGAATGCCACAAAATCCCCCATGAGGAGCTGGAAAACACTGGTTTGTGGAGGGACATGTGGAGTAGCTTGCTTAGTGTGTTGTTGAGACTCTGGATAAGCAGCAGAAAATGAATGGATTTTTCATTTATTACAGAAAATGCTGACCACCAGAAAATTTCAATCTTTGGCTGTTACTTCCGTTGTCTTCTCACCCCCCTGAATCCCACCCAATTAACAAAACATAAGTTTGATTTCAGTCAATAATTGGTTATCTATAGAAATGCTTACATGATGATTTCTGTTTTATTCAGATTTCCTTCTGAAATATTTGATTTCTTCAGGTCTATGTGGGAACTACAACATGGTCCTGTCTGATGACATGAAGACTCCTCAAGGGATCATTGAGGGAACTGCAGCAACTTTTAGTAACTCTTGGAAGGCAAACCTCATGTGCCAAGACAGAGAGGAGCGACTGGATGACCCCTGTTCTCTCAGTGTGGAAAATGGTAGCTAACAGTAGTTGTTTTATGTGTCAGTCAAGTGCACTGATTTCTATGTTGGATGTGATAATATTTTCAATGCAACTGAATAGTCCAGTGCAATTTTAGACACTGAAAACTGGCTTGTTGTTTCCCTTTTTAAAGAGAAGTACGCCAAACATTGGTGCGCTTTGCTGCTCGGCCCAAATAATACCTTCACACAATGCCATTCAGTGGTGGATCCTGAGATATACTACAAGGTACAGAAAAACCTTTCTGTAAGTCTTATATTGAATCTGATGGAAATGTAATTCTCTAAAATGTTTGCTGTTTTCTGCAGCGATGCACTTATGCGAGCTGTAACTGTGAGAAGAGCGAGGCCTGCCTGTGTGCCGTCTTCTCCTCCTACACAAGAGCTTGTGCATCAAAAGGAGTGTTCTTGATAGACTGGAGAGAGAAAGTGTGCGGTAAGACTTCATTTAATGTGTTTTGGTACAGTCAAGTAATAATTTCTGCGGTTTAATTAAAATTTTCCCGTGTATTCATTAGTCATACAGCTATTACATAACCATCTTTACATTTTGCACAAAACAGGTAAATACACAGAGAGCTGCCCAGCATCTCAGACCTTCTCTTACAAGCATCAGAGATGCCAGTTGACTTGCAAATCATTGGGCTCAGTACAGCAGAGCTGCATCTCTGACTTCTTGCCTGTGGATGGCTGCTCCTGCTCTGAGGGTCTCTACCAAAATGAAAACGGTATCTGCGTCCCCATGGAAAAATGTCCCTGTTACCATAATGAAGTGTACATTAAGCCAGGAAAGTCCATCAGCATCAAAGATGAACACTGGTGAGTCAGTTCAAGGTTTCAAATGAATTCTCTAAGGATTCAGAATGAGAGTAATGCATGCAGTATCGAAAGTCTAAAACAAAACTACATTTTTCAGCAGCTTTGGATTTTCTCTTATATATTTGGTGTCTTTTCTAGTGTGTGCACCAACGGAGTGCTTCATTGCCATTCTTGGAGACTCCGCTCATCAGGTCAGTTTATTTAAAAATCTCCTTTTCTCCCCATTTCGCAGACATTTGGTTGATACAATGTATATTAAAGCAGAGGTGGTACTTTTGTTACAGCATGCCCTTCTCCAAAAGTATTCTTCAACTGCTCTGCAACGGTTGCAGAAGAGCTGGGACTGCAGTGTGCTCGAACTTGCTTAAATCTGGATAGCGATGACTGCGTGAGCTGCTTTTGCTGCCTTGTCTCAGCTAACCTCTAAAATAACTGAGTCTAATTCATTTTTTCTGAATTTAATGTGTGAACATCATGTTACACAGACCATGTAACCCACAGAAGACAAATACACAGTACTTTCCAGACAGTTTCAGACAGCCATTTACAGCATCAATAATGATTGTGATCCTTCTGTCTTCCCAGATTTCCACAGATTGCGAATCTGGCTGTGTGTGTCCCGGTGGCCTCCTTGATGATGGTAAAGGTTCCTGTGTCAATGAAAATGAGTGTCCATGTCAGCATAATGGCCATCTCTATATCCCAGGAGCACAAATTCCTAACCAGTGCAACACCTGGTATGATCATATTTTATCAGCTATAGAATATAAAATGGTAAAATAAATAAATAATAATCGTTTTCATAGTTCTATGCATGTTTTGATGGCAGTATTCAAAATAGTGTTTAATATTTCACCATCTATGATATATCCAGTACCTGCAAAGGTGGAAAGTGGAAATGCACAGAAGAAAAGTGTCCAGGAACTTGCATTATTTATGGAAGTGGTCACTATGAAACATTTGACCAGCAAACATATAGATTTCAAGGACATTGTGCCTATGTTGCTGTCAAGGTAAATATTACATGTTAAACTCATTCAAATACTGTGTCTGAAATCTGCCTCTCATTCACTCATCCAGTTCTTAGTCGGTAAACTGAGATTTTGAACACTAATCATCCTCAGTTTGCATCATCTCTGACAGTTTTTGAGAGACACAACTGTAATTTTCTTGTGTATAAAATGTAGTGCACTAAGGTGTGTGGTTGTAATAAATCATAGAGAAGTACAGCTGCCTTTAACTAAAGTTCTTAGTATTATCGGGACTTGGATAACTCGACAGACATACACTGGCAATCCACAAAATAGTTGCGACCTGGATTTAACTAAGCAAATAGGTAAGAGCTTTCCATTGAATAATTAAGACAGTGATGGATATGTTTCAGCTGGCAACAACTTATTTAACCTTAGTTAATACAGTGAGGAACTTCTCAACTAAACAACCATGCCGGAAGACATACCCTGTGGTTGTAGAAAGGAAGTTGATCTGTTTCAGAAGTGTCAAATTTTTGGCCTGCTTCAAGCAAAGAAATCAAAGGAGACTTCTGAAACTACTAAAATTGGGTTAATCCTTTAAATGGCACTCATTGAAATATTTTGAAATTCAAAATTTCAACCCTGGAGTGCTACTGGAAGACACAAGACTTTCTTGCTTTTGTGAAATTTTTCAGAATTTTTAAATTTCGTGTTGAAATTTAAGGCCAGTGAAGTTACCATATATGGTTCTTCGTCCATTAGTAGTAAAAAAAATAAATAAATAAAAATCCCCAAAATATATATATCATCACTTGGCACAACTATTAAAAAGTGTGTGTTTCATCAACTAACCATGGTTGGTTTTAACATTTCGACAGCAAATATGGAAGAGGACTGAGCTACAAGTCTGTCTTTTTCTAACTTTGGAAAAAAGAGAAAGTTTGATAAGTTCCAGGCCTCTGCTGATTGGTCAAAGTTCACGTTGTAGTGTGCTGTAACGTAGAGTGATCTTTGCTGATTCGCTGAGTGAAAACCACATGCTTCTTGACCTCACTGAGAGCAACGCCATATTTAATGTGTGCAGAAGTTACCAAATATGATCACTTGCACGATGAAGACTTAGGAACCATCCAAGCATTTTTAAAATCTGGCAGGATAGTGGTGAACCATCATCTTCGAGGAAGAAATATGATAGGTCATGTGGTCTAATGGGTCCAGATTTATCCTGTTCTAAAGGGATGGGTGCGTCACAGTAAGAAAAGAAGCAGATGAAGTGATGCACCCATCATGTCTAGTGCCTATCGTACAAGTCTGTAGGGGCAGTGTTATGATCTGAGGTTGCTGCAGTTGGTCAGCAGCAACGTTATGTGGCAAAAGAAGCTTATTGAAACAATGCCAAAGCAAATGTGCGCCATACTCAAAGCTAAAGGCGGTCCAATGCAATATTAGTGTACGACTTTTTCTTTGGACGGGCAGTGTATGTTGGCGATACATTTAGACACTTAGTGTTGTGTTCTATATTGTAAACAGTGTAATGATTTCAGACACAGTCAATGCTTGTGAAAAACGTACCTTCTGTCAGACTTCACCTAAGAAGTTTTTATCATCAAGGGCAAAATAGTCAATACATGATGCTTGAAAAAAAATTACTTTAAGGTGAGTAACTGTCATAATAAGGATTATGAATGGCAAGTGCAGATAAGTGTACGATTTTTCTTTCCTGCAGGAAAGAATGACACATTTATCTTAATTTAAGCTCTAGTTTTTGTCTGAAAATATTGTAGTAAAGGTGATGCTGAAGCTTAATTTGATTGTTGGTTTCTGCTCTTGAGAAAACACACAAAATGTTTATTGAATCTCTTTCCTTTAAGAACAACTGTGGCAACAAACAAGTGCAGGATAAATTTGGAGTTATTACAGAAAATGTACCATGTGGAACTACAGGCACCACATGCTCCAAAACTGTCAGAATTCACCTGGGGGTAAGATCTTACCTGAACACCTGTTAAGTTTTTTTTTTTTTTGTTTACGTAATTATAGCAGTTAACTGGTTTCTAACATTGCAGTGCAAGCTATATAAATCTTAAATCTTTGCATTCCAGCGAAAGGAAATCAAACTCTCAAAGGGTAAATATGAAGAGTCGGATCTGGGCAATGGCACTGAGATTCAGTACAGAATAAGAAAGGTCGGCTTGTACCTGGTCGTAGAGTCTGCCATTGGTTTGGCAGTGATGTGGGATCGCAAAACAACTGTTCGCATCCTACTGGAACCACAGCACAGCGTGAGTCAGTAATTGTTTTGATGATGATGACTGAAACCTCTTACATTAAGAGTTTTGAAATATTTTTGTCTCATCTGACCAATAGCTGTTTTTGCTGATCATTTTCTTATACCCCATATAAAGATCTGGGACAACAAAATTCTTGAGGCACTTATTGCAATATTCATAAAATAGAAAGTAAATGTAATATTCAGTTTGTTAGTGTAATATAAGTGTCAAATCCTGAGTGACTCTTTGGTGTGGTTGTACAGGGAGAGGTTTGTGGCCTGTGTGGAAATTTTGATGGTGATGGACAGAATGACTTCACCACCTCCGGTCAGCTGGTAGTGAGCAATCCATTAGAATTTGCCAACAGCTGGAAAGTGTCCAGCAACTGCCCAGATGTGGAAGTGAATGTTAATCCTTGTGAAGCAACACCAAATCGACATCACTGGGCAAAAATGAAGTGCAGCATTATAACTGGACAAACGTTCAAAGACTGCCACAATAAGGTAATGAGTTGTTTGTACTGTAATTGAAAATATGAAACACATTTTTGAGAATCTATCATCAACCGCTTAATGATGGAACAGGTGGATCCCCGTCCATTTCATGACAACTGTGTGAAAGACTCGTGTGCCTGTGACTCTGGAGGGGACTGTGAGTGTTTCTGCACAGCTGTTGCAGCTTACGCTCAAGCTTGTAATGAGGCCGGTGTTTGTGTTGCATGGAGAACTCCAGACATCTGTCGTAAGTAAACTATTTTGCTATTTTAGTTTTTCAACCTCTTGTTTGAGGGCCGATGAGCTCAAACAAGACATTGGTTTTGGATCCCGAAATTCTCATGACCCCAGCATTTAAAGATATATATGTCTGCAATATATACCCATTTTGACTACCAGTCAAAAGTTTGGACACACCTTCTTATTTAAAGATATTTCTTTATTTTCATGACTATTTCCATTGTAGATTCCCACTTATGTAGTAAACAAAAAAGTGTGAAGTAAGTCTAGATTCTTCAAAATAGCCACCCTTTGCTTTGCACACTCTTGGTATTCTCTCAATGAGCTTCATGAAGTTGTTACGAGGGTAGCTGGAGAACCCAGGCACAGACAAAGAAACTGACGGACAGGTGAATAAAAAAAAGGGTTAAACAAAATAACTAAACCAATGCATAGAATAGGGGACTGAACTGGGGGGAGGAGAAAACTAAATCAAACAACTTAAAAAAACACTACAAACATACACTACAAATTCAAAAATGGAAATCTACAAAACTAAAACTGAATTAACAAAACGAAGCTAAGGATGAGTCTTCACAAGAAGGGGGAACTGAAAACAGAGGGGCGAGGCAGGAGACAAGACAGGTACAACATGCCGGAGAAAGAAACGGGGCCTGCGGGAATCCAGGAGAAGAACTGAGTCCATGCGACGAAATCCAGGGTAGGGGAAAACTGTCAGGGATCTGACAGTCTATGGTCCGACGCAGAGTCAGTGAAAGAACAGAGCCTAAATAGCTGGAGGTGAGGTCGAGAACAGGGGAGCAGAGTGAACTAATTACGGTACTGCAGCTGATGAACATCACTGCAATCAGACTGCAGCCAGGAGATGCAGGGTGAGAGAGACAGGAGGGAGAGAGAGATGACAGACAGAGGGAGCCAAAGGGACAGACAGGTCAAAACAGATAGATGAAGAGGGACAAGAAGGGAGAAAGAGGAAAAAAAGGGAGAAAGAGGCAAAGAATGGGGGCTGTAGCAGGGACAATGACAGAGGTAGTCACGTGAAATGGTTTTCACTTCACAAGATGTGCCTTGTCGAGCTTAATTTGTGGACTTTCCTGCCTTCTTAATGGGGCTCGGACCATCAGTTGTGTTGTGCAGAAGTCAGGTTGTTACACATTACAGCTTTGAATTCTTGAGGTATTCTCTACAAGATTGCCATATTCAGGTATCTGATGTTCTGTGGGTTTGGAGTCTGGACTTTGGTTAGGCCACTGAAGGAGAGTCGGAAATTTGTGTGAAGCCTTTCAAGTCTTGCCTTGGCAATATACCTCGGATCCTTGTTAAGCTGATAGCTGAGCCATTCTCCCAGTCTCAGGTCACTGCAGTCTGGGGAGGGGTTTTCTTCAAGAGCTTCTCTGTTTATGCTACATTCATTTTCTGAGAAGTGACCTCATATCACGATGCTGCCATCACCATGCTTTAGTGTAGGGATGGTATGAGCAGATGATAAGCACTGCTCTTCAACAGATTTATGCTCAGAGAATTCAATATTTGATGCCTAAGATCAGAGAATCATTTCTCTCATGCACTCAGAGTTTTTGAAATGCTGTTTGGAAAGTCCAGGTGGGCTGCTATGTGCCTTTTAAACGAAACTGGTTGTCTTTATAGCAGTTTCTCCCATCTTCTGAGATCATTTCTTAAGTTCTGAAGTGTTATAGTGACAGTTGGATTCTTCCATTTCACAGTTTTTGAGGCCACTGTTTCCCAGAGAAAACTTAGTTTTGGACATGATTTTATACTCTTGTCCTGATCTATGCTTCACCACAGTTTTACAGTGTAGGTCTACAGAGAGTTCCTGGACTTCATGCTTGCTTCTTGTGCTGACCTGTATAACAGTGAGATCTTCTATACAAGTGTGTGTCTTTCTAAACTCCACTGAGGTTGTCAAGGATATTTTTCAGTTAAGTTTTAGTCACATGTAGATGATTAAAGCAACATTGTGCACCTGACCACAATATGGAGCACCATGGCAGTTTCTGAATAGTTTTGGAAATGAGAAATATTTTCAGATATTTGATTTTTAATAAATTTTCAAAACATTAATTTTGTCATTGGAGGTTATTGAGTATAGAGTGATGGGCAACTCATTTAAAAATAAATCTACAACTTTAGAAAATGAGTTTAAAAAAAAAAAAAAAAAGGTGTGTTTGCTTTCCAAAGTGGCTGAATTTAAGTATAGTTTACTATTCTATTCTTCACACAAAACACCTAACATTTTAATTGGTCCATTTGTGCTATATGTAATATGTATATGTCAGAGACCGTGTGCACCAGTGCATGTGTTTGTGCATATAATGCCATTTGTTTCATATATATATATATATATATATATATATATATATATATATATATATATATATATATACACACTCAATTTCAGTTCAGTTTCATCAAAGTGCTGAATACGTCATTAATATTAGCTTTTAGTTGTCTTCACTTCATTTTCCTGTATCGTTATTATTGTTTTCTTTACTGTGGAGTAAGTTATAAATTCCCAAATATAGCTATGCTAAAATGTTCAGCCCTTGGGTCTTATAAAGATTTACTGTGAGAAGGTGGGGTTTTGGAATTGGAATTATAGAGGGAAAATTAGATATCTGAATCAATATTTTCTAAATACATAACATAGCTTGGATCTATTCTTTGTAGCTGTCTTTTGTGATTACTACAACAGCCCAGACGACTGCAAGTGGCACTACAACCCTTGCCACACTCCTTGCTACAAGACATGTTTGAATCCACAAGGAAATTGTAGCAATCCAATACCCAACCTAGAAGGTAAGAGGTTACCTAGGACCTGTTGTCGCACATTACATCAGATAATTTTGCAAGTCAAAAAATGTAGTATGATGTTTTCTGATGTGACATTTACAGGCTGTTACCCTGTATGCCCAGAAGATAAACCTATATTTGATGAGAAGAACCAGACATGTGTGGACATATGTCCCTATTGCATTTACAACGGGACTGTATATGAAGAAAATGAAGTTATTTACAATGTGACTGACAATTTGGGAACGTGTTACTATGCAATCTGCATTAATGCAACAGTGATACATGGAAATGAATCATGCCCTATTACAACTACAACTGCAGGCCCAACTACAACAATCACAACCCCAACAACTCAACCTCTTACTACAACTGCTGGACCAACCACAACAGCTACAACCCCAACAACCCAACCTCCTACTACAACTGCAAGCCCAACCACAACCACTACAATTACAACCCAATCCCCGACTACAACTTCAGGCCCAACCACAACAGTTACAATCCAATCCCCTACTACAACTGCAGGACCAACTGCAACAACTACAACCACCCAAACTGCGACTACAACTCCAGTTCCAACCACAACCACAACAGTTACAACCCAAAATCCTACTACAACTGCAGCCCCGACCACAACTAATCCTTGTATCACATATGAGTGGTCAGACTGGTATAACGTGCATGATCCAAGTACAGATCACAGTGACTGGGAAACATATGAGAACATCACAAACAGTGGTCTACAAATATGTGACAAACGCTTATTTATTGATTGTCGAGCTGTTCATTTCCCGGACATGGACTTCAATGATTATAAAACTCAAACTGGCCAAGTTGTTAGTTGTGATGTGGATTATGGATTGATATGTAAAGTAGAGGACCAGTCAAGACCTCCACGAAAGTGCTTTGACTACAAGATCAGAGTATTTTGTGCGGTAAATATATGTGAATCCACAACCACGACAATCACAACTCCAACATCCCAACCTCCTACTACAACTACAGGTCCAACCACAACAGCTACAACCCCAAACACCCTACCTACTACTACAACTGAAAACCCAACAAGTACAGCCCCAACAACTCAACCTCTTACTACAACTGTAGGCCCAACTACAACAAGAACTACAACAACCCAACCTCCTACTACAACTGCAGGCCCAACCACAACAGTTTCAACCCCAATAACCCAATCTTCTACTACAGCTGCAGGCCTATCCACAACAGTTTCAACCCAAACAACTCAACCTCTTACTACAACTGCTGGACCAACCACAACAGCTACAACCCCAACAACCCAACCTCCTACTACAACTGCAAGCCCAACCACAACCACTACAGTTACAACCCAATCCCCGACTACAACTTCAGGCCCAACCACAACAGTTACAATCCAATCCCCTACTACAACTGCAGGACCAACTGCAACAACTACAACCACCCAAACTGCGACTACAACTCCAGTTCCAACCACAACCACAACAGTTACAACCCAAAATCCTACTACAACTGCAGCCCCGACCACAACTAATCCTTGTATCACGTATGAGTGGTCAGACTGGTATAACGTGCATGATCCAAGTACAGATCACAGTGACTGGGAAACATATGAGAACATCACAAACAGTGGTCTACAAATATGTGACAAACGCTTATTTATTGATTGTCGAGCTGTTCATTTCCCGGACATGGACTTCAATGATTATAAAACTCAAACTGGCCAAGTTGTTAGTTGTGATGTGGATTATGGATTGATATGTAAAGTAGAGGACCAGTCAAGACCTCCACGAAAGTGCTTTGACTACAAGATCAGAGTATTTTGTGCGGTAAATATATGTGAATCCACAACCACGACAATCACAACTCCAACATCCCAACCTCCTACTACAACTACAGGTCCAACCACAACAGCTACAACCCCAAACACCCTACCTACTACTACAACTGAAAACCCAACAAGTACAGCCCCAACAACTCAACCTCTTACTACAACTGTAGGCCCAACTACAACAAGAACTACAACAACCCAACCTCCTACTACAACTGCAGGCCCAACCACAACAGTTTCAACCCCAATAACCCAATCTTCTACTACAGCTGCAGGCCTATCCACAACAGTTTCAACCCAAACAACTCAACCTCTTACTACAACTGCTGGACCAACCACAACAGCTACAACCCCAACAACCCAACCTCCTACTACAACTGCAAGCCCAACCACAACCACTACAGTTACAACCCAATCCCCGACTACAACTTCAGGCCCAACCACAACAGTTACAATCCAATCCCCTACTACAACTGCAGGACCAACTGCAACAACTACAACCACCCAAACTGCGACTACAACTCCAGTTCCAACCACAACCACAACAGTTACAACCCAAAATCCTACTACAACTGCAGCCCCGACCACAACTAATCCTTGTATCACGTATGAGTGGTCAGACTGGTATAACGTGCATGATCCAAGTACAGATCACAGTGACTGGGAAACATATGAGAACATCACAAACAGTGGTCTACAAATATGTGACAAACGCTTATTTATTGATTGTCGAGCTGTTCATTTCCCGGACATGGACTTCAATGATTATAAAACTCAAACTGGCCAAGTTGTTAGTTGTGATGTGGATTATGGATTGATATGTAAAGTAGAGGACCAGTCAAGACCTCCACGAAAGTGCTTTGACTACAAGATCAGAGTATTTTGTGCGGTAAATATATGTGAATCCACAACCACGACAATCACAACTCCAACATCCCAACCTCCTACTACAACTACAGGTCCAACCACAACAGCTACAACCCCAAACACCCTACCTACTACTACAACTGAAAACCCAACAAGTACAGCCCCAACAACTCAACCTCTTACTACAACTGTAGGCCCAACTACAACAAGAACTACAACAACCCAACCTCCTACTACAACTGCAGGCCCAACCACAACAGTTTCAACCCCAATAACCCAATCTTCTACTACAGCTGCAGGCCTATCCACAACAGTTTCAACCCAAACAACTCAACCTCTTACTACAACTGCTGGACCAACCACAACAGCTACAACCCCAACAACCCAACCTCCTACTACAACTGCAAGCCCAACCACAACCACTACAGTTACAACCCAATCCCCGACTACAACTTCAGGCCCAACCACAACAGTTACAATCCAATCCCCTACTACAACTGCAGGACCAACTGCAACAACTACAACCACCCAAACTGCGACTACAACTCCAGTTCCAACCACAACCACAACAGTTACAACCCAAAATCCTACTACAACTGCAGCCCCGACCACAACTAATCCTTGTATCACGTATGAGTGGTCAGACTGGTATAACGTGCATGATCCAAGTACAGATCACAGTGACTGGGAAACATATGAGAACATCACAAACAGTGGTCTACAAATATGTGACAAACGCTTATTTATTGATTGTCGAGCTGTTCATTTCCCGGACATGGACTTCAATGATTATAAAACTCAAACTGGCCAAGTTGTTAGTTGTGATGTGGATTATGGATTGATATGTAAAGTAGAGGACCAGTCAAGACCTCCACGAAAGTGCTTTGACTACAAGATCAGAGTATTTTGTGCGGTAAATATATGTGAATCCACAACCACGACAATCACAACTCCAACATCCCAACCTCCTACTACAACTACAGGTCCAACCACAACAGCTACAACCCCAAACACCCTACCTACTACTACAACTGAAAACCCAACAAGTACAGCCCCAACAACTCAACCTCTTACTACAACTGTAGGCCCAACTACAACAAGAACTACAACAACCCAACCTCCTACTACAACTGCAGGCCCAACCACAACAGTTTCAACCCCAATAACCCAATCTTCTACTACAGCTGCAGGCCTATCCACAACAGTTTCAACCCAAACAACTCAACCTCTTACTACAACTGCTGGACCAACCACAACAGCTACAACCCCAACAACCCAACCTCCTACTACAACTGCAAGCCCAACCACAACCACTACAGTTACAACCCAATCCCCGACTACAACTTCAGGCCCAACCACAACAGTTACAATCCAATCCCCTACTACAACTGCAGGACCAACTGCAACAACTACAACCACCCAAACTGCGACTACAACTCCAGTTCCAACCACAACCACAACAGTTACAACCCAAAATCCTACTACAACTGCAGCCCCGACCACAACTAATCCTTGTATCACGTATGAGTGGTCAGACTGGTATAACGTGCATGATCCAAGTACAGATCACAGTGACTGGGAAACATATGAGAACATCACAAACAGTGGTCTACAAATATGTGACAAACGCTTATTTATTGATTGTCGAGCTGTTCATTTCCCGGACATGGACTTCAATGATTATAAAACTCAAACTGGCCAAGTTGTTAGTTGTGATGTGGATTATGGATTGATATGTAAAGTAGAGGACCAGTCAAGACCTCCTCGAAAGTGCCATGACTACGAGATCAGAGTATTTTGTGAGGTAAATATATGTGAATCCACAACCACGACAATCACAACTCCAACATCCCAACCTCCTACTACAACTACAGGTCCAACCACAACAGCTACAACCCCAAACACCCTACCTACTACTACAACTGAAAACCCAACAAGTACAGCCCCAACAACTCAACCTCTTACTACAACTGTAGGCCCAACTACAACAAGAACTACAACAACCCAACCTCCTACTACAACTGCAGGCCCAACCACAACAGTTTCAACCCCAATAACCCAATCTTCTACTACAGCTGCAGGCCTATCCACAACAGTTTCAACCCAAACAACTCAACCTCTTACTACAACTGCTGGACCAACCACAACAGCTACAACCCCAACAACCCAACCTCCTACTACAACTGCAAGCCCAACCACAACCACTACAGTTACAACCCAATCCCCGACTACAACTTCAGGCCCAACCACAACAGTTACAATCCAATCCCCTACTACAACTGCAGGACCAACTGCAACAACTACAACCACCCAAACTGCGACTACAACTCCAGTTCCAACCACAACCACAACAGTTACAACCCAAAATCCTACTACAACTGCAGCCCCGACCACAACTAATCCTTGTATCACGTATGAGTGGTCAGACTGGTATAACGTGCATGATCCAAGTACAGATCACAGTGACTGGGAAACATATGAGAACATCACAAACAGTGGTCTACAAATATGTGACAAACGCTTATTTATTGATTGTCGAGCTGTTCATTTCCCGGACATGGACTTCAATGATTATAAAACTCAAACTGGCCAAGTTGTTAGTTGTGATGTGGATTATGGATTGATATGTAAAGTAGAGGACCAGTCAAGACCTCCACGAAAGTGCTTTGACTACGAGATCAGAGTATTTTGTGCGGTAAATATATGTGAATCCACAACCACGACAATCACAACTCCAACATCCCAGCCTCCTACTACAACTACAGGTCCAACCACAACAGCTACAACCCCAAACACCCTACCTACTACTACAACTGAAAACCCAACAAGTACAGCCCCAACAACTCAACCTCTTACTACAACTGTAGGCCCAACTACAACAAGAACTACAACAACCCAACCTCCTACTACAACTGCAGGCCCAACCACAACAGTTTCAACCCCAATAACCCAATCTTCTACTACAGCTGCAGGCCTATCCACAACAGTTTCAACCCAAACAACTCAACCTCTTACTACAACTGCTGGACCAACCACAACAGCTACAACCCCAACAACCCAACCTCCTACTACAACTGCAAGCCCAACCACAACCACTACAGTTACAACCCAATCCCCGACTACAACTTCAGGCCCAACCACAACAGTTACAATCCAATCCCCTACTACAACTGCAGGACCAACTGCAACAACTACAACCACCCAAACTGCGACTACAACTCCAGTTCCAACCACAACACAAACAGTTACAACCCAAAATCCTACTACAACTGCAGCCCGACCAAACTAATCCTTGTATCACATATGAGTGGTCAGACTGGTATAACGTGCATGATCCAAGTACAGATCACAGTTGACTGGGAAACATATGAGAACATCACAAACAGTGGTCTACAAATATGTGACAAACGCTTATTTATTGATTGTCGAGCTGTTCATTTCCCGGACATGGACTTCAATGATTATAAAAACTCAAACTGGCCAAGTTGTTAGTTGTGATATGGATTATGGATTGATATGTAAAGTAGAGGACCAGTCAAGACCTCCACGAAAGTGCTTTGACTACAAGAATCAGAGTATTTTGTGCGGTAAATTATGTGAATCCACAACCACGACAATCACAACTCCAACATCCCAACCTCCTACTACAACTACAGGTCCAACCACAACAGCTAACCCCAAACACCCTACCTACTACTACAACTGAAAACCCCAACAAGTACAGCCCCAACAACTCAACCTCTTACTACAACTGTAGGCCCAACTACAACAAGAACTACAACAACCCAACCTCCTACTACAACTGCAGGCCCAACCAACAACAGTTTCAACCCCAATAACCCAATCTTCTACTACAGCTGCAGGCCTATCCACAACAGTTTCAACCCAAACAACTCAACCTCTTACTACAACTGCTGGACCAACCACAACAGCTACAACCCCAACAACCCAACCTCCTACTACAACTGCAAGCCCAACCAACAACCACTACAGTTACAACCCAATCCCCGACTACAACTTCAGGCCCAACCACAACAGTTACAATCCAATCCCCTACTACAACTGCAGGACCAACTGCAACAACTACAACCACCCAAACTGCGATACAACTCCAGTTCCAACCACAAACACAACAGTTACAACCCAAAATCCTACTAAAACTGCAGCCCCGACCACAACTAATCCTTGTATCACGTATGAGTGGTCAGACTGGTATAACGTGCATGATCCAAGTACAGATCACAGTGACTGGGAAACATATGAGAACATCACAAACAGTGGTCTACAAATATGTGACAAAACGTTATTATTGATTGTCGAGCTGTTCATTTCCCGGACATGGACTTCAATGATTATAAAACTCTCAAACTGGCCAAGTTGTTAGTTGTGATGTGGATTATGGATTGATATGTAAAGTAGAGGACCAGTCAAGACCTCCACGAAGTGCTTTGACTACAAGATCAGAGTATTTTGTGCGGTAAATATATGTGAATCCACAACCACGACAATCACAACTCAACATCCCAACCTCCTACTACAACTACAGGTCCAACCACAACAGCTACAACCCCAAACACCCTACCTACTACTACAACTGAAAACCCAACAAGTACAGCCCCAACAACTCAACCTCTTACTACAACTGTAGGCCCAACTACAACAAGAACTACTAACAAAACCCAAACCTCCTACTACAACTGCAGGCCCAACCACAACAGTTTCAACCCCAATAACCCAATCTTCTACTACAGCTGCAGGCCTATCCACAACAGTTTCAACCCAAACAACTCAACCTCTTACTACAACTGCTGGACCAACCACAACAGCTACAACCCCACAACCCAACCTCCTACTACAACTGCAAGCCCAACCACAACCACTACAGTTACAACCAATCCCCGACTACAACTTCAGGCCCAACCACAAACAGTTACAATCCAATCCCCTACTACAACTGCAGGACCAAACTGCAACAACTACAACCACCCAAACTGCGACTACAACTCCAGTTCCAACCACAACCACAACAGTTACAACCCAAAATCCTACTACAACTGCAGCCCCGACCACAACTAATCCTTGTATCACGTATGAGTGGTCAGATGGTATAACGTGCATGATCCAAGTACAGATCACAGTGACTGGGAACATATGAGAACATCACAAACAGTGGTCTACAAATATGTGACAAACGCTTATTTATTGATTGTCGAGCTGTTCATTTCCCGGACATGGACTCAATGATTATAAAACTCAAACTGGCCAAGTTGTTAGTTGTGATGTGGATTATGGATTGATATGTAAGTAGAGGACCAGTCAAGACCTCCTCGAAAGTGCCATGACTACGAGATCAGAGTATTTTGTGAGGTAAATATATGTGAATCCACAACCACGACAATCACAACTCCAAATCCCAACCTCCTACTACAACTACAGGTCCAACCACAACAGCTACAACCCCAAACACCCTACCTACTACTACAACTGAAAACCCAACAAGTACAGCCCCAACAACTCAACCTCTTACTACAACTGTAGGCCCAACTACAACAAGAACTACAACAACCCAACCTCCTACTACAACTGCTGAGGCCCAACCACAACAGTTTCAACCCAAATAACCCAATCTTCTACTACAGCTGCAGGCCTATCCACAACAGTTTCAACCCAAACAACTCAACCTCTTACTACAACTGCTGGACCAACCAACAACAGCTACAACCCAACAACCCAACCTCCTACTACAACTGCAAGCCCAACCACAACCACTACAGTTACAACCCAATCCCCGACTACAACTTCAGGCCCAACCACAACAGTTACAATCCAATCCCCTACTACAACTGCAGGACCAACTGCAACAACTACAACCACCCAAACTGCGACTACAACTCCAGTTCCAACCACAACCACAACAGTTACAACCCAAAATTCCTACTACAACTGCAGCCCCGACCACAACCTAATCCTTGTATCACTTATGAGTGGTCAGACTGGTATAACGTGCATGATCCAAGTACAGATCAACAGTGACTGGGAAACATATGAGAACATCACAAACAGGTGGTCTACAAATATGTGACAAACGCTTTTTATTGATTGTCGAGCTGTTCATTTCCCGGACATGGACTTCAATGGAATATAAAACTCAAACTGGCCAAAGTTGTTAGTTGTGATGTGGATTATGGATTGATATGTAAAGTAGAGGACCAGTCAAGACCTCCACGAAAGTGCTTTGACTACGAGATCAGAGTATTTTGTGCGGTAAATATATGTGAATCCACAACCACGACAATCACAACTCCAACATCCCAACCTCCTACTACAACTACAGGTCCAACCACAACAGCTACAACCCCAAACACCCTACCTACTACTACAACTGAAAACCCAACAAGTACAGCCCCAACAACTCAACCTCTTACTACAACTGTAGGCCAAACTACAACAAGAACTACAACAACCCAACCTCCTACTACAACTGCAGGCCCAACCACAACAGTTTCAACCCCAATAACCCAATCTTCTACTACAGCTGCAGGCCTATCCACAACAGTTTCAACCCAAACAACCCAACCTCCTACTACAACTGAAGGTCCAACCACAACAATTACATCCCAACCTCCTACTACAACTGCAGGACTTACCACAACAGTTTCAACCCCAGCAACCCAACCTTCTACTACAACTGCAGGTCCAACCACAACAGTTACATCCCAACCTCCTACTACAACTGCTGGAATAACCACAACAGTTACAACCCAAACAACCCAACCTCCTACTACAACTGCAGGTCCAACCACAACAGTTACATCCCAACCTCCTACTACAACTGCTGGACCAACCACAACAGTTACAACCCAAACAACCCAACCTCTGACAACGACTGCAGGTCCAACTACAACAGTTACAACTACAACATCCCAACCTACTACAACTGCAAGCCCAACCACAACAGTTACAACCCAATCCCCGACTACAACTACAGGCCCAACCACAACAGTTACAACCCCAACATCCCAACCTCCTACTACAAGTGCTGGACCAACCACAACAGTTACAACCCAAACAACCCAACCTCCTACTACAACTATAGGTCCAACCACAACAGTTACAACCCCGACACTCCAACTTACGACGACAACTACAGGTCCAGCTACATCAACTACAACCCCAGCAACCCAACCTCCTACTGCAACTGCAGGTCCTACAACTACCACAACAGTTACAGCCCAACCTCCTACTACAACTGAAGGACCAACTACAACAACTAGAACTCCAACAACCCAACCTCCTACTACAACTGCTGGACCAACAACAACCACAACAATTACAACACCAACAACTGAAACTGGTGTTATAACTGGACGCCCAGCGACAACATCAACTCCACAAACCGGTAAATTAATAACTGAATCCACAACAGTTACAACCCAAACAACCCAACCTCCTACTACAACTATAGGTCCAACCACAACAGTTACAACCCCAACACTCCAACTTACGACGACAACTACAGGTCCAGCTACATCAACTACAACCCCAGCAACCCAACCTCCTACTGCAACTGCAGGTCCTACAACTACCACAACAGTTACAGCCCAACCTCCTACTACAACTGAAGGACCAACTACAACAACTAGAACTCCAACAACCCAACCTCCTACTACAACTGCAAGCCCAACCACAACCACAACAGTTATAACCCAATCCCCTACTACAACTACAGGCCCAACCACAACAAGTACAACCCAACCTACTACTACAACTGCAGGCCTAACCACAACAGCTACAACCCCAACAACCCAACCTCCTACTACAAGTGCTGGACCAACCACAACAGTTACAACCCAAACAACCCAACCTCCTACTACAACTGCAGGTCCAACTACAACAGTTACAACCACAACAGTTACAACCCCAACATCTCAACCTCCTACTACAACTGCTGGACCAACCACAACAGTTACAATCCAAACAACCCAATCTCTGACAACGACTGCAGGTCCAACTACAACAGTTACAACTACAACAACTCAGCCTCCTACTACAATTGCAAGCCCAACCACAAGAGTTACAACCCAATCCCTTACTACAACTGCAGGCCAAACCACAACAGTTACAAACCAACCTACTACTACAACTGCAGGACTAACCACAACAGTTTCAACCCCAACAACCCAACCTCCTACTACAACTGCAGGCCCAACCACAACAGCTACAACCCCAACATCCCAACCTCCTACTACAACTGCTGGACCAACCACAACAGTTACAACCCAAACCACCCAACCTCCTACTACAACTGCAGGTCCAACCACAACAGTTACAACCCAAACAACCCAACCTCTGACAACGACTGCAGGTCCAACTACAACAGTTAGAACTACAACACCCCAACCTCCTACTACAACTGCAAGCCTAACCACAACCACAACAGTTACAACCCAATTCCCGACTACAACTGCAGGCCCAACCACAACAGTTACAACCTCAACATCCCAACCTCCTACTACAAGTGCTGGACCAACCACAACAGTTACAACCCAAACAACCCAACCTCCTACTACAACTGCAGGTCCAACTACAACAGTTACAACTACAACATCCCAACCTCCTACTACAAGTGCTGGACCAACCACAACAGTTACAACCCAAACAACCCAACCTCCTACTACATCTGCAGGTCCAACCACAACCACAACAATTATATCCCAACCTCCTACTACAACTGCTGGACCAACCGCAACAGTTACAACTACAACATCCCAACCTCCTACTACAACTGCAGGCCCAACCACAACAAGTACAACCCAACCTACTACTACAACTGCCGGCCTAACCACAAGAAGTACAACCCCAACAACCCAACCTCCTACTACAAGTGCTGGACCAACCACAACAGTTACAACCCAAACAACCCAACCTCCTACTACAACTGCAGGTCCAACCACAACCACAACAATTACATCCCAACCTCCTACTGCAAGTGCTGGACCAACCACAACCACAACAATTACATCCCAACCTCCTACTACAACTGCTGGACCAACCACAACAGTTACAACCCAAACAACCCAACCTCCTACTACAACTGCAGGCCCAACCACAACCACAACAATTACATCCCAACCTCCTACTACAACTGCTGGACCAACCACAACAGTTACAACCCAAACAACCCAACCTCCTACTACATCTGCAGGTCCAACCACAACCACAACAATTATATCCCAATCTCCTACTACAACTGCAGGCCCAACCACAACAGTTACAACCCAATCCCCTACTACAACTGCAGGCCCAACCACAACAAGTACAACCCAACCTACTACTACAACTGCAGGACTAACCACAACAGTTTCAACCCCAAAAACTCAACCTTCTACTACAACTGCAGGTCCAACCACAACAGTTACATCCCAACCTCCTACTACAACTGCTGGACTAACCACAACAGTTACAGCCCAAACAACCCAACCTCCTACTACAACTGCAGGTCCAACTACAACAGTTACATCCCAACCTCCTACTACAACTGCTAGACCAACCACAACAGCTACAACCCAAACAACCCAACCTCTGACAACGACTGCAGGTCCCAACTACAAACAGTTACAACTACAACATCCCAACCTACTACAACTGCAAGCCCAACCACAACCACAACAGTTACAACCCAATCCCCGACTACAACTACAGGCCCAACCACAACAGTTACAACCCAACATCCCAACCTCCTACTACAAGTGCTGGACCAACCACAACAGTTACAACCCAACCTCCTACTACAACTGCAGGCCCAACCACAACAGCTACAACCCCCACAACCCAACCTCCTACTACAAGTGCAAGCCCAACCACAACAAGTACAACCCCAACATCCCAACTTCCTACTACAACTGCTGGACCAACCACAACAGTTACAACCCAAACCACCCAACCTCCTACTACAACTGCAGGTCCAACCACTACAGTTACATCCCAACCTCCTACTACAACTGCTGGACAAACCACAAAAGTTACAACTCAAACAACCCAACCTCTGACAACGACTGCAGGTCCAACTACAACAGTTACAACTACAACATCCCAACCTCCTACTACAACTGCAGGCCCAACCACAACAAGTACAACCCAACCTACTACTACAACTGCCGGCCTAACCACAACAGTTACAACCCCAACAACCCAACCTCCTACTACAAGTGCTGGACCAACCACAACAGTTACAACCCAAACAACCCAACCTCCTACTACAACTGCAGGCCCAACCACAACAGCTACAACCCCCACAACCCAACCTCCTACTACAAGTGCAAGCCCAACCACAACAAGTACAACCCCAACATCCCAACTTCCTACTACAACTGCTGGACCAACCACAACAGTTACAACCCCAACAACCCAACCTCCTACTACAAGTGCTGGACCAACCACAACAGTTACAACCCAAACAACCCAACCTCCTACTACATCTGCAGGTCCAACCACAACCACAACAATTATATCCCAACCTCCTACTACAACTGCTGGACCAACCGCAACAGTTACAACTACAACATCCCAACCTCCTACTACAACTGCAGGCCCAACCACAACAAGTACAACCCAACCTACTACTACAACTGCCGGCCTAACCACAACAAGTACAACCCCAACAACCCAACCTCCTACTACAAGTGCTGGACCAACCACAACAGTTACAACCCAAACAACCCAACCTCCTACTACAACTGCAGGTCCAACCACAACCACAACAATTACATCCCAACCTCCTACTGCAAGTGCTGGACCAACCACAACCACAACAATTACATCCCAACCTCCTACTACAACTGCTGGACCAACCACAACAGTTACAACCCAAACAACCCAACCTCCTACTACAACTGCAGGCCCAACCACAACCACAACAATTACATCCCAACCTCCTACTACAACTGCTGGACCAACCACAACAGTTACAACCCAAACAACCCAACCTCCTACTACATCTGCAGGTCCAACCACAACCACAACAATTATATCCCAACCTCCTACTACAACTGCAGGCCCAACCACAACAGTTACAACCCAATCCCCTACTACAACTGCAGGCCCAACCACAACAAGTACAACCCAACCTACTACTACAACTGCAGGACTAACCACAACAGTTTCAACCCCAAAAACTCAACCTTCTACTACAACTGCAGGTCCAACCACAACAGTTACATCCCAACCTCCTACTACAACTGCTGGACTAACCACAACAGTTACAACCCAAACAACCCAACCTCCTACTACAACTGCAGGTCCAACTACAACAGTTACATCCCAACCTCCTACTACAACTGCTGGACCAACCACAACAGCTACAACCCAAACAACCCAACCTCTGACAACGACTGCAGGTCCAACTACAACAGTTACAACTACAACATCCCAACCTACTACAACTGCAAGCCCAACCACAACCACAACAGTTACAACCCAATCCCCGACTACAACTACAGGCCCAACCACAACAGTTACAACCCCAACATCCCAACCTCCTACTACAAGTGCTGGACCAACCACAACAGTTACAACCCAACCTCCTACTACAACTGCAGGCCCAACCACAACAGCTACAACCCCCACAACCCAACCTCCTACTACAAGTGCAAGCCCAACCACAACAAGTACAACCCCAACATCCCAACTTCCTACTACAACTGCTGGACCAACCACAACAGTTACAACCCAAACCACCCAACCTCCTACTACAACTGCAGGTCCAACCACTACAGTTACATCCCAACCTCCTACTACAACTGCTGGACAAACCACAACAGTTACAACTCAAACAACCCAACCTCTGACAACGACTGCAGGTCCAACTACAACAGTTACAACTACAACATCCCAACCTCCTACTACAACTGCAGGCCCAACCACAACAAGTACAACCCAACCTACTACTACAACTGCCAGCCTAACCACAACAAGTACAACCCCAACAACCCAACCTCCTACTACAAGTGCTGGACCAACCACAACAGTTACAACCCAAAAAACCCAACCTCCTACTACATCTGCAGGTCCAACCACAACCACAACAATTATATCCCAACCTCCTACTACAACTGCTGGACCAACCGCAACAGTTACAACTACAACATCCCAACTTCCTACTGCAACTGCTGGACCAACCACAACAGTTACAACCCAAACAACCCAACCTCCTACTACAACTGCAGGCCCAACCACAACCACAACAATTACATCCCAACCTCCTACTACAACTGCTGGACCAACCACAACAGTTACAACGCAAACAACCCAACCTCCTACTACATCTGCAGGTCCAACCACAACCACAACAATTATATCCCAACCTCCTACTACAACTGCAGGCCCAACCACAACAGTTACAACCCAATCCCCTACTACAACTGCAGGCCCAACCACAACAAGTACAACCCAACCTACTACTACAACTGCAGGACTAACCACAACAGTTTCAACCCCAAAAACTCAACCTTCTACTACAACTGCAGGTCCAACCACAACAGTTACATTCCAACCTCCTACTACAACTGCTGGACTAACCACAACAGTTACAACCCAAACAACCCAACCTCTGACAACGACTGCAGGTCCAACTACAACAGTTACAACTGCAACAATTCAGCCTCCTACTACAACTGCAAGCCCAACCACAAGAGTTACAACCCAATCCCCTACTACAACTGCAGGCCCAACCACAACAAGTACAACACAACCTACTACTACAACTGCAGGACTAACCACAACAGTTTCAACTCCAACAACCCAACCTCCTGCTACAACTGCAGGTACAACCCCAACCACAACAATTATATCCCAACCTCCTACTACAACTGCTGGACCAACCACAACAGTTACAACCCAAACAACCCAACCTCTGACAACGACTGTAGGTCTAACTACAACAGTTATAACCACAACAACTCAACCTCCTACTACAACTGCAAGCCCAACCACAACCACAACAGTTACAACCCAATCCCCTACTACAACTGCAGGCCCAACCACAACAAGTACAACCCAACCTACTACTACAACTGCCGGCCTAACCACAACAGCTACAACCCCAACATCCCAGCCTCCTACTTCAACTGCTGGACCAACCACAACAGTTACAACCCAAACCACCCAACCTCCTACTGCAACTGCAGGTCCAACCACAACCACAACAGTAACATCCCAACCTCCTACTACAACTGCTGGACCAACCATAACAGCTACAACCCCAACATCCCAACCTCCTACTACAACTGCAGGCCCAACCACAACAAGTACAACCCCAACAACCCAACCTCCTACTACAACTGCAGGTCCAACCACAACCACAACAGTTACAACCCAATCTCCTACTACAGCTGCAAGCCCAACTACACCAGCTACAACCCCAACAACCCAACTTCTTAGTACAACTGCAAGCCCAACCACAACAAGTACAACCCCAACAACCCTACCTCCTACTGCAACTGCAGGTCCAACCACAACAGTTACAACCCAATCACCTACAACTGCAAGCCCAACCACATCAGCTACAACCCACCCCCCTACGACAACAACTGGTCCAACTCTATCTACAGAATGCTTCTGTATTTTTAATGGCGAGCTTTATAACCCAGGTAAAAAAAAAAAATACAATTTTTAAAATCAGCTATTTCATTCATGATGCTGACAATTATCATGTCTTTATTTTTTCAAAAACTGTTTTTCACTGTTTAATTTTCTCTTTGTCTTTCTTCCTCAAATTAAGGGGAGGTAATAATTGATAATAAACATATTGGGTCAGGCATATGTCTCTCAATGATATGTTCTGACATCTGTGAAATCCGCAACATTACGAAAATGTGTGGGACCACAACCACACCTACATCCACACTCACACCGACAGAAATACCACCTTCGTGTCCTGAATGGAATGTCGCAGTAAGACTGTTAATGTTTCTAGTACACTAATGTCTACACTATTTCATATTGCACTTGGGAATTAATGTCTGGTGATTATAATGTGTTCAATTGCTTGCTTTCTTACATTTGCTGTACCAAATACCATTCTCATGATTTTTTTTTCCTCTATTCGTCTTTATTGTTTTCTTGAAGCAAAATGAGACCTTCTTCCTGTGCAACTGCAACATGGCCAAGTGTATTGAGAACAACACAATTGAAATAGTTCCATATGAATGTCCGCCCATTAAGAATATAACTTGTACTAATGGAAAGAAGCCAGTTCTTGTGTACGATGAATACTACTGCTGCCAACATTATGTTTGTGACTGTGAGTTATTCTGTACATGTGTGACATTTTTATTCACTTGTATGTATCTCCTTTAAATCTGTTTTTCATTTTTAACATTTTTTGCTTCTTTTCAGGTGTATGTGAAGGCTGGGGAGATCCTCATTACATAACTTTTGATGGATTCTACTACAGTTATCAAGGGAACTGTACTTATGTTTTAATGGAAGAGATTTTACCAAGACACTACCTGAAAATTTATATTGATAATGTCTTTTGCGATCCCACTGAAGATGTTTCTTGTCCACGATCACTAATAATATCATATGGATCAGAAGTTGTCACACTCATTAATCATAACCTTCCTGGAGCACCAGAGTTGGAGGTAAAACTCAATGTCTATAATCTCTGAAATTTTATTGGATGTTCTGAAATACTGACCAGATAATGTTTAAGGTTCCTACCATCAGTGTAGATGGCATTTCAAAGATTTTTATAGTGTAATTTTTTTTATATACTTTTGATGGCATATTTTATTTTTTTTCCCCATAGGCATTGAAAAAGGGAAAAACTCTTAAACTACCCTATTCACAGTATGGTATCAAAGTTGTGAATACTGGCATTAACCTGGTTTTGGAGATCCCTCGCCTGCAAGTGGTCATTACATTTGGAATAACTGGTTTTAGTGTTACCCTGCCGTTTCAGTACTTTGGCAGCAACACACAGGGTCATTGTGGTAAGAAACTTTTTGTAGCATCCGCATTGGTAAATTAATAGTTTGAGGATAGACTGCAATATTATCTGTGACTACTGTCAGGAACATGCACCAATAACCAGGCTGATGACTGCATGTTGCCTGGAGGCCAGCTGGTGAAAAGTTGTGCAGTGATGGCGGACTACTGGCCAGCAAAGGACATTAACCAACCCAACTGCTTGGTGCCACCTGTACTACCCACCAGTGTACCTGAACCACCAACCTTAGAACCATGCAACGCAGACTCCATATGCGACCTGCTTTACAACAGGTAGACATGCAATCCACTGTAACAGTTCACCTTTACCTCCACAAAATCGACATATTGCAGTGTAAACACAACAGTGTTATGTATGCATTTGTTTGTCTTTTTCTTTCACAGTCCCTTTGTAGAGTGCCACCCCTTTGTCTCGCCAGACAATTTCTACAGAGGTTGTGTTTTTGATAGTTGTCATGTTCCCAACCCAGCAGTAGAGTGCACAAGTTTGCAGACTTATGCTGCTGCTTGTGCGCAGGCCGGAGTTTGCCTCCACTGGAAGAACCACACCACAATATGTGGTAAGCAACCCCTCATTGTTTTATTGTTTAATGTTGGGATCGTTCAAATTAGGAATAAAAAATTTGTTTCTGGCATTTAAATAGACTAAGTTGCTGTTTAGAATATAGAGCTGGTTGGCAGTATGCATTTTAAAAGGAACCAGCTGAGTTCTTTTCTTCACCAACAGCCAGTGACTGCCCATCAAACAAAGTGTACAAACCTTGTGGTCCTGCCGAGCAACCAACCTGTGAAGACAAGTGAGATTTTACAAAATTGAATGCATTCATTTTGCAAGTTAGCGTTTCCTAAGACTATGATCCTAACAGAAAGCTACAATAAATGTCTGTTTATCGTGGCAGCTAGGCTAGGTGACAAATACAGTGTATCTAGTTAACTGTGTTTTACAGATGTAGTAGAAATTAGTTAACTCTTCTGTCTTTATTGCTTCATTTCACAGTCCCTATGAACCTACTATGAACTACACCACTGAGGGCTGCTTTTGTCCTGATGGAATGAAACTCTTTAACAAAGAGTCTGGAATATGTGTTGAAAAATGTGGTAAGTGTAGCGTATACTCTCTAGTGCTACCACTGAACTGATTGTATCGTATCATTCATGAAATCCAGCCAAACTGTTCATCTTCCAACAGGATGTCTTGATCCTGAGGGTATTCCTCGTGGGGTGAGTCAAGTCTTCTTTTCTTGTGCAGTTAAAATTGTGAACTGTATCTTTTACATGCAAGAGACAGTGAAGTAATTTTGGTGGTTTATTCCCTAAGTTCAATGAGAGGTTTGAGTACAAATGCCAGGACTGCATCTGTGAGGAGACCACTAAGACGGTGACTTGCAAGCCTAAGGTGTGCCCAGCACTTCCCATTGCAAACTGCATTGGTGAAGGGTTTGTTCTGGTCAACCAAACTAATCCATCAGACCCCTGCTGTTCTGCATATGTTTGCCGTAAGAAATGAAGCATCAGTGCACACGTTTTAATATTTTCTGGTAAGTACTTGCCGATGACTTTTGGATGTGGCTCTAAACAATACCTGTCTATTTTTTTGTTTTTTTTATCAAATCCACAGAATGTCAAATCAACACTTGCCCAGTCAGCAACAAGAACTGTCCTGTTGGATATAAGCCAGTTATCAGTGTTCCAGAAGGAAAATGCTGTCCACAACAAACATGTGGTGAGCTAATGAATTCAAATTGAATTTATATAAAACCTAACAACCACAGCAACCATTCTTTCACATATTTTATCTTTTCATTGCTTGTGTTTTACGTGTTCTCATAGATCCGAAAAGAGTTTGTGTCCACAAAGATGTCGAATACCACGTAAATATGAAATGGATGATTTGTTACATGATTTATTATTACATCAGCTTTTATATAAAAGGATCTCTGCTGCACATAGTTCTCTATGACTAAAAGCACAGGTATGAACACATTTCCTCTTTTTTTGCTAGCCCGGGTCTTCAGTTCCTGCCAACGCATGTCAGGATTGTACCTGTAGCAATGAGGTCGACCCAAAATCTGGTCTATTCAAAATAACTTGTGAGTTTCAGCAATGTAAAGAAACTTGTGACATGGTAAGAAAAATTACCGCACTTACACTCACAAACAGCAATAACTGCAACTTGTGTTTCTCAGAGTGAGTTCAGTATGAGGATGAACATGTAAAACTGGCCCTTCTAACTTAAATCCCCCTTTCTCTTTCAGGGATATGAATATGTGGGAACTATTTCTGATGAGTGTTGTGGGAGGTGTGTACAGACACACTGTATCCTCAGTGTTAACGGTACTAAGCAGCTCTTAGCGGTAAGTGGGATCACCTTTGTTGGTATCCAAATGTTGATGCTTTCTAGCCCAAAGCACGTCGGCATTTTAATTTCTTTGTTTAATCCTACTTGTGTCTGTGCGTCCACCTCACTGCTCTCCAGCAAAGAGAAACCTGGTCACCAGCTGAGAATAAGTGTGAGCATTACACCTGTGTTAAAAGCGGTGAGACTTTAGCAACGATCAGTTCTCACATTGTCTGCCCACCATTCCAACAGAGCAACTGCCAACCTGTAAGTCTCGTTTTCAGAAGATGAATCAGGATTATTGTGTCTGTGTGAACAGAAGATAAAACTAATTCTGCTGATGTTTTTTTCTCTTTAGAACACAATTCAGACTGCAGCAAATGGCTGCTGTAAAGTTTGTAAGTATGAGATTTTTATTTCTTTTGGGTAGAAGATGTTGAAATAAAAACAACTAACTACATCGTTTTTTGGAAAGGTGTGGAGAAGGAAAAGGGCTGCAAGTTAGCATCTATGAAAACCCGCGTTTCACACAAGGGCTGTCAGTCTGAACAGGAAGTCGATATGCCGTATTGTGAAGGATCTTGCAACACTTTCACCATGTAAGAATATGATTACCAATATTTTACAAAAACATTTTGATATAGTTTATGTAGATTTTGAGTTATCTAATAGATCCTGCCTCTGCTTTCTTCAGGTACTCTCAAGCAGCAGCAGCTATGCAGCATACATGTTCCTGCTGTAAGGAGACTCGATCCAGCAATCGCACCGTTGACTTGTTCTGTCTGAATGGAGATACGATTCCCTACACATACATGCATGTGGAGGACTGTGGCTGTGGACACACGGACTGCACCAGAGCTGCAGCACCGCCTGCTCGCAGGAAGAGAAGCTTCACACTGCTGTGATAAAGCACCTGCTGTCACTTTAACTTCAATATTTGTCAGATACAAATATTCCTTTCCATATTTTTCTAACAATCACTACACCTCTTACAAAGCAATTGCCATTGTAAAGAGACTATTTATCAATTGATCAAATAAAAAGATGCAACTCAGTTTATGTCTCATCTCCTCCACTATCTTAATTGTTTCAGGACAAATTTTGTTGAAAATCACATTTTTTGTTTGTTGTTACATTCACACAAACCCAAAAGATAAATGTTTTATGATCATAAAAGGAAAGCACTTCTAATTAGTCTCAAATAAAACATTTTTAATACGGTGAACAATACAACTCAGTGGAATCAAGCATCCCTAAGGTACATGGACATTTTAAATGAATCAAAGTCATCAAAAAGTGTAGCACATAGGGAGGAGGAAGAGGTTCATGTCTACAAGTTGGTGACTGGCCAGCAATAGAGCACACAAGTGAGCAGCATAAAGTCAGAAACCAAAGAAGTGTTAAGTTTCACTTCACTGTGAATCCTGCAACACCACACCTCTGAATGACAATAACACCCAGACAACTCCTGCCTTACTGGATCACAGTGATACATTCTTAACTATCATCTCAGCTGAACGTATTTAAACATTCAATTTTCCCTTTTTTATTTTCACTTTAATGACACTTTTTCTGACAGTATGTCGAAAAAGTTGTCACTCCAGATCTTCACTATATGATGTTTATTCTGAGTGAAATAATTAAACTCAACATTTTATTTTTAGGGTTAGGGTAATCCAATCAAATCTGAATATTTTTAGATGTACATAAATCTCTACACATTTCTCCTTAATTCAAACTTTTTCTCATTTTTGAAGACAAGAATTTCAAGTAAAGTTCTGTGAGTTTGTGAAGATTTTTTAGATTTGTAAGGTTAACGATGAAAAGCTCTAATTTTGTTGTTTATGTAATGCTTGTTTGTATCATTCCTACTTATCCGGACTATTTCGTGTGCTGTTGTGATGCTAAATCCCCAGCAAAGATTAGCTTTACCTTTTCCCTCATCTTACTCCTACTACTAATAATAACCTGTGACATGTACAACAAAGTAAGTTTAACATACCGGAGATATATTTTTGTTATCTGGCTTCACTAAACCAAACAAACACAGATTATGTGCCAGTAAAAAGGAATATAGAGCAATGAAAAGGTCTTAGCTCTGAAAACTCTTACTTTCAGCCTCTTGCTATCTGCACACTGAGCTCAATATGGTCTTCCAGTGATGATCGTGACATTTTCAAAGTTAACGTGTTTATCTCTGCTCCAGAGCAGGTTTGGTCTTCAGCATAATGTACCGCCATCGTAGCCTTAAAAATCCAGGATTGAACCTGATGTTACCTCGCTAACCCCAAATCTTGCTTCACTGAACAGGCCTCAGGTGAGGGATAAAACAAAATATAACAGAAATGACAAAACTTTGATATACATTTTCTTTCATACAGTCCTGCTGATCTTATATTTAACAGTAAGAGGTGTTACTTTGAGTCATGTTTCCTGTTTCATTGGAGTCAGATGGGAAACACAAGCTAGTGGAAGACCAAATAATCGTTGGAGCTGATGGTGAGAAAAGTCAAACACTGTTGTTGTTGTTTTATTTGACTCTGGAATATTTGACTAAAAGTTTTGGTTTCTGGTCATTTTGACTAGATATATTTCCTTTTAGCAGCCTAAATCTAATTGTCAAATTCTATTATCTATTGTCAAAATTCAAAGCATTTAAAAAAATTAAAAACAAAATACACTGTTTTGGGTTATTTAGGATTGATGCAAAATTATTAGTTATTTGTAAGATAAATGATTAGTTAACTATGAGAAAATACATATTTTTTAGATATTTAAAAATGTTTTTATACTAGTTACAATTTCCTTCCATATTAAAATGCTTTGAATATGTCATGAGCTCTTTTGAATTATAGCATCATAATGTGGGGAAGAAGTTAATGGAGAGAACATTCCTCAGAAAATATCTTCAAGACAACGACACAGTTAGCACCAGTTTGTCTCTCAATTAGCATCCATCAGTGTCACAGAGGTCACCAACCATTTCGTGCTTGAATTGCCGATTTGTTTCCCAATAAAAGCAAAGATGGCTGCCCACCTGGGTGGAAAAGAATGGCACAAAATGTATTTGCATATTTTATCATGAGGTGGACATGGTGTTTTGTCATTGTGATGATTAGAAGAGTCTTTATGGGTTCTGATAATATAGTTTAGAACAGCATCAAGCCTATTGCTGCAGTGTAATGAAAGAGAACACTGGCAGCTCGAAAATTGGTAAGAAGCTATAAGTGACATGACATTAGTGCTTTTTTTGTTTTGTTTTAAACTTTATTGTTTTGGTTATATTCTGTTAGTGTTTCAGAAAAATGGTTTTACAGTAATGCTAATGGACAACACAGATGTTCTACTGTTATAGTTAAGCTTAAAATGTTTATTTTTTGTCTTCCATCAAACAGCAAGTTACACAACAAAAGCATAAAACCATTTTAAGTTTGCTCTTTCAACTAATATTTTGTGCATTTTTTGAAGCATATTTCTTTTCAGTAAGTAATTTCTTCATTTAATTATTGTGTTATATTTTAAGGCAAACTATCAGGGTAGAAGCAGCTTCATCTTATTATGTACATTACACATACTGTATGGCTGTAAAGTAAATATCTGTGCTTCGGGCAGAAGTCACTTGCACAACATTGTATGATTGCAGCATCTTTATTCAACTGTGTATCCTTGTTGTGTTTTATTTTACAGTTTGCACTGGCAGGGAAGTCTTTTAGACCAAATAATACACCAAAGCATTCAACACCAACCAAACTTCAGCTGTGATGACACCAAAATCAAGATGAGGTGAGTTTGTTTGCAGAGTATTATTTTCATTGGGCTTTGGTTTGAGTCAATCTGACACATTTATGGCAAATTACTTGAGGACATGTATTCTGTAACCTGAAGCAATTTGTTCTGTTTAAGGAATTGCACAGTTTTTTTCTGATGATGCTGAAGTCTAAAATGTACAGAAACTACCATTCAAATTAACCAGCTTTTTTCTTAACAAATGTTAATCTTCTATCGTTGATAAAGTTCAGTTACATGCTTGATTCTTATATTTTAAAAAAATATTTTAAGTTGTACAAAGTAGTTAAATTAGGTTTTAAAAAACTTTACAAAATCGCAAGGATTTGTTGTGTCAACCAACTATTACTCAAAGCCTTACCGGTTTCCCATGAGCATATATATCCTTCCAGTAGGTGGCACACTTCTGCTACAAAACAGTAAGAGAGAGGTGGGAATAACACTTACACACTAATTAACAGCTAATATTACACACAAAATAATGTTTAAATGTTCAAATCTTAATAACACCAGTGTCATCATTCAATGTATGGTATAGTGATAAGTAAATTGAAGCATATTTCAGTCTCTTTCATCTGAGTGCTGCTGAAACTGTCATCACAAAAATAACCAGTGACTCAGGAGACACTTTAGGTTTCATTTTAAATGAAGAAAAGCCCTCACCGCAGCATCTGTCTGATCCAATGCTCTGTTTCCTGCCTCTCTTACGGACACTGTGTCTAGTCAGGGTAAGGGGTCTGTATGATTCCTTCTGATGTTTAGTATCCGAATTAGCATTTTCTTGATCTAATTTCCATAGGTACTTGCAAGCACAGAATTTTGCCAAAATCATACTTTTCACCAGACTGCACAGCTGCTCAGTGGTTATTACTGTCGCCTTGCAGCTAGAAGACCCCCAGTTCGTGTCCCGGCCTGAGATCTTTCTGCATGTTTGCATGTTCTCCCTGCGCATGCGTGAGTTTTCTCCGGGTACTCAGACTTCCTGATTCACACCTGATTCTAAACTGTCCGTAGGTTGTTTGTCTCTATGTGTAGCCCTGTGATAGACTGCTGCCCGGGGTGTCTCCTGCCTTCACCCTAAGTCAGCTGGGATAGGCTCCATCCCCCTCGTGACCCTAATGAGGATTAAGCGATGGATGATAATGGATGGATAGATACTTTACACCATCCCTTTATACCCACAGAGCAAATGGGATCCTTGTCAGTGTTATGTGAGGCTATTCAAACATAGCATGCACCGATAGGCCTATCCAAACACAGACTTAAGCACACAATGAAAGAACGCACCAACCTTATGATTATTTTATAGTACTTTAATAGGGGCGTGAAGCAGAATATATAAATCCAGTTATTCTCAGTGTATAAACTGCAGTGCTGAGTAAACATACAGTTTGAAGGAGCAACACACTCAGTCTAACAAAACTGCTGACTTTACCTCATTACTTTCAATTTAACATTAAACTGAATGGATTTAAGATAAGGTGCTATGCTATGCTTGGAGCAGTAAGTCCATTCAGGGTTTAATTTTCGAAACAGCTACTTGGAGTCTTGGTCTCCAAGTCTTGTGGGGGAGGAGAGGAGGGGTTTGTAGTAGGAGGATTAACAAAATGATTTAAACCTATTTTCACTTATTTTCTTTCACTGAGAAGCAATGCTCTGAACTCCAAGCTCACCAGGCCAGCACCTAAGAAACAGTTCCCTGTACACCCGAAATATGTTCACTCTTCCAATCACACAAGTTAGCTCACAACAACAATGTTTAATTGAGGGTCTTATAGTCACTCCAGCTGGTGGTATAATCATGTAGCCTGTGTGCCACCCCAGTATGTTTATCTTTTTTTTACTTTCCGAAGTCCATTCACTCTGTGTTTGATCTGGGCTTCTTGGGACCAAAAGGAAATTACAAAATTATTTTTGCATGTTCTCAAATAACATCGCAGATGGAAGCTCCTCCAAGAGCAAACATGGCTTTGAACAACTCCCACATGTAGATAGCTGTATGATGAGGAAGGAAGCTCCATTTCTCAGTAACAGGGAGCAATATGTTTATTCAGGGAGGATAGATTTTTGGCTGAATTGCCCAGAGACACATTTGAATAGAGACAGGACTGTGCAAGATGTTATCAATATTGATATAGCACTATTTAACTTTCAACACCTGTTATCATTGCACACATGCACTGACATGACTGTCACTGAGGCCTGTTCAAACAGTAGTGTGTCAGAATACAACACAAGCTTTTCCATAGAAATGTGACAAAAAGCCACACAAGAAAATGATAAAAATACATGAACAAATTTTCCCCATTTTCATACTCCACTGGAAAACAAAACTGCTACATAAGCATATACTACAAATGTATAGCATCTAGTCTAAACCTCTGTTATGTGTTTGAATATATTTTATGCAACATTCAAGTAGGCTTTAAAATGTTTATGTCTAACAGCTAGTACTGAGTTATGATACTTCTTCTATTTTTGTGTATCTCATACTTCACCATGTCAGATTAAACATCAAGGCAACCTGAGTAAACAAAAAACACACATTTCTAATGATAATTACATTTACTAAAGCTGAAAAAGTTATCCAATACCTCAGCGACCAATGTGACAAAGTAACCAATAGAGTTCAGGCCCGGATTTTGCAAAGACCGCTCCAAAATCTTAATTTATTTAACTTTGAGCCAATCAGAGATAGACTTAAATCTCATGCTTTTGGATCATTATCTTGCTGCATAACCTAATCAGGCCTGAGCTACAAATTACAGAGTGATGAACTGATGTTCTTCTTCAGGAGTCCAAAAATGTGCTGAGGTTAATTGATTATTCTAAATTTGCAGCCCATGTCACAACCAACTCAGTCAAAATATAGAAGTAGATATGCATTTTTTGCCTACCATGTGGACAAATAACCTCAGAAACATATTTGAGAATTTCAGAAAGAGTCTCTGCACACATGAAGACACATTTCCAGCTAAATTTTTCAGTATCAACACGATGCCTTTCTGTTTGCTACATGTCAGTCCAATGGTTTCTGTTGGCTCTACAGTATGAAAAGAAAACACTACGAGCTGTCACAACACACAGTGTCTACTTTGATGGATTCTGTGGAATGGTTTGTTGACAAAACAAACATGACATTTGTTCTGATGATACTAGGAGCTAATGTTACTTGTAGCAGGCACAGTAATGACTAATGTACATGGCAGGTCCATCTCAGTCTGTGTTCTGGCCATAAAGAAGACAGGGTTTAAGCTGATGTGCCAGATCCAAACAAAGAAAAACGAAAGAAAGAACTCTTTATTTTACTGACATTCTTAGGATTTGATCCTTATCTCAGTATGAAATTAGCATAAAGTATCAAAGTAACATGGTACAGTCCAAATTTGAGACAGGTTTGGGCCACGTTTGGCTTGGCTGATATCTCATCTGGATTAAAGCCTGATGAAGTGAAATTAATCAAATAGGAAAGTGGGAGATTGGATTCCTAAAAATCCATCCATCCATTATCTATACACAACTTAATCCTCTTTAGAGTCGTGGGGTGCTGGACTCTATCCCAGGGTGAAGGCAGGGGACACCCTGGACAGGTCGCCAGTTTATCGCAGGACTACACTTAGAAACAAACAAGCATACTCACATTCACACCTACAGACAATTTAGAATTACCAATTAACCTGAACATGTTTTTGCACTGCGGGATGGAGCCAGAGTATCCAGAGAAAACCATGCAGAAAGATCTCAGGCCTAGGCCGAGCCACTGTGCAACCCTATTGTAATTCCACACCCAAAAAAATAAACTGATCTTGATTCAGTATTGAATAGTGATCAAAGGGGAAAACTTCCAAGCAGAGTGAATACTCTTCATAGACACTGTAGACAGACCGTAATGTGAAGGATCCTCTGACACATTTAAAAATAAGGATAATTATTTGTTAAATATTACTGTATTTCTTAAAACTCTGAAAAGCCACACCAATACTTATCTTTAAGATTTATTCATTTACAAAATGTATGCATAAATATAGATTGGGAAACACTGGAACATGAGATAAAATTAGTTGCAAGATTTGACTCCATCTTTTTCTGAAGATAGTCGTGTTCATCCAGAAAGGCATAATGGGGTGGAGAGATACTGTGCGAGATGCGTCATAGTTTGAACAGCATCCTTCACCCGTGACACCTGTGATCCTCTTTGTGAATCGATAATGATTAAGTAAACTGGAGTGATGACATTTGCTGTCATATTTTTCCTTTCTATACACTGATAATGTGTGCTCACCTCAGTTGGAGAATTTCCAAATGGCACTCGTGTACTTGTCTTGTGTGGCAGGTGTTATGAAGATGACAAGCAAAAATTACATTTGTACTTCCTGCATTCAGTGACTCAAGAGCTCCAGTTACATTAGTGACCACATATAAAATGCAAATTAATCTTTAAATTCCCTTTCTTTCTATGAAACATTCTTTTATTCTCTTAATTTTTAAAATAATATTCAGGTTAATATGTAAACTTGCTAGTATAAATCTGTAAATATTCTGCTGACTGTTCTAGAATATATAAGAAACAAAAAAATTGTATATACTGTCTATGATTAGAACATTACCATCTTTGCTTTGTGCAAAGAAGAAAAAAATCACAGACAATCTACCTACATACAAATACAGCACATAGGGCTGTAACAGCATGCTACAATAGTTTAATCTGCACAAAACTAAATCTAAAGGAAGGTCATTCAAATGTTGTGGAGGCAGTTTATATACAGTGGAGGTCATGGTGGCCTGAAACTAATTTCCCAGAAATGGTCAAAATGAAAGATGAAACAATGCTGTCATCCCTACATCTAGCATGACTGGATATCACATTGATAACCTTTATCCAAAAATGATCTCACCTGCCTGACTCTTTCACTATTGATTCTGAGTTTATCAGAGCAGGTTCACTAATCCTAACCTATGCCTGCATCAGATCCTCTGTATTAGCAAATGCCAAGTTTCCATGCGCTAGAACAATGCTGTCTGGAAAAGCAAAGCGGACCTGATACACCCACATTTCAGAGTTTTTATAAGTCTTGGTCAAATGTTTGGTCATTCCTGGCTCCAATGATAAATGGATTTACTTTTAACCAACACTCGGTCCTTAGTCGATATGGAGGCACAACCCACAGCTCAAAACGCTCTGCTTCAGTGAGAAAAGCATGCATCTCCTGTTTGAATAAGTCAACACACTCATGTTTTCCTCATGACAACCAGGACCTAAATGCAGTGGTGGAAAAAAGTTTTCAGACACCCTTAAAGTTTTATGCAATCTCAAATATTACCATGAAATATTTATGGAAAAATCTTTTCTATGTTTCAAAAGGTGTAGCTGCATTAGACAGGCAAAAAGAAATACTATATATATATATATATATATATATATATATATATATATATATTATATATATATATATATATATATATATATATATATATATATATATATGTGTGTGTGTGTGTGTTTTTATTGTTTACAAGAAAAACTAACAAAACTAAATTCTTGACAGTTTCAATATGTCAGTTCTCAACATTGTTGGTATCAAAGGCAACAAAAAACAGAGACTGTGTTTAAAACTGAACGAAAAATAAATAAACCATCACATCATCAGATTAATTTTTAGTAGTCCTGCCATTAGCATGCAGTAGAGCTCTAATCCTGGCTGGCATGTTCCCCACAAGCCTTTCACACTGTTGAGGGGTAATCTTGTCACATTATTCTTGAGTTACTGCTTTTAATTATTCTAAATTCTTTGGTTTTCGCTTTTGATAATCCACCACAGATTTTCAATGGGACTCATGTCTGGGGATTGAGCTGGCCACTCTAAGACCGAGATATTGGGCTCCTCCACTCATGCATCCCTAAACCATGATACTGCCTCCACCATGCTTGACAGTAGGTACTGTACATGCGGAGATAATGCTTCGCCTGGCCTTCTGCATACCCTCACATTAGCAGGAGGAAGATAAAGCTGGAAACTGGACTCATCTGACCACAGAATCTTCTTCCAATTCCTGGCTGTCCAGTTCTTACGTGCTTGGGCCCAACTACACCGGGCTAACTTCCGCCTCTCATTGATCAGGGGCTTCTTGACAGACAAACATTTTTCCACCACTGCAGAAGTGTTCTTGAATTAACTCATCAATTGCAACTCTACGGCAGTTCAGTTTCAAACTTTTCTCTTGCTGACATTAATGTTTTACCAAAGATTAACATCAACACAGATGCTTTGTGACACAGACAGACAAGGATGAAGAGATGTTGACAGTATTCTATTCATGGGTGTGATCTTACATAGAGTCAAAAGTCACAAAGCTTGGCGTGCAGAATGGATCTCTCACTCCTCCTAAACTGCAAACATCCAGTGAAGTATAATACATGACCTTGGCAGTGTGGTAGCAGTTGCCTCCACTAACCCCATCAGGACAGGGACAACTGAGTGACCATGAGAGGAGTCAGGATGCTGCTTGAATGGGTGATACCATGGTTCATCCTCAGCCTCAGACTATCAGCAGCCACCACCGGTATGTAAACCAATGGGACAGAATGTGAGCTAAGATGAAACCTTATCCAACTGTATAACCTTGGAGTGTCTGTTAGGCACTGAGTGTCTATTAAGTATAAAAGGCCACATCCTGTGAAGAACAATTGATCAAATGTAGAAGGTTTTTCTATTTTTTTTTTTTTTTGTGCATACTGGATGATAGAAATGTAAACACAGTCTGCTTTTGTCTGACTCTGTAATAGTGTGCAGTTATGATCTAAATGTTTTTTTGTTTTTTTTCAGTTATGGTTCAGACAGTGACCAAAATGCCAATAGTTACAGGTAATAATTTGTTTTTTTCAAAGATGAAACAAAACTAAACTTTAAAAAAAAAAAAAAAAAAAAAACATTTACACTACGAACTGCTGTGTAAGGAAAGTTTTTTGCTCCGCAAACTAGAGCTGAGATCCTCTCACAATGGCCAGTTGTGCAGCATATGGGGAAACTACCACTTCAAGACTTTCGATGGAGATTTCTTCGATCTTCCATTCACTTGCAACTACATCCTGGCGCACCAGTGTAAAGGCAGCTATGACAGTTTTAACATTCAGCTCCAGCGACAGGACATAAATGGTGTTATCACTGTTCAGAAAGTCTTGATGAAGCTGGATGTAGTTTTGGTGGAATTAACCAGCACTTCCATTAAAGTCAATGACAACCCGTGAGTTTGTTTGAATAATCTCAACTTTAATTACCAGCTGGGTACACTAACTGTTAATGTTTAATCATGAAACTGTTATGATTTCTTTGTCCTCTCTAGTGTCGATATGCCATTCAGCCAGACTGGCATTTCAATAGTAAAAACTGCTGAGTCCTATGTTCAAATCGAGGCAAATCTGGGTTTGGTCATCATGTGGAATCAAAAAGATTCCCTCTGGGTATGTGTATTCACAGTTTTTGTTTGTCTGTTTGTTTTGGGTTTTTAAAAATCTGTTTACATCATACATTTTTGTATATGACCTGACTGGACCATTCTGTAATAAATAAATTACCTTGAGCACAATTTGAAAGATTACCAAATTGAATTAGGGGACTTTATCATTTCTTTTAGCCCATGTTAAATCAAAATCTAGTTGTGTAGGTTCAGTGCCTTTCTAAAGGGCATGGCAACAGTTTGTTTTTTCTGGCAACGCTGATCTGATGGGAAGGTCTATAAAAATCAAATACTACCAAGGTTAGTGTAGCAATGTGTCACTAGTGTGTTAAAATTTATATTTTGTATACTTTAGAAATGTTAAAGAGAACAGCACACAATCACTTTTAGAGAGGCTCGATTATTAATACATGGAGACAGTAGTTGACAAAGCAAACTTCAGATGGAGATTTTAAATTAAAATAAACCATGTTGTTCCTATATGGCAGAACACAAAAAGCTTCACCAGACACTGCACAAAGGGCATCTGGCAAAAATGTAACACTGGGGGATTTCATCTTAATATCTGTGCTTGAATTTTTTTTTTCTAACTGGTTTTAAGATCGAGCTGGATGCAAAATTCAAGAATCAAACCTGTGGCTTGTGTGGCGACTTCAATGGAATCCAGATTCATGATGAGTTCATTCAATCAGGTAAATACAAAATGTTGATGTTTACAACTAACTGAAACACTGAAATCAGTCTTTAAACTTGATAAACCATCCCTTTCCTCTTCAAACAGGGGATTCTGTAAATCTTGAACTGTATGCAGCGCGGTGGAAAGTCAATGGTCCCACTGACAACTGTGAAGAAACAGCCTCTTTAGCCAAACAGACTTGTGCAAAGCAGGTATGGGAAAAAGTGTTTGTTTTTAATGACTTCATATTGTTTAGGTGCTGTTTAATAAGATATACTGTTACCCACAGACAAAGACCTGTGAGAGCCTGCTTACTGGACCTGCATTCCTCAGCTGTCAAGACCTGATTGACACCGACTCCTTCATTAAAGCCTGTGAGGAAGACTTGTGCTACTGTAGCAGCAATACTTCATGCTTGTGTTCGACAATATCAGAATACTCCCGACAGTGTTCTCATGCTGGCGGGAGCCCACAGCAGTGGAAGACCACACAACTATGCGGTGAGAACAGGAATAAGAATTGTCCATTCTCAAGCTTTGATTTTGTTACTGAAGTTACATCTCAATCTGTGCTTCTAAATTTACATTTTTGTATGCTGAATAGCAAAAACATGCCCCTTCAACATGGAGTATAAAGAATGTGGTAATCCGTGTACTGACACCTGCAGCAACCCTCGGGGAAGCCAAACGTGTGATGAACACTGCACAGATGGATGCTTCTGTCCATCTGGTAAGTTTCCTGGGTTGAAAACATCCATCAGTAATTTGTGGAGCTGAGTTGCCTGAAGCAATAGTTCGATATTTGTTTTCATCAATATCAGTGTAGGAAAGGTTATAATTTCACAGATGTTACGTGCTTGAATTATTTCCTGACCAAAAATAGACATCAGTGTGTCCTCTCTCTGGGTTCTCAGTCAGTCTATTTAACTGTGGGGAAGGGCAAGGTTCCACCTTAGGATCCCTTCCTTTTTACCAACACTACCAGTCAAAAGTTTGGACACAGCTTCTCATTTCATGTTCTTTTATTTCTATTTTCAGGTTTATTTACATTGTAGATTCTCACTGAAGGCATTAAAACTATAAATGAACACATGGAATTATGTAGTAAACAAAAAAGTATGAAATACATCAAAAAATGTTTTATATTTTAGATGATTACTGCTTTGCACACTCTTGGCATTCTTTCAATAAGCTTCATGAAGGGGTCACCTGAAATGGTTTTCCAACAGTCTTGAAGGAGTTCCCAGAGATGCTGAGCACTTGTTGGCCCTTTTGCCTTCAGTCTGTTGTCCATCTCATCCCAAACCATCTCAACTGAGTTTAGGGAGGTGACTATGGAGGCCAGGTCATCTGACGTGGCACTCTATCACTCTTCTTCTTGGTCAAATAGTCCTTCCACAGCCTGGAAGTGTGTTTGGGGTCATTGTCCTGTTGAAAAATAAATGATGGTCCCACTAAACGCAAACCGGATGGCATGTCATGTCGCTGCAGGATGCTGTGGTAGCCATGCTGGTTCAGTGTGCCTTCAATTTTAATTCCATATGTGTTCATTCATAGTTTCAATGCCTTCAGTGAGAATCTACAATGTAAATAGTCAGGAAAATAAAGAAAAACCATTAAATGAAAAGGTGTGTCCAAATTTTTGACTGGTAGTGTATGTCAGATGTGTTCCAATAGTTTTATACACTTTTATGCTCATAACACTGTTATTCGCTCTCCTGTTATGATATAGTAGAAATATAGAACTCTGTATTGTCCAATTTCAGCCTGGTTCAAAACTATTTCATATCAACAAACTTGTTTTACGTAAGAAAAAATCCTTATAATGATGTTGGGTATGTGATATATTGATTCATATCCTTTTGACCTGAACATTATTTTTGACGATGGGCCACATCTCGAGAAAGTTTAATTCACATTTGCATCACCCGCACATATATGACTCTTTTACAGGGTTGTGTAAAGCAACTTACTGTTGGTCTAAGACTAAGTATGTCATTATGCTTTTCCCAAGGGACCGTCTTTGATGACATTACACAAAGTGGGTGTGTCGCTGTGAACCAGTGCTCCTGCTTGCACAACGGTCAGCGATACGACCCTGGGGAATCCTACTCAAAAGCCTGTCAAAACTGGTAATTTTTACATTCACAACATGTGTTCATAAGATGGTTTGTGCAGTTGACATGACTGACCTCTATTGACAGCACCTGTTCTCGGGGTCAGTGGAACTGTCAGGATGTGGACTGTCCTGGTGTCTGCTCCGTCCGTGGCGGCTCTCACTTCTCCACCTTTGACGATAAAATGTACACTTTCCATGGTCACTGCTCCTATGTGCTCGCCAAGGTATTTATTCTGTCCTTTAACTGAGAAAGAAAATGACAGTAAATGTAAATAATAAAATAAAATGTAATTAAGTGTATTTTCTCTGCTTGACTATAGGATACTAATGGGACTTTCAGTGTCCTTGGGGACTTGGTTGAATGTGAAAAATCAAACAGGGCAACTTGCCTGACAACAATCACTCTACGACTGCGAGAAAACACGGTAAAACATATTTAAAGGCTTATTTATGTTGTTTTCTCCATCTAATATAAGTTGTACATCATTCAGATAATGTGTCCTGATGTACCACCTCACTTTGTCCTGCAGATGTTTGTAGTCGAAGCCAGTGGGCAGGTTTTACACAACAAACAGGTCTCCCAGCTTCCATTTTTCACGGGTGAATGTCTTTTATGGAATCACGACCCATAAGTGAGTTTGCTCAAATTGGAACAACTGATTTTGGATGAAACTTTTTTTTTCTTTTCAGATGAAGTCACAGTCTTCAAACCATCTACATTCTTTGTTGTAATCAACACCACCTTCGGGCTTCATCTTGAGATTCAGCTCGTACCAACCATGCAGGTCTACATCAAAGCCAGCACTTCCATTAAAGGAAAACTCAGCGGTGTGTTTTAAATCTGGAACAGAATTCATTAAAGTGTAAAGAATGAGCGCCTTGCATTCATCATTTTATTGACTAATGAATCAATGTGTCATTATCTTTATCCAGGTCTTTGTGGAAATTTTAATGATGTTGAAAGTGATGACCTCAGAGCAAGAAACGGACTGATTGAGGGAACAGCTGTGACATTTGCCAACACGTGGAAGACCAAAACAAGCTGCCCTGATGTGACAGATGTAGTTGCACACCCCTGCGATTTGAGTGCAGACAGAGGTAGGTTACAGACATCATGCTCTAGGTTTTAGAGAAGGACTGTGCACATTGATGCCTAATGTGCTTTCAAAGTTGAGTTATTTCTTTGCCATTAATGTTTAAAAACTCTATTCTGACCTTTCAACATATTGGAATTCAAGTGGTCTGAGAAGAAACTAAACCTCCTCTTGGCTCAATTTGAGGCCTTATAATATCATATCTTGTGATGGGAAGTTTTAGCAAATCACAATGCTTTTTCACTAAGAATATACAAATGCAGGACAAGATTCTGCCAACGGTTAAACAGTGGGGTTTGAATCCTTTGAATCCTACTTTTTAGCATGTTGCAGTCAGTGGGGTTCGGCTGAGAGCTGGGGGTGAAGTTACATTTTAACATCACTCTTCACAGTGCTCTACCTGTGAACATGTCTTTTTCTCTCTGCAGAACAATATGCCAAGCACTGGTGCTCCATGCTGTCAGACCCAGATGGGATTTTTTCAGAATGCCATTCTGAAGTAAACCCCGAAGACTATCAAGACGTAAGCAATGATTCTTATTCCTATTGCATACAGCCTAATGTGTGTGTACATATTTGTGGTATTTTACTTACTAGTGAACTATTTATATTTTAGTGTCTCATTTCACCTGTTGCTGCTCTTCTGTCTAGTCTTGTATTTATGACAGCTGTGCCTGCGAAAAGAGTGAGGAGTGCATGTGTGCTGCCATTTCCTCCTATGTCCATGCATGTGCTGCTGAAGGTGTCATCCTGGAAGAATGGAGGGCCAGCATATGCGGTAGGTTTAATCCAAAGCAGTTCGTGGTGGACTAAATTCAATCTGTCTTTCTTCAGTTTTTCTTCACTGAGTGACCTTTTCTTCTCTCAACAGACAATTACACAGAAGTCTGTCCTTCTAATTTTGTGTACGACTACCAGATGACAAGCTGCGGTCGCACCTGCCGCTCTCTCAGCCAGTCAGATTTAACATGTGAGGTTAACTTTACCCCTCTTGATGGCTGCGGCTGTGCTGAGGGAACTTATCTAAACGAGAAGGGAGAGTGTGTGTTGGCCAAACGGTGCTCCTGTCATGTCGGTGACATGGTTGTGCGCTCTGGGCATGTCATCACGGTGCATGGACAAACTTGGTGAGGATTTCAGTGTTTCCCGTGAATCAAAGCAGAACATTATAAACATTCTTAGTTTACTGATGGTAAACAGACAAGCAGACAGTAGATGAAAGAGAAACCTTAGGAAACCTTGAGGAAACTGTGTGTCATTCGGGTTATCTGAAGTACTCTTTTCATATACTCTTTAATATAAATACAAACAAAAATGTTTTGGAAGGTATAGTGAAGATGAACATAATGACCACTAGGGGGCACAGTAGTATTGATTTTCAACTGATTAATTGACGTATAGTGTTGAAGTTAACTGTCTTTTTGCCTAAGCAAAATCATTGGTGATGAATTTGATTCTCATTAAATATTTTTCATGGAACTGATTGGAATAAGTGAATGAATTTAGGGGTGGGATTAAATCAGCTTTAACTTCTTCCCACTCCCTTTCAAACATGTTGAAGTTTTGTTTTCCTCTCATTCTCTTTATAGGAGAAGCATGATGTACTATTTTAGTTGTTTTTGTGACTCATTCGTTGAATATTTTTAAATTACATTTTCAAAATAAACAAATAAATAAATATTAAGCATTATTCTTTGTATGCACTGAAGTATTCTACTTTCTGGCTTCAGGTCTCACCAGTAACACTGTTTATGGCAGCATTATTGTAGCAATAGATGTAAAACTGAATGCTAGTCTATATTTGTGCTAATAAATGTGTACTTTAATCTGTAATGTGTTCACAAATCTACAAGTGCTTTCAGATTTGAACATGGGTAAAAAGATCCCCCATTGTACACGCAGTGCCTTCTGCAAGTGTGATTTCGTGAAGCAGATGTTCTTGTTTCTGGTTTTCATGCAAATAGTGTAAATAAATGTACACAATTGCACATATAATTAAACGTTTAATGTATCCCAAATGTAACTGTAGATGGAATTGTAAGTGTACTGTCAAATGTGTTTCTCTTCTTTGTCCACTTTTCTTATCTTGCCTGTCTTTCTATGCATTGCAGCTTCTGTCATGGTGGAAGATTGGACTGTAAAGGAAGCCACATAAGTGAAAGTAGGTACAAAGCACTCTGACCATCGATAGTTAAGCACAGCATCAGCAACACCAAACATGCAGTAATGTCCTTTGTAACACATTGTCGTTGTCATCAGCATGCACTGCTCCAATGGTTTTATTCAACTGCTCAAACGCAAAGCCAGGTGACACAGGATCCGAGTGCCTAAACAGCTGCCAGACACTGGACACAGAATGTGTAAGACTGGGATAATAGTTCATGACTACTGTTAGATATTCTAGTCAAGTATACAAAAATCACACGTTTAATCAATTACTGCTGTGCTGCGTAGGTCAGTACACAGTGTATCTCAGGCTGCGTATGTCCTGAAGGCCTGCTGTCAGATGGTAAAGGAGGCTGTATAAAGGAGGAACACTGCCCATGTCTGCATAATGGAGAATCCTATAATCCTGGACAATCAATCACTGTGAGATGCAACACATGGTGAGCCTTTTACGGTGCACTGTAGAGCTGTGTCACCTCGCCATTGGTTGTAAGCTTCTGGAATTGTGGATACCCACGTAATAAATCTTCTTTATTTTAAATCTTAGCACATGCAAAAACAGACAATGGGAATGTACAGCTCACGAGTGTGATGAAACCTGTACTATATATGGAGCGGGGCATTACACCACTTTTGATGACAAGAAATTTAGCTTTAATGGGGACTGTGACTACATCGTCTCTCAGGTATAGTACAAAACAATGTTCAGTCTTTGTGACTCGCCAAATCCGTCTTGTGTTACTGACCTAAGAATCTTTCAGGATTATTGCGGAGATGATGACAAAGGCTCCTTCAAGCTGCTGACTAAGAACGTCCCCTGTGAAACCACTGGAAACATTTGCTCCATGAAAATCAAGCTCTACTTAGGGGTACGTAACTATGGAAGTTAAGTGCATTCACAGATGGAAAAAAAAACTAACTTTATCTCATAATTTGGAGAAAAAGGTTAAGGTGGTCAGTTATCTCTATGCTTTGAAGATTGGGGGTGATGGTTCTGGTTGATCCAACATACTGAATATGACCTTGATTATCCTTGTAAGTGGTAAAAGTCTTCACTTGTGAGAATCAGGTGTAAAGTTCTACAAGAGACAGAAATTATACCTCAATCAGCCACAACATAAAAGCACCTTGCACTGTAATAAGATTATTCATGTTATTCAGTTGTCAGTGGTTTCAGTGTTGTGGCTGATTGGTGAAATGCTGCCATGGATACAGTGTGTTGCACTGAAGGCAGCAGCGTGGACTGTGTTTCATATGTGCTTCCATTTTTAGAAAAATCATATTTAGGAAATTAGGATTTTTTTTTTTTTGGGGGGGGGGGTGTAATACACATCCACACAAACACTACTTTATTCAATTAAATTCTGTTTTTAAAATGCTCAAAATTGCTTTGCAGGATTCCAAATAATCGTACTTTGTTTCTTTCAGAATAATGAAATTCTTCTGTCAGAAGAAAATGCCAAAGTTATCAAACAAAGCAAAGGGGAGGACATACCCTTTAAATTCCACTCTGTGGGTTTATATATTGTCATTGAGGCAGAGAATGGTCTTGTTGTCATTTGGAATAAGAAGACAACACTCATGATCAGACTCAGCAGCAAATTCAAGGTGGGTGAGCACAAATTCGGATGGTCAGATATTAGATAATTTTACAGACCTAATTATTCTCATTGTATCCCAGGGCAAAGTCTGCGGCCTGTGTGGGAATTACGATGGGAAAATCAAGAATGATTTGACCACAAGAAACAAAGAAGTGGTAGTTAAACCGCTTGACTTTGGAAACAGTTGGAAAGTGCAAACTAAATGCCCAAATGCAAAGACTCAACAAAATCCCTGCAGTCTCTACTCAGATAGGATGGCATGGGCAACTAAAAAGTGCAGCATTATCACGAGTGACGTATTTGCTGCCTGCCATTCAAAGGTAAAAAAAAAAAAACAAAACTGGCAAGCATTGTCACATGGCAAATAATCTCTAAGTCACTGTAACTAGTAAATTGTGATTTCTGTATGAGTAGCTGCAGAATGTAGTTAGCAATCTACTTTTTTACATTTATAATGTCATCATTCAAAAAGGTGGAAAAAGAACACTATTATGATGCTTGTGTGAGAGACTCATGTGCCTGCAATTCGGGGGGAGACTGTGAGTGTTTCTGTTCCGCTGTAGCCGCCTACGCAGCAGCCTGTAATGAGGCCGGAGCCTGTGTGAAATGGAGAACACCCACAATCTGCCGTGAGTTCTTCCTATTTTGTATATGTTTATGTGAGGAAACTGAGAAAAAATGCTATGTGTGATGTGTCTGTACCTTCAATATATGTAAGTATGAGTATCTTATTATTACAAAAATTGCATACATTCTTTATCTTGTTAATATTCCTGTCTTTTCTTTAATTAGCTCTATTCTGTGATTTTTACAACCCTGATGGAGAGTGTGAATGGCACTATCAGCCTTGTGGAAAAAAATGCATGAAGACATGCAGGAATCCATCAGGAAACTGCTACAATCAACTTCCAGCATTAGAAGGTATGAATGACAAAAAAGGGCTCATATGTTCATTTTCAAGGTTAGAATTATTCAGTGAGAGGCTACTGACCATGCATGCTCTTTTCAAGTAAAATTTACAATGTGATTATGATTATGTTTTAAATTCAGCTGTTTATTGATGTGTTTACACCACTCAAAACTGTTCACAAGGTTGAGGTTAGATTTTGTGCCTGTACCCATTCTGTTCCAATTTTGCAATTTACAAAGACATTTAACTTTTTAAGGTTGCTATCCAACTTGCCCGCCTGAACAATCTTATTTTGAAGAAGTTTCTATGAAGTGTGTATCAAAGGAGGAATGTGGCTGCTATGATGATGAAGGGAAGCATTATAAAGAAGGGGACCCCATGCCATCAAAGAACTGTCAGAGCTGGTAGGGCACGTCCCAAAGATTAATAATAACTTTTGTAGAGTCTCTGAAAAAAATTAATTAGGTTGTCATATCATCATGTTACTACTATTTTATCTGGTATTAAACCAAATTAAATGTTGTATAAATTTAAATAACTTATATAAATAAGGCAATACTGAAAATACTCACAATAGCACAGAAACAAAGAACAAGTAAATGCATTTTGTTCTTAAGGTTATTAAAGATAAACCTTTCTTCTCTTGTTTCTCTTTCAGTTCTTGCAACTCGACAACCAGGGTGTGCAGCAATGATGTCCAAAGCAAGTAGAATAAACAATATTGGGCTTGTGAATGTTGCTTTAATTGATTGTCGTCACTAAGAAATGTAGCAGACAGATTTACTTAAGACACAACAATATGAACATGTCGAAACAATAATTTCTGTAATGTGCTTCTTTTGCAGAATGTTTTTGTTTATATAATGGGCAAACATACCACTATGGAAAAACAGTCTATGATACCCACGATGGAGATGGAACCTGTATCACTGCTGTTTGTGGAGAAAATGGAAATATTATCAGAGACATGAAACCTTGCACTACTACTGCTCCAACAACTACAACAATTTTTGTCTTTAGCACAACCGGTAAGAACAATACACTTAAGATCATAAAGCCTAGGTGTTTCTTCTTACAGGATTTGACCCTTGTGAGGAAATCTTAATGCTATGGTTTTGTTTTTGTCCCACAAACCACCACAGAAATACCCATTACAACAACTCGAAAGACTCCTAATGTTACAACTGAGGCTGTTACAACTGCTTTGACCTTCTCAACACCAGTGTCCAAAACAACAACATTGCCATCATTCTCGACAACTCTATCTACAGAAAAACCTCAAAAAACCACCGTTGCTACAGGAAAACCTACCACAATACCCACAACAACCGCTGAATCCACAACAATCACAGAAAATCCCTCTGGAACAACAGCAGAAACAACCACTACAGTTACAGAAAACACTAGCACAACAACAACTACAGAAAAACCTACCACAACAACCTTGGAAGCTGTTACAAACACAGTACAATACAGTACTACAGCAGCACAATCAACCAAACCTCTTGTTGAAATTACAACTACAACAGTCACAGAAAAACCCTCTGGAACAACAGAGGCAGCAACAACGGCAAGACCTTCCACAACATTCACAATCACAGAAAGACCCACTACCACTACATCTTTTGAATCCACAACAGAAAAGCCCTCTGGAACAACAGCAGCAACAACCACCACAACAAAACATGCAGCAACAACCACAGTCCCAGAAAAAACCACTACCGCTACAACTTTTGAATCCACAACAGTCACCGAAAGGTCCCCTGAAACAACAGAGGCAACAACCACCATAATAATCACAGAAACATCAACAACTGCTGGCTGCATTGTTTGTACATGGACAAAATGGATGACCAACAGTTACCCTGTCTTTGGTGCAGGTGGTGGAGAATATGAAACCATTCAAAGCATTACTTATCCAGATCTGAGTCTTTGTACAAAACCCCTGGAAATACAATGTAGAGCTGCAAATTACAAAGATGTACCTTTGAAGGACCTAGGGCAAAAAGTAACATGTAGTCCAACAACTGGACTGATCTGTCATAACAATGAACAATCCCCACCCATATGTTTTGACTATGAAATACGAATCAAGTGTTGCCGTGACATATGTGGGAAGAGCACAACACACATAATACCCACAACAACCCTTGAATCAACAACAGTCATAGAAAAGCAACCTACAACAACCACTACAACCAGAGAAAAGCCCATTGCCACGACAACTCTTGAATCCACAACAGAAACGCCTCATACAACAATAGCAGAAACAACCACCACAGTCCCCGAAAAATCCACCACAACTACAGCAACTGCAAAACCTACCACAACAACCACAATCACAGGGAAACCCAGTACCACTACATCTCTTGAATCCACAACAGTCACAGAAAAGCCCTCTGGAACAACAGGAGCAACAACCACCACAAAGCCTGCCACAACAACAACCATAGTCACTGAAAAACCCACCACAACTACAGCGACCGCAAAACCTTTGACAACAACGACAATCACAGAGAAACCTACTGCCACTACAACTTTTGAATCCACAACAGTCACAGAAAAGCCCTCTGGAACAACAGCAGAAACAACCACTACAGTAACAGAAAACACTAGCACAACAACAACTACAGAAAAACCTACCACAACAACCTTGGAAGTTGTTACAAACACAGTACAATACAGTACTACAGCAGCACAATCAGCAAAACCTCTTGTTGAAATTACAACTACAACAGTCACAGAAAAACCCTCTGGAACAACAGCAGCAGTAACAACGGCAAGACCTTCCACAACATCCACAATCACAGAAAGACCCACTACCACTACATCTCTTGAATCCACAACAGTCACAGAAAAGCCCTCAGGAACAACAGAGGCAACAACCACTGCAAAACTTGTCACAACAACCACAATCACAGAAAAACCCAGCACTACTACAACCCTTGAATCCACAACAGAAAAACTCTTTGGAACAACAGCAGCAACAACTATGGCAAAACTTGCCACAACAATCACAGAAAAACCCACAACCACTACAGTGACTGCAAAACCTTCCACAACAACCACAATCACAGAAAATCCCAGTACCACTACCTCTCTTGAATCCACAACAGAAAATCCCACCACCGCTACAACCCTTGAATCCACACCTGTCACAGAAAAGTCTCTCAAAACAACAGAGGCAACAGCCACTGTGAAACCCACCACAACAACCACAATCACAGAAAGTCCCACTACCACTACAACCCTTGAATCCACAACAGAAAAACTCTCTGGAACAACAGCAGCAACAACCACCGCAAAACTTGCCACAACAACCACAATCACAGAAAAACCCACTACCGCTACAACCCTTGAATCCACACCTGTCACAGAAAAGTCTCTCGAAACAACAGAGGCAACAGCCACCGCAAAACCGACCACAACAACCACAATCACAGAAAGTCCCACTACAACCCTTGAATCCACAACAGAAAAACTCTTTGGAACAACAGCAGCAACAACCATGGCAAAACTTGCCACAACTACAATCACAGAAAAACCCACAACCACTACAGTGACTGCAAAACCTTCCACAACAACCACAATCACAGAAAAACCCAGTACCACTACATCTCTTGAATCCACAACGGAAAAACCCACTACCACGACAAGTCTTGAATCCACAACTGTCACAGAAAAGGTCTCTGGAACAACAGCAGCAACAACCACCGCAAAACTTGCCACAACAACCACAATCACAGAAAAACCCACTACCGCTACAACCCTTGAATCCACACCTGTCACAGAAAAGTCTCTCGAAACAACAGAGGCAACAGCCACTGCGAAACCGACCACAACAACCACAATCACAGGGAAACCCAGTACCACTACATCTCTTGAATCCACAACAGTCACAGAAAAGCCCTCTGGAACAACAGGAGCAACAACCACCACAAAGCCTGCCACAACAACAACCATAGTCACTGAAAAACCCACCACAACTACAGCGACCGCAAAACCTTTGACAACAACGACAATCACAGAGAAACCTACTGCCACTACAACTTTTGAATCCACAACAGTCACAGAAAAGCCCTCTGGAACAACAGCAGAAACAACCACTACAGTAACAGAAAACACTAGCACAACAACAACTACAGAAAAACCTACCACAACAACCTTGGAAGTTGTTACAAACACAGTACAATACAGTACTACAGCAGCACAATCAGCAAAACCTCTTGTTGAAATTACAACTACAACAGTCACAGAAAAACCCTCTGGAACAACAGCAGCAGTAACAACGGCAAGACCTTCCACAACATCCACAATCACAGAAAGACCCACTACCACTACATCTCTTGAATCCACAACAGTCACAGAAAAGCCCTCAGGAACAACAGAGGCAACAACCACTGCAAAACTTGTCACAACAACCACAATCACAGAAAAACCCAGCACTACTACAACCCTTGAATCCACAACAGAAAAACTCTTTGGAACAACAGCAGCAACAACTATGGCAAAACTTGCCACAACAATCACAGAAAAACCCACAACCACTACAGTGACTGCAAAACCTTCCACAACAACCACAATCACAGAAAATCCCAGTACCACTACCTCTCTTGAATCCACAACAGAAAATCCCACCACCGCTACAACCCTTGAATCCACACCTGTCACAGAAAAGTCTCTCAAAACAACAGAGGCAACAGCCACTGTGAAACCCACCACAACAACCACAATCACAGAAAGTCCCACTACCACTACAACCCTTGAATCCACAACAGAAAAACTCTCTGGAACAACAGCAGCAACAACCACCGCAAAACTTGCCACAACAACCACAATCACAGAAAAACCCACTACCGCTACAATCCTTGAATCCACACCTGTCACCGAAAAGTCTCTCGAAACAACAGAGGCAACAGCCACTGCGAAACCGACCACAACAACCACAATCACAGAAAGTCCCACTACCACCACAACCCTTGAATCCACAACAGAAAAACTCTCTGGAGCAACAGCAGCAACAACCACCGCAAAACTTGCCACAACAACCACAATCACAGAAAAACCCACTACCGCTACAACCCTTGAATCCACACCTGTCACAGAAAAGTCTCTCGAAACAACAGAGGCAACAGCCACCGCAAAACCGACCACAACAACCACAATCACAGAAAGTCCCACTACAAACCTTGAATCCACAACAGAAAAACTCTTTGGAACAACAGCAGCAACAACCATGGCAAAACTTGCCACAACTACAATCACAGAAAAACCCACAACCACTACAGTGACTGCAAAACCTTCCACAACAACCACAATCACAGAAAAACCCAGTACCACTACATCTCTTGAATCCACAACGGAAAAACCCACTACCACGACAAGTCTTGAATCCACAACTGTCACAGAAAAGGTCTCTGGAACAACAGCAGCAACAACCACCGCAAAACTTGCCACAACAACCACAATCACAGAAAAACCCACTACCGCTACAACCCTTGAATCCACACCTGTCACAGAAAAGTCTCTCGAAACAACAGAGGCAACAGCCACTGCGAAACCGACCACAACAACCACAATCACAGGGAAACCCAGTACCACTACATCTCTTGAATCCACAACAGTCACAGAAAAGCCCTCTGGAACAACAGGAGCAACAACCACCACAAAGCCTGCCACAACAACAACCATAGTCACTGAAAAACCCACCACAACTACAGCGACCGCAAAACCTTTGACAACAACGACAATCACAGAGAAACCTACTGCCACTACAACTTTTGAATCCACAACAGTCACAGAAAAGCCCTCTGGAACAACAGGAGCAACAACCACCACAAAGCCTGCCACAACAACAACCATAGTCACTGAAAAACCCACCACAACTACAGCGACCGCAAAACCTTTGACAACAACGACAATCACAGAGAAACCTACTGCCACTACAACTTTTGAATCCACAACAGTCACAGAAAAGCCCTCTGGAACAACAGCAGAAACAACCACTACAGTAACAGAAAACACTAGCACAACAACAACTACAGAAAAACCTACCACAACAACCTTGGAAGTTGTTACAAACACAGTACAATACAGTACTACAGCAGCACAATCAGCAAAACCTCTTGTTGAAATTACAACTACAACAGTCACAGAAAAACCCTCTGGAACAACAGCAGCAGTAACAACGGCAAGACCTTCCACAACATCCACAATCACAGAAAGACCCACTACCACTACATCTCTTGAATCCACAACAGTCACAGAAAAGCCCTCAGGAACAACAGAGGCAACAACCACTGCAAAACTTGTCACAACAACCACAATCACAGAAAAACCCAGCACTACTACAACCCTTGAATCCACAACAGAAAAACTCTTTGGAACAACAGCAGCAACAACTATGGCAAAACTTGCCACAACAATCACAGAAAAACCCACAACCACTACAGTGACTGCAAAACCTTCCACAACAACCACAATCACAGAAAATCCCAGTACCACTACCTCTCTTGAATCCACAACAGAAAATCCCACCACCGCTACAACCCTTGAATCCACACCTGTCACAGAAAAGTCTCTCAAAACAACAGAGGCAACAGCCACTGTGAAACCCACCACAACAACCACAATCACAGAAAGTCCCACTACCACTACAACCCTTGAATCCACAACAGAAAAACTCTCTGGAACAACAGCAGCAACAACCACCGCAAAACTTGCCACAACAACCACAATCACAGAAAAACCCACTACCGCTACAATCCTTGAATCCACACCTGTCACCGAAAAGTCTCTCGAAACAACAGAGGCAACAGCCACTGCGAAACCGACCACAACAACCACAATCACAGAAAGTCCCACTACCACCACAACCCTTGAATCCACAACAGAAAAACTCTCTGGAGCAACAGCAGCAACAACCACCGCAAAACTTGCCACAACAACCACAATCACAGAAAAACCCACTACCGCTACAACCCTTGAATCCACACCTGTCACAGAAAAGTCTCTCGAAACAACAGAGGCAACAGCCACCGCAAAACCGACCACAACAACCACAATCACAGAAAGTCCCACTACAAACCTTGAATCCACAACAGAAAAACTCTTTGGAACAACAGCAGCAACAACCATGGCAAAACTTGCCACAACTACAATCACAGAAAAACCCACAACCACTACAGTGACTGCAAAACCTTCCACAACAACCACAATCACAGAAAAACCCAGTACCACTACATCTCTTGAATCCACAACGGAAAAACCCACTACCACGACAAGTCTTGAATCCACAACTGTCACAGAAAAGGTCTCTGGAACAACAGCAGCAACAACCACCGCAAAACTTGCCACAACAACCACAATCACAGAAAAACCCACTACCGCTACAACCCTTGAATCCACACCTGTCACAGAAAAGTCTCTCGAAACAACAGAGGCAACAGCCACTGCGAAACCGACCACAACAACCACAATCACAGAAAGTCCCACTACCACTACAACCCTTGAATCTACAACAGAAAAACTCTTTGGAACAACAGCAGCAACAACCATGGCAAAACTTGCCACAACTACAATCACAGAAAAACCCACAACCACTACAGTGACTGCAAAACCTTCCACAACAACCACAATCACAGAAAAACCCAGTACCACTACATCTCTTGAATCCACAACAGAAAAACCCACTACCACGACAAGTCTTGAATCCACAACTGTCACAGAAAAGGTCTCTGGAACAACAGCAGCAACAACCACCGCAAAACTTGCCACAACAACCACAATCACAGAAAAACCCACTACCGCTACAACCCTTGAATCCACACCTGTCACAGAAAAGTCTCTCGAAACAACAGAGGCAACAGCCACTGCGAAACCGACCACAACAACCACAATCACAGAAAGTCCCACTACCACTACAACCCTTGAATCCACAACAGAAAAACTCTCTGGAACAACAGCAGCAACAACCACGGCAAAACTTGCCACAACTACAATCACAGAAAAACCCACTACCACTACAGTGACTGCAAGACCTTCCACAACAACCACAATCACAGAAAGTCCCACTACCACTACATCACTTGAATCCACAACAGTCACAGAAAAGCCCTCTGGAACAACAGCAGAAACAACCACAGCCCAACCTCCCACAACCACCACAGTAACAGAAAAACCCTCCACAACAAAGTCCACTCTTGAAACTACTACTGTGACGCCTTCATCTATTCAGTCTTCAACACCAGGCAGAACAACTGTTTGTTTATGCGTCTACAACGGTGCAACATTCTTTCCTGGTAAGCAATGTGCTGTTGTTGTCATTTGCTGTTTATATTGTCACTGCAATATTTTTGTCATCTCCACAAGGGTTCTTCAAAAAAATTCTCAGCATCACCCAGAAACAGAGGCCGTACTCCCATTTGGGGGCCTAACTGCACATTACACCACAAGACCTTCGACAACAACGACAATCACAGAAAAACCTACTGCCACTACAACTTTTGAATCCACAACAGTCACAGAAAAGCCCTCTGGAACAACAGCAGAAACAACCACTACAGTAACAGAAAACACTAGCACAACAACAACTACAGAAAAACCTACCACAACAACCTTGGAAGTTGTTACAAACACAGTACAATACAGTACTACAGCAGCACAATCAGCAAAACCTCTTGTTGAAATTACAACTACAACAGTCACAGAAAAACCCTCTGGAACAACAGCAGCAGGAACAACGGCAACACCTTCCACAACAACCACAATCACAGAAAGACCCACTACTACTACATCTTTTGAATCCACAACAGAAAAACCCTTTGGAACAACAGTAGCAACAACCACCAAAACAAAACCTGCAGCAACAACCACAGTCCCAGGAAAAACCACTACCGCTACAACTTTTGAATCCACAACAGTCACAGAAAAGCCCCCTGGAACAACAGGAGCAACAACTACCACAAAACCTGCCACAACAACAACCACAGTCACCGAAAAACCCACCACAACTACAGCGACCGCAAAACTTTCCACAACAACTACAATCACAGAAATAAACACTACCACTACATCTTTTGAATCCACAACAGAAAAGCCCTCTGGAAAAACAGCAGCAACAACCACCGCAAGACCTTCCACAACAACGACAATCACAGAAAAACCTACTGCCACTACAACTTTTGAATCCACAACAGTCACCGAAAAGTCCCCTGAAACAACAGAGGCAACAACCACCATAATAATCACAGAAACATCAACAACTGCTGGCTGCATTGTTTGTACATGGACGAAATGGATGAACAACAGTTACCCTGTCTTTGGTGCAGGTGGTGGAGAATATGAAACCATTCAAAGCATTACTTATCCAGATCTGAGTCTTTGTACAAAACCCCTGGAAATACAATGTAGAGCTGCAAATTACAAAGATGTACCTTTGAAGGACCTAGGGCAAAAAGTAACATGTAGTCCAACAACTGGACTGATCTGTCATAACAATGAACAATTCCCACCCGTATGTTTTGACTATGAAATACGAATCAAGTGTTGCCGTGACATATGTGGGACGAGCACAACACACATAACACCCACAACAACCCTTGAATCAACAACAGTCATAGAAAAGCAACCTACAACAACCACTACAACCAGAGAAAAGCCCATTGCCACGACAACTCTTGAATCCACAACAGAAACGCCTCATACAACAATAGCAGAAACAACCACCACAGTCCCCGAAAAATCCACCACAACTACAGCAACTGCAAAACCTACCACAACAACCACAATCACAGGGAAACCCAGTACCACTACATCTCTTGAATCCACAACAGTCACAGAAAAGCCCTCTGGAACAACAGGAGCAACAACCACCACAAAGCCTGCCACAACAACAACCATAGTCACTGAAAAACCCACCACAACTACAGCGACCGCAAAACCTTTGACAACAACGACAATCACAGAGAAACCTACTGCCACTACAACTTTTGAATCCACAACAGTCACAGAAAAGCCCTCTGGAACAACAGCAGAAACAACCACTACAGTAACAGAAAACACTAGCACAACAACAACTACAGAAAAACCTACCACAACAACCTTGGAAGTTGTTACAAACACAGTACAATACAGTACTACAGCAGCACAATCAGCAAAACCTCTTGTTGAAATTACAACTACAACAGTCACAGAAAAACCCTCTGGAACAACAGCAGCAGTAACAACGGCAAGACCTTCCACAACATCCACAATCACAGAAAGACCCACTACCACTACATCTCTTGAATCCACAACAGTCACAGAAAAGCCCTCAGGAACAACAGAGGCAACAACCACTGCAAAACTTGTCACAACAACCACAATCACAGAAAAACCCAGCACTACTACAACCCTTGAATCCACAACAGAAAAACTCTTTGGAACAACAGCAGCAACAACTATGGCAAAACTTGCCACAACAATCACAGAAAAACCCACAACCACTACAGTGACTGCAAAACCTTCCACAACAACCACAATCACAGAAAATCCCAGTACCACTACCTCTCTTGAATCCACAACAGAAAATCCCACCACCGCTACAACCCTTGAATCCACACCTGTCACAGAAAAGTCTCTCAAAACAACAGAGGCAACAGCCACTGTGAAACCCACCACAACAACCACAATCACAGAAAGTCCCACTACCACTACAACCCTTGAATCCACAACAGAAAAACTCTCTGGAACAACAGCAGCAACAACCACCGCAAAACTTGCCACAACAACCACAATCACAGAAAAACCCACTACCGCTACAACCCTTGAATCCACACCTGTCACAGAAAAGTCTCTCGAAACAACAGAGGCAACAGCCACCGCAAAACCGACCACAACAACCACAATCACAGAAAGTCCCACTACAACCCTTGAATCCACAACAGAAAAACTCTTTGGAACAACAGCAGCAACAACCATGGCAAAACTTGCCACAACTACAATCACAGAAAAACCCACAACCACTACAGTGACTGCAAAACCTTCCACAACAACCACAATCACAGAAAAACCCAGTACCACTACATCTCTTGAATCCACAACGGAAAAACCCACTACCACGACAAGTCTTGAATCCACAACTGTCACAGAAAAGGTCTCTGGAACAACAGCAGCAACAACCACCGCAAAACTTGCCACAACAACCACAATCACAGAAAAACCCACTACCGCTACAACCCTTGAATCCACACCTGTCACAGAAAAGTCTCTCGAAACAACAGAGGCAACAGCCACTGCGAAACCGACCACAACAACCACAATCACAGGGAAACCCAGTACCACTACATCTCTTGAATCCACAACAGTCACAGAAAAGCCCTCTGGAACAACAGGAGCAACAACCACCACAAAGCCTGCCACAACAACAACCATAGTCACTGAAAAACCCACCACAACTACAGCGACCGCAAAACCTTTGACAACAACGACAATCACAGAGAAACCTACTGCCACTACAACTTTTGAATCCACAACAGTCACAGAAAAGCCCTCTGGAACAACAGCAGAAACAACCACTACAGTAACAGAAAACACTAGCACAACAACAACTACAGAAAAACCTACCACAACAACCTTGGAAGTTGTTACAAACACAGTACAATACAGTACTACAGCAGCACAATCAGCAAAACCTCTTGTTGAAATTACAACTACAACAGTCACAGAAAAACCCTCTGGAACAACAGCAGCAGTAACAACGGCAAGACCTTCCACAACATCCACAATCACAGAAAGACCCACTACCACTACATCTCTTGAATCCACAACAGTCACAGAAAAGCCCTCAGGAACAACAGAGGCAACAACCACTGCAAAACTTGTCACAACAACCACAATCACAGAAAAACCCAGCACTACTACAACCCTTGAATCCACAACAGAAAAACTCTTTGGAACAACAGCAGCAACAACTATGGCAAAACTTGCCACAACAATCACAGAAAAACCCACAACCACTACAGTGACTGCAAAACCTTCCACAACAACCACAATCACAGAAAATCCCAGTACCACTACCTCTCTTGAATCCACAACAGAAAATCCCACCACCGCTACAACCCTTGAATCCACACCTGTCACAGAAAAGTCTCTCAAAACAACAGAGGCAACAGCCACTGTGAAACCCACCACAACAACCACAATCACAGAAAGTCCCACTACCACTACAACCCTTGAATCCACAACAGAAAAACTCTCTGGAACAACAGCAGCAACAACCACCGCAAAACTTGCCACAACAACCACAATCACAGAAAAACCCACTACCGCTACAATCCTTGAATCCACACCTGTCACCGAAAAGTCTCTCGAAACAACAGAGGCAACAGCCACTGCGAAACCGACCACAACAACCACAATCACAGAAAGTCCCACTACCACCACAACCCTTGAATCCACAACAGAAAAACTCTCTGGAGCAACAGCAGCAACAACCACCGCAAAACTTGCCACAACAACCACAATCACAGAAAAACCCACTACCGCTACAACCCTTGAATCCACACCTGTCACAGAAAAGTCTCTCGAAACAACAGAGGCAACAGCCACCGCAAAACCGACCACAACAACCACAATCACAGAAAGTCCCACTACAAACCTTGAATCCACAACAGAAAAACTCTTTGGAACAACAGCAGCAACAACCATGGCAAAACTTGCCACAACTACAATCACAGAAAAACCCACAACCACTACAGTGACTGCAAAACCTTCCACAACAACCACAATCACAGAAAAACCCAGTACCACTACATCTCTTGAATCCACAACGGAAAAACCCACTACCACGACAAGTCTTGAATCCACAACTGTCACAGAAAAGGTCTCTGGAACAACAGCAGCAACAACCACCGCAAAACTTGCCACAACAACCACAATCACAGAAAAACCCACTACCGCTACAACCCTTGAATCCACACCTGTCACAGAAAAGTCTCTCGAAACAACAGAGGCAACAGCCACTGCGAAACCGACCACAACAACCACAATCACAGGGAAACCCAGTACCACTACATCTCTTGAATCCACAACAGTCACAGAAAAGCCCTCTGGAACAACAGGAGCAACAACCACCACAAAGCCTGCCACAACAACAACCATAGTCACTGAAAAACCCACCACAACTACAGCGACCGCAAAACCTTTGACAACAACGACAATCACAGAGAAACCTACTGCCACTACAACTTTTGAATCCACAACAGTCACAGAAAAGCCCTCTGGAACAACAGCAGAAACAACCACTACAGTAACAGAAAACACTAGCACAACAACAACTACAGAAAAACCTACCACAACAACCTTGGAAGTTGTTACAAACACAGTACAATACAGTACTACAGCAGCACAATCAGCAAAACCTCTTGTTGAAATTACAACTACAACAGTCACAGAAAAACCCTCTGGAACAACAGCAGCAGTAACAACGGCAAGACCTTCCACAACATCCACAATCACAGAAAGACCCACTACCACTACATCTCTTGAATCCACAACAGTCACAGAAAAGCCCTCAGGAACAACAGAGGCAACAACCACTGCAAAACTTGTCACAACAACCACAATCACAGAAAAACCCAGCACTACTACAACCCTTGAATCCACAACAGAAAAACTCTTTGGAACAACAGCAGCAACAACTATGGCAAAACTTGCCACAACAATCACAGAAAAACCCACAACCACTACAGTGACTGCAAAACCTTCCACAACAACCACAATCACAGAAAATCCCAGTACCACTACCTCTCTTGAATCCACAACAGAAAATCCCACCACCGCTACAACCCTTGAATCCACACCTGTCACAGAAAAGTCTCTCAAAACAACAGAGGCAACAGCCACTGTGAAACCCACCACAACAACCACAATCACAGAAAGTCCCACTACCACTACAACCCTTGAATCCACAACAGAAAAACTCTCTGGAACAACAGCAGCAACAACCACCGCAAAACTTGCCACAACAACCACAATCACAGAAAAACCCACTACCGCTACAATCCTTGAATCCACACCTGTCACCGAAAAGTCTCTCGAAACAACAGAGGCAACAGCCACTGCGAAACCGACCACAACAACCACAATCACAGAAAGTCCCACTACCACCACAACCCTTGAATCCACAACAGAAAAACTCTCTGGAGCAACAGCAGCAACAACCACCGCAAAACTTGCCACAACAACCACAATCACAGAAAAACCCACTACCGCTACAACCCTTGAATCCACACCTGTCACAGAAAAGTCTCTCGAAACAACAGAGGCAACAGCCACCGCAAAACCGACCACAACAACCACAATCACAGAAAGTCCCACTACAAACCTTGAATCCACAACAGAAAAACTCTTTGGAACAACAGCAGCAACAACCATGGCAAAACTTGCCACAACTACAATCACAGAAAAACCCACAACCACTACAGTGACTGCAAAACCTTCCACAACAACCACAATCACAGAAAAACCCAGTACCACTACATCTCTTGAATCCACAACGGAAAAACCCACTACCACGACAAGTCTTGAATCCACAACTGTCACAGAAAAGGTCTCTGGAACAACAGCAGCAACAACCACCGCAAAACTTGCCACAACAACCACAATCACAGAAAAACCCACTACCGCTACAACCCTTGAATCCACACCTGTCACAGAAAAGTCTCTCGAAACAACAGAGGCAACAGCCACTGCGAAACCGACCACAACAACCACAATCACAGGGAAACCCAGTACCACTACATCTCTTGAATCCACAACAGTCACAGAAAAGCCCTCTGGAACAACAGGAGCAACAACCACCACAAAGCCTGCCACAACAACAACCATAGTCACTGAAAAACCCACCACAACTACAGCGACCGCAAAACCTTTGACAACAACGACAATCACAGAGAAACCTACTGCCACTACAACTTTTGAATCCACAACAGTCACAGAAAAGCCCTCTGGAACAACAGCAGAAACAACCACTACAGTAACAGAAAACACTAGCACAACAACAACTACAGAAAAACCTACCACAACAACCTTGGAAGTTGTTACAAACACAGTACAATACAGTACTACAGCAGCACAATCAGCAAAACCTCTTGTTGAAATTACAACTACAACAGTCACAGAAAAACCCTCTGGAACAACAGCAGCAGTAACAACGGCAAGACCTTCCACAACATCCACAATCACAGAAAGACCCACTACCACTACATCTCTTGAATCCACAACAGTCACAGAAAAGCCCTCAGGAACAACAGAGGCAACAACCACTGCAAAACTTGTCACAACAACCACAATCACAGAAAAACCCAGCACTACTACAACCCTTGAATCCACAACAGAAAAACTCTTTGGAACAACAGCAGCAACAACTATGGCAAAACTTGCCACAACAATCACAGAAAAACCCACAACCACTACAGTGACTGCAAAACCTTCCACAACAACCACAATCACAGAAAATCCCAGTACCACTACCTCTCTTGAATCCACAACAGAAAATCCCACCACCGCTACAACCCTTGAATCCACACCTGTCACAGAAAAGTCTCTCAAAACAACAGAGGCAACAGCCACTGTGAAACCCACCACAACAACCACAATCACAGAAAGTCCCACTACCACTACAACCCTTGAATCCACAACAGAAAAACTCTCTGGAACAACAGCAGCAACAACCACCGCAAAACTTGCCACAACAACCACAATCACAGAAAAACCCACTACCGCTACAATCCTTGAATCCACACCTGTCACCGAAAAGTCTCTCGAAACAACAGAGGCAACAGCCACTGCGAAACCGACCACAACAACCACAATCACAGAAAGTCCCACTACCACCACAACCCTTGAATCCACAACAGAAAAACTCTCTGGAGCAACAGCAGCAACAACCACCGCAAAACTTGCCACAACAACCACAATCACAGAAAAACCCACTACCGCTACAACCCTTGAATCCACACCTGTCACAGAAAAGTCTCTCGAAACAACAGAGGCAACAGCCACCGCAAAACCGACCACAACAACCACAATCACAGAAAGTCCCACTACAAACCTTGAATCCACAACAGAAAAACTCTTTGGAACAACAGCAGCAACAACCATGGCAAAACTTGCCACAACTACAATCACAGAAAAACCCACAACCACTACAGTGACTGCAAAACCTTCCACAACAACCACAATCACAGAAAAACCCAGTACCACTACATCTCTTGAATCCACAACGGAAAAACCCACTACCACGACAAGTCTTGAATCCACAACTGTCACAGAAAAGGTCTCTGGAACAACAGCAGCAACAACCACCGCAAAACTTGCCACAACAACCACAATCACAGAAAAACCCACTACCGCTACAACCCTTGAATCCACACCTGTCACAGAAAAGTCTCTCGAAACAACAGAGGCAACAGCCACTGCGAAACCGACCACAACAACCACAATCACAGAAAGTCCCACTACCACTACAACCCTTGAATCTACAACAGAAAAACTCTTTGGAACAACAGCAGCAACAACCATGGCAAAACTTGCCACAACTACAATCACAGAAAAACCCACAACCACTACAGTGACTGCAAAACCTTCCACAACAACCACAATCACAGAAAAACCCAGTACCACTACATCTCTTGAATCCACAACAGAAAAACCCACTACCACGACAAGTCTTGAATCCACAACTGTCACAGAAAAGGTCTCTGGAACAACAGCAGCAACAACCACCGCAAAACTTGCCACAACAACCACAATCACAGAAAAACCCACTACCGCTACAACCCTTGAATCCACACCTGTCACAGAAAAGTCTCTCGAAACAACAGAGGCAACAGCCACTGCGAAACCGACCACAACAACCACAATCACAGAAAGTCCCACTACCACTACAACCCTTGAATCCACAACAGAAAAACTCTCTGGAACAACAGCAGCAACAACCACGGCAAAACTTGCCACAACTACAATCACAGAAAAACCCACTACCACTACAGTGACTGCAAGACCTTCCACAACAACCACAATCACAGAAAGTCCCACTACCACTACATCACTTGAATCCACAACAGTCACAGAAAAGCCCTCTGGAACAACAGCAGAAACAACCACAGCCCAACCTCCCACAACCACCACAGTAACAGAAAAACCCTCCACAACAAAGTCCACTCTTGAAACTACTACTGTGACGCCTTCATCTATTCAGTCTTCAACACCAGGCAGAACAACTGTTTGTTTATGCGTCTACAACGGTGCAACATTCTTTCCTGGTAAGCAATGTGCTGTTGTTGTCAGTTGCTGTTTATATTGTCACTGCAATATTTTTGTCATCTCTACAAGGGTTCTTCAAAAAAATTCTCAGCATCACCCAGAAACAGAGGCCGTACTCCCATTTGGGGGCCTAACTGCACATTATAAGGCCTTATATTACTGTCTATACAGCTCAGATGTTTTTTGTACTTTCTTTTGGAAGAGAGAAAAGCTTCAAGCTGGCATGCTGTTGCTCCAGCATAATGCACTTGTCCACACCAGCACAGGTGGCACTTCTACACTTCTTGAAGTCAGATGGTGCCAGGTCAGGTGAGTAAGTTGAATGGGGCAACAGTTCAAAGCCACATATGGCTGCTTCTGCTTCTGCTACCTGTGCTGTGGAGACAGATGCATTGTCCTAGAACAACCGCATGCCAACGTGAAGCTTTTCTCTCCTTGCTGAGAAGTCATGACAGACATTTGAATTTGTCTGGCTTTTTAGCATACAGAATGCCCTGAAAATGGGAGTTACAGCCCTTGTTTCCAGTTGAAGCAGAGAACTTTTTGAAGCACCCTCATACACCTGTCCGTTCAATGCAACCTGGCATGTCTAATCACAACAGGAAAGGGTACCTAAACTATAGGGTCCTGTTTATATTGAGATATCATAATTTACATTCTGAGCTGGCCGGTATTTAGGACCAAGGATGACATGCCACCTCTACAAAATGTGGTATGTGAACAAACACATTCATTATGTTCAAAAGAAGAGCTTTTAATCCAAATCTATGTGGTAGTGACTTAGTGGCTGACTTGCACAATGGAGGAATAAGTGACTGCAGGAAATTTTGGTCTTTACCAAGGTCCATGCCCAGCCTTTGGGCCAACAAATGCAGCAATTGGAATGCTTCATTTTATTCATTATATTGTTGGGTCAAACTTGATCTTAACATGGACTTCCTGTTTAAGTATCCACTGTAAAAGCAAAAATGTGATTAGACTTCACAAAAGCAGCATTATAACAACTGTAACTTGCTTTTGTCTTGTTTTCCCACATCATTACTCATTTTGATCTCTACCTTGGTTTTATACTCATGCAGGTAACTTAATCTACAACATGACTGATAAAAACGGGTGGTGTTACACTGCGTATTGCAATGTGACATGCAATGTTGAAAAGCATTCCATACCATGTCAGTCTACTACTCTGCCACCTCCTGTGATTACCACAACAAGTTCTGGCACTACAACACCCATTAGCCAAACAACAACCACAGGGGAACCGCCCACAGACTGCTCATATCTTATTCCACCAAGGAAGGTATTTGTATTTACATATATACTGTAAAGAAATGAAAATGAAGACAGTTAAAAGAAATATGGAAACATGGAAAATGCCAATACTGTTCCTATGTACTGGTGCTTAATATTAGTCAGAAAGGCTGAAGTTTTGCCTCTACTAGCTTGTTACCAGGCTGACACAAGGTTATCGATTCCTGCTTTGATAAACCATTTTGATTACCATTTTGATTACCATTGGTCCATTGAGTTTTGAGCAACAGCATCTCAGTGAAGTGCAACAACACTCAATTCAACTGACATTGATAGATCAATTTAAATCCATAAATTTATGACAGATACAGATATTTCACTTCTTTCTTGTTTAATCAACAGCGTTTAGCTCCTCCATTTGGCACAGAAATTATGGTCAGCAGAGTTGCAGAAAGTAAAAGCAAAGACAATACCTAATAAGTTCTGTAAATGTAATATAAATTCTAGATTTGTATGTTATTGAATAGAATTTATGCACCTGGAGGTATCAAATATAAAATTCCTGTCACTAATAATAGATTGCTAAAAGTCTGATTTTGTGCTTTACAGCATGGTGAAACTTGGAGTTCGAACAACTGCACCACAGAAACATGTGACAAAGGTAAAGTAATCATAGTACATGTACCATGCAAACCGGCACCTAAACCTGCTTGTGAAAATGGACACCAACCAGTTCGAGTTTATGATGAAACGGGCTGCTGTTTCCAATATGAATGCCAATGTAAGTTGAAATCGAAGCATTTTAAAGTATCACATTCAAGCAACATCTTAAAACTGCTACACATACAGCAAAATTAAAAAAAAATTTAAAAATTTCTATGGTGTAACACTCAATTTAATCGTGATCTGATATCTGCAGGTATTTGCTCTGGATGGGGAGATCCTCATTATGTCACATTTGATGGCAAATATTACAGCTTCCAGCAAAACTGTACATACATCCTGATCAAAGAGATCAACATCAAATACAATTTTACAGTTCTCATTGACAATGAAAACTGTGATGCCTCTGGAACTGTGACCTGTGTTAAAGCCTTGACTGTGCTGTACAAAAGCTATACAGTGATTCTTACACAGCAGAGAATACCGAAGACTGTAACCATGGTAAATATCACCGCAACTAATTGTCTTAATATGTTTAAATAATTTCCAGTGATGATTACAATTAATATGCTTTTCAGCTACAGTAAATAATGTTGCAACTGTTTAGGTGTCCATCAACGGCAAGCGGGTAATCCCAAGCTACTCTAATAAAGACCTCAACGTCACAAGTACAGGAATCGAGGTGCATTTGAGCATCCCGGAAATTAAAGCACGTGTGATGTTCAAAGGGATTTCTTTCTTCGTTAAATTGCCGTTTTCTCTTTTCCACAACAACACTGAGGGACAGTGTGGTAAGCTGATAATTGATTACCTGTTAAAATAATATGTTGAAATGTGAATCGGGCTTCCTGTTACGTTCATAAATTTAAGGAATCATTTCTTTTTAAACCATATTGCTAAACTGGGAGTGACACTCTGCTAAGCATTTGTAGCCCAATAAAAAAAGTCTACAAAATGTGTTTTTACTAATATATTACAGCTAGCTAGAATCCCAGAAATACACTACCTGGATTGGTTGTCACTGACAGGCTATTAGTAAGTCTGACAAGGCCAGTGGCTAATGAATGTTTATATCAGGGAAATGACAAGCCTTTTCCACATGTTTGTTTGTAAAATCTTTCATTTGAATATTTCCTTTCAAAAGGAAACTGTGACAATGACCAGAAAAATGACTGCAGATTACGAAATGGCATGATTCATCCGTCATGCTTTGATATGGCCCGTGACTGGCAAATACATAATATCACAAAGCCATACTGTGAAAAGGTGCCTTCTCCAATCCCAACAGTACCAGCGACATCACCAAAACCATGCCAACCTGAAATTTGTGAAATTTTGATGAGCACGTAAGAATTTCCAAGATAAATATGAGCACAAGACGTCAATTCACTGTGCAGTATTGACTAATCTCCTTTCTTTTATTTTGGACATTATAAGGGTATTTAAGGAATGCCACAAAGTAATTGATCCAAATCCATTTTATGAGGCCTGCAAATATGATGTTTGCCACATGTCAAATCCCAACATGAGTTGTTCCAGTATGGAGACGTATGCCTCAGGGTGTGGTGAGGTATCTGTCTGTGTGGACTGGAGGAATGCCACTAAGGGAGAATGTGGTAAGAGTATTTTCTTCGTAGAAAGCAACCATTTGTTTTCACAGACAACAATTTCTTCACATCATGATGGTAAACCCACTTTCTCTTCTTGAAGAGCATAAATGTCCAGGAGATAAAGTCTACAAGCCTTGTGGGCCGGAGGTTGAACCAACTTGCAATGAGAGGTAATCACTTAGTTCTGTTTAAACAGTACCAGAAATTCAGTAATGTCAGTAGCTTGTAATTAAAAACTAAACAGTGTCTGCAGGTATGCTAGCAATTCAAACAGTCTGCTTCGATTGAGCTAAATGCAACATTTGCATATTAATATTTGCACTCACTTGAGCATGCTAACAATAAACTAAATGTAAAGTGCAGCTAAAGGTGATGTGAAGTGCATTGGTTTTGCAGGTATTTGGACAAATTGCACATTTAGTGTGATGATGGTGCTCGACAAAAAGCTAAAAGGTTACCAAAATAATTACAGTTAATCCTGAGGGGAATGAGAATGTCTATACCAATTGTCATGACATCTGATAGTTTGAGATGTTTCACTTAAAGCTACAAATGTCAACCTCATTAGTGATAGAAAAATCATATTATCATTGGGATTCATCACTTGGTAGCCATGAATTTCTGTGTAAAATTTCATTACGACCCACCAAACAGATCCTGATATATTTCAGCTTGAACCAAAGTGGCTGATTTTAGACTGAAGAGCACCTGAAGAGCCATGTCGCTTGAATAGAAAGAAAAAAGTCCATAAATTAGAAACTCTAGTGTGCAGGACTGGGTGTCTATGATTTGTAAAATAATTAAACCTGTAAACTGTCAATTGTCTTCATATTTAGATACAATAAAAAGTACACCCACCAATGTCAAGAGGAAGAAGGTGACCAGATCAAAGTTTGTGGTGGATTCACAGAGGGATGTTTCTGCCCAGAGGGAATGACGTTGTTTAGTTCAGCTACCGACACATGTGTCACCTCCTGTAAGTTCTGTTGTCTACTGAGGTGCAACCTCATGTGAATCTTTGTTAAAAAGTGAAGATACGGTTAAATTGTTTCTTTTTATTGTTGAAGGTTGTACTGGACCTGATGGCCAACCTAAACAGGTAAATGCTACAATACGTTACATAAACTTACACGTTTTCTCTCTCATATTTGTTGCTGTTATGATATTTACTCTTTTCAATCCCTCAAACAGCTTGGAGACACATGGGAGACCGACTGTCACCACTGTGTTTGTGATGAGGACAGCCTGAGTGTTCAGTGTGAGCCTGTCATGTGTCCTACGCAAAAACCAATCACCTGTACCAAGGAAGGACAGGTGTTGGTGAACCGCACAGTGGACTGCTGCCAGAGCCTAACATGTGGTGAGTGACTTTAGATAGTAAGCAAGAGAATGCTTTAACAGGAGCATGTTGGAAAAGGTAACTGATCTTAAAGTCCCTGTGTAATCGGTAATTAAATCTCTAAAAACTCATCTCTGCATACCAAAATTCACATTTGGTAGTTTGGTTCCCATGGAAATAATCCCTCCATGCCTTAAGGTGACTTAGACGTAACTGAGCAGCATTCATTCCTTGAGAATCCGTGATCTGCGTAGTCTCACTTCTCTCTCCATGCACCCCTCCCTACTCGCTGCAGCTCAAGCACACCAGCTCATCTACACTACACAATTTTAAGCTGCAGTACTGGAGTTACTCCACCATACACGTTTCAAACCGGAATTCAGATTCCCAGTAAGAATAACGATACAGAAAGTCCAACCCTGCAAGTTAGCACGATTGGTTCCTTAAGTTTCTTATTTCTAAAACACTTGAACTCTGAATCTGTGTTTTTGAGACTATCATCGCTGCACTCCACTTTCAAGATGAAAATGTGATACGGTGTTCACAGCTTTTGTCACTCATTGAATGTCTTCTAGCATAAAAAAACAATGTATTGATACGCTAACAAGGTTAAAAAAAAAAAAAAAACAACTCTCTTTTTTCTTTACCAGAAAGGGTCTTTAAAATAAAGATTAAAGAAACACTTTGCAGAGTTTAAACACCTCGACCTGTTTAATCACTATGAGGTGTACCACTCTGCGTCATGGGGAGTGTAGAATCCAGCATACCTGGAGCTTGGAACATGCTAGGGACTAAAAGTACAGATATGTTGGCCTGTGTTGCAACAGTGTCCAGTTTTTGGTTGCTTTTTTTTTTTTAATTTGTAGAGTTGAGTTCCCATTTCTACAGAACAAAAACACTCAGTTGAAACAAACAAAAAAATATATTCAGAGAGGCACTTAAACTGTGCCAAAGAAATATTACCATCATAAGGTAGTCAGGGGCTGCACGGTGGCTCGGTTGTTTGCAAGTAGGCAGGGGACACCGTGGACAGGTCAGCAGTCTATCACAGGGCTACATATACAGACAACCAAGCACACTCACATTCACACCTACAGACAATTTAGAATCACCAGTTAACCTCAGCATGTCTTTGGACTGTGGGAGGAAGCCAGAGAATCCGATGGGAACCGATGCAGGCATGGGTCAGCTGGGACAGACTCAAGCGCCCCCGCAACCCTGCATAGGATTAAGCAGTGTATAGATAATGGATGGATATGGCAGTCACTATTAAATAATTGTGCGTTTCATACAGGTATAATCTGCAACATGTGACTCCATATTATGTCAAAAGGATTTTATAAAAATCGCCTATTGGTAATATGTAGTAACCTTTTTTTCCAGAGGCACCTGATTCATTTCATCTACTCAATGTGACAATTTTTGGTAACCTTGATTTTATTTTTCAATATTATACTAATAGAGTGTGATAAGAACAGCTGTTCATCGCAAAAACCGAAGTGCGACTTGGGATTTGAGTTGGAGATCCTTATATCAAATGATAGTTGCTGCCCCGTTCACCACTGTGGTAAGCTCAGCATATAGGCTTCATTTACTCATCATATTTGTGTGTGAAAGGTTCGATTTTAATGCGATCAAATTTGTAAACATTGTTTTATCTAGTACCCAAAGGTGTCTGTGTCTTCAACAACACTGAGTACAAGGTAAGGAATAACATACTGTATGCATTTTTGTTACAAGTACACCTGCTTGTTAAATTCTCACTATAAGTCTTTGTATGAAATTGATACAGACTTTACATTTTATTGTATACAGCCTGGTGCAGAGTTCTCAAAACGCCCGTGCAAACATTGCCACTGCACTGAAATTCAGGATCCCAGCACGAAGCTCAACAAGTTTCGGTGTTCTCAGATTCAGTGTTCTTCCTGTCCACAGGTACGACTGCATGGAAACACTTCTGCTTATATCATCATTTGTGACTGATACTAGAAAAGTTACATCATTCCATACATTCACATACTTTATTCTCAGAAAGCTAAAAGGAGTGCACAACTGATCTTATAACAGCTGGTGATTTATTGGTTTTATTTGTGCCCAGATGATGACAGGTTGGACGATCAGACATTTTAGAAATCACGGCCTTAAATGGGAATATTCATTTATGATTCTGGTGCTGGAAAAGTTCCATTTAAACACAAAGAGCTGTTCAGTTAACCATGTCAGATCTAGAATGTAGCCATGCAGACATATTGGTGTTTTTCACTCTAGTTGAAGAGGTATAATTGTGAAATTTCTGCTGCCGTTAGAATACCAAAGAGATTAATTAAATTTTATTGCGTGGCTCATACTGAAGAAACTGTCCAGCATTCTAAAAATCTGCTGCTCTAACATTTTTAGCCAAAAGTTGCATTTTTAACTTAGTTATATCTAGTTCAAATTTTGCTTTGCTATAGAATTAAATCTACCTGAATGTATTGTGGTAAAAGAGAAAAACTATCCTTAAAGGTAGAAATACTACATTAATACGACTACTTGGTAAATATACAGACCTAATATGCTGAGGTTACAGACTATATTGATTTGTCCATTTTTCAAATAGGGCTTTCTGCACGAAGTTCAACCCGATAAATGTTGCGCATGTGTTCAGACACATTGTGTTTTGGACGTCGACTCTCCATCTCCTGTAATTATTAAGGTGAGTACAGCATAATGGAAACATCTGCGGAATCTGTGTTTGTATCCTGAATTTCAAGTGATCCTGAATCCAGAAGGTATTTTAACTCTATATTCTTCCTCTACACCTCTATCAGCCCTCTCAGTCTTGGTCGCCACCGAATGACAACTGTACCAAGTACGACTGCAGGAAAGTGAATGATAGTTTCATAACCTCTGCAAACCAAACAACGTGTCCGGAATATGATCCAGAGAACTGTGTTCCAGTGAGTGTAATCCAGTCATAAATAATCCATTACTTCTCTTTTCAGGCAGTCTGTTATCACATTTTTAGATTCAAAATGTGCATACCATATTTGAAAGACAAGGATTAAGGGTCATTTTTTAATTTCTTAATTTTTAATCAACACAAACATGATTAAACAGTAGGGACGATAATATCGATCCACCGATATTATCGGCCCGATATTGGCATAAAAATGCAAAATCGGTCAATATCGTTATCATTTTGTTCTGGGTTTTTTTGCCTATTATGAAATCCAATAAAATAATGCCTCAATTTCGCCGGCATTTACCGGCGCGCAAATGATGACATCATCAAACTGCATCGTGAAGTGTGTAAACAAGTCATGTGGCTGCAGTAACAAGCTGTGGCTGACTAACAATATGTCTGTGGTTTGGAATTATTTCCAAGCCCACATATAGCGGTATCGGTATCGGTTGATATTGGAAATTGAGAGTCAGACAATATCGGCATATGGGTTATTGGCAAAAAAGCCAATATCGGACATCCCTATAAAACAGTTGAGAGTTTTGAATGTATTTAAAAATATCTAAAATATTAAATACAAACAAACAGATCTGCAAATGAGGTAAAATTGTAAATACTGTGTTTAAATAAAACATTTGTGAAAAACCACATGTACTCAAACACACAAGATACACAGTGCAATGGAAATAGCTTTGAATAGTGTCGATTCTTTTTTATACATGTAGGTCATGTACGTTTATTAGTGTTGTCTTCCTCATAATATACATTATATTTTGTCTGTGTTTCAGGGAACTGAGAAGAGTGACATGAATGGTTGTTGCAAAACTTGTAAGTATAAATACAGAGTACACAATATTCCATATTTTTAAAAGTGCAATTACTTATGAATATACACCTCCATAAACCAGTAGCAGTATATTTTATTTTTGTTGTTCTATTTAAATAATTCAAATTAAATGCAAACTTTTGATGTATGATAAATTTCTTTCATGTGGAGATATTTTTCCCATATTATTTCTCTGTTTCTCTGTTACTCGTATTGTTTGTCTCGACATGCAACTAACCCACATGTTCCAGAGTCTGAGATGAGGTCTTCAGTTTCTGTTCTCTCTCTCTTTTTTGTCAAACCACAGAAAAGAAACATATGCAAATAAATACTCTGTCATTCATGGCAGGAATACTCTCACTTCAGGGCTCATCTGACAAACATCAGACAATGTTGTTTTATATATGAACTCAAAATCCTGACCAAGTCACACAAGTGTGAATCCTCCATCCAGTTATCCAGAGCTCCCATTGGTCACTAAAGTCATTTGCCTGTAGCTGCGTTTCCCTTGTAAAGTCATTCATAATGTCTTTCACAGGTACTCCTCGTTTCAACTGTCTGGTGAGAAAGAAAACCACCTACCTGAAGATGAAGAACTGCGAGTCAGTTGCAGTGGAACTCGGAACCTGTGAAGGATCCTGTGGAGCATCTTCATCAATGTGAGATTTATGACAGAGTAGTTCAATACAATCTGCTAACTCAGTCCTGCTAAAATCACCAATGTGAAGAATAATTTTTAAAGGTTTGCATGCTATTTAACCGCAGGCGTCTGACTCTGAACCTGTCTTTACCTGCAGGTACTCAGCGGAAAGCAACGCTATGATGCATTCCTGTTCCTGCTGTCAAGAAATGAAAGTCAGCAACAAGACGGTGGAGATGAAATGCTCCGATGGCATCATGAGAACATACACTTACATTTCAGCTGACAAGTGTGGCTGCAAAGTCGCTGAATGTGAAAAGCAAGGATTAGTGTAAAAACCGTGAAAAGGCAAAACCGACAACCGAGCTTGACTGAAGGGAAAATCTGACGAATATGTTTTGGCAATTCCTATCCAAAATTATCAGACAATAAAAATACTTAATATGTGAAACAGAGCCAAATAAGTGGAACCTTTTAAACAGCAAAAGTGTTCTGGTCTGAAATGTTCTCTTTTAACTAGTGCATTATACGTTCACAACAGCTGTCAACACTTTCTCATCTATTGTCTGGGAGGCATAATGTCCCACGATAACAGCACATATTTGAGTAATGGTTTTGTCTTCTAACTTTTGAAGAAGCAATTGCTTTAAACACTGTAAAATTTTGTGTTTCAGCCTTAAAGGGTGTTTTTTTCCTCCTTTTACTATTAATGATAGAGAGATATGGCTTCAGATATACAGTACATACGATAGCAATACTCTTTCTTTGGTTTGGGAAAAGAGATTAGATTTGTGCCGAATTATGACAAATTTTAAACATGGATTGGAATTTTAAATTAGTATTGATAGTAAAATTATGTAACAATGCTTTGAGCATGTAAAAAGAAGTGTTTAAAGAATGTCTAAGTTTTCTATGTCTAATATGTGGTGTTTCAAATGTCTTTCTTTAGTGTCTTTAAAACTCAGGTTTACTGATCATCATGTGTTCAGAGTATTTATTTCTTGTGTGTTTGTTATGTGGATTTGATGCAGGGTGCATCATGGATGGTGAAGAGAAACATTTAATTTTAATACAAAATGATTTTTTTTTTGAGGTAGGCAAAGATGAGAAACAATGACTGTCCCATTTCTAATTAATAGAGATCCCTAATGTTGGTCACCAGTCCAAAGATTATCTGAGGCACTTTGATTTTAAACTAAAATCCTCTATTAGTACATATTTAAACCAACACATCACACCTCAGAGAGTCTTCATCAGGGTGTAGGGTGTAGTGGAAACACAGTCACATTTAAAATTCCTGTTACACAAGTCACATGATATGGAAATCCTGCTACTTGGAAAAGCACAATTGAAACCTGACAAAATACAAACATATGTGCATCTAGAAAATTTTCCTGCTGGACTCATACTGAAGCAGTGGCAGACTTTGACTGGTTAGTATTCCTGGTCCAATAATCTAGGAACCAAATCTGATTAAAAATATAGACAGAAAACTCATCATTATTCCGATTTTAAGAAAAATGAACAAAAGAAACTCTTTTGTAACATTGTTTGAGGGTGATGGGGACATGGGGAAGTCTTTGGATGGGTCTATGAGTGAGTGAGAAGATTTAATACACAACTTTGAAAATGTAAATAAGTAAAGCAGGCAAAAAAAGCAGGCTAAGAGCAGCTGAAATCATTGGATGGAGGCAGACTTTAAATAGCAACACACCTAGACTACTCATGCTGATGTAATCTAACTATGGAATAACGTAAAGATGAACAAATTAATAAGACAGCCTGTAATTAGTTATATGTTTTTTATTGTATCCACATTTTTGCCATTGTACATTCCTTTTAATGTGAAATATGGAAATACAGTACATGAAATGAGTAAAATATTGATAATTACACAAATTACTGTTAATACTATAACACTACAATACTATTTCAAAATATCTTCATTTTATATTTTAAAGAAGCATCTTTTCAGACGGGTTATTCAAAGTGCTTCAAGAGGCAAAGGTTTAAAAAAAATTAAAAACTTAAAATATGGAAAAGATAAAATTCAAAATAGATCAGGATAAAAATAAATAAAATCTAATAAATCAAAAACAGTTCAGAATTGTTGAATAAAGTGAATACAATGTTCTAGGTAATGTCACAGCGATAGACTAAAAAAAGTGGGGGGGAAAAGATGCGAAAAATGAAAACACGTATTTTATAAAACAAAAGGGATGAATTTAAAGTAGTGGAACAAAGAACCGTCATTAGTAGTATCATATTTGTTAATTTGCTCAAACTGTATCGCAAATATTCTCTTTATCTTTCGGTGTTGAGTAGCTCGGTCTCGGAGTGGAACATTTCTTCACCGCCTCATCCCACCGGAACATTTTTAGTGTTACGCACCGCTTGGCAGTCATGTCGGCGCTGAAGTCAGATCGCTCACTGTTCGAGTCGACAAAATTCAGTTAGAAGTAATTTCTTGCGCCGTTTTTACACTCGAGAGAACGTTAGCCGGTGATTATGCGTTGAGGAGAAGCGAAGTGTTCGCTGCAGTGTCGGTTTATTTTGAGGTAAAGTAAGTTTCGTACCGACTTCTCCCGGAGGCTTTCTCTCTTCTTCACTGCGAGCGTTAGCTAACGTCTGGCTGCTCAGCTAAGTTCACAGAATAAAACTGTCAACACAGCAGCAACCTGCAGGTGTTTAAAGCGCATTTACGTCGCGTTGTAGGAGACAGAACATGTACTCAGGACATTGTGAGCTCCAATCATTCGCTCCCCTCACAGAGAGCTCCATATCTCAGAGTAGTGAAGTAGTCGCTTTATTGTTGCTGCCGTTCATGTTGCCAGTGTTAAATCTGTAACTTCAGGTCGAGTGAGGACAAGACGGTTTGTTCAGAGCGTTGCATTCGTGTGAATTAGCTGCCACACATCCCCTACTGTTCTCCATTTTATTATTTTATATGTGACATTGTGTCGGGCCATGGTTGGTCTTTATAACATGATTATTGTGGATAATCAATGGGAGTTCATCTGTTTTCTCAGTTGTCTGTTTGAGCCATGGCATCACTGTCAGAGGAGGTGCTGCTGGTGGTGAAAAAGGTTCGTCAGAGGAAGCAGGATGGCACACTTTACCTGATGGCTGAGCGCGTAGCCTGGGGTCCAGAAGGCAAAGACCGCTTCACAGTCAGCCACTTGTATGCAGATATTCGATGTGAGTACTGGAGACCCTCAAATCAGAAGCTAATAGAGTTGAAATTGAAATTTTAACCAGTGCAATTAGCAAATCACAGAGGCTACATCTGTGGATTTATGAGGTCTGGCTACTAAGTAATGAGACTAATGCTTTTACTCTACTTTGCTCAATTGAAGCAGATTGAAACTTTCAGGGGTTGTTTATGCTTGCATCTTGATCAGTGTGTCCTCTTTGCTTCAGGCATGCACACCGTATTTGAACAGACATAAGCTCAGTCTCATTTTTAATAGCCATCTCACACATTTTGCAGATCTAGAGTTTAAACACTCGTGTCAGTGGTTTTGCAAATTCATGCTGTGTAACAGTCAAGCCAAAAGTGTTCAGTTTGCTGTCATAGACGAGCAAAAGAAACCAGGAAATAATCACATTTAAACAGCTAGAATTAGAAATTACTTTTTCCCTAAAATTGCCCAAACCAATTAATAAATTATTGAAATATGTCGCGATTAATTTTGTTGTGGTAACCCATTGATCAATAGTTGTAGCTCTTCTTCCCATGGCTTGTTTTACTCGACCAACAGTCTCAAACCCAAAGATATTCAGTTAACAGTAACAGGAAACTAAGAAAAACAGTCATGCTTTTAATAGTATCTTACGTGCTACTACTCCATCTCATGTTTTAAAATATACAGTGAACATTGAACTTATGGTTGATTTTAAAACATGATATTGGAATCTATGAGAAAACTTGCTATTATATATATTTCCAGGCTGCACAGTGGCTCAGTGGTTAGCACAGTCGCCTTGCTGCTAGAAGATCCCCGGTTTGCGTCCCAGCCTGGGATCTTTCTGCATGGAATTTGCATGTGCTTCCTGGGCATACGTGGGTTTTCCAGCTTCCTCCCACAGTCCAAAAACATGCTGAGGTTAACTGATAATTCTAAATTATCCGTGAGTGTGATTGTCTCTATGTGTCGCCCTGTGACAGAGTGGCGACCTGTCCATTGTGTCCTCTGCTTTCGCCCTAATTCAGCTGGGATAGACACCAGCCCCCACACCACCCTAATGAAAATTAAGCAGTGTATAGATAAAGGATGGATGTGTATATTTCCCCAATCGTTCAGCCGTAATTACAAGTAATGCTAAGATACTCGTGTGTTGGTGTATTGCTGTTCCGTACAGGTCAGAAGATCAGCCCAGATGGTAAAGCCAAAATTCAGCTCCAGCTGGTCCTTCACACTGGCGAGAGCACCACATTCCACTTTGCCAATGAGAGCAGTGCACTTAAAGACAGAGATGCCACCAAGGAACTGCTGCAGCAGCTACTGCCCAAGTTTAAGAAGAAAGCCAATAAGGAGCTGGAGGAGAAAAACAGGTGAGACAACAGGCGGTTTTCTCAAGATTGTCCCAAAATGATAAGTCTGCTAATATTCTGTCATTAGTTTCTTATCATCAAAATGTATGAGGATACCAACATTGACTTTATCCAGGTAAAAAGTATTGTCTGTGTAGGAATAAGTTACACAGACAATACTTCTCACAAATTCCAACAAGTCACAAGTTGCAGAGGCTTACCTATAGCCTGTACTACGAAGGAAGTTCAACGTAGTCAGGTTTTCTTTGTGCTAGCTGGCTTGATAAAACCTAAAATCCCAATTGGATATAATGGGTATCATGGCAGTGGTATCAACTTTCTTTGTTAACTCAGGTTTTTTTCATCAGCCTGTGTGTGCTCCTATAAAGGGGCAATAGTCCACAAACTGGACTAATAATGGGTGAGCGACTTCAGTCAAGAGGAACAGGTTGTTAAGAACTGAAAAGAGCTGGTGAAATAGTAGTGCTTCTTACAGCTGATTTAAATCCCAAACTCTGATTTTGAATTTGAGATTCAGACTAAATATGCCTCGCTAACCCAATAATCTCGTTTCGTAGCACAGCCCTCTGTTCTGGTGTATCTAAAACTTAATATTGCATCAAATCTATCTATAACCAAAAAGCTTATCCTTGTTTGAGTAATTTAAAAATGTGGAAAAATGCCTACACTACATTACTATGTAACTTTAAATCAAGTGGCCATGCTAAGGGGTTTACATGCTGCTTGCATATTAAAGCCATGTTAAAGGTCGATGAAAGGTAGATGAATGTTTGCCTGCAGAGTTTGCATGTCACCTTCTTGGGGCTGTCTTTAACCCTCTCAGAATGTCACACCTTAAATTTCCTGCCCGACATATGTAATGTGTTTGCCGTATAACCGATAATATCTATGACTGCAAGCAATCGACCAATCCAAACTTGGTCAACCAAAACTTTTCTCATCAACTTACGATTGATCAACAATTAATCTCTTATGTTTGTTATTTCATCTGCAGGATGCTTCAAGAAGATCCGGTGCTTTTCCAGTTATATAAAGACCTTGTGGTGAGCCAAGTGATCAGTGCTGAGGAATTCTGGGCCAACCGGTTAGGAGGCATCAACAACACAGACCCCGCAGTGGTCAACAACAAACAGGAAGTCGGTATATCTGGAGCGTTTCTGGTGAGTATATTTCGTAACATCAATTAAAGTCTTAACGAGCATTAACCGCTGAACAATTTCAGCGTTCATAACATGCAGCACAGCTAAACATAATTTTTATACTTCACAGGCCGACATTAGACCTCAGACGGACGGCTGCAACGGCTTGAGATATAATCTGACAGCTGACATTATTGAATCCATCTTCAGAACGTACCCTGCAGGTAAACGGTTAATGTTAACCCATCAGCTGTAAACATATCGACTCACAGATTGCTCAGATTTTATTTTACGCAAAGACTTAAAAGATATTACTGATTAACTCTCTGGAAGTCAAAGAGGAAGAAAAGATGTAATGTAAGATTACCTTTATTTAGCTAGATAAAACCGAATGTAGTGCAGATTTTTCTTATCTCAGTACTTGATATTAGTCATGCATCTGGTGTTCCTCATCATGTATATTAAAGATTGTAATTATTGTATTTATATTTACTTGCTTTGTACTTGCAGTGAAGCAGAAGTATAGTGAAAACGTGCCTCATAACCTGACGGAGAAGGAGTTCTGGACGCGCTTTTTCCAGTCCCATTATTTTCACAGAGATCGCATCAACACAGGAACGCAGGATATCTTCTCTGAGTGTGCCAAGCAGGATGAGAAAGGTAGGAGTTATGCACATTTTTTTTTTGTAGGGTCAGTACATGTCTTATCACTTTAGTGCAAAGTAAACCACTCAGCCACAAGTCTGTTTTATAATCTATCATTCAGGGTTAAAGTCCCTGGTGATTCAAGGAGTGAAGAATCCTTTGGTTGACCTCCTGTCGTTGGAGGATAAAACATTAGACGAGGTAAGAATTTATGAAACTCATTGATCATTTACATGCACAACTTTGCTTTTCTTTGCTGCCTTCAACCTCAGAACTTGGTATTTTTGTGACACAGGGTTATGGAATTTGCACAACACTACCCTCAACTTCCAACGCAAACAAAACCGTGAAGGAGAGCAGCAACTCTGCCATTATAAAGCGATTCAACCATCATAGTGCCATGGTGCTGGCAGCAGGCTCACGCAAGGGGTAAAGAAAGTCAGATTTACAAACTCTGAACAACCTGCTAAGTGTCTTCACCTCTCTGCTAACTGCTTCGTGTTTTTAAAGGGAGGCGCCGACTGACCAAGCTAGTGAGACGAGCAGTACCGATGGAAACTCGAGGGATTCTGACTTCTTTCAGCCTCCTGTTAAGAAGGTGTGATGGCTCTGCAGATGCGTAGCCCAGTTATTGCAAAATATAGCCGTGACTCTGTAACAGTCTAAGTTATTTTGTTTTCTTGGCAAATGTTTTAGGTTAAATTACAAGAAGCCATAGAATACGAGGATCTGCAAAGGGAAAACAGACCAAAAACAGTCGCGTTAAACCTGAAGAAGTCTGACAGGTACAGTTTGTCCACATTTATTTTTAGAACTTCTTGTCTGTTTTTCTTTCTGGTTAACTGAAATTGTTTCTTTTATCTAAACATCTATAAGAACAAGTGGGTGGTGGTTGGAAAGTTCTTATTTTGTCAAATTGTCACATTACTCAGTCTAAAGAACCAAGGGTTTTTATTTTAGAATTGACGTGAAATCTTTTCAAATTAAACACTTAATTCATCTTATTTTCATTACCCTAAAAGAGACTTAACAATCACTTAGTTGTTGATGAGCTGTGCCAGCTTTAGCAAAGTCAGTATAAATTTTAGCTCAGCTAAAAATCAACAAGAGGGCTAGTTCTTGGATGGAGCTTTCACTTTGCACTGCTTCATAATAAATACGTCATATGTGCTATTTGCACAGGATTAGCATTACCTGGGGATCTCTGGTAATTTGTGAATTACCCCCCAATGTCTGTGTTTCTTGCAGTGCATTTGCACGAGATAAGTGAAGTCTGTATTTTACTCAAATTTACTGGCATTACAGCCTGGGTATGATATCAAACCTGTGCACCTCGCAACATCCGCTGCTGTCATGCTGTTAAGGTGGTATGTAGTCGTCATGGCAACAGTAAATATGTCAAAGCAGCAGCGTGACTTGAGAACAGTGGGCAGCGTTGTCGGGATAATGGGCCGTCAGGGCGTTTGTATTAAGCCTGTTGAAAAATAGACCTAGAAAAATGTTTCTTACCGCATGCTGCTACGCATGTCATCCATCTCAATATCCTCCAAAATTTCCCTCTCCTCGTTGATCTGATTTTGCTGTTTCTGCGAGTTGTCCATAGGCCTGTTGTGTATAGGCCTATTCCTGCATTTGCACCTAAAATGCTGTTAGTACTTTCCACCACAGTCTCCATAATTCAACAGGGAAAGAGGGAGAAAAAGGTGCGCAATAAATGAAAAACAACTAAAATACCCCAATCACTGAGATGCAGATTTGCACAGGATTATTATTATCACAGGACGTCTGAGTGCGAAATATTGTTTATAATTTGCAGTGGAATTTTTACTTTACAAATCACAGACGTGGCACATTCACACAGGATTGAAATCACCGTCATCCTCCGCAATTAGTACAAATCACCACTGGTGCCGAGGTAATACTAATCCCATGCGAATAGGGCTATATATAAGAGTAATAGAATCTCAGAGTCTTTGTTTACTCTGTTAAAAACCCTCCCAGTGTCTTTAGTTCAACACCACCCTGTCGCTTCAGCACAGAAAGTGAGTGTGTGAGTCTTGAGTAGCGAGGACGGCGCTTCTATTTTACAGCCACTGACTTGTATTTTAGGCTGATAAAACAATCCCGTTGTAATCATCACACGTTTCTCACGTCTCCTCTTTTTTTCTATCAGGTATGCTCATGGCCCTGTGCCGCTTCAGTCCCAGCACTATACAACCAGCCAGGATATCATCAACTCTGTCAACTACATCCGGCATGAGATGATGAATTACAAACCCAACCTCACTGAGGTGAGATTTTACACTGCATTTCTGTGTTTTTATCATGTGTTGTTTTGGTTGAAAGGTAACGTGAAAATCATTCTCATCAGATCTTCACCAGGCGTTTACGCTATTATACACAAAATGACCACAAAGAGACACAAAACAACAAGAAAAAGACATAAATGTTGACAGGCTTAAAACAGCCACAGAAATGGACAGAATTACCTTAATGACACACAAAATGATCACAAAGACACTCAAAATGATCACAACAGCCATAAGTAGACTTAAAACCACCATAGAGAGACACAGAACAACCAGGAAGAGTCATAAATGTTGACAAACAGCCTTAAAACAACCATAAAAGTGGACTAAATGACCTTAATGATAAATGACCACAAGAAGACAAAAAAACCTACTAAAAAGAGACAACATGAACACAAAGACACTCAAAATGATCACAAAAACACACAAAACAACCATAAGTAAATGGAAAAATGGCCACAAAGAGACATAAAGCAGCCAGGAAGATGCACAAAAGGAACACAAAGAGAAAAACCACTACCAGAATAATTCAAAATGATCACAAAGACACACAAAACCAACGTAAGTAGACTTAACATGACAGGACAACTTAAAACTACCAGAAAGAGACGTAAATAACCAAAAAGAGGCAACAATTGACCACAGTTATACACAAAATGACCACAAAGAGACCAAAAAAAATGCAAAAAACAGACAACATGACCACAAAGACACTCAGAATGATCACAAAATCACACAACTACCAGAAAGAGACAATAAATAGAAGTGAGATTCTACACTGTATTGCTGTGTTTTTGTCATGTGTTGTTTTGGTTGAAAGGTAATGTGATAATCATTCTCATCTGATCTTCACCAGGTGTTTTATCTCATCCTGCATTTACACATTCACCAGACTGTAATCAGGTCTGCTCAAACTAAACAGGTTTTGTTATGATTCGACAGTCACTGACCTTTGGACAGAGCTAAGATAATTTTTGATTCTTTCATGGCTCCACAGTCCACTACAACACATATCTAGGTTAAGATCAGGAGGACGATATCTTCCTGTTATACACCTCGAGGTCTCCAGCCTGTAAGCATTCAAGACCCCCCAGATGGGAAACGTCTTATTACTGTCTTAGCAATCTAAATGACAAGAACAGTTGTAAATGAAAAAAAAGCTTGACTTTATTCAAAAGACTTTATAGAAATGGCCCTAATTTCAAATGATTAACACTTGAGTCGGTATTTTAAAATACGTTCAGAATAAATTCTGAGCATTTAGATTGTGACAAAATGGAATCTGCAGATTCTTATTCCAGTCTTGAAATGATTATACATGATAAAGCATGTATAACCAAGCCTCTCAGAATTTGAAATGTGATTTATTTAATCTTGAAATAATTAAGAGCTTGCAAACTAAATCAAGAGTGTGTTTAATTTTTTTGGGCAGCAGCGAAGAGTTGTTTTTGTACTTCATTATTCTGCCGATAGTTTCCTTTCAGTTAATTAATTGATTTATTGTTGCAGCATTGTTGAATTGTTAATTAACTGTTACAGGTGTTGTCCAGCACAGCAGCTAGTTCTGCCATCGCAGCACTTTCTCCAGGTGGAGTCCTCATGCAGGCAGGTGCACAGCAAGCCATAAACCGTAAGTGTGTTTTATAAACGAGATAAATATTACTTACTGTAAAATTGTTGTCATCTGTTGCTCAAGATGAAATGCAGCTGAGCAACACAATGAACGTCAAGCTGCTCCCACTATTTATCATCTATCGTTGTGTCAAACTGGGGCTTATCTTGCAAAATCTAATGTGTTTAATAATAATAATTTAGCTTTTCATGTGTTTTTTTTTTTTTTTTTTTTACAGAGATGGTACCCACTGAGGTTCAAGGAGAGTTGAAGCATCTTTATGTTGCTGCTGGGGAGTTACTGAGACACTTCTGGTCCTGTTTTCCTGTAAACACGCCGTTTTTGGAGGAAAAGGTGACTATAAATGATCCCCTTGGTCTCTGATTCTCATGATTTTGGCAACACAAGAAAATCAGCTGACTTTTCTAAAAAATAAATAAAAGTACTTACACACATGCAAATCAATTATTTGAATTTCTTTGTGATTTACAAATATAAACCACAGTTGTCCATAACAGTGTATCCAACAAGAGATATATATTCCATATATGCAGTATTTCATACATAATAATTAGAATACAAATCTGATTAAAGGTATTCATGCCTGTACAAATGCAAATATAAATTTTGCACTCACAAGCTTTTTGACAATAATCACACCATTTAGTTTTTTCTATTAAATCACGATGTCACCTTGACATTACCATTTCTTTTTCTCTCCGTCAGTGGCAGAAAATGCTGATTTTATTGGCTTTCTGTGTTTACGTTGCACCACAAAATGTCCTAAACTTAAGATTTTTCCATTTCCTATCGTTTCATATTTTTCTTGCAGGTGATGAAAATGAAGTCAAATCTGGAGAGGTTTCAGGTGACCAAGCTTTGCCCCTTTCAAGAGAAAATCCAGCGTCAGTACTTGAGTACAAATGTAAGTGTCCGAGGTATTTACAGTGACACCGAGGCTTTCATCATTTAGTATTGTATTACATCTCTTTGACGTTCCCACAGCTCACAGGGCACTTGGAGGAGATGCTGCAGACTGCCTATAGCAAGTTCCACATCTGGCAAACCCGCCGCATGATGAGGAAAACCTGAGCTCTTCTAGTTTGTCAAAGAGGAGACAAGAAAGACATTAAATGGACAATTGACTTGTAAAGGTCCTCTAGACTGCTGTGAGGAGACCACAGACCACAGCCGAATGGAACATAGTTCACAAGGGCTTAACGAGGATGATATCAAGGGACACTGCTACACCCCCAAATGTTCAACAGAGTCTAACTGCATTTCAGTCACAAATGACTATAATTAGTCTCTCTCTTTTCTTTGTGTTTTTTTTTCTCAGTGGTTGAGAGATTGATGTCGGTTATGGCTAAACAGGACTTTTAAAATAGTGTAACATGACCAAATTTTGGATGGAAATCGGAAAAACAGGCTCTCAGGACAACAGACTGAGGTGTGAGATGCACACAGAGGACTGGCGACGTGTTTGATCCGTGCACTGAGCAGAGAACGAGCGCTTTGACATACGAGGAGTCTCTCTGAACACTGGGTCGATCCGTGGAGCAGCGTTCCACAAAAGCCGAAGCGAGAGGGGGAAGCGAATATAGCAATACTGTAAAGACATTTCACACTTGAGTGCATTAGTGTGTGTGTGACTCAGATCACACTGTCACTGGTTTGTAACGTCTGCACTATCTGTAACTCTGAATTAAAGTGAGGCATAAGGCTTTTATTCCTGCCGCTGTCTATTCAAACTGCAGTTTTCATTCAGTTTCCAGGCAGTAGATGTTATATTTTGTTTTGTGTTAAGAATCACATTCCTCCATCTCCATCATGGTGCATTATAAACTGCATTATCCAGGTGTTACCTCACTAAATGTGAAGCTGCTCTTGGTGGAGATGCTTGAGTTGTGGTTGTGACAGACTGGATCCTCCTGCTGTGAGGAAGCAGAGCTGCAGCCTTCAGGAAGTGTCCTCACATCAGCTGAGCGGGGCTGTCACGGGTCGGCTGACAGCAGACTGACCGCCGACTTTCTCCCCCCCCAAAAATACCGCAACAGATCCAGGGATGTAAGGGAGGTTTGGTGTGGTTTTACAGGCGGTAAAGCTTCAATCTGTGTCCGTCTATCTGGTGAGTTTTAACTGACACAACAGCGAGTGAGCGTTTCAGCTAGCATGTTTGCTAACTTGTTGTTGAGTCTCGGGCGAATGGGAGCTCAAACAGAGGTTTACCGTTTATTTTAATTATAATAATCAGTCAGACATGTAATTTAACATAGCAGAGCTGTGTACTACGGGTTTTTCCTCGTCTTTTCGTGTGGTTACAGTAGTTTTGACAGAAGCGTTAGCATCAGTGTCATCGGACGGGTCTCGTGATGCAGCCATGAATCGGCTGATCGAGCAGCAGCTTCTAATCAATACCGCAGTTTAACTAATTATTATCAATGAAAACTGACATAAATTCGCCGTCTAGTTATTCTTAGTCGCAGCAATTATCAGTATTGAACGTCAGGTGAACCGGCAGAGCTCCAGAGTTTGACATTTCGAGGTTTGTTGAGGGTTATTAACATTAGGACGTTAAGTTTCAGTAAAAAGGTGTGTTAGCTCACAGGTTTAGCTAAAGTTAGTATGTTTACTATAGGGGACTAATACACATTTCAGGTTTAATCAGCAGTTTTAAATTTCATTTTACTTAATGCTTCCACTGTATTGCAGTTCCTTGGGACATACTGCATTCACACTTTCACTTTTATCCTGCTACTGCAGCTCCAATGCTGCATACCAGCGGTGGAAAGTACAAGTACTCTGCTTAAGGGCAAGTTTGAGGTATTTGTACTTCCAACTTCTAAGTTATGCTACTTCATATGGGATACTGTTCTATTCGACTTTTAATATGTACATAAACAAATAACTAGTCCCATTAAAAAAAACATATACCTGTGATAAACAAATAAAGAAATGAGGCAATAAAGGGCTCCTGAAATACATAAAAATAGTCCTTTAAAAAAATGTCCATTTATTTTATATGTTTAGTGCCTCAATTGTTTATTTATTTTCAATGGAATATTAATATATTTGTGTTGTTATTTTTACAATATTGAGTAAAATGGAACTTTATGCTTCAGCTCCACTACATTTCACAGGTACTACATCATAATATTTAAAGTTTTCAAATTGCAAGTTAGTGGTTCCAATATTTTTAAGCTTTTTACTTCTTGCAAAAAGCAGTCGGGTCACATTTCAGATGTCTATGAGCTGTTAGCAGCTCCACAAAATAGATTTTTTTTTTTTAACCAAAAACAAAGCTTAGAACTTAAAACTTAAAAACCTGACATCAGATTTGTAGTTATTCTTCTTTTATCTCCCATTAATCGTCAAAGTTAATAGTTCGAACAAGCGCCACCTGCTGCTGCTGACACACTGATCTTTCACAGTTAATAATCTAAAAATGTTCTATAATATTATACCAGTCAGCCAGTCCAAACCAGTACTTTTATTTTAGTTGGATGTTTCATGCAGAACTTTTGGAGTATTTTTAAATTGCTGTAATGATACTTCTACTTAAGTAAAGAATCTGAAAGCTTCTTCCGGCGCTGTATCTAAAATATGATGCATGATGATGGTTTAATTGTGAAATTTAGTTCCAGCTACACCAACTAGAACAGGGAAATGCTATTTGTATAGTAAGGCTTCAGTAATGATTGTGTATTTGTATAGTTCTCATAAAGCCTAACATCCAAACCAAAACCCTGATTATCAAAGAATCTGTGTTGGACACGAATTCCAGATGTGAACATCCCCCCCAAGGAGCTTGACGTTAAATGTGTCAATTGACTTGTAATATGATTTGGTGCAACATTCAAGAAAAATTTGCTATAAAAACATGGGCTCCAGGGTGGCCTTGGATTAGATTACAGTTTTTCTGAGCCCTTACCTTGTCTGGCAGGGACCTTTTTTCACATTCACTCCTCTAGCAGCTTAATTCAACTATATTTAGTCCAAATTTGTGCACAAACTCACAATGAAATACATCCTTGTTACAGTAGAGTGCTAACAAAGACAGGGACTGTTGTTGGAGTTTACTGCTGCTTATCATCTTCTGTTTAATTGCTTCTCTAAACTACTACAATGCAAAGAAGCATTTAAAGCTCAACACTTTGTTTTACAACATTTTTCTAGCATTCACATTGAAATATTTCCTCCTACAATTTGCTGTCTGGTTAATCCGATGGTTTACAGTTTTAGTTTTACTTCTGCTTCCTTAAAAATACATGTAAAACCACAACAAGTAAGTCAAAGCCAAAGTATACCGTATCATAGTGTATTTTGTAGTGAATAGTGTTCTGTCAGAATGGTCTTTCTGACAGTATTGACTTCAGACTTTAAGAGAAAGTTCATTTAAACAACACTGATTCTACAAAAATAGAGCCTTTCAACCATTTTATAGGATGTTTCATCTCTATATATTTAGTGATAGCTCTTTCTGCTTAATGCTCCTATTAACTACAGGAAGCAGTAAATGTTGCTTGATTCAAAAATGTCTTGTAAGTGTGGTTTGTGCACCATATCACTCTTACAAGAAAGTCTGAAACAGATTTTTTCCAGGCTGCAGTCTAAAGTGGAGTCATGGCTCCACAATTAAAGAGCTACTGAAAGTCATGAGATTCCACACAGCTGAGAGCCGTGGCTTCACATTTATTTTTCAAACTTTACTGACACTCTTTCTTCTGCAGTTGTGTTGGATCACCAGCGAAGATGCCTCTGATACCCGTTGTGCCAGAGAACCACAGTCACGTCCTGGCAGAGTTCGACTGCCTCGATCCACTTCTCTCTGCGCTGCGCTTAGACTCCGGCAGGCTCAAGGTAGGTTTTGCCATCACATCACATCTGAGACAGTCATATTTAGGTTGTTAGTTGAAGTTTTATACATGCCTCCTGGTATTTTTAAAGTGACTAAAAAGTGGAAAAAATACACTGACATGCAAAATTAATTGCCTGCAGCTACAGCAAAAGAAATGTGGATGAAAGAAAAAGAATCAGTTTAAAATTTTCTGTCTTGCTACACAGGAGATAAGGTGCACTTGTTCTAAACGTGACTCACTGTTGTGTTACAGTGCACCTGTTTGGCAGTGTCGAGGAAGTGGCTTGCATTGGGAACATCGGCAGGAGGTTTACACCTGATTCAGAGGGAAGGCTGGAAACAAAGACTCATCCTTACTCACAAAGTAATATCAACTGAAACCTTGCACTGACACAGCTGCATATAAAGAGGATTGTACAGTAGTTGTTTCTCTGAAAGCCTTACTAACGCTGCACCAAATGTGCGCTCTCTTCTTCAGGAGGGGTCTATCACTCAGGTGGCATGTTGCCCTCATGATGAAGATTTTATTGCTGTTTCAACGAGGTCAGAGTTTGTCGATAAATTGAGGAAATATTTTGTAGTTGTCTGTGTTTAAATAAGAATCACCATTCAGCCACCCTCCTCTTTTTCTCTCCTGATGCTGCCGGCTGTTTTGTTCACGGTGTGTGTCTCCCGTCCAGTCAGGGTCTGGTGGCGGTGTGGGAGCTGCAGCTGGAGCGGCGAGGTCGTCCAGAGAGAGTCAGTGTGTCCTGGGAGCACCGAGGTCAGAGCATCACTGCGCTCTGCTGGGATACCAGCACGCTCAGAGTTTTCGTCGGGGACTCTGGAGGGAAGGTGTCATTCCTCCGTGCAGGGTCCTCTAAGTTGGGCAAGGTAACGACTGCTGATCAGTGATAGTTAGGCTGTAGTGTAAAGCTGGCTAAAACATGCACATGCAAAGTCCTTTTAATAAATAGGGTGGTTTAATCATTTTCTATGCATTACATGTCTGATAATGGTGCATGTAATCACAGGGTACTTTTTGTTTTTCTGTCTAAAAAAAAATCATCTGTGTTTTTCTCTTACTGATGTTCAGCTCTCTACATTTATTATGTTTTATTGCGTCTGATTTATATCCATGTCTGTGATTACTTATTTCATTTTCTCTTTTGTCTCTAGGGGTCAGCATTCGTCATCTTCCCTGTCCAGACTGTCACCACTGTTGACTCCAGAGTAGTTCAGCTTGGGTACCAAGATGGCCGCCTGCTTGTGTCTTCCCTGAGCCGCTGCTACCTCTGTGACACTGACAGGTGTGTCTCTATTATTCTGTCCTGAGGGAGGGTCACGTTAATGCCCTCAAATAAGGAAATACTTCCAATACAAAGGTGTAATTTAGTAAGATAGTGAATCCGTAAGGATTATAACAAATTTTGGATTTTTACATTTATATTTTTTTAACCAAAAGCTAATTTCTCTGGTAAGAAATGCATTCTTTGTATCATTTGTCCTGATTTCCCTGCACAGAAAAGGCAGGTATAGAAAGTGGGTAAAAGTAAGTTGGATTATAAGTGATGAAAATGGTGAATAATTTGGGTTCCCAACATGTTGATGTTCTGAAATTGATCCCTCTCCTTGTCTTAAATACCCCTCAGTGGTTGTGTATTTTTCTGTCCCTGTTTGCCTTCAGAGAGAAGTTCTGGCGTGTTGGAAACAAGGAACGTGACGGGGAATATGGAGCTTGCTTTTTCCCTCAGAACAAGGGGTTATTATTGGGTCAGCCCCCGCTGCTGTACTGTGCCCGGCCAGGTTCTCGAATATGGGAGGCCAGTTTTAATGGCGAGGTCCTGAGCACCCATCAGTTCAAACAGCTGCTGGCTTGTCCTCCACTACCTCTCATCACTTACAGGTAATGTATGTTTTTACTTATGAATCTGCTTTCAATGGCCACATTCATAATGTGTCTTCTCTACCTTTTTTCTGCAGAAACGAGCCAAATTACAATCCAATGCACAAGAGTCCACAGTCAGTCGCCTTCCCTAAACTGCTTTATTTAGGGTAATATCAGTTAGTGTTTTTAAATTATTCGATTCGTTTGACTCATATTGTCCGTATATTTTATTGGAAACACATTATTGAACACATGATAATGTTCTTAATTAAACTTTCACAGCAGTAGTAACACACAGAGACATGGCATTTTTGTCACTTATCTAACGATACACATTCCTTATTTGTGCAGAGACCAAAACCTGTTGACCTGGACTGAATCAGCTATTTACATCTTCACACCTCAGAATGGACAAGTACTTCTGTGGAGTGAAGTTAAAGGTGTGTTTTCACAAAACACCGTCAATCCTTAGGAGTACCAGAGAAGTTCTCCCATAATATAATTATATACTGTCACTTCTGTCTAATATTATCCTGTTCTAATTTTCAAAATATTGCAATTATCTAAACATAGACTTGAAAACTTAGTCACAAAATTATCGAGAGATACCCATTTATAATCCCATGATGTGAGTGTGGAAAAATTATGGGAGTTGCAATTCTAGCAAATCCTTTGTTGTATTTATTTGTAAATTAATTCAGACTTTTTCTCTGGTTTTGTAGATTTGGTTGATGTCGCAGTCTACCGCAGTGAGCTCTTCTGTCTCCATGGCAGCGGGCATCTGTCCCACCTCTCCTTGTTATCTGCAGAGCGCTGCGTTGAGCGTCTGTTGCGTAGAGAGTCCTGGTCTCTAGCTGCTGCTGTCTGCTGTATGTTCCAGCACGCAGTCACCATCAGCAGGGTAAGATGGAGCCGACTGCTATACTGACTGGCTTCAGTTCTGTGCACAGTGTAACCCAGATTCCAGTCTTATCCAGCCAAAGCTGTTCTTTGAATTCTTTGCATTCTGGGTTAGTAAGGATAAAGCACAGAATATACATATTGTACACCTAAAAAGAAACGTGCTAATGCTGGATATGATTCCTGCAATTGACAAACAAACAGCATTATAGTTTTTAATTCAGCACATAAAAATGGCACTTTATAGTCCAAAGTGTTATAGCTGTATGAGTTTGTGCAGATGGTAAAAGACAAACTTGAGACGTTTACATGATAGAGGTTAAAGTTTTAGTGCATCGAGCATTTTAGAAATCGGGTATCTTGATAAGATTTTTTCTGATCTCAGGCCAGGAAGTCAGTTCCCATTGACCGCCTTGAACACCTAAGATCTCAGCTCAGTTCCAGCACAGACCTGGAGCTGATTGGCCAGCTGGAGGAAGTCATCTCAAAGCTCGAGCCTCTGGACTCTGCCTCCAGCAGCCGAAGAAGCAGCATCTCCTCACATGTAAGAACGAAAGTCTTTTTCGTTTGATGATTTTCAGTGGAAATAGTTTGCCAGACGATAAGACAATTATAGACGATAAGAATCCAATTTCCTTTTAGTTTTGATGTGGAACAAATGAAGCTCTTTAGCTATTCAGCTGATGAGGAACATTTGTTGCTTTTGCATAAGTTTATATTTTCTGTTTGAGGAGGATTAGCAGGCTTCAACTGTAGAAATAAACTTGTATGTATAAAATCAGCTAATCAACGACTTAAATAAATTCCCCATGACATGTTTCTCCATCATGACTGGTCATGAGGTCCAAAAATGCAAAATAATTTGACAACAAGCAGATAGGTCGCTATTGTGAAAACAATTCAGTACATTTTTATTTCTGTGAACATGCTTAAACTAAGACATTTAACTTCTGTCAATCTGCATGCACGTGTAACAAATGAGTATAGTGATATCAGATGCGTTATTTTCCAGGAGAGTTTCAACGTCCTGGACTGTGGAATCTATCGTGTGATCAGTCGCAGGGGAAGCCAGTCAGATGAGGAAACAGGCTCCCTCATCAATCCATCCACATCAGAGGAGGAGAGGCTCAAGGAATTTAGTTTTGTGCAGGAGGATGATCAGGGAGATCATGGTAAGAATTCCATCTTTAGCACCAGCAGCCAGAAAAAACAGAAAAACTAATGGTAATGCTAAACTGCTGTCTGAAATGACACAAAATAGCTATTTAAATTTATGCACTTCAGATCCTTTTCTTGGTGGCAGTCACGTTTACAGGTTTTAACATAAATAGTAATAAAAAACAATGACTTATTCTCAATAAGTACTTTCTGTATGTGTCACAAATACATACAAATGATGAAAAACTTTAAAATTCCCCGGACTGAAAAGCTCTTTGTCCCTGCTTGAATTTACCTGTGGAGAAGAAAGTGGACACAGCATCCTACTAGAGGTTGTGGTGTTTTAATCTACTGTCAGTCAAAACAAACCCTTTACTAATATGATAACAGTGACACAACAAACCTGGGTTGATTTGGAAAAAGCATAACTCACTCACACTTGTTCTTCTTTCTTCCTTTACTCGTTCTTTCTCTCTGTTACTGGATCTCTTCTCTTTGTGTTCTCTCCATACATGCATATAATTTGTGTGCGTGTTTGTAGCTCGAGCAACTTTACTTTCTCCTCCTTCTGATTTAAATGTTAAAAGAGAGTAAAGTTATTTTCAGTTCTACATCTAACACTTTATTAAAATACCTGAAGAAAATGAACCTGACGTTGAAAAAACCAAACATTTGGACTTGAACATTTGTAGCTGCTAGATGTTTCACTGTAAAAATTACTGATAATAATTTGCCTCTTTCTCTCTTTTGTAATCATCATATCTACCTGTTTCTAATACCTGTCTGTATTTTTGTCACTACAAAGAATGTGTTTCTGATTTGAGTTGAAAAAAATCATTTGAATTAAAAATGTTGCTATGCTGCTGCTGCACCAATGGATTTGCTGTGAGAGCTGAACTATCACTGTGATGACTGACTTGCTTTACAAATACAATCTTCACTTTGCCCCACTGTTAATATCAAGTTTCTTATGTGTTCTTATGTTTCACTGTATCACACATACGTCACCATTTTGGTTCTGTTTTTTTGTGTTGTGCAGCATTTGATTTACTTTCTCTCTACAGTGTTGTCTGGCACATGTGCTTTATCTGCTTGCATTATATCCACTGCCTCTCATCACTCCACTCCAGTACTCCATCCATGTGTGTTTTTCCTCCGACTCTTGCCCCCATCTTCATTCAGATCCACAGAGCAGTGAACGAATGGAGGCAGAACGATCTGATCAGGGCCTGCAGTTCCATCTCCCGCTCTCATTCCGTCCCAAACCCCCCCGCATCGCACTGCAGGCCGTCAAAGACAGGTGAATTGACGTCCGGATAAAAACAGGACAGACGTGCAAATAGCTTTAAAAAGTGTGTCATAGCAGCTCATGCTCTACGGGCATGTAGCTATAGAGTGTAGCTGTGAGTTACACTGAACAAAAAATATAAACGCAGCATGCAGATGGTCTTCTTTTCTGACTTTGAGAAGAAATGTAAAATTAAACTGTTATTGTTCGACCCTTTCTTCGTCGACCCTTCAGAAAGAGTAGAATAACATTCAAGAAATCACTTAACAAACCTATTTAACTCTGTCACAAATGTGTGAAACCATAAACCAGTAATGACTTGTGATTTCTGGTCAATGAGCCCACTTTAGATCTTCACATTATTATTTACAATATAGTAGATTGTAGAACAAATAGTCATTCCCATATGTTAAAAAGAATGGACAGAATTTATGAAATGTTACATGCTGCATTTATATTTTTGATCAGTATATGTTTTAACAGCGATGAAAGTATTTGTGGTTTGTACTTCTGTCTGTTTTTCTTTTGAGGACTGAAACTCCTAGTTTAAACTTTCACTCAAGTGCAGCTGTGCTTTCAGACGGCTTACTTCCTCTTTCTACTGAAGGCCCACATCTTTGTTTTTTTATTCACATGTTCATCTGGGGGCTGGCATGTTTCATTTATAAGCCTTGCAGTCATATAACATCAGTATGAAACCGTTTCATGTTTTTTTAATCTTCTTACCTTTCTGGTAGGTACATTGTAAAACCGTGTAACAAAACTCGTTACGTTCAATTTTCTTTCCGTCAGTGTGTCTAGTTTCGTTAAGAAGACAACAGAGAAAATCAACACCCTCCAGATGAACTCGGAGCTCTTTCAGCGTCCTGAATTCAGGGAGGGCGGACAGGCGGAAATCTCAGCCACTGCAAGTCCATACTCAGAGGAAATGGAGAACGAGTAAGTACAGACCTGTAAAACTGGAAATTTTTAGAACTATTTCTACTGAGAACTAGCATATGTTAAATCCAAAGTAATTTCTTATTTTCTCGTGCTTTCGTTGTGAATACATCACTGCAAGTAAATCAGATGAAACCAGTCAGTTATATTTGTTGTTACAGAGTTTATGATGAAATATCCAACACCGAAGCCGACATGCAGGAACTTCGATTGGCAACAGAGCGAGCCATGTAAGTACTCCACAGCACTTTGTTAGAATCCTGACTGCAGATTTTTTAACTCTTTTTTTTTTTGGTTTGCAGTAAAAACTGAACAGCAGTGATGTATTGAAATATTACAAATATTTTCCCTACATCAGCTCACAGATACAAGATCCTTTGGTGCTACTAGATCCAGTCTGCCTGGGAGAAGCTCTGCTGGATTGGCTGCCGACGCTGGAGCGAATACTCGGACCTGCAGAGCCCGGGTCAGCTGCTGCAACTTCAAGCATGGATGGGCCAGAAGAGGAGAGGGATTATATAAACACCAGCTCAGAGCAGCAAGAGGAGTCTACCTGCTCATTAGAAGAACCCACAGAGATTGTGACAGAGGAGAAGAAAGAGACCTGTGAGCTTGGACAAAAAGAGGGCCAGTGTGAGAACCAGATGACAGCAGACTCAGCTGAAAACGTTGTTTCAAATGGGAGCCCTCCAGAGCCTGTCCGAGTGGCGTCCCCTAAACCTGTTCCACCAGATCTACTAACTAATCTCACCGAGCTGGCCACACTGTACACGGAGCTGAGCTGCTTTAGAAACCAGAACGAACAAACGCTGGGTTGCCTGACTTTCCTGCGCCGTTACTTCTTTCTGCTGGACCAGGAGCGCGTGAGGAGAATGTGTCTGCTGTGTTATCAGGAGCAGCCAGAGATGAAGAGCTCCTTCATGGAGGCCATGCTAGGTCCGACCCTTATCCTCAAATTGCTTGACTGTACAACAACCACTTATTTTATCTATTTGTTTCTGATTTTATTTTAAAAAGAAAAAAAAATTTAAATTAAATTTGAAGGAATGGTCTTCAAACATCCAAAATGTCATGTTTTAACATTAAATCAATGTATCTGCTCTAACTGAATGATGTAAGGAAGAGATAAGGACAACATTGGATTTTTGTCAATATATATTCCAATATTCTACATCTCATTTTGTGATTGCAGTTAGAGATATATAGACTTATTTTTAACTAACTGCAGAGAACATTAAGTCACTCCTGTAGAAGAAAGACCATAGAATTATGCCTACTGATGTCATGAGCAGGTGCAGGTATACAATACAAAACTTTTCAAATGTTCATATTCAGTGGGCAAAATAAGAAAATGACTTAAACTTACATGCCATGTATTTTTCTATGTAGGATTTGTGTCCATATCTCATCCGGTGACTCCACATCTACATCTTAGGACCTTTTATTTTTAATTACTCAGTAATTTAATCTTTGATGACTGACAAGATTTAAAATGTCTTGCTCACTGTAGAGCGCACTCAGTCCAGCAAGGTGGTGGAAGTTTTTCAACGAGGCGATTTGCTGAGATCTCTGAGAAGTCTGAGAGAGCTGCAGCCCTGGAGTGCTCCTCCCCTCCTGGCTCACCTGCACAGGTCAGCACCACTATTTCTTCCTAACACTTCAACACATATTTAAACTTCTGTTCCACTTAGACATGTGACTTGGTGTTACTCTCGATTAGCTGAGCTTCCAGAAAGAATGTTCACACTTTTATGTGGGAGATTGTTATCTAACTCTGTAGAAAGTTTCGCCGAAGTCATGTGAAACCTGAAATCTTGTATCATAATTCTAAACTTTTGAAATGAAAATATAGTGTTGAACCTTAGAAAGTTTGCTATGTCATTTTCCAGGCTGTATGAGAAGCACGGGGAGGCAGCGGTACGATCTTTTTCCCAGTTCTACCCCACAATAACTCCTGCTGATGTAATGACCATGGCTCAGCAAAGCCACTTCCTGGCATACCTGGATAATCTGGTACAGTCACGAGCTGAGGAGCACAGGTACATCCTTACATTCATTTCCTTGTCAAATATAGATACAAAGACACTGAACTCCCTTTGTGGAATAATTTTGCATTATTTCTCCTGTTAGGTTATCATTTCTGCAATCCCTTCTTGAATCAGAATCTCTGAGACAGGATTGGCTGGAGCTCGCTCTTACCCATGATGCTCCTCAGCACTGTGATACTATGACTCCTGATGGACAACCCAGGTCTGATACTGTTAATGTTGTGTGAAAAATGCAAAGTAGCACTTGTGTATCAGTTGTATCCATGTATACAGGTGTATAAAGAATACAAGTAATATATTTGTAACTTTTAGAGGCCCTGTAAATGTACATGGTAAAAAACATGTTTTTACGGTAAAATTCCAGCAGTTGTGCTTGCCAGAATGCTACCGTAAAATTAGGATAAAACATTTTCTGCATTTACGGTAAAGAAATGTATTGATACTGTTGATTTTAGGGTTAGCTTCATTCCATATTTTACTGTAAAAAAAAAAGTTTTAACCTTTCAAAATAGGAAAATTTACATGCAAATGCTATATAAAATAAAATTTGTGTAACTTATAAATATTACAGCATTTTTCCATTATCAGCACAACAGTTAGTATATTTAACATTAAATATATATATTTTTAGCAAAAATTGTGGTTAAAGCTGTCATAAATATTAAAGCATATGTCCGTTATTAACACAAAAGTACATTAATTTGACCGGTAACAAACAGTATTTTTTACATGTAATAAATGCAGAAATTGCCATGTTACTTGTTATAAATATTGCAGCATGTTTCCATTATTAGCACAACAATATGTGCATTTAACTGGGAAAAACTATATTCTTTTCGAAAGTTAAATGCAAAATTATACAGTATTATTATACATATAATGGCATTTTTCCATTTAAAACTGTGCTGGAGTCAGGAAATGTATTTTTTCAAGAGAAAGAAAATCTAAAAAACACTGTTTTCTCCTGATTAACCTATTTACGTTGATTTAATGTTATATACATGGCATCAAAGTGTTTTAGAGTTTACAGATTTTTACCATCATGGTTTGACAGTTTTTCATCGTAAAATGTACATTTTTTACGGTGTAGACATCAACAAAACAAACACAAACTTAGAATCCCCACAGCTGGACAGATGTGAACTAAGCTGCTGTCATGGTTATGCTTCACTACTGGATTCTATTTGAGTCACAACTAGATGAGATACTGAAGTGAAAGTGCAGCACATGAATAAATATAACTGAATTACTGTGTCTCCTGCTGCAGGTGGCATTCACATTGTTTCAGTTGGGGTTATGGTCGTCTTCTGGCTCTGCTGATTCGTCTTCCTGCAGACTTTTCCTCGAAGCAGAAGATGGCAGAGACTTGCCGCAGTCACGGGTATTTCTAATTTTCTTAGTTTGAAAAGGAAGCTGTGTTGTGTTGTTGATTTTTGGAAGGGAGTTTATTGTCAAATACTGTGAAACCTTTTGTATATTCTGTGTTTGTATGCTTACAGGTACTGGACCGGTTACCTCTACCTTTGCAGTGAGCTGCAGCGTCGCACGGAAGCGTTTTCCACCATCTGTCAGCTGGATGACATCAGCCTGCTGGAGGAACCCGATGGTAGAAGTGTTCTATCGAAACATTGTCTCGTAGACAGGAGAATTACATTGATTAAATCTAAAATGGGCTGAGAGGAAAGTGAGTCATCAAATTACGGAGATATGCTGAAACTGATACCTCAGCTGCATGGCCGTCCAGTGCACTTACATACATACAGGAAATACAGAAGAAGTGCTGCCCCACTGTAATCTCATTACAATACAAGATATGAGTCCAATAGCCAAACTAGACAAAGATAAACATCAAAGACAAGCAAATATCATCTAAATCTGAAACTACAGCTCAATTATCTTTATAGGAGGAAAATTCCACCTGTACTATTCTTTTTACAGATTGCATTAGAAGTCAGTATATGTTATCTGATTATATTTGGAGGCCTGACCTTGTTGAATCTTATTAAAATTAGCTGTCATTATTAGCACGTAGCTGGAGTTAGATGTAACTAAATAATCTGTGATCAGCAGCTGTTGCTACATGAAAAGCTAGATTTACTACAGTAGCTACTGAATGAATCCACATTACCATTAATGAAGATAGACTCATTAGTACTAGTAAACTGTAGCTACAGCCTCAAAAGCTGTTGAGCAGCAGAAGATGTTGGCTACTGACAGTTGTGGCACATTGAAACAGCAGAAACACGATGACTTTACTGACTGTTTTAATCTCAGTAAACCCTGGTGTCACAGTGCTTGCCCCAGTTTAACACAAGCATTTATGTTCTGTTGGCCATTTAGGAAAACAGCCAGGTGATAAACATGGAAACTTTACAACTGACTCCTTATAAAGACAAGGTTCAGACCCAGCTGGTCCTTTTACACCTTTATGTTCCACTTCCATTAGAGGATACAACTACTGTTTGTTGTGAAGCTCTGCTACTGCTTCACCTTGTCATTGTGGTGAAGGAGTAAAGTGGCAGCACCTGAAAGTATCTACATGAATTAATTTTGGAGTAACATTAACAACTTTTTTGGCTTTCAGGTGCCCATTTGATTATTAATTCTTACAGTCAGCATTTAGATACAAGTAAAGAAGTATCCAGTTAATTATGAATTTACCTTACTGTGTGTGTGTTTTCACTCACTGGAGTGGCTTCACTGTCTGCTCTGCCTCTGTGTTACTTTGCAGGTGTTGAGCCACAGACCTTGGATGAATGGAAGCTCCTGATCCAGCTGTCGCAGCAGTGCAGCCATGCAGCAGACTCAGAGCAGGTCACAGGTGTGAATGGGAGCAGCTGGTCCAACGGCTCAGCAGACTGCGGAGGAAAGATCAGCCCCGAGAATCTGACCCTGATGCTGGCTCGGACCGCCGGGCCTGACCGAGCTCTGGAGGTCCTGGAGGATTGTGGAGTGCAGCTGGTTCTCTCGCCTCATTCCAGACTGGTCTGTGAGCTGCTGAGAGTCACTGAGAAGAGGCAGAGGTGGGTCGATTACTAAGCTATCAAGCTTTTTCAAGCCTACAAGATGTAGATGTAGACAACAATAAAGATCTCCCAGACACAAATATCTGGGTTTTTTTGTGGCACCAGACTAATGTTGGGATTTCCTGGTTTGATATTCATCTCCTGACTTGGAATTTTTGAAGAAAAACACATAAACAAACCTGCATTTGTTAACATGTTGGGATGCGCATACACTACAACACATTGAAATATTAGGGGAAAAATATACTTTGACCCATCAGCTTAATTCAGTTTGCTTAGAGCAGAATAAAATGTTAGATATATTTGTCAGTGGTCTCGAGAATGTTACAGTTATTTTAGAGATGTTTTGAAGTAAGTAGATCCTGAACCAGAATGCGTGAAAGTAGTTTGTCACATCTTTACATTGTCATACAAAAATCAAACTCTAGAAACGGAGATGTTTTCTTTTCCAGGGCGATGATCCAGACGATGCTGGAGCGCTGCGATCGGTTCCTGTGGTCTCAACATGCGTAATGATACATCACACTCTGTGGACAGAAGCCGCTCTGAAATGAAATAACACAACTAACACTTCATGTAAGTCTTCCCACTAACTGCTGTCGAGGCTGTGACTTCATTTAAACACTGTGATACTTGTCAAAGCTTCCCAGCTTACGTGAAGGTATTTACCGTCTAGTGAAAACAGTATTATCTGTTTAACTTGTCTACAGTTCATTAACTTGACAATTTTATCAGTATTCAGGTGTTTGTACACCTTACAGATTTTTTTTTTATAATTTAGGTGAATTCTTTTTGCATGTGCAGGTAATAAAATATCTCATGTCCTTTATCTTTGTAGTTAAAGGCCAAATCAATCAGTAAATTTTACCGCTGTGACAAACAATAAACTGGCAATAATAACAGTGTAATATTCTAACGAGGTAATATTATGTCAATAAAAGCTGTCTCTTTGGAACCTGTTACTATTTTGGTTGTTTTTTGTATTTTTATTTATGATTAGAAGGATGATAATCAAGCCAGAAGCATTGGGGAAAATCCACAAAAATAGCTGAGTGCAAACACAAAAGAGGCTCAAATCCAGCCTGAAGATTAGTTAATAATCTGCTTTTGTTTATTTCTGCACAGCAAAAGCATTAAAAAACCTCCTTTTACTTTTAGGTTGTTTTTTTTTAAATGATCAAAAACAAAAGCCAACTCATCCCCATTATCCAACTCTGGGGACAGTTTTGGTTCATTTGAGGTTTTAAAAGAAAAAAATCCACACGACTAGAAACCAATATTTATTAGAGGGAAATGTGGGTCAACTGGCCTTTTATCTGCCTGTAAGTCAAATATTTGGTCGCATTTTTGAGAACAGACAATTTCTACAATATCAACACTCCTTCCCGCTCATACAGCAGATGATGGGTATTGTGGATCAACAGAGATAATATTAATAACAGCGTAATGAAATGGGATTGATGACTCATTTGATAGTATCACACACCTGGAGCATCAAAGAGGAGAAAGTGGGCAGGTCCAAACCTGGTGCTTCACATTTGAGTTTTAGTGGCTCACATTGGATGCGGCCACTGAGACCTTTCTGTCTGAGCCTTTGTGGGGCTTTTTTTTCCCTTTTCATCCTCACGCTTAGTTCGTCATTTCCCAAAATCCCTGCTTCCCTCATCTTCCAGCTCACCCACCTGCCTGTGTCACTGGCACCGGGACGATCAGATTGAAACTCTTGGCATGTGGCAAAGACACAGACACACTTGTCATTAAAATAATCAAAACTGACCTCGCTGTCATTGTGAAATTCAGTTTGGCCACTTAAAAATAATAACGGAGCCTGACTTTTTAATCTGCTACTAAAGTTACCGTGACATCTAATATTTCAACTGCCTCTTTGTTTGGTTGATTGGTCCACTACAACAAAGTCATAGATTCTCTGCTCTTTCAAAGGATGGGCAGAGTTGTTTCATTTATTTGAAATGCTGATTTGACAGAGGGTTTTCATCATGGGCGAGAGCGGAGGAGTAAATTTGATTTGAAAGGTTATTAGGTCGCGGCAGTGAGTCCGGTGTTTGATGTTGCGTTCCTGTCACCAGAAGGACAGATAAGGGGATTCTGCACATACCTGTTGGCCCCGCCCCCAGTGTATACATAGCAGCCTGGACACTTGGAGACACACACACATGCTTACACCTGCTGACTTTCAAGATGAGTCAAATTGAGCGCAGCAGCAAGACACTGTGAGCGTCATTCGTCTTCTAAACCTGAAGTGCTTCCTCTTCAGTGAACAGTTTACAGGATCTAGATGGATGCAGCACTCATGGTGAGTTTCTGCTTATTTGTTCAAATACATTTTACAGACCAGTTTGTTTTTTCAACTTATTCATTTGGATGTGTTTTTCTTTCAGGTGTCTGTGTCTCTGCTTGGACTGGCTGTTGTCCTGCTCTCCTTGCCTGAGCATGCTTCACTGAACAGTGTATTTGACAACACCTCAGGTAGGATTTCTGTGTCATTATTACCAAAAAATAGCAAATACCTAAGAGCGCTTCTAACCGCATCTTTTTTCTCCTTTCTGATCATCTCAGAAACTGTGTATCTGGGTTCTGTATATGTTGACGAGGCTCTTCAGAGGGCGACTGAGCTGACTGATGCTGCTTATGCTCGCACGAGTGAAAGGTAAAATTCCTCTGTTTGGGTCTGACATAGAAATATCTCAAACCCACAGCAAAACACAGACTGTGATTTTAAATCTGCGAGGCACTAAAAGACAAAGCTCTCAATGTTTCCAGAGTGACAAAGTCTTTGTCCGAAGGCGCTCTGAGACCCAGTGACCTGCTGGCTCAGTTTAAACAGACTGAAGCCAGAACCAGAGCTCAGATCCGGGCTGCTGAACTGCTGGACAACACAGTGGAGCTGATCAGAGAGATGGTCTACACCAACACTATGACGCAGCCCAAGCCATACGGTAGTTAGCAGCACTGTAACACCACGCATGGATGTTTCTGCACCTGTAAGCCGCATTATTTTTCTGCTCAATTTCAAGGATTTAATTAAGGATGAAACAAACATTTAAATACACCATACTTAAGTAATATCATCTTTCAGATTGTTTCAGGAGACAATTTAATGCATTAACTCTCTTGTCAGTATCCAATCAGCTGCATCACTGTTACACTTATTTCAGAAGGCCTTTAAAGCTATGAAACCTTGCAGTGGTTGTGCAGATTTGAATTCGTAGAACTTCCTCCTGTCACACAGAAATTTGTTGTGAATATGCAGTTTTCAGTTAGTTAATTTCAATGTACTTCCAGTATTTCACAGTGTCGGAAAATGTAACAATACAGAAGATATGAAGAGTCAAAAAGTCTCAGAATTAAACTCCTCCAAAGATGCTGTAAAAATACAGAATCACATTTCAGGAGCGTATTGTAAAAAATGGCTTGTAACTCAAGAGCAAATGATCTGATCTTTCTGATGATGAAGTATTATTATCATCACTTGGGTTTTGCTGTGTTTCCTGTTTGTTCCCACAGAGCTGCTGAGTGGAGCAGATGTGGAGAATCTGCTGCAGGTGACGGGCTGCTCTGCTGAGCTGCAGACACCCAGCTGTCAGACAGGCTGTCTGTCTGAGCGCTACAGATCCATCACAGGCGAGTGCAACAACAGGTCAGAGCTGACATAGAAAAGATGTAGTAACAGAATATTGCTGTCCTTAAGAGGCTTTGTTGTGATTTCTAGGTAACCGTCTCCCTTTTGTGTTCAGACAACATCCACGGTGGGGTGCTGCAAACATCCCGTATTCCCGCTGGTTGCCTCCAGAGTACGAGGACGTGTGGGGGATGCCTAGAGGCTGGGAGCCCAAACACACCTACCACAACTTCAGCCTGCCTCCTGTAAGAGCCGTGCAGCAGCTCTCAATCCCCCTCCGTCCTCTCAGCTGCTGTAACTCCATCATTTCTCGTCTTATTTGTGGTCCAGGTGCGGCTCGTGTCGCAGGAAGTGCTGTTCACTCACAATGACAACATCTCTGTGGACTCCACTCTGTCCCATCTGCTGGTGGACTGGGGTCAGTGGATCGACCACGACGTGGTGCTGACGCCTCAGAGCCCCAGTAGAGCCACATTCAAGACCGGAGCTGACTGCACCCACACCTGCAGCCGAGACACACCCTGCTTCCCCATACAGGTGCGCTTCACTGTCTGCTGCTCTCAGGTGCTTTAATTTTCTGTCTTTTATCTTGTGATCTTATAGTATACCCTAATATGTGTTCACATTAAAGTAAGCTAAAGCTGGGAATATCACCTGCAAACTCTATCAGTACTTTCCTGTTTGTAAAGTAAACCTCAGAAACAGTGCTTCCCATTGTGATGCCCTAAAACAAAGCAATGTCTACTTGTGACTTCCTGTTGCTCAGTATATACTGTTGATGAGTTATGACGAGGTCATGCAATGAGAAAACTGTTCCTTTGTTGGGAAGTAAAGGTATCCTTTAATGTTTGGTCCTTAGGTTTATCTTGCAACTTCCAGGTTGGGAATCACTTGTAAAATAGTTTAAAGGAAAAGAAAACCAGGCAGTTTCAATTTTTTAAAATATATTTCTGATTTCATTTGAAACCAAAAAAAATATATTTAGCCAATAACCCGTTGTGCTGAGGATGGAGCCAGACTATTACAGAAAGTGATGGTTGTAATGTTTTTTAACACCTTTTCCATCTAGTCCAAGATGTGGACCTTTCTCATTATGGATGTTTGCAAAAAGTTTCTGAGTGTGTACACTGGATCTAACATATTTGGAAGAAACTGATAAATGTTCTACCAGACTTGGAATCTGCAGTTTGGATGTTCTTTGTTCTTTAGGAATTGATGTAGATTTTTTTTAAGTCAATATTAGTTTTGCAGACTATGTGTGTTACAAATGAATGGTACTTTACTCTCATCAGTTTCTTGGCTGTTATAAAGCCAATGAATTGCTTTTTGAGAGGAGGGCCAGGACATGTGTCTTACAACCTCCATCTTAGCCATTACTTAATTCAAGATCAAACTGGTTAAAATGAGAACATTTTCCCCCATCATAGCAATTCAAAGCATGAACTTTCTTTTCCAGATCCCACTTTCTGATCCTCGCCATGGCATCCAGAGTTGTATGCCTTTTTTCCGCTCTGCTCCCAGCTGTGGTGCTGGAGTTCTGCCTCATCGCCACAGGGAGCAGCTCAACGCCATCACCTCGTTTGTAGATGCCAGCATGGTGTACGGAAGCACCAACAGTCTGGCCTCCGTTCTTAGAAACAACTCGTCCCCTCTGGGATCGATGGCTCTCAACCCCCAGCACTCAGACCAGGATCTGGCCTACATGCCCTTCCTGCCTCGCCTGCAGGCTCACCTGGACCCTTGCGGTCCTCGCAACTCCACCACCTTGCAGGCATCAGACAGATCTGTGCACCGAGACAACACCACTTCCTGCTTTCAAGCTGGTGGGTTAGTGAATGAATGTAGGGAATCGCCTGCTCTTTTCAGGTTTCAGTGCAGCTACTCTTCACAATTTATGTTTCACAGGTGATTCGAGAGCCAATGAACATTTGGGACTGATCGCGCTGCACACGCTCTTCCTGAGAGAACACAACCGACTGGTCAAAGAGCTGCACCTTCTCAACCTTCACTGGAGTCCTGAGACTCTCTATCAAGAGGCCCGCAAGATCATAGGAGCCATTCATCAGGTATCAGCAGCGGTTACAGCTGGATATTATTTCACATCCACATGTTTTAGAATTCTCTTCATTCCAGGTTGTTTTCTTTATCTTTCTAGATCCTAACATGGGAACACTACCTGCCGCGGATCCTTGGTGAGAGTGCCATGTCTCTTCTGATGCCTCCCTATCAGGGTTATGATCCCGATGTGGATCCCAGCATTGCTAACATATTTGCAACTGCTGCATTTCGTTTTGCCCACGTCACGGTGCAGCCAGTGGTGACCCGGCTGGGCCCAGGATACACCATGAACTCCCAGTATCCCCCACTGCCACTGCATCATTCACTCTTTGCCTCTTGGAGGGTTGTGCAGGAAGGTAAAAAACGATGCCGTCGTTGTGTTTAAATCACATGCGAGTCCTTCTGTGTCTGCATTTCATTTTGTCCTGGTGTTTCAGGGGGGATAGACCCTGTGCTGCGTGGTCTGTTGCTGTCTCCAGCTAAGCTGCAGACTGCAGGTCAGATGATGGTGGAGGAGCTGACGGAGAGGCTATTTCAGGCACAGGGAGGGATGCCGCTGGATCTCGGGGCCCTTAACCTCCAGAGGGGTCGGGATCATGGCCTGCCAGGTAACCAGCCTTCTCAATTTCATCACAGCACACAGACTTTATCATTTTGCTCTGAAAGCCCTCTACTGATTGTAAGCACGGATTGCTTCAACAGTCAGGCTGTATTTTTTTCACTTTCTCAATATTTATATTTAAATTTCTGTTGTTAAGATTTCAATTAACTTATTTTATTCTCTAACAGAAATTACTAACTGTAACAAAAAAAAATGTATTCTAGGGTTAAGATTGAATTTAACTTTAACAATGTTAGAGAACAAACTTAGTTAGGATTGTGAAGAAGTAATTACAGCATTTTGATCTTTTATAGAAAAAAGATACAAGTCATTGTAAAGTCTAAATAAATTATGTTTGTTGTTTTGCTACAATTAAATGCTACATTTTAATTCTTAATTTGTTAAACAGTTCCAGATGTAAGTTTATTAGCAGCGCAGTTTCCCACTAGTCCACATGATGCTTTGTATTTCTTTGTTGAATTCACCCTAATCAGAATGAATCAGATGAAAAATCATTTTGAAACTTTCATAATTTTTTTCCTTTATAACTTCACAAAGGGATAATTGTCTCTCAGTGCAATTTTCAGTTGTTTATGTTTTGGTTATTACTTCAAAACTAAATTATTTTTAAAAATAGACTAGCGCATTATGTAGGCTCAGTGGTTAACATCTCTGGTTTGGACCTGGGATCTTTCTGTGTAGAGTTTGCATGTTCTTTCCGTGTATGCATGGGTTTTCTCCAAGTACTCCAGACATGCTGAGGTTGATAGATAATTCTAAATTGTCTGTAGGTGTGAATGTGAGTGTGATTGTTCATTTCTATGTGTAGCCCTGCGATGGATGGATGAATGGATGGATGGATGGATGGATGGATGGATGGATGGATTTTGGTGTCACATGTTAACACTACTCATAGATTGGTGCCGCTGTATGAGGTGCTGATATTATGACCCAAATCCTCAAATGTTGTATATTGGCGAATAAATGAATGAATGGATGAATAAATAAACCAAAGAAAGACATGTTATTCTAATAGTGTTATAGCTAATATATCATCTATAGTATTTTAGTAATCCCTAATATATATTGTAGCTGATGTCACTGCATGGTCAGATGAGGTATATTACAGGCTACATAATGTGGTTGTGCTACTGGGTCTGTGGCTGGCTGCAGACTCCTCTAGACATGTTTTATTTGTGTTTACAAATCAAATTCAGAAACAACAAACCGAATGTGAATGATTATAAATCAAACATTCAACTTTTCATTTGTGAAATTATCAGAAAAAGGCATCATAAAAGTTTCAAACCCAATTTTCATTTGATTGGCTTTGATGATATGAATTAAACAAAGAACTGCCAAGTGTTACACAAACTCACACTGGTGTATTAATGGCTGTATGAACATGTGTTACTTGTCAGTTTAGAAAAGGACCTTAGAGACCTATCATAGGAATTGATTTGCTTGAGGTGCTAAGCCACCTAGATCTGGCTGCATCTCGTCATGCAGCAGTTTGTCGATGTTTGATGCTTGAGTCTGCAGAATCCTTCCGGAAAATTTCAGAGAATTCTTTAAAAAGCATCTAAAATTTGCTTTCTTTTTTATTTTGCTTTGAGTTGCAGTTATTTCCTCCTGTTACCTGCGCAGTGTTTCCTGTAAAGGATATTTTAAGGTCTGTTCTGAAAAGTGCTACTATTTAGTGCTAGGGATAGAATTTTATTTCACTAGACAAGGTGGTCCATGTCCAATATAAAACACTGCGGGACACATTTGTACTTAAAGCTTTCATACTCTTTCAGGATACGCTTCTTGGCGAAGGTTCTGTGGCCTTCCTGTTCCCACCAATACATCCGAACTGGCTGAAATTCTTGGCAACTTCACTCTAGCTCACAAATTCCGACGTTTGTACGGGACTCCATACAACATCGATGTGTGGGTGGGAGCCATCTCTGAGCCTGCTCTGCCTGGAGGCCGAGTCGGGCCGCTGCTGTCCTGCCTGCTGGCCCGACAGTTCAGAGCACTGAGAGACGGAGACAGGTACAACTGAAATGAAAACAAAATGATTAGTATTATGATGCAAGGAGTGAAGTCTACATCTGCCTTTCTCTGCCAAGGTTCTGGTGGGAGCGGGAAGGAGTGTTCACCAGCACCCAGAGGAGAAACCTGCACGGCGTCTCTCTGTCCCGCATCATTTGTGACAACAGCCACATCACCCACGTCCCTGCCGACCCGTTCTCACGAACAGAGAGTCCAGAGGACATGCTGGCCTGTTCCCACCCGCTCATCCCCCACCTCGACCTCAGCCCCTGGAAAGAACCAGACTCAGGTGAGGAAGTGGGAATAAAGACATGCTGAGTGTAAAATCAGAATTTGTGTTTCCAATGACTTCTCTCTCCCAGATCCCAGCTGCGGTCCGATACCCAGGATTCAGTCCGGCTACTCCGTGCTCTGTAACTCCGTGATTCTTTATCAGTGTGCCTCAGGCTTCAAGCTGCTGGGCTCTTCGTCTGTCAAGTGTGATTCAAACAGTCAGCAGTGGAGCCCTGCGCCCCCAACATGTCAAGGTACAGAGATTAACCCCAAGGCCTGGTCTACTGCATCACATGATTTCCCTCAACTGTGGATTTAAGCTCTGTTAAGACTTTCTGGCCATGCTAGCTTAAATTCTGAGATGCAAAGTTCATGCTTACTCTGAAGTCAACAAAACAATCTCACTGCAATTTAAATGTAAAGCCTCACAACTTTTAATCCAGGGTGGATGAGAAGTTCAGAAAGTGCTAAATTATTAATTTCGTGACAAGTGGTATTACTGACAAGCCACATATTTCCAATAAGTCTTACACCTCTTTAACTTTTTCTTGTCACTGGTGCACTTTAGTTAGCTCTATACTGTATACAACAATCAGCCACAACATTAACCCTGTAAGACCCAAATATAGAAAAAAAAAGAGCAAAAAATAAAATCAAACAAAAAATCTAGAAATAACAATAAGCCCAAATACAGAAGAAAAATGAGCAAAAAAGAATATATGTACATGTATATATATATGTATATGTATATATATATGTATATATATATATATATATATATGTATGTATGTATGTATGTATAAAAACCCAAATATAGAAGAAAATGAGAAAAAAACTATATAGAAAAAAATATCAAAATACTATATATATATATATATATATATATATATATATATATATATATATATATACACACATATACATATATAAATAGTATTTCAAAAAAATAAAACTGATTTATTTCTGCAACAGTGGGTTTTCCAGGGTTAAAACCACCTGTATAATATTATGTCTCCCTCGTGCTGCCAGAACATCTGTGACTTCCTCAGACCTCTGAAAGTTTCCCGTGGTATCCAGCACTTTAACAGCAGATTCTTTAAATCCTGGGAGTTGACCTGGGACCTGCTTGGAACAGACTATTTTTCCCAGTACATCTCACAAATGCTGTATCAGATTGAGATGAGGGGAATTTGGAGGCCGTGTCAACACCTTGAACTGTCTCATGTTCTCTACATCATTGCGGTACTTTTTGCAGCGTGGCAGGAAGCATTATGTTGCTAAAAGAGGCTGTCACTGCCATCGGGGAATATTGCTACTATGAAGTGGTGTAAAGTAACATCCTCATGAATGCCAGGAGCCATGGTTTCCTGGCAGAACACTGCCTAGAGAATCACATTGTAGGAGCTTTCAGTGGTGGATGGGTCAGCATGGATGTTCTGACTGATCTGAAGATACATAGCTCCATATCCTCCTGAGAACCAAGGGAAAACAGTATCTTATAACCTAATTTTTTTGTGATTTACTGCATTTTTGGAGCTAAAACAACTCACAATTTAGAATTTTTAAAAAAAATATTTATATTTTAGAGACAACAGAACAATTTTATCATTAAAAAAAAGCAACACTTCAAAATCAAAATAGGCCGACAAGAAAACAAGAATGTCAATCTATTTTCTAATGAAACTTTAAGAAACTAAATTAAATAACAATAGTGTAAAAAATTAAAAGGTTGAACTAACCCTATCCCATAGTAATAAACAACTATTTATTTATTACTTTACATTCAACATGTTCATTACCCCTCAAAGAAATGTGTTTTTGGGGCAGAAATTTGAACGTAAACAAAGTTAGCTATCAGCTAACCCCAATAAATCGGTCTCATGTCCGTAACAGCTATCATTCATAAAGGGGCTATTATTTTTCCTAACAAAAAGTTTAACTTAACTCTGACCCCAATTTATAATTCTTGACATATTCATAAACAAAAAAAACATGATTACCATACATGAATCAACCATATCTTATCTTTTCTCTTTCCCTGGCATTTTGCTGCCGTCTCCATTTTGTCTCAGCATTAAAGCATAGTTCCTCTCATCCCACCCAATCACTTGTGATATCATTGGAAAGGCCAGGATGTCCTCCATTAAGCATGTCAGGATTTAGTAGGGTAGCGCAAATGAGTCAAAATACGGTATATAGATCGAAAACAAATGTCCAGTACAGAGGACATAGGATATGCAGGAAGCTGTGATGCACTGTCTGTTCTTTCCATCATCGTCAGCATTAAGGTTTCAGTCAGTTTCTGTGGGATCAGACCACACAGGCCAGCCTTCACTCCCAGGTGCATCAGTGAGTTTTAGCAGCGACCTTGATCACACGACAAGACCTGCTGTTTTAGAGATGCTGGGACATGTCGTCTAGCCATAACTGTTTGGCCTTTGTCAGAGTCACTCAGATTCTTGCCCAGTATTCCTGCTTCCAACATATCAGCTTCAAGAGCTGACGGTTCACTTGTTGCCTAGTATATCCCACCTCTTTGCAGGTGTCATCGTAGCAGATAGTCAATGTTCACTTCAGCTGTCAGTGGGTTTAATGTTGTGGCTGTTTGTGTCTAGCTATGATGCTACTCATATCTTTTCACACTATTATGGGATTAAGAATTCTGAACAGCTACCTCTCCCTTCCAGAAACAAAGCTGATTTTTCATTGGTCTGTTTGTTTTGTCTGATTGTTGCAGATATCAATGAATGTGAAGAATTGATTTCTCCTTGTCCACAACAGTGTCTCAACATACCAGGTTCCTTTATTTGCTCAGGTTGGTTCAGATTAATTACACACTTGTGTTACTCTGCTCTTTCCTGTACAACACATCACCCACGTCTGTCTGTCGGTTCTGATCCTCAACATGTCTCTCTGTGATCCAGAGTCCTCTTCGCTGTCTGCTGTCTCTGTTGTCACTGCCGTGATCGTGGTGATTGGTGGTGTTGCTGTGCTGGTGATGATCATGATCTGTTATCGAAGGTACGTCACTGGAGCTACATGGGTGCTGGTTTATCTGTTTCATGCAAATGTGTGACTGTTGACTAGAGTGCCTTCATATCAGAGTAGAAAATGCTCATTTATAGAATAAAATGAAGCCATAAATAGCCAGTGAAATAACTAAAGCAATTATTGTAAAAACTGTTTTTTCATCCCTGTCTAGAAGGACTATTTGAATTTGTGAATATGCTCCTTGCAGATATTTCCCCAAGACAGAAGAGTTGGTCACCGCGGAATGTTGCCAGGGGAAAAGTTAATCACACCAGTTAAGTCAACTTTTCTTGTAATGTTCTTGTTCTATGAAAGTTATCTTAATGTCTTTTTATTGTATTTAACTGACTGTAACAGTAGAATTTTTGTGATGTTAATTTATAAGAACTATATTACGCTAAGGCTGAACAACTCAATGTTACATAACTGCTGCTGTTGTTGACCGCTGATGAAGACAACTAGACTGTTTCTACATATAGACCATGACTTGATCACGTGCAATCATGTTTTGCCTCCTAACTACACGTTACAACAGCAGCCAGGCTGATTCATAAACCCCAAGTCAAACTATTTATTAAGGTCTCTGGTGTTGTGTACAAAGAGGCCATGAAAACAGAAGCTTACAGAAGTTTTTTCAATCCGGAAACTAAAATCTTACTGGAATGTCTGCTCCAAAAACAGATTTTCAGACTATAAAGCCCCTCTGAGCAGGACACGGTCTCAGTATTTCCTCTGTATCCTTGTACCTGCTTCCTGCTTACAAACCTGTTAGGCAACTGTGGGTGTGTGTCAGAGTGTTTTGTGTCGGGGTAACCAGGCAGTTCCTGGCAATGACCTTATTCTAAAACCAAATCAGGGACCGGCCCTGAGTGAAACAAATCTCTGTGTCACCTGGTTGAAATTAGTAACACTGATGAATCACCTTTCTCAAACTCAAGTCCAGGTGTCAAAGCCAAACCAGCTTAACTACCAATAGCTGTCAGGTTTTGTACAATCAAGACCTATAAATGACACACGGTACAAAGGTGATAGTCAGGCTACAATGCCTTGTGTTTAATGGAGCGTTTACAGTTAATTATCAGTACACTGACATTATGAACCTCAAAGCCTTTAATAAGGCTGAGAAGCAGTTATTGCACTTTCTGTCAATATTCTTCATTTTCACCTTCAAAAGAGTTTGTTGTAAAAAATTGGCCATTAATAATAACAAATCTAGACTATGAGGTACAACAAGTATACACTGTGTAATATGGCTATGGTTTGCATTCATGCAAAGTCATGTATGGCTTTTACTCTATGTACATACTGTTCATTGTAGACGTGCAAAACTACAGTTGAAACATGTAATCACTTGCATTAAAGCTCCATTTTTCTGTCTATGTTGTAAAGCTCCCTCTATTTTGTGCATGGAGGTCTAATAATTAATTTGTTAACAATACATGTGATTACTAAGTCCAGGCCGAACATGAAGCTGTTTCTTACAAGAGGCTGAATGTGGCTAATTTATGTTTTAATACAAGGCATCAAGACCAGGAAGTGCAAGAGTGCATCAACATAATTAAGGCCATGCTGAGAAAGAAGGTCTTGGCTGTGGTGTTCGAGCTGATGACGAACTGAGATGCTAGAAAACAATGAGAATCTCTGCTTTGTGGAAACAATATAACATTACATAGTTGTAATAATTGAGGTAAACGACCAGCTAAACTCTCTAGGCTCCGTCCTGTGTTGTGCTCATCATTTCAACAGACTAACGCCTGAAACATGACACATAGAATCTACTGTGTGAAGTTGTGTTTTCTCCACCCGGGAGATTAAAAGCTCACAACAATAAAAAAAACATCCTTTATACTAGTGGAAACGATTACTGGAAGACAGTAGTTAGTTTGGTGGCATGCGGTACGACAGAAAAAAAACATTTCTGGTTTAAACGTCATCTTTAAAGTAATTTTAAGTCTTTCTTGTTGTGCTGGTTTGATTCTAATTGTCTCATTACATATTTCCAAAAGTGGCACATGAACATTTACTGTTTCCCTTGTTGGTTGAACTCTGCTGCAGCACTAATGCTGTACAACCTGATCAAAAACTGACCTGTGTGTTACCATAGTTACTGATCTGAGTAATCAAAATCCTGGGATTATGTTGTCCTGTTGGGTGTTTCAGTGGACAGTCAAGACCTCTAGCCCTGGTCAGTGAGATAGAAACCTAACTTGGCCACAGTCATCTCTCTGCGAAGACGCATCACCTCCCAGAACATCTGCTCCGCTGGACGAGGATGAAGACACGACAACAAAACAACAAGTCAGTTATGTGGAATCCTGTTTTCAAAGCAAGAAAAAAACATCAAGATTTTTAGATTAGACAAATGTTAACTTACCATCATGTCTCACGAGGCCCTGCTGGATGTACCGAATGTAAGTGAAAAAATTGCAGACGGCCGTGATCTGAGAGGTGAAGTAAAGGACAAGGTCACATGCAGCCGCTCCTGGCAGTAGAAACAGAAATGCTTCTAATGAAAGTAGCAGAAAAAAATGATACTCACCCGCGCACGGCTGGAAGGAGAGATGTAATAGTAGCTCCCCTTGTCGCCGAGTTTAATGCGATGTCGGCAGAGTCGCGACATGCCACTTAATGCACATTTTCTACAAGCGGAGAACAAAAGCTGTCAAGAAATTACAGATACAACACGCGGATACACAGTCATTGTTTTATGATAACATACACAGAACATAAGTTACAATTCTTCAGGTATTCAGCAATGAAACCTACGTATCTGAATAAAGCTACATGAAAAAACATGTTTCAGTTGGAAACACATTGTAGAAGAAAAACAGCACAAAACAGGTGCACAGTCAGAGAAAGTTAGTCACAGAAAGACGAGGAGAGAGGACATGGTTGTAGGTGTTATTAATGTCAAACCAGACACATGCAGGGCCCTGTGTGGGTCATTCATTTACAGATTTGTTTACAACTTCTCACACATCTGGATAAGCAGACGTCATTTCATGCTACAGCTTAGTTAGTGAAAAGCTGAACAAACGATTGGTTCCTGAGAGGACTTACGTCTCTACTGCAGCCCTAAAGCCACTGAAAAAAAAGATTTTAGATCAGACAGTGATTAGAAATGTGCCCACTGATTAAACCACTCAGATACATGGTAAGACAGTGAAAAGGAGTCAGCTGTAATCAGAAATCACCAGTGAAGGAACCAAAACCAAATAAGAGTGAATATCCAGTGTTGACCTGACTATTGTTTAGCAGTGATGGTGAAACAGAGGACAGAATAACAGTTATTACAGATGCGGCAACTCACTTAGGACCTCCACACTCTATCGCCGAGGCTTTAACCATCGGTAACGCTGACATGGCCACAGGCTCGATAGTCAGAGAGTTGCTTTCCACTGCGCTCTGAACCAGCTGGGACAGCTGTGGACAACAGTAAGCACTAATGTTTACAATAAAATACTAATGTGGCAGCGTAGTGGTTGTACAACAAAGCAGGCAGAGTCTGACCTCTGATCGTGTGAAGGAGAGGCAGGGTCCGATTTCTTCTGAATAAATTCGACTCAGGAAGGCAGAGGAACGGTCCAGACTCGGATGTTCTTTCCACATCAAAAACTCAGCAAACAGAACTGAGTCTATCTACAGAAAGAAAAAAGAAAATCAATCAATGTCAATAAAGTACATGAAGCTACACTTCAGATGCAATGTGTTTTGCAATCACCTTAGATCATTTTAGAGTCATCACATGAGAAGTTCACGTTCTGCACTCATCTGTCAGGCTAACTCCCATGTCTATGTAACCCACATTCTGATTCTAGGACATATGTAGAGACACTTTTGTTCTCTTTGTCTTTCTGTGAGAGATGATTGCCCTCCTTTCGTCCTTCACACTTACAGCCCCACCTAACCTAACCTATGCTGTTGCTCAAGAAATATGTATTAAAAATCTGATGGATACAAAGTGTTCCATGAGGAGAATCTGAACTACCAGCATCTGCCATTGTAAACTATATTGTCCATCAGATTGATAACAGATATTGGATCGAGACATCAACAAACTGACTATAAAAAATTTAAATGTTCCTTCTACTAAATATACAATACAGACATACAAGACAGTTTTCTCACACTGAAAATCTCGCTGTACACATTTATGGTAGCTGTAATGTTTATAGCACCTCCACAAATATTCAAAATAAATGTTTAAAAGCCCACATTGCACACTTTTAACTGATTCAAGAACATTTTTCCCAGTAAGACTTCCATCTAGCTCCTCATGCTAACAGGAATTTAAGGTTCTATGAATATGTGCTTACTCTTCTCCACTAATGAAGACTTGTAGTTTAACAAGAAAAGAACCAACTTTCACTACAGCCTGGTCGACATTGAATTTTTCAGGCTACTATGATGACAAAAGTATATTATCATTCTTATTTAACACACGGAAAAACATTTTTGATGAGGTTTTGCCTATCATTTGTTACTTTAAGAGTAACAACCATGATATACACTGCACAAGACCATTTAACTGTTAAAAATACAACTTTGGCATTTCTGTTCTGCAATTTCTTGTAATTTATAAGGCAAAACACACACAGATAGTCTATCCACAGTCAACTGATATTTGCCAATATATCTGTAATTATTAATGGGACTTAGTTTAGAAACATTTTGTTTAACCCTTGAATGCACGAGTGATTGGACCCTACACTCTTCTATAAGTAGGTCAAAAATGACTCATATAATAATCAATGTGTTTTTATGTCATTTTTGTCATTTTGGTTAAGAATAATAATTTATATTATTGTTTGCATTATATTTTTTTCCACACAAGAATAATTTCATGTTTGAAACAGGTTTATTTGTCACTTTATAACAGATTTTGAACATTCCAATGATTGAAAAAGACGAATATTTCACACTACAGCATTAGAAGAATGCTAACATCCATTTTGTAGACATTTTTCCACTCTTTCCTCCAGCTGTTGCTGCTCTCGGTCCCTCCATGTTTGTGCACTTCATCACCTCTTGTATGATATTATCAATGATAAAGAGCTTGGGGTAGTAATACAAATATTACAATCTTTTGAAAAGTATAAAAGGCAACTTAATAATTTAAATGGAATGATATTAAAAACATGTTTTTGAGGAATAGCTGGAATATGAAATGATAGAAACTTTTCAGTACAAAGATATGGCAAGAAAACAACCTCACCAGGTCATTTTTGACCCACTTGTGCATCTAAAGGTAAACATAAAAAACATATTAAAAATCCAAAGTTGAAGTCAAGAAGCCCATTTTCATTTAATAGCCACACTGACAAAGAATCAATACTTTGACTCTTCAGTGTGTCTTTTATAAACTGGAGGAAGATGCTCTAAAACTAGACTGGTTTATAAATAAAGAGAATTACAGAAAACTACGCCAGCAGCTAAACACGAAAGACTTCTGAGGCCAAGTGGGAGGGATGTGAGTTACCTGTCTGCTGTCTGTGCCCAGCCCCTCTCTGTGCTGCTGCCATGAAGGGTCATAGTTGACACTGACAGAGTGTCCAGGTACCAGGCAGAGAATCAGAGAGAGGAGAGCAGGAGCAGTAGGCTGACAGAGGAAGAGCACCAGAGACCCACAAGAAGAAAAGTCAGAGAGAGGTTAGTAGTGAGAGAAAGCGACCTTGGCTCAATGCAAGAGATAAGAGAGACTGGAAACGGGGAAAAAGATACAAACAGAGGAACGCAAAGTCCAAAGTTACACAAACACACTTGCAGGGGAGAAGAAACAAACGTACAAACTTCTTGCAGGTTACCTCTCGGTCCTCTTTGGGCTGAACAGAAACAGGTGAAGGTTCTGGTTTTCCGGATGAAGTTGGAAAGCCTCCGCTGGCACTCTTGTTCCGAACGTGGCCGCCGACGTGCTTGTACGCTCCCCTGGTACCTGAAGACTGCAGCTGAGGATGCAGCTGGCGGTTTGGTGAAGAAGGTGTGGAGGTCAACACCAGAGTCTTCAGCGCCGTCACCTCTGCCTGCAGAACGTCAATCTGGGAGACATATGCAGAAAAAAGGCTATTTACAGACCTGTAGTATTCATAAAGAACCACATTAGTTGTTTTTTCAAGTAGCAGAAATCTGATATTGATCCTGAAATGGTTGTAGGTGCAACACAAGTACAGTAATCAAACAAACAAGTTCTGAAAATGACCACTCCTCACGTTTCAGCTGCAGTAAAGAAACACAGCAGAAACTTCACACACCTTCCCCTGAGCCTCCTTAAGCTGTTTCTCTGCTGCTGCTTGTTTGACATTAGCTTCACGCACCATCTTGTGAGCTTCCTGTTAAGAAATACATTGAAACAATAAAAACCTGACACACAATGTGCTCACAAGCCAACAAAAATTAGTAAGACAAATATTATCCTCAAGAGTTGGTGGACACTAAAGAGACCATCTAAAATGGGAGTAAATATTGAAATTGCTTTTATTAGATGAACAGACAATAAATAATAATGTTGGTTCACATTTGCTGGGCAAATAACGCCAACTGTTTTCTAAACTAAATGTAGGAGCAGATTTGAAACATGCTCTGTAAATTATATTGGTGTCAGTGGGTTTCACTTGTAATTGATTGTGTATTTTACCTATATAAGGTAGGAACCTTTGTGGCTAGGTAGGGTTTCCAGCCGGAAGGGGACAAATCAGTTTTTGACCGCTAAACGCCGAACGCCAAATGCTGCACGCCGAACGGCAACTTGTAAATGGGAATTTGTGCACTTTGGAGATTTTGGGAAACCAATAAAGACACTGTGTTCAAGGCAAGTTAAAACGAGTTGGACTTTCATTCGTTAGTTCGGTTATTAAGCGCGTCAATTCCGTTTTTATGGTTCCCGGTTGGAGGCTCTCAGTGGCTTAAAGCATTGGCTTAGCCCCTTTAACACAAGTCAAAAACTGATATGAAAAGTTCAACAACGGCTGCTAGGACTTTTTTGTCGCGTTTTGCTGGTGAGGACGGGAGGACAAGGGAGGCATGGCGGTGGCGGAGGCTTGGAGGAGACACCTGAGCGGAGCATCACCTGTTTACCTGCGTTCCTGGACCCAGCTGCGGGAGAAGAGGAGAGACGCCGGTGAGGACGCGGAGGAGCTTCACGGTAGCGGCTTTGAATGATCAGTCTTCTGAAATAGGTATGTGTAGCGCTACCATTTATAATGATGGCCATCTAAAAATAGTGTGCACAAGTTATGGTGTAATCCTAATGCATTGGTTGGTGAAGTGGAAAAACATTTTGACTGTGTATTAAGTGAACTGTGCGGAATGCTGTATGCCGAACGGCAACTTGTGAATGGGAATTTGTGCACTTTGGAGTTTTTGGGAAACCAATAAAGACACTGTGTTCAAGGCAAGTTAAAACGAGTTGGACTGTCATTCGTTAGTTCGGTTATTAAGCGCGCCAATTCCGTTTTTATGGTTCCCGGTTGGAGGCTCTCAGTGGCTTAAAGTATTGGCTTAGGCCCTTTAACACTAAACTAAAAACTGTTTTTAGTTGCTATCTAAGTGGTGCAGGTTTAAAAACTAGAACACCTGTAATAAATTCAAGTTGTGCATTTCAACACCTCTACAGCATCATCACCGCTTCCCTCATTATCAGCTCTACAAATTACAGTTCACTCAGCAGACCGTCGATTACTGCTGACCTCAAACAGACTGGCCGTCAGCTCCTCCAGCTCCTGTTCCAGCTGATTCCTGACTTGCGACAGACGCTCGCACTCTTTGTCTTTTAGTTTCAGTTCCTGAGACGCAGACGAGAAAATGTCACAACCACTTTTAACAGGGAACAACATTTGCATTGTCATCTCTTTTTTTTTTCTCCAGGGAACACCATCTTTTGTGCGTCTGTGCATGAGAGCATGAAGTAGGTTACAACACCTTCTTTGCGGCGTCCAGCTGTTCCCTAAGGATCTCTGACCCCTTTTCTCTTATTTCCTTTTCTTTGATCTCCAGGGAGGAGCTGCGGAGTCGGGAGAGCTGGCCATGACCTCTGCCTGAGGTGGGCCCAGCCTGACCTCCTCCCTCCACTCTGGACTCTGGCTCTGGATCCAGATCTACCAGCCTTCACAAGACCACAAACAAAGCCATAAATCAGCACAGTAAACCTTTTTTTTTTTTGTCAAACCATAACAGCCAGTATAAAACCTCGTAATTTACTTAGAATCTTATTGTGTGATGTTGACAGATACGTCTATGTCATTCATGAAACAAAAAGTATAGCCTGCCTAACCCTGAGGATGAATTTATCCTTATCATGTAAAATGTCACTGCTTCTACTGAGCCATATTTACATGTTCAGACTTTTCAGAGAAAAGTTTCCAATAAATGAGCACTGGATGTTAAAATCATCAGTCTTTCTTTTTTCATAGACAAAGTGCAGGTATTAAATAGAGCTGCAATGATTTATCAAATAATCAATTAGTTCTAGATAACCAGTTAACCGATTCCAGTAACATCGATTAATGTCAATGTTTGACAGGCAGATTCATCGACAATGAAAACAATCGTTAGCTGCAGTTTTAGTTTTCAATGTTATCCGGATTTTTACTGGCAAAACACTCTGATCAATTATAAAAATAATCTAGTATTTATCATTAGTATGCATAATAACGTGATTTTTTTTCAAAAACTTCTTTTTACTAAACTGATTAATCAAGAAAATGAACAACTGATTAGACAATAATGAAAACGGGTATTTGTTGCAACCCTAATTTAAAACGGAGATCTGTTTAAAACATTATATAATTATAGTTAGCAGAACTTGGAAGCTTTAGAGAACAACGTGTGAGACACTGAAAATAACAGTTAATTACAGCTGTAATTACAAACATCAGCAGTGGCTCCAATGCAGTCCAGAGTCCCAGTGAACCATTAAAATCCATCAGAGCCAGTTTGCATGAATCACAGCCCTGAAACTGAAGCAGATAAACTGCATTCATAACTTTATTATGTGCATCAGTGCGTTTGAATCTTTAAAAACTACTTGCCGATCATCCATTTCTGCAGCCGAACTGTGTCTGACAACATTAAAATAGTTTCTCCTCCAGCTCTAATGTGTCACACATGTTCCCAGCTGACGACCCCGGAGGGACCCCGGACCACAGTTTGGCACCCATACTACATTAGCATTCCCAGCGTTTCATTTTAAATAAACCATCAGAGCTCACATTGTTCTTCGCAGTAACTTTTATCCCGGATTTGTAGTTAAAGTCCACAGCAGCTCACTACCTGCACACATTAGCAGACTTTCAGCTAACTAGCCAGTTAGCTAACAGTTAAAGTTTTCTCCACGGAGAGGTGCTCCGTCAGCGTCCGCCCTTACCCTGTCAGTGTCCGGGACAGCAGACTAACCTCCCAGCCTGTCTGTCCGTCTGTCTCTGTGTCTGTCAGCTGCTCCCCTCCAGCTTCCTCCGGCTGTCGCTGTTATTAAATGAGCAGTTTTATCCCGGACGGAGCTAATGTTAGCGCGTCTCACTGACACAGAGGCAGCCGTTTGGAATCACAGCGGAGGAATGCGGACGCTGACGTAGACAAACAACAACAACAGCAGCAGCAGCACAGTGACACAAACAAAAACAAACAGCCGCGATGCTCCCACTGTCTGTCCGGGTGCTTCTGTCAGCGCTTTCCTCTCTGTATTTCCAGTTAGTGACTCCTGTGTTGCTGCTTACTCCTTCTCCCGCAGGTCACATGACAGCGCATCCACTCCCAAACACACACATCCTGTCCGGACACACACTTCACCTCAGGCCTGCCGGGATCCACACACACCTACCCGCAAATACCTTGATCGGAACCTGGTCGTTGCTCCATTTTAAAAGTAATTTCGGAGTAAAATTAACATTAAGTGTGAGACACTGTGTTCTATGCAAAGCTCAGCCCGTGTTCCACTTTAATATGACACTGAGTGCAGGCAGCTGGATCAATGATTCTCTATATGTGTGACTAGTAATTACAATGCAATATAAAAAAACTTTATTTGTTCCCTTGAAGGCAATTTAACCCTCCTGTTGTCCTCATTTACGGGCACCAAAAAATACTGTTTCCTTGTCTGAAAAAAATCCAAAAGTTCAGCAAAAAAATTCCCCAAATTTCAGAAAATTTGCAAAACCTTCAGGAAGAAAATTCCAATAATTCCTTAAAAGATTCCCTTAAAGTTTTATTTTAAAAAAAATCCCCCAATTTGGCAAGAAAATTCTTGTAAATATTTTCAAAAAAATGAGTTAAAATCTTCCAAAAAAATCCTAAAAACATCTAAAGTGATTACATATGTCAGTAAAACTTCTAATATTTTCTTTAAGAACATTCACAAAAAACCAATCAAAATCCAGCAAAATTCGCTGGATTTTGGTTGATTTTTACGTGAATGTTCTTAAGAAACAATTTTTAACATTTCTTTTTTTCCACTAAAAAATGTGAACATCACAAGGTTCACTGTGAATTTTTTTTTTTCCCCACATTTTCAAACTTTAAAACGGGTCACTTTTGACCCGCAGGACGACAAAAGGGTTAAGGAACACAGAACAACTGGATCAACAAATAAATACTTTAAGGTGCACGCAGATTGAACATAAATAAGTTAAATTAGTCTAATTTATGATGATTTACGGCTATTATCATGTGTAAATGTGACAAAAATGTTTAAGAACCACTGGGTTCATCCGGACCCACCTCGTCCTGAGGAGGTTGAGATTTCAATTCTACTGGTTAATTATTGAGACCATTCTCATTAGCAGCATCATTTTATATTACATGAACTCAACTAAAAACAAACCACAAGTGCCTGCAGAAAGCGGTCAAGTCATCCCTGCCATCTCTGCAGGACATTTACCAGCAGAGGGTCTTCAGAAGGACCAACATCCCCTCTTCACACTCCCACCATCTGATGCTGAACTACCCCCATATTCAAGGACTGTTTCTACCCTTATGTTAAAAGACTCGACATTAATATCCATCCATCCATCATCAACAATGCTAACCACTGAGCCACTGTGTAGCCCCCTACCCTAAAATGTCCTGCAATTTTCTTTTTTGTTCCTGTTGTGCGTTTATGTAGAAATTACATTTGTCAAACTTACGTTAGCAGATTTTTTACACTCTTGAATGCATTAAGATTATTAGTATCACCAAACCTAAGACACTCAACATGCAATCTCAGGATCCTTTCTCTGAGTTTAGTCCTTTTTCTCCCCTAATTTCCTGTCTGCTGTACCCTCTAATAAAAGCTAAAGGCACAATCAAAACAAGTCCTGATCTGACCCTGCTACAAGCCTACACCAACTCTGGTCGTATTTTACTACATCTGTGCGGTGGCTGTTCTGCACAATGAGACTTTACATGCAAAACATGCTTGAGATATAATCATGCACTATCTGAGTTACGCTAGTGGATAAATATAGACGTTTGCTTGCTAGTTTACATAATGTATGAAGTCGTTTGACGTGATGCCTGGCTGCTACTATATTGTGATGATTATGAGTGAAAGCATCTACAGTCCAAGAGGGAAAATTCTTCATAATGAGCAGGAGCTGCGTGTAAATAATTCACAGGCCTTATTACTTTTAGATCAAGGGTGTCAAACATGCGGCTTGTGGGCCAAAACCAGCCCTCCAGAGGGTCCAATCTGGCCCACGGGACGACTTTGTAAAGTGCGAAAATTACAGAAGACATTAACTGCAGATTGTAAATTTGTAAAACCATACATTTTAAATAATTTTTAGACCTTGACAGGTTGTTTTGATCATAAAGTAAAATATTAGATTGCTCATTGTTCTCTTGTCATTATGTGTCTAATTTTTATAATTTTTTTTAATAATATATTTGTCTTGTTTTTTGTCTAACTTTTGTCGTTTGTCGCATGTTTTTGTTGTTTCTTTTTGTTGTTTCGTGTTTCCTTTTAGCCTCGCTTGTGTTTTTTTGTCTATATTTTGTCGTTTTGTTCTTTTTTGTCCTTTTTTTAATCTCATTTGCATCCATTTTTTGTCGCCTTGTAATTTTTCACTCTAATTTTTTGTCTCGTTTTGTTTCATGTTGTCTCATTTTTCTCATTTTGTGTCTCATTTTTGTCATTTTGTGTCTCATTTTTGTAATAGTTTGTCTTGTTTTTGTTGTTTTTTTTTTGTCTGACTTTAGTCATTTTGATCATAAAGTGAAATACTATATCATTCACTTCCAGATACCTGTGACTAAATGTTTTGTTCCTTTATAGACACTCTGTGATATGTAAGTTGTAATGTGTTAATGATAAACTGAGGCATTATGTTCTTGAAACTAAATTTATTTTTTCTTGAGAAATTTCAGGTTGTTCATAATGTTTTGTAAAAAGGTAATTCTTTAAATGTGAACATTTACAAAATGTACTTTTTTTGCACTAAAACAAAGGAAACATTTGGAGTTGTGGTTATTTATAGGTTTTTATGCTCAGATTTTACTGGTCCGGCCCACTTGAGATCAAACTGGGCTGAATGTGGCCCCTGAACTAAGATGAGTTTGACACTCCTGTTTTAGATGTTTTTCTAAGCAGGATTCTTGGAAGCTGGACTGAATATTTTTCCAATAAAACCATCTCTCACAAGGCAATTTGTTAGATCATGTTCACTCTTTCACATATGGCAGGAATCATAAATACGTACCTGTACATGCATGTACTAAGTTAGTGCAACAAATGAGCATCATACATTATGTTAATGTCCTTAACTGTATAAAGAAGGTGAACTTTACCTCGACTGGAGCAAATAACACACCAGATCTTCCAGCCTGACATTTTTAACAACCAAACTTTATGTTTATCCCATACAGGTAAGATCGAACTCATCTTTTTTGCCCCAGAGCTTCGGGATTTAAAACTTACCGTCCAACAACGCAGCCTCCCTCCTCAGTGACTCTGCTGGACTTATGTCTGACTGCAGCTACATCAGGAGTCCCAAAGAAGACGGTGGAGGAATATACTGCTATTCCTGATCTTCCCGCTTTGAGGACTTCATATCCCGGGTTCGATGAAGTTGAAGATGGTGGAGAGGAGGAAATCTGGACGCTATGAATTCCCTCAAAAGCATCCATCTGTCCCTCTCAGGTAGCGCAGAGACTCATTGGAAACTACTGGAAATTGTCACTGTCACACTCACTCAAGGTTTAGCTTGTAGAATAGTTTGAACGGTGTCGGGTGATGACGATATCTGTAGCTGTTCAGCACCTAAAGTACAGAAAAAACTGAATCATATACTGCAACTTAAAGCCACATGAAACTTAATTGTCTTCTGAACAGTCTTCCAGTGGACAAACCATGACCTCTCCAGTGTTTAAACTGTAACTTAACCACACTTTTCCCCTCTGAACACTGCAGAGCTTTACTTTGCAGGTTGTCACGCTAAAGGAATTTTTCTTTGAGATATCCAAAGTAAACAGAAGTTAAGCACAAGTGGAATGTAATACAATTCTACAAAGATTCAAAGACAACAAATACAGAGAATACACTCACCAAAATGGACAAAATTGATTCTCAGTTGTTGCAAGTGCACCAAAAATCTGCAAAAACAGCAGAAATCCTGCTTTGATAATCTCTAGCTTGAGCTCAGTAAAGTCTCCGCACTTCGCCCTGCTGTTGTTCTCCTGGTTAGACTGGAAGGGTTAATCACTAACACCATCTGACTAGGAACAATTCACAGTACACAGTTGTTTCCAGCAGAGGGGGTCACACACAGTCTCACCTGACCTCAAGTCTTTCATGATAACTTACTGAACTTTTCAGGTGGAAAAAATAGTATTTAAAGACGAAATATGTTCAGAGGTGGGTGTTTGATAGAGTCAGAGGTAGACAGAAATGATTTGCTGAACTTTGAATCTTTGCTGAAGTTAATTTTGTAGCCCTATTCCTAATTCAAACACGTCTACTCAGCACTCGTGCCTTTAACCAGCCCATTTGTGGCGTTGTGTGCGCTCCACTCACCTCAGATTTGTTCAGATTAACAGGACCCGGCCTCACAATGCAGCTTTGTTGCAGAAACAGATTAACACATCAAGTGACCGGAGGTGTAGAAGTCCTTCACTCTCATTTTCTTTCCTACTTTTCTTTCCCCAACATTCTCTCCGGACGCTGCCGGCACACATCTCAAAGCCACAGAGAAACATTTCCATTTTCAGTGGTAAGTAGATAATTTGACCTATTGTGACCTTTATATATATAGTATTTCTCTGGTTTATCTCTGCAAAGTTTATTTACAGATGTAGTGGTATATTTAATCAACCAATAAAAAAAATGAGACAATCTATTAAGTTCTTACTTAAGTAGTAAATGGAGATTCATTTTAGTTGATTTAGTTTCCGAACTGTGCTCCGTATAAATCCAAATTTGTGAATTATAGAATAAGTAATAAACATATGAGAACCGTTGTTTTTCCTTGCAGACATGGCCTTATGAGACTGAGGTCGATCACAGACATTGAGCTCAGACGAAGCACAGAAAACATCCCATTGGTCTCCTTCATGTCAGGCCACAGTCTGCCAGAAAGTTGGGCATCGAGCAGCAGAAATGACAGTGACATATTCACGCAGAGTTGCTGATGCAGGTCTGGGGACCTTCTTTAATCTGCTCCTGCGATGGAAGGGCAGCATCTACAAACTGCTCTACAGAGAGCTCATCATCTTCACTCTGCTCTACTACTTCTTCAGTATTGTTTACAGGTAAGCTCTGAGAAGAGACACAGTCCAGCAATCTGCAGACATAGAGATGAGTAGTACTGATAACCAAATATCAGCTCCAGTAATAACATTTTTTTCACTATCTGCTTAACAAATGTACAAGATTTTAAAGCTGTGGTCTTCAAACAAGGATCTTCAGACTCCTGGGTATCTATGAGTTATCTTGAGGACATCAGATTTACCGCAACAAAACTAATTTCTAATAGATGTTAGATTAAAACTATATCAAAAATACAACTATAATATAGGATCAACTGTCTGTTTTTGTTTCAGTTGTTGTAAATATAAGCAAGAACAATTTTCTTAAAAGTGAGAAAAATTTTCACGCAAGTCAGTAGATGTCTAGGAGATCCTTACAACAGCACTTACACAAAGACATGAGTGGGTCATGACATGATGTTACAGTTATACACTGATCAGCCACAACATTAAAGCCACCTGGCTAAAGCTGTGTTGGTCCAACTCTTGCTGCTAAAACAGCTCTGATCTGTCAGGGCAGGGACACTGGACCTCTGAGGATGTCTAGTAGTGTTTGGCACTGGGATGTTGGCACCAGTGGATCCTTTAGGTCGTGTGGGTTGCAGGGTGGGATCTCCATGGTTAGAGTTTGTCACAATTAGATTTAGATCCAGGAATTTGGAGGCCTTGGGCTCTTTGTGGTGTTCCTCGAGCTGTTCCTGAGCAGTTTTTGCAGTGTGGTGGGGCACATTACCCTGCTGAGGGAGGTAGCTGTTGTGGGGAAGCGCTACTGCCAGTGAAGTGGTATGATTGCAACAAATTTTGGAGGGTGGTACATGTCGAGGTAACATCCACATGAATGCCAGGACCCAATATTTCCAAGAAGAACAGAGCTTTCTACATTCATTTTTTCCCACTGTGTTTATTTGCTTAACAAATGTAAGGGATTTTATGGCTGTGGTCTCCAAACAAGGATCTGGAGAGCATTCAATATTATTCAAGCCACCTGTCAGTGGTTTAATGTTAGAGCTGAACAGTGTAGTTTTCAAATAGTTTTTAGAGTCCTAAAAGATAAACATCTCATATTTGACAAGAAAAAAAGGTTTTGACAAAAGTAAGGATTGGGAACCACAGTTATATTTGACTAGTAAGCGCAGCACAACGTCTTTGCCACAGAACTCCTTAGCATTGGAGGACTTACCACGTATCTTTCACCAGATTTGTGTTAAACAACGATCAGAAGAGGCTGTTTGAGAAGCTGTCAATATACTGTGACCGCTATGCAGAGCTCATCCCAGTGTCGTTTGTGTTGGGTGAGTTTAGTTAATGGTTTTATTTCTGTCAAGTTAATCCAAACTGCTGTGAACACCATAATTAAAAACTGCCATCTAATTCTTAACTGTCTTCAAACCAGGTTTCTATGTGACCTTGGTGGTGTCCCGTTGGTGGGGACAGTTTGAGAATGTACCCTGGCCAGACCGTTTGGCGGCATTAGTAGGAGGTCATGTTCGTGGTGCTGACGAGGCCTCCAGACTGACCCGTCGAACGTTGATGCGCTACGCTAACCTCTCTGGTGTTCTCATCTACCGCTCTGTCAGCACAGCCGTCTACAAGAGGTTCCCCACCATGGAGCATCTGGTGCAAGCAGGTATGATGTGATTCAACCGCTAGACTTACTGGAATTGTCCTGGAGTTTTATCATAGAGAGCACACCCAAAGCTGCTCACTTAATTCTCCTGCACCAAAAAATGTTGTTTCCTTGTCTGAAAAAAATCCAGAAATTCAGCAAAAGATTCCTCAAATTTCTGAAAATTTGCAAAACCTTCAAGAAGAAAATTCCAATAATTCCTTAAAAGTTTCCCTTAAAAGTTTTTTTTTATTTTTTTCTTTTAAAAACCCTAAATTTGGCAAGAAAATTCTTGTGAATATTTTCAAAAAAATAGTAAAAATCTTCCAAAAAAATCCTAAAAATATCTAAAGTGATTACACATATATCAGTAAAACTTCTAATATTTTCTTTAAGAACATTCACAAAAAAATCAACCAAAATCCAGCGAATTTCGCTGGATTTTGGTTGATTTTTTTGTGAATGTTCTTAAGAAACATTTTTAACATTTCTTTATTTCCACCAAAAAATGTTCAAAGATTTCCCAAAAATGTTGAAAATGTGGACATCAGAAGATTCACTGTGAAAATATGTTTTTTCCCCACATTTTCAAACTTTAAAACGGGTCAATTTTGACCCGCAGGACAACACGAGGGTTAATTTGCGTCATTTAAAAGTCTTGAAGAAACAGTCAAATGTTCCTTTTGGACATACAGGGTAAAGAACGTAAAGGTCCCAAAGCAAAACAGTTCAGACTTGCTGTCTCCATCTGATGTGGTTGAACTTTCTGTATGCTACATGTAACTACTTGGCGACTGAGACCACAAGTTCAGGTGACAGAAATCAAAACAATCATTATTTGGCTGCTTTCATCTCCACGCTCTATTTTCGCTGTCAGGTCTGATGACATCTGAGGAGCTGAGACACCTGGAGGATCTGCCATCTCCACATAACAAGTTCTGGGTGCCCTGCATGTGGTTTGTCAGCCTGGCTCTGAGAGCACGGACTGAGGGTCGCATCAACAACGACGTGGCACTCACAGCAATCCTCACTGTAGGTGTTCATGTCTGCTGGCCTCAAGAGCCTGAACTTCTTCACTTTGAAGAATTCTTGGCCTAAAGAAACATTTTCTGGTTTTACATTACGTGCTTTTTCTTTCCTCTGTTCAGGAGTTGAATAGTTTACGGGCAAAGTGTATGAAGCTGTACGGTTACGACTGGATCAGCCTGCCTCTTGTCTATACTCAGGTTTCTTTGATACTGCATTGTATGCCGTAACTGAAGAATAGCTGATGATTTGGCATTAGAACAAATACTCAGTCATTTTCATTCATTGTCACAAACTAATGACAAATGAAAAACAATGACAGTAAACTAATACAAGTTATGTTTTCTTACAGTAATTCTTCAAATCCTTGCAATGATTAAGTCAATCACAATGCATTTGATGAATGAAAAGAGAATAAAATAATTAAATTAACTCTGCAAATTCTCTCTGAGGTTGTTGTGAACACTGCCAGACTTAACTAAAGTTAATTATTTAGGTGGCGACGGTAGCAGTCTACAGCTTCTTCCTGGCCTGTCTGATTGGTCGTCAGTTCTTGGATCCAGCTCAGGGTTACACCGGTCATGATCTGGACTTCTACCTCCCTGTTTTTACCCTGCTGCAGTTTTTCTTCTATGTTGGTTGGCTGAAGGTGAGGCACAGCTGATAAATTATGTGATCCACTCACAGAAATTCGATTCATTTGTCCACTTCTAATGTTTATTGAGGATGTCTTTTGTTTCGTCTCAGGTGGCTGAGCAACTCATAAATCCTTTTGGTGAAGACGACGATGACTTTGAAACTAACTGGCTCGTTGATCGCAATTTGCAGGTGTGGATCTAAATCAAAATGTTTGCCTTTTATTGACCACATACGCTGCAAAAACTCAAAATCTTACCAAGTCTATTTGTCTTATTTTTAGTCAAAATGTCTCATCCCATTTAAGATAAATTCACTTAACAAGTGGCATTGCAGCAAGATGGAGGGACTTGTTTTAAGACAATGCATCTTAAATAACTTGTTTTGAGTTGTATTGTACAAGAAAACTCAAAATAAGTTTAATACATCTCAAATTAGAAGGTTACATAAAAGCAAAAATCAATTTTTGAGTGAAAAACTGCTGTTTTTTAGCATGTCTGGCTGATTTTAAGACACCTAAGCTTGACAATCCTGGTAAAATATAGCTTAAAATAAGTTTTCCCAGCTAATTTTAAGATCTCAATATTCTAAATATCATATCTTATTTCAAGAAATCTTACCAAGCCATTTTTCTCTTGTTCGATTGGCAGATTTTTTCACTTATTTCAAGGTACAAGTTCCTTGAAATAATTTTTTTTTCTTGTTTTGAGACAGGCATTTTTCCAGTGTATTTTAGCTGTCTTGTTTGACCTGCTGTGGTCTCCCAGGTGTCCTTGTTGTCTGTGGATGAGATGTACGACAACCTGCCGCTGGTTGAGAGGGACATGTACTGGAATGAATCTGAACCGCAGCCTCCCTACACTACTGCCAGCGCTGAACATCGCAAACCCTCCTTCATGGGCTCAGCGCTGGATATCAGGTTCACTAATGTTTTTGTTTTCTCGCAGACAATTCTCGAATCTTCTCCTTCACATGTGGTTAACCTTCTGCTTGATCTAAACCAGTGTTCCTAAAGAGGAGATGGAGTTTCAGTCCAATCTGGAGCAGATCAAAGAAAATGAGGAAGCCAACTACTCCACGCCGCTGCTTGGAGGACTGGGTCGTCTTCTTGGTGTCCAGTCCCCAAACTTCCCTCGTTCCTCCCGGGTGTCTCTGCTGCGCCGCCGCCCAGGAGCTCCACTAAGTCGCTTCCCTCTTTACCTGCACCCAGAGGCGCCACTGACTCCAAGTCAAGGCCGCCACCCTTCGAACCAGGAGCGAGATCCAGACTACGCCTTCTCCACTTTGCCTTTATATGAGAGACCAGGCTTCTACAGCTGCCCTCAAACACCCATCCACTGTGTGCCTCCTGCGGTGCCCCGACCTCGACCCGCCCGGAGAACCCAGAATGAGTGGGATCGCAGCTGCAGTTCCCTGGCTCCTCCGCTGGTGGGCTCACAGTTTCTTCCTCCTGACACACCTAACCACATCCCCCCGCCGCCGTCCTCTGCTTTCCCATGGCTGAGTGAGGATGGTGAGATGCAGAGTACCCCTACTTTCTCCTTTCCTGACCCTCCGCCCGAACTTTGTCCGATATCTAAACTCAGACCGGGACACGGCCTGCTGTCTCGTCGCCCTCCCCCTCCTCGCCTCACTCTGGACACCCTCCCATCAGGAGACAGCCAGCCTGGACCCCCAAGTGCTCGGGCGGCAGGAGGTGGAGGAGAAAGGGTGTTCTCGTTCAGTCCTCCCTCTCGCACGGCGCCAGCAAATCCCAGTAATCCCAACAGCAGCTCTAGCAGCATTAATGCAACAAGCACCAACAACGCTGGCACGACGGGAAGTCTCTGCAACGGTACAGGTCACGGTAATTTCAGTAACCATGGGAACTTCAGCGCCAACATGAAGGCGAGCAATGGGGGCACCAACGGCGGGCTGAGCAATAACATGAACACTGTTTCCACTTCAGGACCATCGCAGCAAGAAACCAATCAGCAAAACTCACCCAATGATTCAGGGATCTCATTGGCTGAAGGGGACCTGCTGGGCGTTCTGGTGGACGGTGGGGCGAACAAGGCAGCCGGAGGGAGGGAGCAGGACTGAGAAAACAAGGTGTGACACACTGTTTTTTGTTTTTTTTTTGTGTGTGGTATTCAACATGCTTCACACCAACAGGTACTGAACTGTGTCACTTTAGAAATGCTTTACAGCCATCTGGAGCCTGCCTCAAGACAGAGTTATTCTCTCCTTCCTGATGAACTCTCACAGAAGAATTAACCTACTTGTAATGCAAAAAGCACCTTAAGAGATTTAACCGTCAACATATAAAGGAGGAATAAGAAATACTTTCCGGTTTCCTCTGAAACTCAGCCACAAGAGGCCAAAATGTGTATATTCTTAACCTCTGGTAGTCTTAGCATCGTTTCTATCAGTGTACTCTTTAAGAAAGATTACTTGACACATGTTATGGTTCTTTGTCATTAAAATAAAATTGAAAGTAAGCAATAAATAAATAAAAATCATTAAAAATCACATTGTTTTAAGCAATACATAGTGTAACAAGAATGTCCTGGAGGGGTTTGTGGCTGTGGTCCCATTTTTTGGAATATGACTCCTTAAAGGGGGAGTAAGCCATTCCTGAGAGTTTGGGATATTTCAACTCAGCCTTCAGTGTCCTCACCCCCAAATTCAATAATACTAAGAACCGGGCTTGCTGACGAAAAAAGTAGCATTCAGGCCTTACAAGTGTGGAAATGAACGTCTCTTTCTCACCACTGGAGCAGAACATGAATTGAGTAAAAACTAGTGGGATGTTGACGTTGTTTTTACCGGCGAGTAGAACCATAGAGGCAGCTGCAGACACCATCTTCAGATCAGCCAGACGGACAATGTGAGTCTCGGTCTGTGTCCATGAGCAAAGAAGCAGAGCCTGGTGGTGTTGAAAAGTTGCTTTATGGTCGTGATTTCTCTTTGGAAACAGCAAGGAGAGAAGCGGTTAGGTTAGCTAGCCACTTTGCTTTTTTCCCTTTCACAGAGCCAGAGCTGTGTATGGACACCACAGGATGTTTCAACACACAGACAGAAAGGACACCTAACAGACTGAGAAAAGATATTCACTAAATTTGACATTAAGTGTACTGGATTAGAATGACTCACTCCACCATTAAAACGCGTGACTGAAAAAACTTCTACTTCCCTCATCACAGGTTATGGCTTTTGAGTGGACGAGGGTTAAACTAAAGAGCAATTGTTTGTCTGAAGGGAAGCACAAGCATGAAGTATTCCACAAAAGAACAAATCAAACATTTTGAGAAATCAGAAAAAATGAAATTTTATGTAAGAGATACATATTTTTCCTTCTCTTAAGATAAATACAAACATTCAAAGCTGAAATTCACACTTTCCCAAACACTTAAATGTTGCAGTGGTACAGACCAGCCTCCACTCACACTTTATAGTCAAAGAGAAGCAAACACTTACTTAAACCCTAAAACAATGAGTAAAATACAATGACTTACTTTAAGGGATATCTGCAGCAGTCCAGTTTAGAGTGCTACAGTATCTATGGCTTTTTCAAACAGCTAACAAATATAAATAAAGCAGCGTTACGTTGTCATCTGCAGGAGACGTCAGGCTGGTGTCCCAGCTTTGTTTAGCTGCCCTCTTCAGCCATGGTGTGTTTGTCAAAGAGGTACTCAGCCATGCCACTCTGCGGCGCTCCCATACGGTGCAGGTTTGAGATCCAGTCAGCGAGATCTTTGATGGATTTAACCTGCTCATCCAGAAAATGTGTTTCTATGAAGTCACACATCTGTCGAGAAAAAGGACAAAATGTTGCATCTTATCAGAGTGTCAGAATAAAAATGACAGATTCTGTAATTTCTCTGGCTCTGCTTCTTACATGAGGGTCATTGTGCTCAGTCGCCATTTTCTGCAGGTCCAGCAGGGATTGGTTTACACTTTTCTCCAGCTGCAGGGCGCACTCTAAAGCCTCCAGGCCGCTCCCCCACTCATCCCTATCAGGTTTCTGGCACATAGATAGTTCATGAAAACACAACACTAATCTGTTAGATTATAATTTTAGTCCAAGAAAATCTGGAGACTTCACTTTAGACTAGGCAATTATGAGGACATTGTGTGTTTTTTGCAGGCTTTAATCCAGTTTTCCAATACAACATTGTTTCCAGTCGTGGAAGTATCCTTACATACCCTCACATCCTGCAGAAAAATTCTCCCTCCTCGCTTGTTCTGCAGACTCATCAGCTTCTCTGCATGCTCACGCTCCTCTTTGGACTGTTTGTGAAAGAACTTTGCAAAATTTGGAAGGGATTTGTCATCCCTTTCAAAATAGTATGCCTAAAATCCAGCAGAGAAACAGAATAAGAAACATTTGCTGTCACTGGTTTAGCACTGAGCTACGATACGTGATGCTGCTGGCTTGAAAGAATTTCTTACCATGGAGAGATAAACACAAGAGGCGTACAGCTCCAGGTTTATCTGTCGGTTAATGGCAGCCTCACAGTCCTGGTGGAAGTTTTGTCGGATTTGTGAAGTCATTTCTGTATAGATTAAAACAATCAATATATAAGTGAAAAAATAACTTAATCACCTTTATACAGCGAAGGTGGTGAAAATAATTTACCTGCATCTCTGGATGCTTTTCTGTAATCAAGTTTCAGTGGACTATTACTTTCTAACAAAACATCCATCCAAGTTTGGAAGCAACTCCAGGTTCCTGTTCACAATGTCTTTCTTACAATTATTCAATCAATGTTAACAATCGAAAGACTGGCTTAGTTTCAGAGTTGAGAAAATTTACAAGAGTCACAGCTTCAGTGCAAAAGTGAAAAACAAATCACAGTTTGCATTATTCTCTTTAGATTTTTGGCTTTTGAGAGTTTGCATACAAAAATCCCAATAAATCTCAACTGTGTCCACATCTCTGTAACTACCACAGAAATGTCTAGAAAGAAGCAGCTGAGTAGAGACAAGAGTACAGATACAAACACTTGACAATTATAGTGAAAATATATTCTGATGAGTGATTGCAAAGTATACCAATGAAACTACGATCTTTTTTTTGTACAAATCTGATCTTTCTTGCAAACTTTTGGCCTGCAGTGTACATTAAAACAAGCCGACTCCCAGGTCTGTGAGCTCACTGGTTTGTGCGCATTAACCCTTCAAGAGTATAACTGCATTCACATCGATCCAGGTTAAATGACCTTCAAGTCACACTAACAGAGAAAAAGCTGGTTAACTGCTTATTTAATTGAGGCGTTATTAGTCAAATATAATAAACTAGCTCAACTTAAGTCTTCAATTTACAGGTAGTTACTGCTATGAATGTTTTAAACGAGGTGAACATGAGAACACACGCTGGGTCTATGCAGTAATTTATCCAAACCACAAAAACGTTGAAACAAATATTGTTTACCTGCTAATGCAAATAAAGTTGAGTTGGTCTCATGAATGATGCTAACATGGAGACTGGGCACTATATTGAAGGAGAAAGTAGCCTTGACCGGTGATAATACTGACTTTACTGATGCAGCCTAACATGTCCCTGTTAAACCGGGTAGATATCGCGCTAACGGGCTACTAGTTAACTTATCTAACGATGCTAGTCACCGTAAGCATGGAAACCTGCATCAGCTCATCTCATAAACAACAGGACGGTTACTAAGCTAGCTGTGAGGTCGAGCTGTTATTTCAATAAACTCACCTGCTTTTCGACGACTCCTCGCGTTTTACAGAAGAAATGAAGCCGGTTGTGTTACAGTCCGATGTTTACGACGTTATATGTCCACAAACACAGACGTTATTTATCAGACCAGTTAACGGTCCCTGCTGTCAGCGGCGCAGTCTGACTTGAACAGGACGCAGAGACGTTTGCGGGTAAAGCTGCGTCACGGATAAATCAAAATTAAATTTTAAAATGGCCTTATACTCACGTTTATAGTCTGCCAACAACTGTAAATGGATTCATAAAGATTTAAGCCGCGGCCCCTGTATCCACAAGCAATAATATAGTGTTTTATCTCCTGTATTATTAATCATTTCATTACACACGACTGGATGTAAACCTGCTGTTTCCAAGTTTCCCTAAGTTTCCTACACGTGTTCAGATTTAAGTATGGAAGGCTTTTTTTATTCAATATTACATAGATATTACAATGAAATAAATATGGCTATCAAATAAAGCCTGAAAAAAATGCCATATAAAATGTAAGACCTCTGAAATAGAATAAACATATAAATGTTCTTTTCAAAGTAAAACAGTTATATCTTTTTAAAAATGTATTTATGATTTTATTGTATAGTCATAGCTATTTCATGGGAATACTTATGTATTTATCTAATACCGAATAACACAGTTTTCCATAGTAATAAGGGCATCGCTTTGTATTGAAAAGTGGGGACATAATGCCTCAGATGAAAAACATGTTCTAAAAGGTCTTCATTATTTGCACTATTTACTGTTTTCTTTTTCAAATGTGCAGTGTCAGAATTAACAGCAACTCAAACAGCATGATGTCCAAGATAGAAAGGATTTAGGCATTAGAAACTACTCCAGTTAGGTCACAATCTCACCACAAGTTGGTTCTTGCTTACTCTTAGTTATGTTGTGCTGCACATATCAAGTCCTGGGTTAAACATTTGTCATAATTTTGGATCAGAATCTGCATTAGCCAGTTTATCCACAGGAATAGATGGACAACAGGAGAAGGAGCTGGGAAGTTTCTATTATATTTCTAATGGATGCTGTTGGGTCGTTTTAGACTAAGCTTTAAGCTTAAATTGGGGTTTATTTGTAACTTAATGGTATACACCAGTCAGGCATAACATTAGGACCACCTGCCTAATATTGTCTTGGTCCCACTTTTACTACCAAAACAGCCCTGACTTGTGGAGGCATGGACTCCACTAGACCCCTGAAGGTATCTGGCACCAAGATGTCAGCAGCAGCTCCTTTAAGTCCTGTAAGTTATGAGGTGGGACCTCCATGGATCAGACTTGTTCGTCCAGCACATCCCACTGATGCTAAATTGGACTGAGATTTGGAGACCAAGTCAACACCTCAGACTGGTTGTTGTGCTCCTATGATATAATTTATTACATAACTAAGACAGCATCTGAACAGGCTCCATGGTTTTCCTGTGGAGAGTTTCCCAGCCAATATGAATCTCCCCTCGAACAAAGGGCTGGTGGTCATTTTATATGCTTTGGACAAGAAGGTCAAGTATGAGGTCACAACAAATGGTTTCTGCTAAAAGAACAAAATAGCAAACAGAGGACCCCGTCACTCTTTCTCCTGGACACAGAGGCCCCTAAGAGCAATATCAATCAATATCTTGGACATAGGTATCCTTATAAGGATACCTTCTAAAAGGAGAACACATTCCATCGTGATAGGCCACACATCCCAGATTCCATATGATAAGTAACACATCAGATACCACTCCTCAAACCATTCCTGAACCATTTTTGCTTTGTGGCACAGCACATTACCCTGCTGAAAGACGCCACAGAATACCGCTTCCATGTTGTTGTCTGTATTTACACTGCACTGCATGTTGTCTTATTGTGCAAATAAACAGTTTAACAGTTTTTACTTTTGAAAAGTGATAGTCAAAATCATCCATTTGAAGAAGTTGTCAGGACACATCCAAAGTGTCCCCAGTTGTAAATTTGACATACATGCAGGTAATGCTCATTCTTGTTCTGAGAAAGGACAAGCATGAAGCAGACAATAACCTCAATACAGAATCAATTGTGCAGCCATTTGGCAGCTTTCAAGGTCCGTGTACGGATCTGGTAATTGGATTTTCCGTTCTGAAGCGGGTATTGAAAAACAAAAAACGAGTGGTTATTTGATTTTCGTTTTAAAATACAAAAATTAAAATTGAAATACAAGGCGTTTTTCCTTTTCATGAACAAAAAGGGATATATGAAATTTTAAAAATGCTTTGATTGTCATTTTATATTTAGAATAACAAAAAAATAAAATCAGTAAGAGACAGAAACGAAAAAAAAGGTCCGTTTTTTTTTTAATTTTCTGGGACCGGAAGTGGTCATCAGCAAGTGTGGAGCCAAACGACAACAAGATTCTCAGAGGGCGGAGCCAGAGAGCAGTGATTGGTCAGACCATAGATAATATAGAAGACAGCGCGCTAGTGTATCTAGTCTACTATGTATATCTATGGTCTGCACGTCTGGTAGCATCTCTGGCTGCTGTTGATCTTGTTTTTGGAGTAAAACACGGTAAGAAGACAAATACTTACCAGTACCGTTATTTTGTTGTATGTTAAGTCAGCGACTTGCGAAGAGTTGTGTTTTGTCGTGTTTGAGCAGTTGGTCCGGACGCGTTAGCTAGCTAAGCGGCTAAGTTAGCTAGCGGGCTAATTAACACAGGTGGCTAACTTACCGCTGAACACCTGTGTTAGTTGCTGCTGCAGCTGTCCTCCTTATAAGAATGAACTTCTCAACCCGTATTTCTCTGCTGTGTATTTTAGTTTTTAAAAAAGTTATTTTACTTTAAGGTTAACTGAAACCCGCTGAGCTGCACTGAAGTTTAACATTCAGCTGATTTGAATTAAACTGCGCTTAACATTGCGCAACATTACCTCTATGAATCTCCATAATTTCATTAAATTCCTTCTCTCTTCCACTGCTCAAGTTCAATCCAGTATATAAAGTGACATTAATAGTGAATAAACTAACAACCGGCCATTGTATTTATTTATTACTGCATGTATTTGTAGTAAAACATGAGTTGAAACATCCTACTTTTGGATCTAGAACTGCACAAGCTGTTCATTTTCAGTCACCTGACGAGTTAAACTCCCCTTTTTATGTGAGGTTGAAGCAGAAAGTCTGAGTTAACAAAGAAAGTTCTTTATAATTTGCGATACCTGTTATCTCTGACTGAGGCTTTAGTTTTTGTTGAGCTGATTTACACGTAGAAACTTTGTTCAGGAAGATTTCTCAGTAGCTCAGAGGACAGGCTGCTTTTTACACAACCTTGTAAGAGAATGTCTGTCAATGCTTTCAGCAGAATTTAGAAGCACAACACTTCCTAAACAGATATTTTGAGGTTGAACGTTTGAGAGTATATCAGTGTGTTTGTGGTCTTTCTGTTTCTAGGTGGAAGCTGAATTAGTGAGGATGACTCCTGCTCCTGTCATCTCTAAGCTCCTCACACATCTTTACCTGCACATGAGGAAAATCACTCCTGTAGAATGCAGGTATGTTTGTCATTATTATAAAAAGATGTTGCCTGGTGACCTGTCAGAAACCCATTATACAGAGTCAGCCAAAATAATGTTTACACACATCAGGAAAAGAAAAACTTGCATAAATATTTCAATACCAAATTTATTCAGACATCACGAGATTAATAAAAGTTGTCTTTGGCCTCTACAATTACAAGAGGTGCTCAAAGTGGTGGCCACTGGCTTCCAGACATTTCTGTTGTGTTGTAGACGTCACTTGTTGATGCTCCATTCATGAGGGTAGCGCCATCTGTTGGGAAAACATCGTACAACAGGACACAGAGTTGTGATTTGATCAAACTTAGAAAGAGGAATCTAGATGTATAGAAGTACTTATACAAATGAAATATTTATAAAAGTTTTTCTTTTCCTGATGTGTGTACATTATTTTGGCTGACTGTGAACTTAATGAGAACAAAACTGTCATTTAATTGTTGCTTTGAAAGCTTCTTTAGTGAAAACCAGCTGGTGTTCTGCTTTGAAACAAACTGCTGTTGAGGTCTGTGTTTTTAGGTTTAACCCCACAGTTTCTGAATGAACTGATAGTTTGTTTTTTTTCCTGATCAATGTGGATGTTATAATTGATGGTAAAATTTACTGATCATATAATCAGCATGACAATATAACAGTATAACATTCTGACCACCTGACTAATACTGTGTTGGTCCCTTTATGCTGCTAAAACTCCTCTGACCCAGTGGTTCATCAGAACCTCTGGGGATGTCCTGTGGATCCTGTGGGTTGCAGGGTGGGTCCTACCTAGACCAGGCTGATCCTGGACCATCCCACAGATGCTCCATCAGATCTGGATGTGGGGAGTGTGGAACCCAGGTGAACAGCTTAGCTCTGTCGTGTTCCTCGGACCACTGCTGAGCAGTTTAGTTTGTCCTGCTGAGGGAGGCAGCTGGCATCAAGGACTGCTGTTGCCATGGAGACTAGGGGGTTGTTTGTCCTGCAGTGTTTAGGTGGTGGTACATATCAAACATCCACATGAATGTCAAGGTTTCCCAGCAGAACATTGCATTAGAACAAGATGATGGATGTTGTTCTCTTCAGCTGTCAGTGGTCAGAATGTTGTGGCTGATCAGTGGATCTGTCTGCCTTTACTCTGACATCCAGAGTTATACAAAAGTGTAGTATGTATGCAGAGCAGAAGAGATTTACTTTATTGTATGCAGTTTTGTTTTTTTTTAAGGGAGAGCATTTTTTTCTTATCCACCTGAAGAAGACCTAATCTTTCCCTTCAAAGGATAGTTAATAATTACTACGGCTTCCATAGTGGTCCCATCAGAGAAAATCATATCCATATAAAGATTTTTATTAATTCCAGGGCAGGTTCAGTAAAGATTATAATAATAACTACATCAGATAATTCTTGGTTGCAGTTGGAATTTTGCAGCCTGAGAGATGGTTGAGAAGGTTTGCAGTTCTTGTTTTAGCAAAATATGTTATAATAGAAGATCTTTATTGTCATTGTACATGAAATTATCTGCAAACCAGCAAAGTGCATCAGTCTGAGGTATCTAAAAATAAATAAGTAAAGAAAAATGCTTCTAAAGCCAATAATAAACAGAATATTTTGAGGGAATATTCTAAAAAGGAAAGAAAAGCTCCATTCTCACTCCTCTCAGGATAAACTGTCATTAAAATTGACTTTAAATTTAGCTTCAACACAAGATAAAAACATTTACTTTCATTACTGATATTGTCAAGTTTTAATAAAATTCATGCTACTTTTATAAAATGATGAAAGTGAATAAATTGTATTTCTGTGATCTGTGTTTGATTTCTGTCTTTTCTCCTGTCATCCAGATGTTCAGAGGGAGATGGCACATCTGGTCCAGCTGATGGAAGGTCTTGAAGTTCTCTGACTGGCCTCGACTGAAGATGGTCGTCTCACTGGATTTAAGGTTCAGATGCTCAGTAACAAACTCCACCAATGAGCCAACAGGTAAGTTTTAGGTTTATTAAATGTTGCTATGAAGGTATCGCTGTTTTTCTTTGTGAATGCAATGTGCTCCAACTGAAACTTGAATTAGAACTTAGAAGTAAATCCTTCCATCTGAAAGGATTTAGTTGCATTAATAACCTCATAACATTCTAATTTTTATTCAGTCTTGGCTGGAAATAGAATCTCTGTATTGATTCAGGTAAAAACTGAACTTCACAGCATGTTGGAGCAAAACAACCAGATGAAAACTGTGATGGTGTTGGATTGTCAGACCGTAATGTTGCAGCTCAAAGCAGCTTTTCTATCTCAGTTCATTCTGACATTCAGCTATGAATCAACACAGCAGATGGTGATCCATGCTGTGGAAGTCTCACATCTCCTGATTTAATGGAGCTGCTTTGCACTTTTTACACTGTTTATTCACCAACACTTTATTTAATAAAAGTCTCATCTAGTTTTTATGAGGAATGTGATGTTTTAATTTCTCTGTGAATAACTGCAGTCTAATGGAACAGCTGGAGTTGTAACATCTGTCCTGATATTGATCATGAAGTATTGATCAGAATACTTATGGTCAGCAGTCATCCCTGAAGTTTTACATTAAAACCTTTACTTGTGTTGTGAACTTTGATAAGAAGCAGAAACGTTAGCGTTGCCATGGATACATGAGTGTTAAATTCTGTCCATGTTTCCATTTTGGGAAATGCAGTCCAGTTCCAGAATGTGGAGGAATTTAGTCTCACAATCACAGACAAATATTATCTGAAAGTGGGGTTATTGTTGTTTATCAGCACAATACAAAAAGATTAATGTTAGAAATATTCCAGTTAAGACTCTAGAATATCATGATTTATGTAAATTTACCTCAATAATATGAATGTTCAGGTTAAGATTGTGCAGTGATATTTATTATGCAAGTTTAGCTGATTAAAGTTTATGACTCTGCACTAAAATATTATTTAAATTGACATCATTATTATAATATTTAGGGTCAGACCCTACAGTATTGAGATTAAGAAATCAAATATTCTATAAAATGTAAATACACTGAACTCATTTGGATATATTTAAGTGAGACTCTACAATATTATTTGACACAAATCTATCTAAATCAAAATTTTAATAATTTTCACGCCAAACATTTACTGGACTGATTTAAATATTAAAATCACTCCTTTCTAATCCTCTGCTGTACGTTCAAACTTGAGGCCTTAAATGGAAACACACAAGTATTTTATTGAAGGAACTTCTGCAGAGTCCTGGTTCCAGAACATGATGATAGAATTATAGACAAACTTTAACAAAAGCTGCCTGAGAGTTTGCAGGTTTTTATGTTGGATTTCTTCAGTAATTTAATGAGCGTTATCAGCAATAATCAAGTGTTCATTTGATGAACTTCATTTCCTAAAACATCCAGAATTGGAGCTCATATCTTTGGCAGCTGTAAAGTTTCTGCTCCTTCAAAGATCACAACACAATGAATGAATTCCTAAAACACTCTCAATGCTGGAGAGTGTTTGTGATGCTGAAGCAGTGATCAGTTTTTCTGTTTCTTCTCTGGAGATGCACAATGAGGGACGTCTGCAGAGACTGAGAAAGAGTCTCACCACATCCTGACATGAGGAAAAAGACTTTATTGAAGACTACAATGAGAAAAACTATCAGACAGCAGACGGCTGCATTCAAGGTGAGCTCTGAACATTTGATCTGGAACAAGAATTCAATAACGGCAGCATGAGCTTCATTTCAGTCTGTAGCTGCTGAATTCATGGATGAATCATCTGGCACTAGAGAAGAAGACCATCAAACATCCACGTCAGCTGATGGAGGTCCAAGAGTCTCACCGAACAACCAACCTACAGAGTGAAGACCTCAAATCTGATTGGACGGCCTCCTATTCAGCCACATGTGTGAACAAATGCCTCTAAGCTGATTTGTTTTCTAAAATAAATCTAGTTTGAGTCCTAATCTATGCCTGAGTGTTTGCTTCTTTACACTGCTGTTAACAGTTTAGGATGTTAGATTGTTCCAGATAAGACAAGTACAAGATTCTTCAGAGCCGTTCTACCATGAGCCTGACAGGAAGAACTCCAACAGCTACTGAATGTTCCTGTGGTTCCCTCAAGGCTCCAGGAGGAGTCCTACGAGGACGAGCTGGTCCACCTGATGGAGGCCAGTCGCTGCAGTTCAAAGCCAACACTGACTACGTGGACTTCTACTGGACCACACGGAGGCCTTCAAACCGGACCAACAAGTTCAGCGACTCCCCGACTCGTGGGTCTGAGGACGCCGCCGAGCCTCGGCCCAGCCGGCCTCCTGTCTGTGGGTGTTTGAGTGCTGAGAGGTTTGTGGATGCATGTGAACATGTCTGTGTTGAAACAGCAGCTTTTGACTTAGTAACGCCAGGAAAAACCAAGAGCTCCTTTATTTGTGACTTCCACTAAAAAAACTGATGAAAATAAGTTTGCCAGGGTTCTGACTGATAACAGATTATTAAATAATGAAAATAATCATTTAAATATTCCTTTAAACAATCCTTTTAGGTCTACATTTCCCTTAAACTGGCTTCTTGGTATATGTGCAAGTATTTTGGGTGGAATATACCATTAAGACCAATGTTCAAGGGTTCTTTTGGGAATATACCATTACACCAACCTTTTAGGTAAATGTTCCAGGATGTTGAGTAGAATATACCATCAGATCAACCTTTTAGGTCAACATTGGAAGATTTAAGGTGGAATATTCCTTTAAACCAACCTAAATTTCATGTTTTGATCATTATCAAGTGAGAAACCTCAATCCAGACTCCTCATAATGACGTTTGAGATTTATGCTGCTGTTATTTGTTTAGTCCAGACTAAATGACAGTAATCCACAACTGTAATTTTATTTCAGGACTCGGTTATTAAATGTCAAAACAATCCATGTGACTAAAAACTCAACAGCTTTACAAACTCTAAGATTAAACTCTCCACAAGGATCCAAAATAAGTTGGACTTCTACATGAGAGCTTTAATTATTCTTCATGTACTTCCTGAAAAGTTTGGTCAATAAAAAAGACAAAAGCTAATATTTTCAGCTGAACTAAAGACAGACTTTGTGATTTTTCTGCTCACATGTTGTGTTGTTGTAAACTTACTCTTTCGAATAAATAGCCGCCTAACCCCCTGGAAACCAGCGTTTGTCCTGTTTTTGTGTTGCTCCTCAGCGACCCTAGACAGCCGGGTCTTAATGTTTTTTGAGCAACACACCATACTATGATGTTTTTACAATGATGGTTCTACTATGAAGCCAGTTTGACATGTTCAGGTGTTCTTTGTGTGAAAACTCAGAGATTTCAGGTATCAGAAGGTGGTTTTCAACTTTCTTTGTGAACTTTCTGCTTCAACTTTAAACTAAATTTCCTTCACTAACCCTGCCCTCTGGACTTCCAGTAAGCTGTGTTCCTATTGGCTGTCCAGGTGGCTGCTTGGTGTTATCAGGAACACCTGAGCAACTTGGTATTATCAGGAACACCTGAGCAGCTCGGTGTCTTCCTGCTTTATTTAGCTGCATTCAAACATTTCCTCTGCTTCTGTTCTCCACTGAACCGGGTTTGGCTCCGTTGCTTTAGTCTGTTCTTTAGGCGTTGGCTTGCAGCTTCCAGCAGTAAAATTGTCTTTAATGTGTTTCTTGGTGTGTTTTAGGGCTTTGTACTGGATAGTAGTCTTGGTAAATGTGGTTCTTTAGCCACAGTTAGCACATGGTGCTAATGTGTGCAGTGATTAGTGGATTTGGTACAGCTGAGTTGTGTCTTTATCTTGGCTGTAGTGAGTCTTCAGAGGTTTTTGGTCAGACACATTCTGTATTCTTGTTTGTGAACCAACGTTGGTTGTCCAGAAGGTAAGAGTTCCTGTCCTGATTCTCTGTTCTCAGAGGTTTTCTGGTAGGCTGCAGGAGACTTTAGTGTTTGGGTTGTACTAGTTTGGTTTTTGTATGGTTTCATTTGGATGACTATCTTGACACCCCTCCATGTGGTTTAGTGAGGTTTTCTGCAACAGTTCTACAAAGCAACCTGCAGCAGAAGAGACTCAGAGTTTTTAGGAAGTTCTGGAGACCAGACTTTAGAGCAGCAGAAACATTTGTCAGCAGTTTGAGCAGGAGAAGGTGAGCTTCAGAGTAGAAAGGAGACGGAAACCTTCTTGACCCGTGTGGTGAGGTCCTGTACCAAGAGTTTGAGCAGGTTGTGAAGAGTCTGTAGTTCTTTGGTCTGAAAGCACAAGAAGAGTCGACTCATTAAAGGAGAAAACAGGAGACATTGTTGGTTCTTCTGTCGCTCTGCAGTTTCCTTAGACTGAATATCAAGTTTATATTTTACATGATTTACCATGTGAGCCCAAGAAGACTTCAATAAACTCCCTCCATCCCCTGGACACAACATATTTTATTACCATGTTCAATCTTTTTTTTAAAAATGTTTTTGAGTTTTAATCATAGTTTTAGCATAGTTTTTTTCTCTGTGCTTGTTTAGTTTTGTCATCTGTGTAAAAGGTGCTAAACAAATAAAGTTGAATTGATAAACTGAATAATTGACTAACTCATGATTGTGACAACAGAAGTATTTTCATTGTGATTTAAGGGTTTATTTCATTTTTAAGGTTGGGGTTAAAATCTTGACTGAAAAAGAAGATTAAAGAAATAAACTACATCACAAAAAGCAATTAAATCAAAGGAAAAAAAATTAATACAATAAAACTTTTAAAAAGTTTTATTATTAAAAAGATTTAAGAAATGTAAGATGTAATTTTCTAATTAAACATTATTTTTTTAAATTAAATGTTCTGTCTTTTTAAAGGTTTAATAATCTAATTAAATGTTTTGTATTTTTTAAATGTTTAATATTCTTCGTGTTTAATTGTATTTTTTAAATGTGTAATTATCGAAAATATTTTATCTGTAATTTTGAATATTTGTATTTTAAAAATTTTGTTTAATTTCATAATTGCATGTATTGTATCTTGTTGAATTATCTCATTCGATATTTTGTCTGTTTAATATCATTTAATTGTATTTAATGTTTAACTTTATTAAACAAAGTATCAAATGAGATAAGTCAACAAGATACAATACATGCAATTATGAAATTAAACAAAATTTTTAAAATACAAATATTCAAAATTACAGATAAAATATTTTCGATAATAACACATTTAAAAAATACAACTAAACACGAAGAATATTAAACATTTAAAAAATACAAAACATTTATTTAGATTATTAAACCTTTAAAAAGACAAAACATTTTATTAAAAAATTTAATGTTTAATTAGAAAATTACATCTTAAAGACAAAACTTCAAATCGGAATTAAACAGAAAATACAATGAAGCATTTAAAAAGAAAATTAAACATTAAAAGGTGGTAAAACATTTAAAAAGAAAAACCTTAAAGATCTAATCGAAAAATTAAACACGGGGAAAGAAAAGGAAATTTTTCAAAATGGCGATATAACATTTGAAAAAACAACAAACATTAAAAAGACAAAACATTTGGAAATCAAATCAGACATTAGAAAAGAATAAAACTAAACGTTTAAGAAGAATCAAACTAAAGAGAAAACATTTGAAAAGACACCAGTTATACTTTAGAAGACCAAATTAAACAGAAGAAACAATAAAATGATCAAAAGAGCAAAAACAGATAAAGGTCTTGAAGTGTTTTCTTGTCTGAAATGAAAACATCAAGTTGTTTCTTCAAACGTTTCCTCTTTCTATGTTCTAGGTTTGATTGTGGACAGATTTACTAAGAACTAATTTAAGAAAACTGCTTTCCAGATAAAGTCTACTAGTAGTTGAAGGCATTGATCAAACTGTTACCTTCCGATCTCCACAAACTTTACTGCTTAGTGAAGAGAATCAAAGTTTGTTAAGGATTTCTAAAAAAGCCACAGGTGAAGGTCTGAGAAGAACTCAGATGGATGATCTAAATGTGAAATCAAGACTCATGGTCACAAGTTTTAAGGCTTCTGTTAACTAGAAACTTCAAACTAACAGAGACATACTGAGAAACTTTCAAAATTTCAGTCCTCAGACTGTCTAAAGGTTCAAACTAACAGAGAACTACTCAGGAACTTAGAGGATTTCAGTCCTTGGACTGTCTGAAGGTTCAAACTAACAGAGAACTACTCAGGAACTTAGAGGATTTCAGTCCTTGGACTGTCTGAAGGTTCAAACTAACAGAGAACTACTGTGGGACTTAGAAAATTTCAGCCCTCAGACTGTGTGAAAGCTCAGGTCCTGAGGACTCGGGAGGTCTGGAGGCTTGGAAAGTCTTGGAACTGAGGGTTCAACCCTCCAACACAAAGGCTGAAGTCCAACCTCCTGAGAAAAACGGTCGAGTCGAGACTCGAGTTAAAAAAAAACTCGAAAACAACAAAAAATAGATGATAAATGCGCAAAAAAAAGAAGAATTAGTATCTGAGCGAGTAGCTCAGGAGGATAAGAAGAGGACTACCAAGTGGAAGGTCGCAGGTTCAAGACCCGCCACCGGCCTTTTACTTTCTTTGTCTTTGTTCGGATTTTCAAAAAACTTAAGAAGGGTCTGGTCTTGAACCAGCGACCTGCAGCTCCATAGGCAAATCCTTAACTCACTGAGCTACAGATCAGATACAAAGAAGTAAATTCGTCGTCCCTTTGGCATCGTAGTTCCTGAAGTGACCACATGGGCAGAGCCAAGGCGGAGTCTGGGTGGAGTCAGGGTGGAGAGTAGGCGGGGAGGTGGGTGGCGGCCTCCCCCCTCTACTCCCCCACCTTCCCCACCGCCCACCACTCCTTCCCCCACCCGACGAGTTCTTCGAGTCTCGACGAGTTCTTCGAGTCTCCACGGGTTTTCCCGAGTTTCTGGAGTTTCCACCAGGTCGGAGGCAGAACAACTTGTCATGAAGAGATGTTGAAGTCGGCCAGGATGGACTGACTTTTTACAGCGACTAGAAGGAAGACGACTAGAAGAGCAGGTCTTTAACCACCATCCATAAAATCCATGGAGTCGCTCCAGAGAAATGAAGGGAGGTCAACTTTTATCAACCTCCATCCACATGTTCAACTTTATATCTTTACTTGGACATTTTTAGCACCACAAATCTTTAGTATCACACTTTATTATCATTTATTAGGACTTTAATGGAATCCACCAGCAGATTTAGTTTTTGTTGACAAACTTTATTCTTGTCATCGTGGGACTGCAGTATTTAAAACTGTTCCTTCTATTTGACCTCATGTTTATTAGTTTTAGTGGAGAAAGTTATTTTAATTGTCCATTAGTCTCTTAAAAACCAAATAATAAATTGGATTAGTCAAGAAGTTTAAATTTCCTTCGTTGTCATATTTTAAATGACAAAAAATATAAAAATAAAGTGTCTTGAGACAATTTGACCTGTAATTGGCGTTATATAAATAAAATTGAATTCAAATTGTATGTATCTTGTAATGTTGGAGTAATTCAGCCATATATGTTGGAAAACACATTTTCTTTGACCATTAATCTGTTGTTTTCTCCAGTAATTCATTTCTTGTTTTGGTTTATAAAATGTCAAACCCAAATATAATAAGTTTACCGTCATAAAAACCGAAAAGATGATGCAGGAATCAGGCAGTTTTTCACTTTTTATCTTAGTTTAGTCAGAAAGATAGTTGATAATGTGTGAATTGTTGCAGCTTGTGAGCCGTAAAAGGTTTCAATCTTTGGGGCCGAGTGTCAAAAACATTTAGAAACCAACATCAACAAAACACTCAAAGATTTGAACATCATGTGCATGACAATGTCTAATTAAAGGACATTTATTTCCAATGTAAATGTGTGATATTCATCCTCTGGAGCTTTCTCTTCACATTGTCTTCCACCTGGACTGGTTTGGTCGGGAGCATGTACAACAAACATTTGAAAAACCGCACTTTAACATCAATGAATGACACTGAAGTTTAATCTCTACATAAATGAGACTGAGTCTGGATGTGCTGCTCTGTCATTAACTCCTAAGTTTAGGGAAAGTTCAAACAAAAGAGGACAGTTTAGATAAGACTTGAGAATGAGCTTATTTTGAACAAACATCTCAGACTTTCTGAGCTTCAGCACCTACAGCAAGATATTTTAACAACAAGTAACTCAAGAGATCCAGAAGTTGGAGAGAGTTAGCTTTAGCTGAGCCAAAGAACATGTGGGACGCTAACCTAGCAAACATTTCAGACTTTCCTCTGTGAATTCTGAGAAATAATTTCCTATTTAATGACAGAGCTACACATCTTAACTCAGTCTCATGAAAACAGACTCTAATTCAGTGTCATCCATCCATATTAAAGTGCAGTTACCCAAAATGTTTGTTGCATGAGCTCCAACAAAACCTGTCCAGGTAGAAGTCCACTTTGACAAACAGGAAGTGGAAGATTCCAAGCAGATTTATAGAAGGGGGAACTGGACTGTACTAAGTGCGGTCGAGTATAGAGGGGTGTTTTGTGGGTTTTTAAGGCTGATAATGATTATTAGTGAGACATTTGGAGTAGATATTCATTTGCAGTCAATGAAAGTATTTAAAATCTTGGAGTTAAACTTTGAAGAACACAAACTCTAACAGGAAACTTTGTTGATACGTTTTTGTTTTGTTTACAGATGTTAAAGGAGTTTTATTCGTGACGTATAACCAATCAAATCACTCCAGAAGACAGAGCGACCACAGGTAGATTAAGGTTCAGAGCCAAAGTAGCACCATTTTTAAATGTATTTATTACCATAAATTAGTAAAAAATAAAATACTGATAATCAGTAAATCAGTCAGCCCACAATTACTACAATTCTACAATGTATGTCTCTTTCCTTTGACTTGTTATTTGTACAATATACGATGTATATGATGGCGTTTTTTCATACCGAAGGCTATACTATGATGTTTTCTAAGAGACATACGATGCTACTCTGTTTGTTCTGGCTCTGGGCCGCTGCACTCCTCCTCTGTTGTTTTCTGGATTGTACTCAGCTGCATGCCTTCGTCCACCCGGCCTCCGTTGACTCGTCCCGCCTGCCGTCTCTGGAGCTGAAGCTGGATTGGAACAGACCAAAGTACAGTCCAATCATGATGCCAGCTGCCTCCCTAAAGGCTCCTTCATCTGGCGGAACTTCTTCTGAGGGGAAGCTGAGCTGGCCTGGCAGAACTTTGGAGATGTGTTCCAGTGGTTGGTGGATGTGTAGGGAGATAGAGAGGGACCTTTGAATTGTTCAGAAAGGAAAACAGGAAACCCATTGGTAGTTTTAGTTTAGGGTGCTACTGCGGTGTGTTTTTGGGCTTGAAGAGGTGAACAGAAAGAGGATTTTTTTCGTATTGACTATCTTTTACTTTGTTCCTGGTTGGAATGCCCATCAATGTCAATGTGAAGTTCACTTTTAGGTCTGTTTATTTATTTTTATTTTACTAACACCCATTTGCTTTTAACTCCCTCACATGTTGTGTTGTTGTAAACTTCCTCTTTCAAATAAATACTCGTCTAACCCTCTGGAAACCAGCATTTGAACTGTCTTTGTGTTGCTCCTCACCTACGTCAGACAGCCGGGACATAACATTTTGTGGACTAAAGGCTATACTATGACGATTTTTTGGCCACATGCTATACTCTGACGTTTTTAGAACGACATGCTATACTATGACGTTTTTAGAGCGACATGCTATGTCAAGCGTCTGAAAAATAAAGTTGCGCGAGAGCTAATGTGCTAAACTCACATGGCTTGCAACACAGAGATACAAAGCAAATGATCACACATGGAACGCGCGACTCCATTTTCTGACAGCGTCAAACGGCATTACAACTCCCTCTTTTCACTCGAGCATCAGCACTTCTCTTCAGAAGGCCAACCGCTCAAGGCTTGGAGGGACTGAACCGGACTCAAACCCAACGAGAACCTCTGCGGTTAGATATTCATAGAGAGATATTTTCTGCCATGACATCACCTGTGTGAAAGCTTCCAGCGAGCTTTTTCGTTTAGAGGACTGAAAGCTCAGACAAATGCCCAAGAGTCGAGATGAGGCCACATCTGAAATTGATTTCAAATCTGGGGAAAAAAAAGAAAAAAAAAAGTGCTCATTCAACCGGTGTTAGAGTGTGTTTGTGTGGCTGCAATTGTGATTGCATGCGTGCGATTTTTCAACATGTAAAAACGTGCCATATGATGAAATAATGTAAAGGAGGCCGTAAAAAACACTATGGTAAGGTTTTCTTTGAAAAAAAAAATCATCATGAATATTGGTGCAAAAAAACGCCATAGTATACTATGTCAAAAAAAATGTGATTTTTCAACATGTTGTAAAAACGTGCCATATGATGAAATAATGTAAAGTAGGCTGTGAAAAACACTATGGTAAGGTTTTCTTTGAAAAAGAAGTCATCATGAATTCTGGCGCAAAAAAACGCCATAGTATACTATGTCGAAAAAAAAAATGCGATTTTTCAACATGTTGTAAAAACGTGCCATATTATGAAATAATGTAAAGGAGGCCATGAAAAACACTCCAGAAAGGTTTTCTTTGAAAAAAAAATCATCATGAATTTTGGCGCAAAAAAACGCCATAGTATACTATGTCAAGAAAAAAAATGCGATTTTTCAACATGTTGTAAAAACGTGCCATATGATGAAATAATGTAAAAGAGGCCGTAAAAAACACTATGTTAAGGTTTTATTTTTTTGAAAAAAAATCATGAATTTTGGCGCAAAAAAACGCCATAGTATACTATGTCAAAAAAAAATGCGATTTTTCAACATGTAAAAACGTGCCATATGATGAAATAATGTAAAGGAGGCCGTAAAAAACACTATGTTAAGGTTTTATTTTTTTGAAAAAAAATCATCATGAATTTTGGTGCAAAAAAAGGCCATAGTATACTATGTCGAAAAAAAAATGTGATTTTTCAACATGTTGTAAAAACGTGCCATATGATGAAATAATGTAAAGGAGGCCGTGAAAAACACTCCAGAAAGGTTTTCTTTGAAAAAAAAATCATCATGAATTTTGGCGCAAAAAAAACGCCATAGTATACTATGTCGAAAAAAAAAATGCGATTTTTCAACATGTTGTAAAAACGTGCCATATGATGAAATAATGTAAAGTAGGCCGTGAAAAACACTCCAGAAAGGTTTTCTTTGAAAAAAAAATCATCATGAATTTTGGTGCAAAAAAAACGCCATAGTATACTATGTCGAAAAAAAAATGCGATTTTTCAACATGTTGTAAAAACGTGCCATATGATGAAATAATGTAAAGTAGGCCGTGAAAAACACTCCAGAAAGGTTTTCTTTGAAAAAAAAATCATCATGAATTTTGGTGCAAAAAAAACGCCATAGTATACTATGTCGAAAAAAAAATGCGATTTTTCAACATGTTGTAAAAACGTGCCATATGATGAAATAATGTAAAGGAGGCCGTAAAAAACACTATGTTAAGGTTTTATTTTTTTGAAAAAAAATCATGAATTTTGGTGCAAAAAAAACGCCATAGCATATTATGTCGAAAAAAAAATGTGATTTTTCAACATGTTGTAAAAACGTGCCATATGATGAAATAATGTAAAGGAGGCCATAAAAAACACTATGTTAAGGTTTTATTTGAAAAAAAATCATCATGAATTTTGGTGAAAAAAAACGCCATAGTATACTATGTCGAAAAAACATGTGATTTTTCAACATGTTGTAAAAACGTGTCATATGATGAAATAATGTAAAGGAGGCCGTAAAAAACACTATGGTAAGGTTTTATTTGAAACAAAAAATCATCACGAATTTTGGTGCAAAAAAAGGCCATAGTATACTATGTCGAAAAAAAAATGTGATTTTTCAACATGTTGTAAAAACATGCCATATGATGAAATAATGTAAAGGAGGCCGTGAAAAACACTCCAGAAAGGTTTTCTTTGAAAAAAAAATCATCATGAATTTTGGCGCAAAAAAAACGCCATAGTATACTATGTCGAAAAAAAAAATGCGATTTTTCAACATGTTGTAAAAACGTGCCATATGATGAAATAATGTAAAGTAGGCCGTGAAAAACACTCCAGAAAGGTTTTCTTTGAAAAAAAAATCATCATGAATTTTGGTGCAAAAAAAACGCCATAGTATACTATGTCGAAAAAAAAATGCGATTTTTCAACATGTTGTAAAAACGTGCCATATGATGAAATAATGTAAAGGAGTCCGTGAAAAACACTCCAGAAAGGTTTTCTTTGAAAAAAAAATTATCATGAATTTTGGTGCAAAAAAAACGCCATATTATACTGTCGAAAAAAAAATGCGATTTTTCAACATGTTGTAAAAACGTGCCATATGATGAAATAATGTAAAGGAGGCCATAAAAAACACTATGTTAAGGTTTTATTTTTTTGAAAAAAAATCATCATGAATTTTGGTGCAAAAAAAACGCCATAGCATATTATGTCGAAAAAAAAATGTGATTTTTCAACATGTTGTAAAAACGTGCCATATGATGAAATAATGTAAAGGAGGCCATAAAAAACACTATGTTAAGGTTTTATTTGAAAAAAAATCATCATGAATTTTGGTGAAAAAAAACGCCATAGTATACTATGTCGAAAAAAAATGTGATTTTTCAACATGTTGTAAAAACGTGTCATATGATGAAATAATGTAAAGGAGGCCGTAAAAAACACTATGGTAAGGTTTTATTTGAAACAAAAAATCATCACGAATTTTGGCGCAAAAAAACGCCATAATTTACTGTTGAGAAAAAAAATGCGATTTTTCAACATGTTGTAAAAACGTGCCATATGATGAAATAATGTAAAGGAGGCCGTGAAAACACTCCAGAAAGGTTTTATTTGAAAAAAAAAAATGAGCATGAATTTTGGCGCAAAAAAAACGCCACTATACTGATATTTTTTGAGCGACATGCTATACTATGACATTTTTAAAGCGACATGCTATACTTTGATGTTTTTAGACCAAAGGCTATACAATGACGTTTTTAGAGAGACATGCTATACTATGATATTTTGTTGACCGACATGCTATACTATGACGTTTTCAGACCAAAAGCTATACTGTGACATTTTTTGAGCGACATGCTATACTATGATGTTTTTAGAGCGACATGCTACACTATGATATTTTTAGACCAAAGTCTATACTATGACGTTTTTAGACCAAAGGCTATACTATGACGTTTTTAGCGTGACATGCTATACTATGATATTTTGTTGAACGACATGCTATACTAAGACGTTTGTTGGACCAAAAGCTACACTGACATTTTTTGAGCGACAGGCTATACTATGACGTTTTTAAAGCGACATGCTATACTATGATGTTTTTAGAGTGACATGCTATACTATGACGTTTTTTGAGCCACATGCTATACTATGACGTTTTTTGGACCAAAGGCTATACTATGACGTTTTTAGATCGACATGCTATAGTATGACGTTTTTAGAGCGACATGTTATGCTATGATGTTTTTAGAGCGATGTGCTATATTGTGACGTTTCAAGAGCGACATGCTATACTATGACGTTTTTAGACCAAAGGCTATACAATGACGTTTTTAGAGAGACATGCTATACTATGATATTTTGTTGACCGACATGCTATACTATGACGTTTTTAGACCAAAAGCTATACTGTGACATTTTTTGAGCAACATGCTATACTATGACGTTTTTAGAGTGACATGCTATAGTATGACAATTTTAGAGTGACATCCTATACTATGACGTTTTTAGAGCGACATGCTTAACCACGATGTTTTTTGGACGACATGCTATACTATAACGTTTTTTGGGTGACATGCTATACTATGACATTTTTAGAGCGACATGCTATACTATGACGTTTTTTGGACCAAAGGCCATACTATGATGTTTTTAGAGCGACATGCTATACTATGACGTTTGTTGGGCGGCAATCTATACTATAAGCTTTTTGAATTGACATATTGCTATGACGTTTTTTTTTGTTTTAGTTTTTTTTGTTTTTTAGCAACATATAAGAATTTGAACAGTTTTAAAAGTTACTATACTTTTACTTGTGCAATGAAATATTATTCTATGGCATTTTTTAGATGACACATTATACTCTGATGTTTTCTTGAAAAACATACTATTTTGACAATATACTGCACTATGACATTTTTTGAACCACATATCATACATGACAATTTTAGGCAACATCCTATCATTTTGCACTTTTTGAACCACATAATAATCAGTTTGGGTTTTTTGCCGACATGCTATACTATGAACTACAGGCCATACTACGTCATTCTTGAAAAGTATCCTATACTTTGACATTTTCTGAACTACATCCTATACTATGGCATTATACACAGAGTGCCTTGGTTATATGTTGATTTATAATCTCGATTTTTTTCTGTTTTGTTTTTTGACGGGATTACCACAGACCTGACCGTGAACACCGTTGACACCCACCCAAGGAAGACGCTGCCTAAGATCTCAAGGCTGCTTGGTCGTGGTCTTTCTGGTCCTGCTCCAGAACGCCTTCATCAACTACGTCTTCTTTTGAAGAGGCCCTCAGATGCTGCAATCTCTGACCTTAAGGAGGAATTGCTACTTTTACTCTGTAACGAGACGGCGGTTATTTTAAAGACCCAACTCCTGGCGGCTTTGAGTGAAAGTTTAACACCCATCAAAACGGAACTGCAGACAGTTAAATCTGAGCTGTCGATCAGTATTTCAAACATCAAATCCGACCTGGCTGCCCTAAAGCACGCTGTGGGTGAAACGGAAACTTCACTCTCCACATCACCGACGACATCGTTACAGTCCAAAGCAGAGCACCTGTCTTCTGAACTTTTAAAAGTGGACTATAAATGTGAAGAATGTGAGCAGCAGCAGACTGTGAGCAGCGGAACAGATGTGATCAGAAAGAAGTCATTTTCTTTTTTCTTTTCTTTCTGGTTAACTTGATGCTGTCAGATGCAGATGTTGGAGCTGATTCTGATCTTTCAGGATAAAAAGCTGCTTTTCCTTCACAGACTTTTAAGGAAATTATTCTCTCAGGTTTTCCCTGCTATTTATATTTTTATTATCTGTGATTATTTCATTATTTCTTTATTGTAAAGATAAAGTTTGAGGCATAAAGACTCATTTAATTATTTTAATACTGAAATGTTTGATGTAGCAGAACTAAACTTCCATTTTCCTTCTTGTACTTCTGATACTAGAACTAAACGTATCTTCAACATGGATCATCTGCTTTTAATGAATCAGCAGCAACATCACAACAACAAATGAGACATTTTTCAACAAATTAATGAAACTGATGTCATTTAAAACTATCAGTCTGTTTTAGTGTCAAATTAAAGCTGATTACTGACAACTAGAACATTAACGTTACTGTTTTAATCACATTTAAGTTTCCTGAACGTTACATTAATGTCAACCAGCCACAGTTTTATGAACTTAATGAACCACATTACATGAACACAACACACTTCAGCTGTTTACATGAAACTCAACACATTAGCTTGATGCTACGTTAGCTTTAATCAGGCTACGACTGAGCAGCTAGCTCGGTTAGCATCGCTAACATTAAAGCTAATATTTACTATGCTGACTTTCTTCTCTGGTCAACACACACTGAAACAAACTCCACCAACATCTGGAGTGCATGGCACACATTATATCTGACACTAAAGCTGCATATAAAGTGCATTAAAAGCGGCACCGATACGAAAATAAACATTTACTTACTGAACGATTAGAGTCCTTTCAGTGTCTGCTGGTAGAATCAGCCGAAGGTAGAAAACTGGTTAAAACAAGCCAACGGGCAGGAAAACTGTCTGCGGAAAATGTTCTGCTGCTGCACCAATAAATAAAACCAACAGTTCTATCAGAATTAATCCAAACGAGGAGAGCAGAGTCTCCGCTGCCTCCGCCATAGGACCTGTCAATCATTCCAGACCGGACTGTCAATCAAGTAACCCCGCCCCCTGGCTTCGCAAAACTTTAACGCTCTTAAAAAAAATCAATATTGATTTATTTTAAGATCGGCCACCTGATCTCTCATTTTGACCATGAAAACTCCCCCCAAAAAATTTATGTACAGTCTATGCACCGTACTCAGTTTGGCTCCACACTTGCTGATGACCACTTCCGGTCTCAGAAAATGGAAAAAAACGGACCTTTTTTCGTTTCTGTCTCTTACTGATTTTACTTCCTTGTTATTTTAAATATAAAACGAAAATCAAAGCATTTTTTAAAAAAATCGTATACCCCTTTTTGATCATGAAAAGGAAAAACGCCTTGTATTTCAATTTTGATTTTTGTATTTTAAAAAGAAAATCAAATAACCACTCGTTTTTTGTTTTTCAATACCCGTTTCAGAACGGAAAATCCAATTACCAGATCCGTACACGGACCTTTCAACCACAGCACTTGGAAATTTGCAAATGTCCATTTTTCATTTATTTATTTTTTACCTGTAAATTACCACTGGCTTTAAACAAAGCACTGAATTTCATTTAGAGGGAAAAGGAAAATCATATTCCTAAGAATTACCAGGTGACAAAATTATCAGACAAAAATCAGCCCTTTAATATTGACATGGCAAAGCAATACACCCATAAATATTAGAACCGGCCACATTCCCGGTGTTGTGCCTTCTGCCTTATTTACCTGGTACAATGAAATGAAACCCATCACCAACATTAGGTGTTCTGCTTTCTCAGTGCTAAGTCAAAAATCTATAAAAAAGTAACTTAAAATCAGAACCATGAAAATAAAAGTCTGGGATATGGAGATGTGGTCATCTCTGACTAAACAACCAACACCAGCGACTAAAAATCTTTAACAAAAATACAATTAAAATCATTCCGAAAAAAAACAAGTTACTTTATTGAAAACAGACTTTCAAGAATTAAACTTCATACAGCAGCGTGTACATCTGCATGAGTGTACAGACATTACTTGGTTCCACCAGGAGGCGAGTGCCACACCGCTGAGCTGGTGCGTTTAAAATACCGAGGCTTGCTCTTGTAAAAGATGTTTTCCAGTCTCGGTGACTCAACTATTCCGAAGAAAGAGTCTAAATCAGGAGGGTTGAAGTACTGCTTCATGATGATCTGCTGCAGGTTGGGCCCTGGAAAAAAGAAACATTCATCAAATAGGTGTGTTTAAAAACAGCTAACCAGCATTTCTCATTTACAGTCATGAATATGGGCCGAAATCAATCTGGAATAAGTCACATTTCAGCTGACTGCACCACAGATACTGCTGCTCGTAATTGTCCACATAATGCAACTGACAATAAGTGAAGCACTTTTACCATCAAAGTTCTTACTAATTATCAAAACAATATGTCCTTGATTTTTATCGTGCAACCATTAATTTTGTTGGCTGCAATCACCACTTATGCAGGCAGACCTCGTTAGCCGTGAGTGGTGAGGTAATTAAGATAACGCTGGCTGGTTGAAAACATTGCTGATTCGTTCATGTCCAATATCATGCTAACAGACTCAGGCCAAAGTTGCATGTTTTAGACAGTATGTGTTAAATTAATGAGTCACATCGTTACAGTAGTTTACGTTTACTGAAGAGTGTGCACTATCACAATAAATACATAACTGCAGTAATTCCCAAATACCTTCCGCCCAGGACGGAATAGCTTTCCTCGGTGCAGACTCATCGTCAGTGGAGTCGTCACTGTTCTGATCCATCCCGTAATCCTCAGGATTTTTGGACGTAATCAAAGGTTTGTTGTTGCCTTTTGGTGTGATGACGTATGACTGTGGTGAGGACTGCTGCAGGAGGAGGATAGAAAACCCCATTGTAATGTTTTATACTAATGCAGAGTTATTCCTGTTCTGTTTTTCGATAGAAAATTATGAACTAGGTGTGCTGAAATTCTATCATCAATGCCTACCTCACAATCCACCACATTGATGCCACCACCTTTTCCTACAGGTGTGCTCAAAACTGAGCGCTGAAAACAAAAAGTGGACAAGTCTTTCAACAGAGCTGAACAGAATAACTCAGGCAAACACAAAGCCCTACAAACATTCAGGTAAATGATTCATGTGATTTAACAACTAGACTGAGTGTCCATTTAATGTTTTTTTCTAAGCCTGGTGTCTTTGATTAATTGACCAAATGAGGACAAAGAGTATAAGGCCGCCTTGAGAAAATGTCCACACTCAACACACTGGCTTTTCTGCATTACTGCCATGATCAAGTTGAAAATTTTCCAACTTTACAGAAAGGTGTTGTTGCAATCACTGTTGCTCTTTTTAACCCCGCAAGACCCAAATATAGAAAAAAAGATTAAAAAAAAATAAAATTAAAAATATAAATAATTATAACGATAATATATAAACCCAAATATAGAAAAAAATAAAATAAAAAAACCTAAATAATAGTAACAACAACAACAACAACAACAACAACAACAATAATAATATATAAACCCAAATTTAGTAGAAAATTAGCAAAAATAAAATATATACATATATAAAACTGATAAAACTGATGTATTTCTGCAACAGTGGGTTTTACAGGGTTAAAGCACCTGAACATATGAGTGGAACTCGTCAGCCTGGTTACCAAGAAAATGGAATATCTTGTTCTGGCCATGTCTGTCTATCACAAGCAGTATATTTTAAAGATGATCTCAGCGATTTTAGTCCATCCATCATACAACGGCAGTTAGAGTGGTGATATGATGTCAAGATATTGTTGTTAAAGAAACAAACTCCACATGCATTTCTGATGAAGTAATAGGAGTAAATACTGTCCAGTGCCCTGCCAGCACTGTTTCTGCCACAGAAAAACCCCACATAGACACTCGCCACGATAGACATTTCCTAATAACTGATTTGCCTATGCCACATCATAGCTTTTGTTGCACTACATGTACAGGTTGCAAACACTAACTTTCCTTCCAGTGTATCCACATGTCTGCCAAAGACTGAGGTGAAAAGCGTCAGTGTTTGCAGTTAGATTCTTACCTCAATGTCCACCGTCACATTTAAGGCAGCACGGGTCTTCATTAGAGATCGGAAGAAAGGATAAAAAAGTACATTTAGCTATAACATTGCAAATAAGATATTCTCAAAATAGTATATTGGGATAATATGGTTAATTTATATCCGACACAAAATGAAATGCCTGGTTACTATTAGATACGATATAGTTTTGAATGGTATATGTATATTAAAATAAGGCAAATTTAAGAAAATGAAAAAGTGAAAAAGTAATCTGTATTCACGAGCTTTTCACTCAAACGACTGGGAATAATCGACAAAACACCACCAACCACTTTTCATTTATACAATATTAAAGAACAACTAAGACAAATAAAGCCAAAACTACCTTCCTGGCTGGTTGTAATTTGGCTGAACCCTTAAACTGAGAATAATTACCCTAGAATTCTGCTTTGCCTCACTCTAAACTGTGCCTGTGTATATTCAGTTAATCATTATTTTCTACTGTCGGTGTACCTGTGTAGCCTCCTTCTGCTTGGCGGCTTCACTCTCTTTAAGAGCTTTCTCTTTGGCAGCCAATCTTTGCTGCTCCTCCTGGTGGGAAAAAAAAAACAAAAACATGATCACATCAATAACCAACAGCTGAGCAACTGGAGAGTCAAACTCAGAGCTACTGAAACTTTTTATACATTAAGTAAATATTAGTGGACTAAACATCTAAACTTGATCCCTGTACTGCAAAACCCATTGTATTTTTACACATCATGTAAAACATTTTTGTTCCATATTTCAATTTCTTACCAGTTTTCTTTTTTCCTCAAGTGCTTTCCTTCTCTCCTCCAGTTCCCTCATCTCCTTTTCTCTCGCTGCTCGCTCCAGTTCACGTTGCAGAGCAACTGCCTTTTCTTTTTCCACTCGCTCCCTGGAAGCAAAACAAAACTCATGTTCCAGTTACATTACATATACAATGTTTAAAAGATACTCAGGTGACTTATTTTGTCATCGTTATTATGGTTCTGTTGATAGGTATGGATGGGTGTAGTTCAGATCTCATCAATACACGTAGTCTTATTGCTATTCTTCCTCATTACAGCACCTTTTATCCATTTATTTTAGAAAACTGCAACGTGATCATTTCCTACTAGTAAATGTAGATTCTGTGACTGTAATGAAATATACTTTGTGTGAAATTCAGTGACTATCTTTATTTGGGCCATTACCTGTCTGTGTGCTGGGCAAAAAAAATCCAAACTAATGAAATAAAATGTAAAGAGGCCTGGACTAATTCATGCAAGATGAGCACAGCAGGTGATCTGCTAATCGTTTAAATATACGTCATACAGTTCAAAGCAGAGAGTTGTGAATTGTTGACAGCAGGAAGATGATGGGACCAGCACAGCCAGCAGCCCTTAAGTTAATGTCAGCGTGTAAACTCTGGCTGGTGCTGTAACCTGTAACAGTTAAATTATGCTTTTTAAACCTGAAAACGAGTGCTGGTTTGAATTAAGTCAAATGGTTTTCCTAATACAGGCAGTGCAGTCGCTTGCCAAAAACTAAGTAAAGCAAACCAACTGGAGCCGATACAGAAGCTAGACACTTTGCATTTTCACCATGACATGAAATATAAGCTGTGGGGTTTTCTTTCAGCTTATTACATTAGCTCACTTAACATTTTGATGTGTTCAGTGTAACTACAGTCTAGAGAAAGTGAACACAACATTAATGACGCTAATATCATTAGTAGCAGGGCAAGTGAAAACGCTGAATGTTAGCCAATTAAATAACCAGGTTATTATTTTTTCTCTGTCACCACCCCAACTTTAAGGAGTATTAAACACAATAGATGACCTTTCAGCAGCAGCTAGTCGTTCTCTCTCCAGCTCTCTCTCCTGCTCCCTCCTCAACTCCAGAGCTTTGCGAGCTTCAGCCAGCTTACGAGCTCGCTGTTCCTCCTCCTCGGCCTTCTTCTTGGCCAGGAACTCCAGCTGCCGCTTCTCCTCCTCCTGAAAGTTCGAAAAAAGCCACAACATAAGAAAAGACTGATTGGAATGTGTAATGGAAAACACATTTTAATTACTAAATAACTGGTTGGACACATGACAAGGAGAAAAACTTTCTATGAAGACATTCAAAACAATTCCACCATGTAGGAAAAAACCCATATATACAGTTTGTCATGCTATTACATCTATACACACCTGATTTTGTGTGCACCAAAGAAAACAAACAGCTAAAGTGCCAAAGGATTATATAAATAAATATAATACTAGAGCTTTGTCTCACCGCCTGCTGAATCTTCTTCTTTTTGGCCTCTTCTTCCAGCTTCTTCTTCTGCTCCTGCTCCTCTTGGCGCTTCAGGGCCACCTTCTTCTTGGCCTTCTCCTCTGCCTGACGCTGCATGGAGAGGCACAGATTAAAGGATCAAATAAAAGGGTTCAGTCTGTTTAGGTCAACAACCAGACTTGGAGCCATCAGAGTGTCTTACCTTATCATTTTTCTCATCAATCTGAGCCATTTTTTGCTCAATCTTCTTTTTCTTTTCTTCCTCCCTTTGCTCTTCTTTTACTTTAGCCTCAAACACTCTTCTTAACCTCTCGTCCCTCTTCCTAGATCACATATCGTAGGAGTGAGTCTCGAAAAATAAAGGCAAGTAATTACTGACTTAGACCCTATAAAAGGTATGAGACGAAGGGTTAACCTTTTAAGTTCGTCCTGTTTTCTTTTCTTCTCCTCCTCCATTTTCTTCATCCTCTCCTCCTCTTGCTCCATCTTCTTTTTAAGGGCTTCCAATTTGTGACGCTCTTTTGTCTAAGAAAAGAGAAAACAAGGGCTGAATAGGTAAACACGTTAATACTAATATACTGTAATATGAAAGGTGGCATTCATCCAAATAACCCAAAGTGGAGTGCATCAATGAGGAAAACAGCCAGCTGCAAAAACCCATCCTTGTGTTACATTTATGGCCTTTAAGAGTTTAATAAAGTGCATGTTTATGTTGCAGTAACTGTACAGCAAAGACTAATCAGTAGATTAACATAAAAAAAGATGCAAACTACACCAACAGTTATATTAGATTTGTGGTGCTCAGGGACTGCAAATGGAAATTAGCCATGTGCAAATTCTGGTACAATAAATAAAAAATTGTGAGATTAACATTTTGGACATGCTTCCTGACAAATAACTAGAATAGATCACCAACAAATTCACAGCAACCTACAACAATAAAGTTTCCAAAAGTGACTGATGCTCTATAGAGCTTGCGTTTCTTTGAAGACGCTTTGGTAGCCAGCAAAGATCAATTACTGTTCTATCTGTGATAGTAAATTGAAATAAAATAGGAAAACACAAAAGAGAAGAAAAACCAAGAAACTGACAGTAGCTGAATTTGATTACAAGTTACTCTTAAACAGAATCCAGTTCCTGAACAATGACTTGATCTCCTCTCCAGTTCATCTTAACCCACTCACACCAATTGCATAAACAACAAATAAGACTACTTAATGCTCTAAGACAGGGGTGTCGAACTCATTTTAGTTCAGGGCCACATTCAGCTCAATTTGATCCCAAATGGGCCAGACCAGTAAAATCCTAACATAATAACTGATAAATAATGACAACTACAAATTTTTCCCTTTGTTTTAGTGCAAAAAAGTACATTCTGACAATGTTCACATTGAATAAACTAGCGTTTTCCAAAATGAAACGACCTGAAATATCTTAACAAAAATGAAGCCTCAGTTTATCATTTGTGTATCACAACTTACAGATCACAGCGTCTACAAAAAGCATAAAACATTTAGTTGCAGGTATCTGGAACTGAACAATATAGTATTTTATGACTTTTCAAGATCTAGAAATTATTTTAAATACTGAATACTGTCATACTGAAGCTGCTGACTGACATTATACTGCACAATGTGCAATGTCTTCAAATATTTTCACAGTAAGGATTTATTTTCACCTCTGTAAATTTTTACACTGTCAAAGTCATTCCGCAGTTTGGATTGGAACCTCTGGCGGACTGGTTTTGGCCTGCGGGCCTTATGTTTGACACTCCTGCTCTAAGAGCTTTCAGTTGACATGGATTTTCACTGTATTTTCATCTATGAGGTTATTGTAGCTATTTCAGGTAGGTTGAAGGCTTGTTAGATCACATCAGCCTGTACAAACACCATTAGTGACCAGTGGGATCAGAAGAACTATCAACTCACACTAACTGCAGTTTGGGGTGTTAGTGAAATCTAAATACATTACAGTAGCCCCTTTCACACATAGACCCTGTACAACGGCACAAGTCAACTAGTGTGTTATGGTGTTTGCATGAAGCTCTGTCTCCTATATATTAAGTGTCACATTTTCAGTAATTTATCCAGATGTGCTGCTGCCCTTGTTTTCACCAGAACACATTTAGAAGAAATCTTTCTAAACTGTAAGCTCTAATGTAGCCCAAATATTTGTTAAAAAGTGATAGTGGGAAAGGGGCTAGTTATAGAGTGCGAGCTAAATGAGAAGATACTTAATTAAGTTGCACAGTGGGATTATTAGACACCGGAAAATGCCCACAAACACCATACAGTGATTCAACATTTAACTTACCACTATACCACTGCTCAACTGAGGAGGGGAGAAAAATATAGAAATAAGAGGACCACGCCATTTGATAACAACAAAAATGTGACCCACGGTACACACCATCACTTGCAAAAATTTAAATTCAATTTGACACTTCTCGTGTATTTGTGTTGTTGCAAATGTCAAATGTTCTTCAAAGATACACAAGATTTTGGTTTTAGGAAAAGTCATTAATGAAAAATACTCAGAAGGATTAGTAGTAATACCAAATGAGAATTAATTCATATTGTCATATATAAGTACATAACCTACCTTAGGATCAATCTTCAAAGGAGTGGTGTGTTTGATGAAAGACTTGATCACAGCGGTTCGGCCAAGGGAATTTGGAGTCATCATCAGCATCTGATTCTTCTGCACAGTGTGGAGAAAAGATCTCATGTTTGGTCTCATTGCCTGTGCATTAGAAACAAAGCCTAAACATTAACATTGCACCAAGAAAACAACACAAATCATACATTTTTTCTAAAACCCATATTTTTTTTTAACCACAGCACAACAATTTTGCAACATACACTTTGACTTTTCTTGGGAGGAGAGAACCTCTTTGTGGGACTTTCCTCTACAGTGTCTGGTGCTTTGCGTTTAGTACTGCGACTGGACCTTAAAAAAAACAGAAAAAAATGTAATTAAAATAAAAAATAGAATGGACTTTTCTCTGCGTGTTGATATATCCTTTAACACCACAACAGATTTTAAAAAGTACACCAATTTCCCTTCTGTCATTTAGGACAACAGAATGCACAGAATATGGGAGACAGGACAAAAGTCCATTAAAATATATGTGAAAAACACACAGTACTCACCGGCGAACGGACTGGGAAGTTTGTTGCTTCTCAGCGACAGCTAAAAGACAAGCACACACAAGCTGCATTTTAGTACAAAACTATATTGAAAGAAGAAGCAGTTTTTAAAAAAAAAAAGAAGTTCCCATACCTGTTTTTTTTCCTGGAGTACTCATTTTTGGATCAAAGACAGAAAATGTGGGAGGCGCAAGTGTTGGAGAGTTTGCAGCCACAGAACGAGTGATGCGTCCAACATGCTGGTTAATCGGGATCTAGATTTTTTTGATGACAAAACAGTCGATCAGTTAAACATGATGATTAATTAATTTCAAATGCATGAATGTAAATAATAAAAGGAATATGGTCATACCTCTGGAGTTTCCTTAGATTTTTCTGGTACAGCATTATCCACTGTGTCTGCAGGTACATCTTCTGCCACACTATAGAATAAATGAACACGGGTAAGAAAATAAATATGGTTCAATAGATTCAAAAGTACTAATGTGTAGATGAGGGTGAGCTATGCAGGTAAATTTACCAGTCAGTCAAGAGGTTTAGTGTTCAAGCGAAATTAAAGTGTATAAATGTGAACAATCATATGTATTAAGATATGACATGCCTCCAAAACCCTAAATTATACAGATTTTCTAAAATGATAATTATAATGATCATCTATATTCTAATCACATAAAGATAAAAAAACAACAGTGAATGTAACCAACATCTGTTTTTTTTGTTTTTTCCTCTGGTCAGTGAGCTCTACAATTAAAAACTTAAAGACTGCATCAGAGACCTATGCCTTTGCACTGAATGATATGTTCTTAAAAAAACGTATGGACATAGTTTTTAGAAACAGCTTCACAGACTAATAATATCACAAAGGATTCCTCTACAATAAGCAGATTAAATATTTTATCAAGAAAGCAAAACATTATCTTTCTAAGGTTCTCGGTATATGTCAGCTTTCAAATTCCATTAATAATCTCTAAATAAAGTTTCTCAGCCATACTATATGTTTTGTCTTTTTAATATTTTATAAGGACGTATAGAGGAAAGTGGGGTTGTGTTCATGTTGTTTCTGTAAAAACATCTGCCATTTAACTTAACATTTTAAAGCTCCACACTATTACCTAAGCACATTATGCCATTCATAGAAAGAAAACTTGTTACTCACTCATCCTTCTCATCTGCAGAGTCCACTGAAGAGTCATCTACGATATGAAGCAAAAGAATAATGTAACATTATACACAGCAAGGATAAAAGTCCTAAAGACATTGAAAATGTTTAACATCTATGAAATTATTAAGACAGTAGTTTTTTTTCTCACCACCAATGTTGCTGCTACATGTGGAGTTGCCCATACGAGCTGCTTTCCTCTTAAGCATTGAACGGCGTGAGGCTCTGCGAACAGATTCCTGGGTCATACTGTGCCGCAGACCAGCAAGCGAGTGACGGAGGTTGAGGGAGCACCGTACGGAGCTGCGCCTTGAGCTTTGAGAAGTTCCAGCTATTGCGATCTTAGCAGCTGCACGGCCAGGAGAGAGCACCGAGTTTTTAGCGAGTTCAGCAGACAAGCGTTCTGCTGGAGAGATGCTGACAACAACCTCAGGGGAGGGTATCTTAGGAGGATACTGGGCAGTGCTGCCCATGTCATCAGGTTGGACTTCAGCATTGTTCACCTTGTTTTCTTTGTCCGCCTCTGCTTCCTCTACCAGCTCTGGCTTCTTGTTCAGCACCTCTTCGGTTTTACTGCTGTCCGGTGACAAGCTCACATCCTCTGCAACCTCAGGCTTTTTCTGTTTTTTGCGAGTGGTGCGTTTAGGTTGAGTGGTGTTGCTGGCTTCAGAGGTGGAGGGCTCCGGAATATTTTCCTCTTCAGCAATCAAGTTCAGTGATTTGACAGAGGTTCCAGAGCCCCGAAGGTTACTCCGTCTTCCCTTTGAAAATCTAGACAGGAAGAAAAACGTATTCAGAGTTACAAAAGCACAACATTTTTCAAACTGCTCCAGTTTGAAGAAACTACAAACTGAAAAGTAAGCTTTCACTAAAGCAGTAATTGACATCACAAACCTTCGCCTGGCTTGATTTTCTTCTTGACGCCCCAGAGACACACGCTTCCTGCGACTATTCTTTTTCTGTGATGGTGTTTTCGGCATTAATTCTGGTTCTGCATTAAAATCTCTGAAATTAAAAATTACAGCTTCATGAGAACATTGCTAAATTATCATGAAGAGCTACATAGAACAGATTTATAAAATGGAAGTTGAAATGATAAAAAGACAAATACAAATTTACTAAAGTCTTTTATGGTCTTATTTCAAGTTTACCTTGAGAACATGCGATTGGCTTCTTGCTGGATCTCCTCAAGCCAAACCATGTGGACATTATCAATTTCATTGATGAATTCTTGAGCTTTGCCATCAAACATTTCCATGAGGGATCGCACAGATGATAACAGAGAGTTCATAGTGACTGCGTGGGGGAGAAAATGAGCAATTAAAATCAGGACAAGCTGCTACAGACTTGACATGACAAGTAAGAGAAAAGTAAACTGAAGCATTACCTAGAGCCTATAAAGCCAGAGCCAGGTATATTTCATTTTCCTTATGTTTTACTGTTCATTCTGATGCAGTCTTTTCCCTTCTTTTGGCATGTATATATAAACAAACTTGAGTTCAACTCATCACATTGCACAGTCTGGATAAATTTAGTCAAAAGAAGACACACTTGTGATACATCAATAACTACAGAATTTACAACTTTAATTGCAGCCTGTTGATGAAATTTTAACAACTGAGGACATCATTAACAAAAAATTTGGAACTGAAGAGGTAACAGGTCCTTTTTTTTCCAATCTGAATTCATACCAAAACCCAGTGTTTACTATTAGTGTTCTTCATAGATGATATGCATTAGATATGTAATGTACATCACACCACATTTATTGTGGGTCTTTAAGTGTGAGGTACACACATGTTTAGATTACTATCTGTTCTACTGTTACTATCATTAACTAGTCGAGTCAAAAGAAACTAGCATTACTTGTAAATCAAAATGTTATTTAAAGCCACAACCAATACCTGATACTAGATAACGTTAATACTTGATAACGTTTGACAGATCTGCAGAACTTGAAAAATGACTTTCTCTTTATTAATTCAACAAACCAACTGTGTATTTTTTTCTATAGGCCTTCACTGTCAGATCCATTGTGCAGTGTTTTTGCTTTGTTGCAGTGCATGCGCAGTGGCTTCCATTTTCGCGGACAGATCGATTTAAGTATTGGGGCTATTTAACAACAATGTGGCCGACAATAACATGGCATGCGTTGTTTTCATGTTATAGCGGCACTGACATGTTGTATCACAATAAAAAAACGGCACCTTTACATGAACCTAACATTTCTAAAATGATTAAGTAATGCAGTAAACAGAATTAGCCGAGCTGACTAACGTTTCCTGAGTAACATGCTAGCTTAGCCACACAAAAGGAATCAACTCGTACACAACTCTAAACATTAAAATATTGCTAAACGTTGTCCTAAGTCTGTGGCAACGGTTACTTTGACACATCCTTAGTAACTTCAGCCGAGTTGGAGACTGTTTTTAGTTTACAGCTGTTCTACAGACCTAAAAGGCTAACGTTAAAGTGTTAGCTAGCTAACGTTTATCATTTAAGCCAACGTAAAAACATTTACCTTTGATATTTGAGTTTCCGTGAAAGAAACGCAACGCTCCGCTAATTTTAACAGTTAAATCAATCGCATACTTGCGTAAAAATAAATGTGCTAAAAAAAAGAGGGGGAGACTTCCATGTGTAAAGTCTCCGCAGTCTAAACGTCCCGGGCGACAACAGCAAACCTGCCCACTGCCCCGCTGAAACCGTTTATAACTAGTTCAAACTTCACCAGCCAATCCTGAAGCTGTATGAGGATAGGGAACGTTCGATTTGTTAACAGCTACATCCGAGAGGGCGGAGTCTACGTTGGTAACAATAGCGGAGAACGGTGCGGAAACTAGTGACGTGAACCAAATGTAGCGAACTCAAAGGAAGTTTAGGGCGGAATTACAGAGCTGCGCAGATTTAAATCAGCCAGTCAGCATCTAGCCTGACCTGTCCGCTCCGCCCACAGCACTCAAATACATTCAGTTACAGGGAAATGAAACACGTAAACAAACATTTATTTTTTAAAAAAGCTAAGTATAATCACTGATCGTGACACTGCTTCCTCAGCAAACAGCAACATAATGTTTGAACCCATTAGTCGTACAGCAAGCGGGTCAATATATAATTGTGGGACTTTTGAAGTCCATGGGATATAGCTTGTGTACACTTTCATTAAAAGTTAAAAAAAAATATTTTTTTATTATCATTATGATCATGTCTTTACAAATTCCATAATTATTTATTATGGAAACAATCACTTATTAATAAAAATGACTGGATATCTTTAAAATGTCAACTAAATAACTATGTGAATTTAATAACCACCTTCTAATTAGCTAAACAATAATAAAATGAGCTCATTCGAAAATTGTTTTGATTGTGTTCTTTTTATTAAGTTGAGATAATCATGACAGATATTTCTTTTTTGGCAATATATTATATTTCATGTGAAAAATAACAAATTGCATCTGTGTCCGAGAAATCATTTTCAACTAAATTACCCATTACAAAAACACCTTTCAAGGAAGTGTGTTAATTCCAAATCACATCACCTGCTCCACATGATGTCATTTCCTCCTGAAGAAAAGACTGGCAAGACTCCAAGGCTTTCTGAGTTATTTAATATAAAGTAGTGTGTGAGTGAAGTGTAGATTTATCGCATGTCAACAGGTTTACTACAATATCTTGATAAATAACTTTAAATTAAAATTTTACTCAATTGTATATATAATATTTTAGAAGAATCTTCCTCTAAAAATGCCATGTGGTGTTTGGCTATAGGCAGCCATGTTGATTTTAGCCCTGAAAACAGCAAAAAAAAAGTCAACTATGATACCTGTCAACTATGTTACAAAAAGTCCTAAGTCCCAAAAGTCCCAAGTGTGCATCTAGTTTGTCTGGTTCATCAAGGTAAGATAAACATTTCTTCACTGAACTGTTTACATACTTGCAATAAAACCATGAAAGAAGCAAGCTGTGCACTGCATCTCTGGCCTACTAGGCAAAGCTTTCAACATAATATATTTGCTTAAAGTTTTGTGATAGGATATATTACTGAATCACATTTCTAATTATTGATCATATGATTCCAAATGATCTGTTGAGTATCTACTGAGAATTTACTCAGTTCATAAATAAGTAAAGCCAGCACTGACAACTTCCTTCCATGCATTTTTCTTTTTATTAAACCAAAACAAACAGTGGATTTACATTTTGAAACCCTTTATGCTTATATGTGTGGCACTGCATTGTGATTTATAGGCAGCTATATTCAAAAACTGTGAATTAAATTGGACATTTTATTGAATTTTACACAAAAAAATTAACAATTGTTCAAAGGAATGGATACACACAACATAGTAGAACTTGGATATCAAACAACTTGTGTTTTTAATCCTCGGTAAAGGGACAGATGTGGAGAATGGATGCTTCCATTTCAGAAAGGCCAGCAGGAAGAATCCAGTGTGGAATCCAGCTTACAAACGTAGCCGGACTCTCGGGGAAAGGTCACTGGCTGCCCTGCAAGTATAAATGTATACAAATCAGCTTGGATTGGAGTCAGGTTTGCACTCAAGTGTTTATTAATAGTACCCTTTAATCAAACTGTTGAGAAACTGAATTCCTATGGGTATAAAACTCTTTTGCGAATAATCAGCTTTATATCCTCCAGTGTGCAACAGTTGACATTCCTACATCTTCTGCACAGTATATTGAAATCACATTGTCTCATACTGACACATGGTATGTCACTCTCTAGGGATCCAGCACCTCCCGGTTCTCTTATCTGCATGAGAGGCTTTATACAAGGTGTCACTGTAATGAAAGCCTGTCAGTCTTTTATTAAACAGAGCAAATGCTCTACATGATTTTCATCCTGGATACGACAGACGGTGTTTGAAAAGATTATATACTTGACGTTTAACGCTAATTTTCCTCATTACTGCACTCTTTCTTATCTCATATGCCATTATTAACCTGTCTGTACCGTGTAAATAGCTCTTTGGCTGCACTTGGTGGGAGTGGTGTATTTGTCTGTATTATTAATGTAAAAATTTCCATATTTCTTGTAAAAATAAACCATGTTACAAAGAACAGAAATCAACAGCTCTAACTGCATGTCCCAGCTTGTGAGTTACCTGGCGTGAGAGGGATTTTGGTGCCTGATGCCTTCAAGACAACTTGTAGATTATGGGGCTTAGTGTTGCCAGCAGTGCCTGACTGTTCCCTCAGTATGATACAGACTTCGTCTTTCCTCAGCAGCCAGTCCATCTGACTGCCCAGGTAGTTCACGCCACGGATACACAGCTCAGAAATGTCATTAGGAAGAAGTGGCGAAAATGCCAGGAAATCTTTCTGAACCCTAGAAAAAAAACACACACAATGTGAAGCTTTGTAACACTGTGACGACACGCTGTGCACGGCACATACTGAGGTGTTTTATTCACTGTGCATGTTGGGAGGATTGATAACTGACCTGAAACCAGTGTAACCAAACAGCACGGCCTGCAGAAATCCTCCCATACCTGTGAGAAAGTTGACTGCACCAGAGCCGTCTGATGATTCACTCCACACCTGTGAGGAGAGATAACCACATATTCACTGTATAAATGTTAGCATTTGGTGGGTGTGTGAGTCATGAGGATACCTGGAAGGGCCCCTGGATGTTGTTGAAGCACTTCTCAAGCAAACGCTGAGCTTTCTCTGCCTCTCCGAGCTCCAGCCAGCCGATTGCAAACATACCCTGACAATGGACAGAAAAGGCATTAGTGCAAACAATTGTAGTTATAAGGAATGCAAGTGGGTCATTATTATATTGATATAGCAATATATCATATTGCCTGTTCTTAACACACATTATCCAAGTATCAATATTTTTATTCAAACACGCCCTTGATGGGTGCCCACAGCCAGTTTGACCTGCCAGAGTCACTACTTTAAGACTCCTCATGGTGGCGCTTAACAGATTTATAAGGTTAGAGTAAAGGGAAGTTAACGAACTTGTAGAGAAGAAGAAACTCACAGTGAGGGGAAGCAAATCAGAGTTCTAATTAACTGACCTGACACATTATTAATACTCAACAGCATACACTGACATCACACTGCAGTGAATAAATACATATTTTCTGCATTTTGCCATTTAAGTTTTATGTTTTTTCCCCTCAGTTTAATAGCTAATTTGGTGAATAGCAGATAGTTGTCTTACATATCATGATAACATTGTTATTGTGGACTACGCATCAGGTACTGACCCCTATTAGTTACCAGACTTATGCATATAAAACCAGCATTTATGTTGGAGTGCATGGATCCAATTAGTTGTTTTTGTGGAATTTCGTAAATATCTCCTGACAGCCCACTAGCTGTTAATTCTGTGTGTGAGCTGAAAAAAATCTGGCCGTCATACACAACCCTGGCTCTGTAAATGGGAAAGAAAGGAGCCCAGATGGAACTACTCAAGACTATTCCACCGAGTCCTGCATGTTCAAACTTGGGCATGTTCAGTCTGATACATCTTAAAGTTTAAAGGTGCAGAATAACAGACTGGAACAATTACTATGAATATTATGCAACTGATGCTGAACTGTGGCAGTAATAGTTTAGTGTTTAATGCTAAAATGTAGTGTATTTTGACTTGCCATAAGAACCCACAAGACCAAGTGAGACTCCAACAACATCAAAGTATGAAAAATGGGCATCATTACTCACTTTATTGCATATATTTGTTTAAGGAAAAATGTGTTATTTTAGCAGCAATTCAGTGTTGACCGTACAACCATGTCTCTCTTACCCATGTCATGGCGGGACCATGAGGGTCTGTTACCGGCTCATATGCCTCCAGATCGTTCCTCCTGACCTCCGGGGACATCTCCAGTCCAAGAGGATAACCCAACATCACCGTGTCTGCCTGCTTCACTGGGTGACCTGTGAGACACCGAGAGGACATTCATGCTACAGGGGCTTGATTTTCTCATGATGATCAGTGTCAGAAAGGCCCAGAGACTGACCTTTAACATAGTCGTCGTACTCAGGATGGTACTGAGACTCCTCGTCGAAAGGAATCTTGATGTGCTCGGCCACTTCTTTCCATTCCTTCGGAACAGGATGTTGGAGGAGATTGGCCACCTCTACAGCAAACTGGAGACTAACAAATAAGAATTGTATTACCGGTATTCATAAGCTGATGTGTAATATAGTAATATGTTGAGACACTAATAGTAGTACCTGAATTTGGCCACTGTGTTTGTGTACACAGAGTTGCTGACATTGTGGTAGTATTCATCAGGTGGCATGACACCTGAGTGCAACGAAAATGAAGTGTGTAGCAATATTGATTAAATACAGTACAAATCACACTATATAAGGATAACTGCATGCGTATAATAGAGTTATTCCTCCAGATCACAAAAGTTTGATTTGTATCAAAGCCACGTTCAGACATGCACTCCTTTCTCTTATCTGAGCGCAGCTGAACATGTTGGCTTCATGTCTTAATACCCAATGGTTACATTTCTGTAAAAGTCACAACGGTCAAACCTAGTAAGATCTCAGTTTCACTTTCAACACAAGTCTGAACTTCACCCAGTCACATTAATGAATTCACATGCACACGCAATGGTATTGCAAGTTGTGTGAAGTGACGAAGGGATGGCTTTTTCCACATTTCAACACCAATATCCACAATCAGAGAGAGTCCATTGGTAAGTTACACTGTTATTTTCTTAGTTTCAAATAGGTGTGCTGACACAAAAAGAGTTACAGGTGAATTTATTTGTTCCAGCTGTTGTAACATGTTTTTTCTCTGAGTTTATTAAAGACCTGCTGCATCAGACAGAATCAGGATCTATATGAGAGTCCCTAAAACTAGACAGTTGTGTGCATCGGTGCACTGAACAAAAGCATTAGTTTATTACGATTATCCCTGACATAGAGAAAGGACTGACCGGGATCTAACATCAAGTCCTACTGTTATTGTTGGTAAAGTAGTACTTAGATTATCATCACACTTGGAGACCATGTTCAGTGTTTAGAAAAACAATAATTAACTGGGCTGTTTGTTATTTGGATATTTATAAAGTTGCTGTTAGTTTAGATTAGTCCGTTACTGCATTATTATGTATTATATATCACTTGGTATTCGTCTAATCTTACGTCGCATTGACAAATGTTGCGCCTGAATGAAACCGTGATGAAGATCAACAGAACACTGATCTCTATCTAAATGTCACAGTGCTGTCACTTTAATGGACTGATGAAGGCAGAAATATTATGTATTCTATGTCTAAAAAGTGCTTTTGATGTTATGTTTTATAGTGTCTTTTGTTGGATTGTAAATTTCCCAATCAAATTAATTAACGGACAAGTAATGAAAAAATTCAGACAATAATAGAACAATAGGAAGCAAATTTAAGTAAAAAGGCCTGAACAATATCCAATAACAGTCAGAACCTGGTGTTACTTCACTACTAAGAGTTTCTGGTGGTAGAGAAGTGAGATGCTTTCATTAAAGAATGAGCCAGAAAACCATGTCAAGCTAAATAAATTCACAATAAGTACTGTCTTTCTAATAATGGTCTTTACCCAGGAGGTGATACTTCTGGTCCTCAGGGTGCCACGTCACCCTGGAAACCCAGTAATCAGCCACACCGTAGATCACGTCGCTGCCACGTCTCTCTTTGAACATGGACAGATCCTGCAGCAAAGAGCTCAGTTAGCCATCAGAGTCAGACAGTGAGACGGGGAACAGGAAATAAACGAGCAAACCTCAGTGAGGTAGAAATAGTGTTGGAAGGCCAGCGTGACATCTCCATTGATGTGAATCTCTTGTTGTCCATAAATGTCCTCCGGACACACCTCTCTCCCTGAAACAGCACTCTCCCACGGGAACTTTAGTCCCTGAAAAGATACAATCTTTCCTTTAGAAAACTCACACTGTTTAACGTACAATCAGACAATGTCTAACACATAATCTGCCTAAAATATTTCCTGCTCTAACAATTTGTCACCTGCATTAACCTTTAGTTGCTACTAACAGTGTATCTGTACAGGAAACCAGTTTGTCAGGTCCAACCAAGCAACTGTTCACAACTAAACTATTCACAATTCATTATCTGCAGAAGCTCTGTTTATTGAAGCTGTTTTCTGCAGTTTTCAGTTGAATTTGCTTTTTTGCGATTAACCAAGCTGGCCTTTATCCATGCATCCATGAAACCTCAGCAATATTAAAAGGAAACCCTCTCCTCATCCTCGCCACTAAAAACCAGGCACAGTAAATGCACCGCAACTAGCAAAAGCTATTAAGATTGTGATCGCTTTCCAAGTAATGAGGAAGGAATACCAGGTTTCAGCACAGTCGTCCTGTTTATCTTTCAAATTAAATCAGTTCTTTTTTCTGATGTGTATTTATTTCTGCAGGCCTCTGCTTCCCTGTAGGAACTACAGCTTGTTTCACACAATCTAATAATGAGGATTTTTTTTCCTTTTTCTTTTCTTTTTTTAGCTGAAATGGATCTAGAAGAGGTGAAGCTGTTGAAATTTATTGTATCTGTCAATAATGCTATGATTTATTTCTGATGTTAAGTGTTTATTAATAGGTCTGATGTTGCAATTGATCTATTATCTATTCAGACATGTTGCTAAGATGACAACCGTCTAGGCAACTGTTAAAGGAGTGTGTTAAGCGCTAATTTTATGTATTCTGTGAACTGTTTATGCTTATTTTTATGTTCAATAATAATTTTCGTGCTGTTCTTGTTATGAGGATAGATAGGAAGACTTCTGGAAAATTTTTCACTTTCTTACCGCTCCTGTGTTTGCAGTGAGAGCAGGATTTAATTAGTTTAACACCTCGTTGTACAGTATATGTATAAAAATCGAAATGACAGGTTGGGGTTTTAGTCAGTGGAGTCCCTGCTGGTGATGCAAAGAAAGTGATGACAATACTCCATAAAATTGAACATTATTGTCACTGTTTCAGAGATGCTGAGAAGAAAACAGCTAAGAGGATCTCACTGATCGTCATACCTTGTATCCCTGCTTTTCTGCATTGTCTTTGGCACCGTCTATAGTCCCCACTCTGTACTCCAGCACAGCTCGGGCCAACTTGGGGTAGAAAAGCGCAATCCCAGGATACATCCAAATGTCCTGTCACCGGAAAGTTAAGCCACCGTGTGATACATCATACAACACAATCAAACAACACAACTTTCCATCAGCTACCACCAGCCTCACCTGGTCCCAGAAAACATGGCCCCAGTAGTCCTGACCGTCTCCACCATTAGAGAGCCCACCTGGACTGACGCCACCAAAAGAGCTGGAGGTGTCGTGTATGGACGGGAAGGCACTGAGGAGGTAGAACATGCAACCAATCAGAGCCTTGCAGAGGCTCTCTGATCCTGTTACCTCCACCTTGCTCTGCAGCCACAGCTCCTTCCAGGCCTTCTCATGAGACGGCCGCAGGTTACCAGTCGCCATCAGACTCAGGCCTTCATCAAAACTGGCCTTAGCGGATTCTAAACTGTTGGCCACAACCAAGATGAAGCCCCAGCGGGCCTGGCTCTGCTCTGGCAGCAGCGTCAGACTGGGGGGAATAGGGCTCCAGATCAGGTGCACTGTGGGACAAGAGCCTCCTTGGAACTCGGCTGTTTTCGTCTGTCCTAGGATGTGGCTGAGAGAGAAGAGAAAGCAGACAAGCAGACTGTGTTATAGTTTGTGCTTCTTGTGTGAGGCTGAAAAAATTGCTGTAAATCTCACCTTCCTCCTTTGTATTCAGGACCTGACTGGAAAACAATGTCTTTGCTTTGAGGTGTGAATGATGTGACCAGGTTAACTGTGATCGGCTGCTCTGAAGTCACCTGCCGCACCAGGAGAACCTCCATCACCATCAGGTTGGAGTAGTACCGGTGAGAGTACAAAGACTGTGAGGCGGTGACGCTGGCTGAGCTCAGGGTGTGAGTAAAAATACCTGGACAAGAGGAGGACACGGTTAGAGGTGATCATGCTTCACAGGATGAAATGAGAACAGCAACATCAAAACTTCTGCAGGGGCTACCTGTGTGGGTGTTCAGGCTGTAGGTGTGCTGGACAGGCTCCTCTGTCTCCAGCTTCACATCCAGAGGACAGGGGACATCTGCTCTGTGGCAGCGTCCACCCTCCCCATTATAAACACCACCCATGTGCATGATATTGTTGTACACTCTCCAGCCCAGAAGGCCGTTGGCCAGAGGAGGGAGGAAGCGGATATCACTGGGTAGAGTGTCGGTGGTGAAGATGTACGGGTCAGAGGACATGATGAGGAGGAGGTCTTCACTTGAAACGGTAAAATTAAACCAAGAGAGCTGTTTCTCAGAGCAGTCAGCAGGTCACAGGAGGTTTTCAGCTGTATGAACAAGCATTGTGCTCATTAAAGGGTATTAAAACATGACGTTTTCACTAAAATATGTCCTGTTCACAAAGCAGAAACTGCAGACATTAGATCATTACTGGGTTATTTTGTTTGTTTGCTTTTTTTTTTTTTTTTTTACTGCTCACACTCTTTTCACAGGTTCCTGTCAACAGAGGCTATTTTCATACTGTGTACTTTGACACTTTTGTGTCACAAGATGTGTCCAAGTGACAAATTAAGGTATCACACAGGTAGCAGGACTGAAAGTAAAACACATGAATATACATCAAACACAAGCAGACACTTTAAACAGCCAAGCTGAGTTGTTACTGTCAGCAGCCTGCACGAACATCCAGCAGAATTCCCATAAAGACATTACTACAGTGGGAATGTTTCAGCCTCACGTGAACAGGAAGAAGCATCTGTTTCTGCAACAAAGAGGAATGCGGGAGAAACCAGAGTGCAGGCAAAACCTGGAGAAGTTCCCAGACCGCTTGTTCTTTGCAGCTTAACTTGTAAAGAAAAACAGCTTATGTGCTCCAGTCTCTTTCAGAGTCCATATGGAGGGAGAGCACACAAAGTTAAAGTAGGTCCAAGTTAGTAGTTTCAGTTTTGTCATTTGTAGGAGGAGGCCTCACAGCCCTGAGTGCTGCACAGAAAACCTGGACTTTGGTGGTGGTCTGCAGAAAAACATGGCACGGATTTAAAAACAGCTGCACAGTGGCTCAATGGGTGATCATCAGAGTTTATTGAAATGTTAAGTGTACTTTTCATACTGGACAGTCCTGTCACAGGCTCAAACTGAAGCTATCTCAAGCTGGCATATCCACAGTTAAAACCACTTGGCTGAGGCTGGTAAAGGGTCACAGTGAGAGAGTTTACGTTTGCATCCCATCTTTTCCCAGAAGCATCACGTCACTCTCTCCAAACTAAATCCTTCCATCTATCCTCAGCTTCACCTACAAGTTTTACCTTCATGCTAATGGATTCTTGCTTTAAAAGCTTTCAAAAGGAGACAGAAAAGAGACTTCATTTGTATTGTGCTTAAAATTTCTGCTTGAAACTTCACTACCAGGGGACAGCTTTTTATAGAGCTTCTTACTTGATTTCATTTTTTTGGTGTTCTACTAAAATTTGTTTGATGTTCTTTGTGCTTTATTATTATTAGAATCCATGAAGGATTCTAAACAGAGCTCCCTCTGTCCTTCTGGGAGCCATGAGCAAAGGCCACCACCACTACAAACCACATGTGCTTTATTAAAAGAGGTAGAGCCAAAATCAGGCTCCATAAAAGGTGCCCTGTGGAGTTTTTGACCACTAGCAGTGCTTTGGGACTGTGTTTCTAAGTGCACAAGGACATCTGTGAAAGTGGGAAGCTTGATTCACATCCTGATGTTGGTTTCAATCTTTTCTACTGGCACACAGTTGATGCACAAAAATAAGTGAAAGTGCCAACCGAGGCACCGAAGGAGACCGTTTGGGAGTAAATGAGGATAAAAACAAGGGAGGATTTTACAATTTGGCTTTGCACGTATTTACATGGAAGGAAATGCATTCCACGCTTTTGTTAGCTCTCATGATTCATTCAGTGTGTTTGGTGACATCTGAATGTCAACATTTGTTTTTTGCTGAAGGGAGTGGAGGCCCAAAGTCGACTTGCTAGAAGACCGTACAAATACACAACCCATTTTATTTAGAGTCACAAAGACTAAGCAGTACATTTATATTGGAGAACTACCTGCTCCTTAGGTTGTGATACTTTTACACATATTTGTTTAAGTGGCACTGCATCAGTTTCAACCATTAAAGTCATCTGAGAGACTACAACTGAGCTGCTGTAATTCTGGGTGAGCTTTTGAGAATTTGTCTGATGGTATCAGACTTCAGATTAATGACATATAGTTTTTAATACAGGCATTTAATGGGCAGAGAAGGTTTAAGGACAACTCTTTCATTGCATAGGTTATATTACAAGAATAGTGTGAGTGAAAGTCAGGTTTTATTCCACTTATCTAGGTTGTTTTCTCCTGATTGGGATCCTAGCTTGTGTTGTATCTCCTCTCAGATGTATGTCGCTTTGCATAAAAGTGTCTGCTAAATGAAATTGTAGAATTGCAGGATGACTCCACATCTGCTGCTTTGATTTGGAAGAAATCTGCCACTAGTGAGTCCTGAAATTTTGTGCTGATGTGATCCGAAATCACAGAATAGTCACCCAGAACATATTTTTACATATCGTCACCTTCCTAAAATAATGGCCTAAGTCATTTTTTGACAAAAGTTTTTTTTTTTTTTTGCCTAAATCACCTGCTCATGATGCTGGCCACCTCTGGTAAAATCGTCTAAATCCTCAGTTGAACAGATCATGTGATTCTACCCCTGTAGTATGATGACTTAGGTCAAGGTTCAATGTAGCGTGGTTCAGCTTTTTGTGTTTCCTGAAAAACCTGAAAAAATGTTGATATGCTGGGAGCAATCTGACTCCACTGTCCATCACTTGCTAACTTTCTGGGACAGACTGGGTGAAAATACCAAAGTCACATTCAGGATTGTTAACAGATCACTTCTTGCTGCATTATGCTGGGAACTACCAAAATATTCATTCAAAATACTGTAATCACCACACAAACCACCTGGAGCCTCCTGGGCTCCTAGGGGTCTATGCCAATCACCCACATTGTCTGAATGTTGATCTCTGCTTTAGTTTCCTGGTTACAAGACATTGGTCTTAGTTTTTTTTTATTGCAAGTCCATGGACAAAAATGTATTTAAAAAAAAAAATGTATTCAGACTATATGCTGCTCAGCTGCAGCATTACACGAGCTGCACCTCTTGGTGGTGCCAAGGAGCTGTTTGTGCAGCATCTGGCATCATGCCGGAGGTCAGAGCCACAAACCCTGGGAAAAGCAGTGCTTTGTCCATATAAGGCTGCAATCCATCCGCTTCCCTCTTCCTCCCCAGCTCCCTTCCTCGGTCTTTCTCAGACCTGAGGGATATTTACAGAGAGAGTGCCTCGGCCAGCTTGCCCTTCCTTATTAGGAGCTCAACTTGTTGTCAGTACTTCTACCCTGTAGGACAGTGGTCCATCTCCCCGTTTTCAGATGAGACAAACAGATGGCTGACTTGTGTTAACTACACTTTAGTGCAAACGGACAGGCGCTCAGGACTCACACAGCTTCACCCAGATGGCCGAACACTCCGGCACACATAATGACACTTATATCTATCATGTTAGTCAAGCCACTCATGATGTACTGTCCACCTGGGAGTGGCATCAGATTAATCTAACAGTGCAAACATACTGTAAATACATCTGTGTTGTCCTGTTTCCTCTGTGAGGCTCATGGTGTGTGAGCGTCGCAGTGCTGCAGCTGTTCCTTTTTTTTTCTCCCCAGTGATGTAGGACATCTGGCTGATCGCAAACAGACAAACTCTGTACACAGGATGATACAAGTATAGTGCGGGTGAAACAGCTAAAAGCAAACAAACAGGTGACCACAAAAGATAAAAGCAAAAAATCTGACGACTGGCACATAAACGAGCGAGGAATCCAAGCAACAACTGAGTGTTATTGATCTGTCCGCTGTTAGGAGGCATCCTGGTCAAATGTACTTTTCTGCTAGAGCCAATACAACTGTATTCCTGATTAGATTATGAACTAATGTAGGTAATAAAGAAGCAGTTGTTACAAACACACTTTTTTATTAGGGTGCAGACATCCATTTAATATATTAGAAAACCAAAATGTGAAGAGAGGCTACATGGAATTTTAATTCAAAGGGGGATAATTCAAGACTGACATTTATACACATATACATAACCATGCTCCTTATTAAGACAGGAATGGACAATGAAAAACTATGAAAATAATATCTTTATCAATGGTAATAGTTAAAACCATTCATAGCATAATAGGTTTTGACAGAACAGCAATTTCTGTAACTGTGCAATGGCCTTTGCCCTTCAGGGTAACTTCTCCCTCTACTTGCTCAAGGTGAGAAGGTGCTCTGAAGTGAAGTTTTCTGTCTGAAGGACGGGCAAAGCCTCACAGATCTTTATTGCTTTGCAGAGAGTAAAGTGCTGTGGTCGACTGACCTGGTTCTGCGGTCATTTTTAAGAGCATGGAGTGTGTCTGTGGTCACAAAAATAAAAATCATGTGGGGAAGTGCATAGGTGGAGAGGTAGGTGGGTTCAAACAATTGCATGTGGAAACAAAACAACCCAACAGAGCTTCATGGACTTCCCCTGCTGTCAGGACGTCGCTGAATGTGAAGGCAGAGCCTGAAATGTGCTTCAGAGTTTGTAAAGAAGAATCCGCATAAAAAACTTTTACTGCTTGAAAACACTTTAGATTTGGACTTGGACTGTAAGTGGGGAAAAATTGTGAATGTGTGACGTGAATGTGTTCACAAAAAAAAATAAATACAAAGTGGGAGCTTTAAGGCCCAAGCCGTCTTGTGTGCTCAGTGGAATGTGCATCAAGGAAATATAGATGCACGCATAGGACTGTGTGTGCATGGTAGCGTTCCCCAGACGCACAGCAGGACGTTGTTGTGTTCTGTGAACGCTTTGGCTGTTGTCAGGTCTCATGTTGCTACTGTGGGAGCCTCTGGCCGTAGCCACAGGTCTTCCTGTGACATTAAGGCACACAAAAGACACTCCAGCTGTTCACAGGGAGGTTTCACAATCCAAGTCATGCTGTGGTGTTCATGTACATAGGACATTCTGCTGCTTCTCTCCCCCCTCTCTCACTCTTTGGCACTGGGAGGAATGTATGGAAGGAGGGATGGATGGATGGATGGATGGATGGATGGATGGATGGAGGGAGGGGGGCTCCCTGCTCTCCGTATGTCTCTCTGTCTATTTGGAGAGTTTGCTGATGACACGGATCAGTGCTCCATTTTCATCTTTAAGACGCTGGTTGTCTGCTCTCAGGTCAACCAGAACCTGGAGGTAAAAATTAAGCTCATATTAAAAGAAATCCTTTTACAATAGAAAAGTGCTTTTATCTTTATTGCATTAGTGTATTGCTTGTTTTCATATTTTTTCACACAAGTGGATTAATGACATATTGAATGTTAAGAGATCATATATTGTAGGCTGGTTTCACAGTAAACTGTGTAACCCACTGTAGGAGAAAAAACACGTGGAACTAATAACATCACCAGGACTTTTCCAGTAAATCTTACCTGTACCTGTGCTTTTTAATGTTGCGACATGTCAAAATGGCTCACTAATCAGCCAAAGAAAAATTCAAAACAGGTATAAACTAAGCCACCGAAAATGTGGATTTATTAATATAAATGGAATAAAGCTGTTCTGAATTAGCAACATTGAGGAAGACTGAAGGCACACAATTCATGTCATGTCGACAGTTGCAAACTTTTTTAAACCAGAATGTCAGTGAGGTTTTGCTGTCCCACTATTGCTTTGGTCATGTAACGCCACGAGTCATGTACATGTGTTCTATTTGGCTGAAATATGGATATACAGAGAACACACATGGCAGAGAACTGGCACAGAAGCAATTTGCAACCACAATTAAAACACTATTTCTTTAAATAAACTCTAAATAAATCTTTGTGAAACCAAATTTATTTTTGCCCGTGCTTAAATCAGAGCACGTTTCAAAAAATTAAAGAATAGTTTGACATTTGCTTTGTTGCTGAGCATTAGATGGGAAGACTGATACGGTCATATCTGTACAGTAAATGTGAAGCAACAGTTAGCTTAGCATAAAGACTGGAAACGGGTGGCTAGCTTGGTTGTGTCAGGCAACAACATTGGCCTGTAGAGATTACTAATTATTAAAACTAAAAGGTAAAAATGAATAACTTTTCTGTCTTACAGTGGGTTATGTGATGAACTCTTTCCTGTCAGGAGCAGCTGTCAGCCAGCTGAGACTCCAGGAATTTATTGTTGAAAGGAGCCAAGTTTGCTGCTCTTCATTTCCAGTCTTGGTGCTAAGCTAGCCTGCTGGCTCCAGCTACATACCTACTGTACAGAAGAAACATTTCCCAAAATACCAAGCTTTGAGAGAACGACTAGCATCGTCGCCTAGTCACTCTGTCTTACTGGGAATATCAGACAACAAAATGTATGCTATTTCCCATTTACAATTATGATGGCATAGACTACTAACCTTGTCACGGCACCTAAACACAGTGTCAAACAGCTCTCTGCTGAAAACTTCACCACGCTGCTGGACTGCACAAGCTAAAGCCAGGCTAATCAAGCAGAAGCATGCAAAGTGTCCGTGGCCAGAATAAGACTCGTTCTGAACATCTCCTCACCTTTAGCTCCTCCTCCAGCTCTGCCATTCGCCGCTCCAACATCCTCCGGTCCTGGTGCCAGGGAAAACGTGAGGGAGGGGGGGCAGAGAAGAAGTGATGTAGAAAAGAAGAAGAAGGAGGAGGAGCAAAAAAAAGTTGAGTGAAAACAAGTGAAGAAGCGGTTCGAGTGGGGAGAGAGGAGAACGCGTCAACAGACAGCAGGGGTGGCAGTGGTGAGGCAGATGAAGCTACAACAACAAGAACAACGTGAAACATCACCGTCAGCGGGGATGCTTACCTTTCTCTCCAGCTCCAGCAGGGCGGAACAGTCACTGAAGCGCTCCTGTCTCTGTTGGACGGACAAATCATGTCAACATCATCACCACAGCAGTAGGTTTTGATCACTAGAAGGCCTGTGCTTGGCTTTATTCATATAAATTAAGTCTATACAGTCAACAGGGAATTCTACTTCTTGGAGCAAAACGTAAAAAAATAAATATATAAAACTCCCACCCAACCTATTCCTTTATCTGGCAGTTGTCTAAATTTTTCCTCGTCTGTGCAAAGCATCAGCTCTCAGCTCTGTACCGCTGACTGTATAGTTTTTATAATGCACTGCGGGGTCATTTTGTCAATAAATTTTCATAATTCTCACTAGAGAACATGAAAAATGCTGAGCGTTCATACACATGCTGAAAGTAAACGATTTCTGTGAGTGATGTCTTCTGCTCTGCTACGTCTTTTCGTCCTGATATACATGACATATTTTGCTTTACAAACCAAAGATCCAAATGTTGAGGGTCTTTAGATTAAGTGTTTATATATATATATATATATATATATATATATATATATATATATATATATATATATATTTTATATAGATAGATAGAGATAGATAGAGAGAGAGGGGCAACAATTTAAATGAAAAATCAACAAGTATCTTGGTAAGGTGTTTGGACACAACGACAACTTTTCTACACTTTGGCATTGATTCTAAGTCTCTAGGACTCTACTAGATGGATAGAACATCATTCTTCAAAATGATATTCCCTCATTTGGTGTTTTGATGATGTCTTAGACTGTCTAACATGTCTGTCCAAAATCATCCATTGGCGTTTATTTGGGCAGAAATCTGCTGACTGCAAAGGTCACAGCATATGATTTACATCATTTTCATGCTCAAACCACTCAGTGACCCCTTGTGCCCTATGGATGGGGACATTTTCATTCTGGAAGAGACGACTCCAATCAGGATAGAAACATTTCAATATGATAAAGGGGATGAGGGTGCAGTCTTTCTAAGGGGTCAAGAGGACCCCCACCATGCCAGCAAAATGGCCCCTTCAGCATAACAGAGTAACTGGATCTCCTGTAGGGGTCAAGGGTTGAGGTTTTTCATCTAATCTGTCAGCCATCTGTGTATGTTCATATTCAGAAACAGTGTTTAGGACAGCAGAATTTCAAGAAAAAGCACGGCCAATAACTGGTAACGATGAACGTGTTGATTGCTTGTTAAGGTGCTTTGAAGATGAGTAATACAAAAACAGTTTATGTCCAACTTGTGTGTCTGTGCCGTTACCTGAGTGGCCTTCTCCAGGTCCAACCTGGTCTGACTGATGATCCTCTGAGTGTCCTGCAGCTGAGACTGGAGTTGGCTGTTCTCTCTGGACACCTCCTCAAACAACTGACACACAAACACGAGCAATCAATAACTGGGGCGAATAAAGAAAACACACTGTGCAGCATCTATATCAGTCCTGCCCCGACCTTCTTAAAATCCTTGGTCTCAGATCCTCCTCCCTGGGTGCGATCGTTACAGGATGCATTCAACCTGAGAGGATGAAGAGAGCAGAGCTCAGATCAGAGGGAGCGCTATCATGTACACTGTGCTAACAGAATGAAGAAGGTCAGATCAAACCGCTCAATGGCTGGATTCATACCTGGAACTCAAGTGTTGGCCTGTCTGTAAACAGAGAACAAAGCAAACAAGTTACAGCTGCTGTCTTAGGTTAATGCCCCCTGAGATCACATATAAATGCCTACACAAAAGGCACACACCTGTGGATCCAGCCCACTGCCTGAGAACTCTTCTTCCCCACTGGGATCATTGTCGTCACTCTGTGGATGACACACACAGAACAGTATGTTCTTATGAAACTCTAAACACTAGTTTGTTTGTCACTGCCAATCATTTTATCCACCTTCTTTGTATATTTGCTACTGGTGAGTTCTTCTGTTCTTGTTAGAATGGTCTGCAGTCTGTCCTGCATCGGTTTTCCAGATAAAGACTGTTTGCAGTGTTTACCTCCCCGGTCCTCTGTGCCTTCCTTCTGGCCCGAGCTTGCCTCCTCTCCCTGCGCTCCCTGGCCCATCGCTCTGTCTCACTCTCCCCTGTGCTGGCCTCAACATCTGGAACAAAGCCAGACAGCAGTCTTCAAAGAGCAAATTAAATATTTGAACAAAAACCAACACTCTGAAGTGCGATGCTTTGTCAGAAAAGGGAAGCGGCGGTGTGTACCTCTCCTGTCAGAGGTCTGAGGCCGAGGAGTGCCAGCAGGCTGCGTGAGGCCCAGCAGATCCGACTTCTGCAGGCTGGCAATGCGAGACCTCCAGCTCACTTCCTGTAAACACAGCATCCCCCGCTATGTGATGTCACATGACGTTATATAAGCGCAGCAGCCAACAAGCCTATAACTCTGATATATAGCTCTCACCCCCTCCTCTCCCTTCTTCTGTTTTGCTTCCTTCTCTTTCTCCTTCTCTTCCTCCTTTTCTCTCCCTTTATTGTCCGTCTTCATGGTCTTCATGGTCTTCTCTGCCTCCTGAAGATCTGTTAGTGTCACCCCCTTCATTTGAGAGAAAGCACAGTCATGTACCAGACTGACACACAGTCCTTCTGAACCTGCAGAGAACATGTGAGCGGTTGGTATCTGTACCTGAGTGGAGCGGCGGGACTGCCGTGCATGTCGGGAACGAGCTTTCCTCTGAGCCTCCGCCTCCTCATCCCGAACAGGTGTCAGATAAGACCTACAAGAGTCGAATCACGCTTTTAGATACAGAGCAGGACCACCTAATCAACACTTTAAAATCCACACAACACTAACTTGCGCCTCTGCTTGGTCTCCTGTTCGCCTGTTGTTGTGCTCTGAGAGTTGGAGGTGGTGACGGCAGACTGATCCTTCTTTTCTGTCTGTTCCTGAGGAATTCTTTGGAAGAAAGATAAAATGTGGCCATCAGATTTTTCAGATAAGTGAGGAAATGTTTCAAGCAAAATTAAATACAGCATAAAAAATGGCATACCTTTGAGCTAAGACACTGTTAAGGCGGCTGAGTCCAGTAGAGCTTGTTCCTGTGCTAGCTGAGGTCACGCTGGGGTCATCCAGTCTCTTTCCATAAGATGAGCTAGAAACAAGACAGAATCGATTAGAAACGCAAAGGCATCTTTCACAGCCACACACACTCGCACACAAATTAGCATTTACTGCCGGGGGACAGAAATAAGCCGTGACGCTGCAAAAACAATCACACACAAACAGCAGAGCAAACAAATACAAGGTGGGCGGTGAGCAGCGTGACTGACCTGTGAAGCAAAGATGGGGTGGAACTAGTGAACTCATTCCCTGACTGACTATGAAGGCGTCGGGTGTAAGAGGAGCTACGGCTTAGCCAGCTAAGAGAGACACAGGGTGACAAAGGCACATATACTGTGACTCAGATTCTGCTTTCACAAGTGCAGAAGCATATTAGAGTTCAGGCCCACCTGTTGGAGTTGTCAGGTCGGCTATCTGGAATACTATAGAGTCTCCGTGTAGGAATGGGTGGTACTCGAGCGAGTCTTGGCTCCTGAGAGCAGGGGGACAGAACAGTTTATTAGCTATTTATGGGACTTAACAAATGGAAGCTGTAAAAGAAGTCTTTATTTGGCCTGTCATGTTAGATTTATAAAATAATGACTGTGACTTCATGGGTGTATAAATCTTTGAATCACGAGAGCGCCTGTGTACCTTGGTGTCGGCCTCAGAGCTGAGGCGGGGGCTGGAGGCAGAGCGGGTCATGCCCAGTCCAGACTCTGCAGGTCTGCTCGTGTCCTGGCTGGCATCAGACAGACCAGCTGAGCCCAGAGTCACAGAACTGCCTGCCTTCCTCAGAGATGTTCTCCATGAGCCCGGGGCTTCAGTGGCTGGAGGCTTACTTGGTTCCTGCTACACATATAAGGAAAAAAAAAAGTAATTATTTAGCAATGCTGTCATGGAGCAAAACAGACATTTTGATGTTCTGTCTATTACATCTCCATGGCTCCACCTTTTTCACTTGGCTTGCAGTGGTACTCGATGACATGGAGGTAGGAAGCAGGCTGGCATTGCGTTTGTTGTTCAAGTTGTTTATGATTTCTCTGTTTTTTGCTTTCTCTGCAACAGTGGAAAGGCCAGCAATTAATAAATCATGAGTAAAATCAGAAAACTGTCACCTGATAAAGCATGTCACTTCTCAAACACACATACGCTGACTAGGAGCTAGCCCACAGACCTTCATAACAGAAACAACAGCAGCTTCTCTCACCTGACTCAGCGTCACTCTCAGACTCGCTCTCCTCCTCTGAGCTGGAGCTGCTGGAGGCTTTCGCCTGGCTCTGAGTCTGGCTCTGTCCCGTCTGGCCTTCCTCCTCCTCGTCCTCCGCCGGACTGCTCTGCAGGGCAGGAGGCGGGTGCTTCTCCCGCTCGTGGAGGCAGATCTTCTCCTTGCTGCTCATACGAGAGATAGAAGTCCTGCAGGGGCGGGGCCAAGGTGGGGTGGAACAACAGGTGGCATGCAGGGAGCTGATCAGTGAGGGCAACCATTCCATGTGCAGCCAATTAGAGCGAGCATGCGCCAATCAACACGTCAGCGGGTGGAACGGTGGGTCACTTTCTGTGATGCCATGTGTAGAATTTCTCTCTTGTTGACGGGTTACTGTATGGAACTTCAACCTAACATTTATGTTGCATTTTTTTGCATTAATCTACATGAATAAATTAGCAACAGAGTATCCAAACAAATGGCAAAACAAAAGTTGTGTCTTAGTGCCACACTCAACACTACTGGTAAACTCTATAGTAAAATGTAGAGCATGCTCTTTGTATTTCATCTGTAACAGGTTCTCAATCGATTTCCATGAAGATTTAATGTATCACCACTTTGCTCTCTATGTAATTCTAAACACCATGTGAGGGGATTCTACCCATAGTACCCATCACTTGGATCTAATGATGAATGATCTTCCAAACTTATTATTGTATTTCAGTTTTTAGTTCTAGTTTTTTTAATTAATTTAATTTTACTTAAATGGTTTACTTTTTCCTTCTTTTTGTGAGAGCTTAGATGGTCTTGTAAAAGCTGGAGATGATAACTTTTTAACTTTCTGTCCATTAACAGCATGTTTAGCATTTTTGCTATCTCCAGTGTGAACACATCACATATTCTTGAGGCACGTTAGTTGTCATGCTCTCAAGGACATTTATTAAATTACGACCTAACCAAATCAATCAATTATAGCATTTTTCAGCTAAATCAATTCAGAGACTAAAGCACACCAAAACAATGGAATAAGAAAAATATTTGCTGGCTAATGAGGATGATAAAAGATAAATAAAAGATCAATGAACCAAGCTGAAAGGAGAGTGTTTATACTCAACTCCTCACCATGAGGTGGTCATTTAAATAGGTTCCTGGGAACATAAATATCAGCGTTTTGACCAGCATTACAGTTCATAACATAACTGTGTGTGATTTTTGTATATTTTTTGATATATTGCATATTGAAAACAATTACCATTAGTAATTAGAGTGAAACTGAGACACAGAAGGTCGCTGGCTGCTACATCTAAATGTCAGTTGATAGACATAAGGACCAGTAGGACTGTTAACATCACACCTGCATGCAGACAACTGGTACAGGGATTACTGGGAATCAGCTGAGGAAGAGCATAGCGTGTACTCACACACACACACACACATACACACACACACATACACACACAAACACCAACACACTGGCACTGACCTGCGTGTGCGAACTGGTACCATGGAGATTGGCGGACTGGTCTCAATAACAGGAGTCTGTTTCTCTTTCTCGCTGCGTAACTGAAGAGGAATATAAACAGACATAAACACAGAGAACATTTGCCGCCGTAACACCATCAATCATATCACGTTTATCTAACCGAGTGAGATAGTCGTGGAGCCTGTGTGAAGGCAGACTCACAGCGTTCTGCTTCTTCTGTAGCTCCTCCAGAGCGTCCACAAGGTTCTCGTCTGCAACATCTAGAGGTGTTTGTCCCTACAAGGACATTCGCCGAGAGCGATTAGTCATGGCACAAAGCTGAAGCTTCAATCACAAACCTAATGACAAGTAAAAGGTTGCTCGTCTTGCCCTCACCACATTGTTGACAGCACCCATATCGCACATGTTGTCAGCTAGCAGGGTGCACACCTCCTCCTGCCCCCAGTGAGCCGCCGCATGCAGGGGCGTCCACCCGTCGATGTCCCTGCCGTCCACATCCACCCTACACTGTAACAGTACCCTGACCGAGGCGAGCAAGGCGGGAGGAGAGAGGGAGGGTAGCAAGAAGCGAGAGGGGAGAATGAGGAATGTCCAGAAGGAAAGGACACAGCTATGAATAAAAGCTGTTTGACTTGGTGTGATACCAAATTAAGACAAAAGCTAACAAGCTGTCATTGCTTTCGTGTGCACACGGCTGCTCACTTCAGGACTTCGATGTAGCCTTTGGCAGCGGCGACGTGCAGAGCTGTTGCCTTGGTGTTTGGGTGAGGTGTGAGAGTGCCACCTCCCGCCAGCACTGCCGTGGCGTCCTGGAGCATGATCCTCTCCTCCTCCTTCCGAGCCTTGTCCACGTCGATTCCTGTTAGAGGCACATGTGAACACACAGTGGCTAGTTGAAACAGACATCGATAAAAGGAAGGAAAACCCAAAACTCGCCTGCAGGTTAAATCTATAATATATGTATGGACAAGAAAGATAAAAATACTGAGCTGATTTGTTTTATGTGTCATCGGTGGTTAGCTGCATTTGGATCTCATCAAAGTACATTTGACAGTGAGTAAAGTACATGCCCGGAGCGTCAGCAGCCTTCAGTACAAGGAACATCACAGAACATTTTGCACAGAGACTCTGTCCTCATTTCTCTACCTACTTTTGCAAGTCATTGTGACCGCTTGTAAAAACAGGACAAGATGAAAAGAGGTTTTTGGTGCTCTACATTGACTCGAATGATGACAATGTAGCCTGAGCTCTGTATCATTTCCAAATTGATTTTTCTCTTAAAAAGAAGTAAAAAAAACAAAAAAACCCACCAAAACGGATGTCAAGCTATTCATTCAAACTACATCATTATGGAGTAAATCTTCACGTTGCTCAGATTATTCTCAACATCTTTAGCCTCTTAAGACAGCTCTGGATTCATTTGATGTTAGAAAATCCTCTAACATCAGTATGATTACTAACTATATATAAAGTTTTCTTCTAATTTGGCATAATTAGTCATCATACTGAAATGCTTGGTTTGACTTTAGGATTCAACATTTGGTTTGATTAAAGGCGAAAGATACCAACATTCCGGTGACCCAGAAACTTATCATTTCTGGTACACATCGCCACTGAAAATGATCGAGATTTTAGTTAGGAAAGCAGCAGTATCTTAAAATAAGTTTGTTGTCTAAATAATTGATAATAATAACAGTCAAAAGCAAAACTTAATGAAACCACAAAACTGACAAAAAGATCCAAAATGGGATGAAAGGACTGTATGAATCTGTGAAGGAATAATACATTTAGTTTAATGAGCAAAATATGCAGGTTTTTTAAACAACTGCTTGAATTAAAAAAAAAATCACCTTCATTTTCCAATGGGAAATATATATGTAACTTTTAATTTAGTAATTTCTTGAAAAATATACTCGTCTATAAAATGACTGTAAATAGAGCTGAAAACATTCATTATTTAGTCATTAAATGTAATTATTCAGATAATTTTGATCATCAAATAGTAGAAATTCTTCAAATATTAAAATTGAAATATTTTCTGATTTCATTCCTTCTTTATGACAGCAAACTGAATATCTTTGGACTGTTGACAAAACAAGACATCCGAGGACATCATCTTGGGTTTTGGGAAACATTGACCGACATTTTCCACCATTTTCTGACACTTATAAACCAAACAACAAACCGATTCATCAAGCAAATAATCAACAGTGAAAATAACAGTTTGCTGCAGCCCTAGGAAATAGTTAAGAATATCTGTAACACTTTTCTTGAGCCCAAAGTATCATGCTTAAATTGCTTGTTTCAGTCAACCAACAAAGTTATTCAAGTTACAAATACATAAAAACTGAAAAATCCTCAACTGACAGACAAAAACAAATGATATTTTGTTTAAAGGATTAGTAATAAATTAATGAATGGTTTCAAAATTTATGATAATCACTCTGTCTGTTATGAAATCCTCGCTTTTATGTCAACTCTGATAATATGAATATGTGACGTATTGTAATAACTATAAAGATCACATTTAGATCTCAGCAGGACGAACAAGATGCAAACAAAGACTTCATGTTTTCTCCATGGCTCTGAACGGGCCTTTAGGGGGTGATTGTGCACCACATTAAGCATGATTAATGAGTGAACAGTAAAGGCTTTGAGTCTGTGTTACCTTATTTGACAGAAATCTGTGCATTTCACTGTTATTTCTGATCATTTAGTCAACAAAAATGTCTAGTATGCTTAAGTAAATGAATTCACAACTAACAAAACACTATCAGTTTTGAACATTTTGGGGCTGTTAAAACCTCTTTGGGATGTCCCTAAAAATTCCCTCTACACAGTAAAAACTCTAGACGTTAAAATGAGTGGTGTCTTAGAGTTACTACACAGCGATTCCTCACCTTGTTTCTTGATTTCACCTTTGAGCAGCCTTTCCATCGCATCTTCTGTGGCAACATCCAGAGGAAGCTCTCCTTCGCTGTTCACCGCCCCAACTTGAGCACCGTGTTCTATCAGGTATCTTTACAGACAAAGACAAATTCCACATACAGTGACACTAAAACCAGAATGTAGCATATTTATTAGATGAATGTGCATCACTGTTGCAATGTCCTTTACAACGTTGACCTCTAAACTGGCTAAAACTGCATGCAGGCCAATATTTTCTAAACACTCAGCACCACTTTAATCATGATGGCAGTGCAGTGACAGAGCGACGGCGGTCAGCACTCACTTAGTGATCTGGAGGAAACCGCAGGAGGCTGCAGCGTGAAGAGGAGTCCAGCCCTCGTTGTCTCCTCTGTTGACATCGCTCCCGCTCTCCACCAGAAACTGCACCATCTCAGCGTTTTCATCGATGCAGGCCTGCCAGCGGACACACAGCCACATGATGGACCGCTGTACAAGTGTTTATTGTTTGCTGTTTACTCTAAGAATCCCCAGCGCGCATATTACCAAACAGATGTCAGCCTGAGTACAGTTTCGGTACAGTAGAGAAGGTCTGTGACCCACTTCAGTACGGTTTGTTGTGAAAGGCAAAAATCCAGACACTTTCAAAATCTATTAAACTAAACTAAAGCACTGGGGCTCAAACAATGACTACTGTGTGTACTTGCTGTAATGACTTTCTGCTAAGTGCCCTTCTAAAAGCCCTCTAGTACTTTCCAAAACAGTCATTTCGTGGCATGAGTAAAACAGTGACTCTATTTAGCAGCTTTTCCTGAGGCCAGGTCGAGCAAATATCTCGGTGTGATCCAACACAAGATCAATCCCACGAGGACCTCATGGGATTATGTTACGATAGGTTGCTTTAATTTCAACTATCTGTGAGAAGTATCACCACAGAAGGTAGGATCTGTTTATGTCCCACTTTTACGTTAATGTTCTTTTGTACCCACAGTAAGACAAGCCATTTTGTCTGTTAAAAGTCATTCTGAAAACAATAATTATTTTTAAAAAATGTCAACTATTTAGAAATATTTTACTTTGTACACTGAAATTACATATTTATATACAACTATTTCATTTTAAATATATCAAATTATTTTAACTGTAAATTATTGTCACACTTGAAACAAGAATGAAGCTGATCTTTGCTCTACTTTGTTAGTTTCAATTGTTGCCAAAAATAAAGGAAACCTGAGATTCTCTGCAGGGTACATCAGCAACTAGGTCAAAAACTTACAAAGATTTAGCTACTTTGAGAGAAAGTCAAGCCTCCCTAATAGGAAATAACATAAAAACACCATTGAGTCACTATTAATATCTGTGAACACGGTGCGATGTTGTACGGACCAGACAGGCACCAGTGAACAACCTGTGTAGCTATTAATGTAAATGTCCTGAGTAGTTCCCCCAGAGCCTAAGCTAAAGCTATCAGATTACTTGTTTTGTCTGTAGAATCGACAGACAGTTAACATGAATTAAGAAACGAAGCAACAAATCATCATATTTGTGAAGCTGGAAACCGATACATTTTCATAAATGACTAATCGATTGTAAAAATTGCTGTTGATTAACATTCTGCTGGTGGGATGATCAAAACAAGTTCTTTCTCTTGTTTACAGAAAGAAAATAGGGGGTTGTACTCTGTAGTAGTCAATTAAAAACAAAAAGAAGATGGAGTCTATAGGCAACGACTCTGAGACTGTACTTTGGAATAGCTAAAGGCAGTGATTGGCAATTGGCATTGACCAATATGTTTTTTTTCAGGGCGAGTACTGATCATAATTTATCAAGGAGACTGATTATCAATATTGAAACTCTTGGCATTATTATTTTGGCATTAAAATTTTGAAGAACACAAACTCCAACAGACACTTCGCTGAAATTATTTGTGTAATTATTTTTGTATATATTTAATAAGAAGAGAACTTTTAAACATTTATTCTTTGATTTTATAGCCTATTAGTCAGGATATAAAGCCGATCAGATAGTGCTGCGCTATCTGTGATCAGATAGACTTTGCTTAGGAGCAGAGAGTGACGACTACATATAGAGAGAGACGGCTGCACCAGAACTAAAGTAACACATTGTAAAATTAATTTATCTTATCTGGAATAGTTAAGAAAAAAACTGACAAAAACCCTCACTAATACTGATAATTGAAAAAATGCTGAGTATCAGCTCTGATAATTGTACATTTGTTCGTTTACTTTTTATTCTCCGTAGCGACTAGTCACTAATCTAACAGGACAAGTCAAGACATCTACAGGATTATTTCTTGTCTCCCTGTAAATACAAACATACTCTAATACTGATCCAGCATCTGAATGTGGTCCCTCAACTTAGGTTATCTGCCAATGTAGAGTAGCAATGTGACACTAAAAATAAGTGAGCAGTATGCTGTCAAGTAAGATTTAAGTTATTTAAGTTTAACCAGAAACAATTAGTCAGATAATAAATCTGGAACTAATGGAAAACAGTATTTTGCTCACACTTACTAAAACAAAGACAACACAACACAACTGAGACATGAGAACATAATAAGTATCTGATTAAAACAATGTGCTGGACCAATAAAGAGAGCACCAAAGTCATTACCATTAGTTCTAAGTAGGACATTTATATTGAACTGCATGATAACCCTTCATGACTTTTCAATCAAAACCAAGAATGTGAACCTTATGATAAGTCATTATGATTCACCGTCTGGGGACCATGAATGAATGAAGAAAATTTCCTAGCAATCCATCATATTCCTGCTGAGATAATTTAGTTTGGACCACGGTGGTGGACAGACCGACTGTATCCTCCCCAGTTGCTAGAATTGCTACAAATACTTGATAAAGAAAGGATTTTAAACCAGCATTTAACACATAAACCAACCATTAATAAAAGAACTGTTAGTGACCCTTTAGCTGTGCTGGTGTATACTCTGTCTGATTTCACCACTATCAGCTGATGACAAACAAGACTACACTCAGTGCTGTGACTGTGTTTCCAGCCATTCATTATCACCACAGTCACTCTGCAGGATGTTACTGCACCAAGCGTCTGAACCCGCACAGATCCTTGTCCATCAGGCCTGACTTAAGTCACCTAAGAGGCTTTGCTAAGCTAAATCAACTAATCACAAAGCTGCTACAGGCGTCCTCCCTCCCTCATAGTATGAGATAATTAACAGGTGGTAGGGTGGAAAAAAACTAAAATGTGGACAGTGCAAGACCTGAAGATGGAGCTTGTGGTGCTAGAGAGAGCCTGCCAAGTCAAGCAGCGCTCACTCACAGCAGAGGGGGAGCACCTCCAAACAAGTGGGTGCTCCAAGACGAATGAATGAATGAACAGAGGGCACTTCTTGCGCCCTTATGTGCTGCCAGGGTGGACGCACAGCCTCAACTGGCAGACTCCTTCACTGGGTCATCAAGTGACTCATTGTGGAAATCGCCTTTGACAACAGCAGCTTGTTGCCGTTTGAGGAATGTTTTCCATTTCTTCATCCGAAATCCCTAAAGCCCCCTCCATGGGGAACTGGCAGAGGGAAGGAGGAAGAGAAAGAGAGCACGAGAGAGAAAGAAAGGAGGAGGAGGAGCGGGGTATAGTGGAGAAGACAGAAAGGCTTTGGATGGAGAGGATGGAAAGTTTGGAGTGTGGGCCTATATTTAATTCAAGTAGCCAGGCAACCGATGAGCAACAGGGGAGAAAGGGATGGAGCAGGGGAGGGACCACACTGGGTGACAGCACGACAAGTGGATCGACCGAGAGATGGCCCGTTTCTAGAGCATTCAGCTAATCTGAGGCGGTCATGAGTAAAGCTGCAACGATCAAAAAAATCCACTGATTCCACTTCCTTGAATTTGAATATTTTCTGGTTTCTTTACTCCTCTACCACAGTAAAGTGAGAATCTCTGGGATGTGGACAAAACAAGACATTTAAGGATTTCATTTTGGGCTTTGGCAAACACTGATGAACATTTTTCACCATTCGCTGACATTTTATAGACCAAGCAACTATTTGGTGAACCAACAACAATCATTAGTGATGGGGAAGCAGCTTCATTAACTGGAGGAAAACTCCACATCACTGTGAGCCACAGGCCAGCTCATCCAGCACATCCAGCTCTCAGCTCCAGCGGGCAGAAGAATGAAAACCACCAATCTGTTATTTACCCTTCACGGTTAAATCCATCTGACATCGCCTTCACTTTATGTGATGAGACAGCAATGTGTTTATGACACCACGTGTCACACAAGCAGAGGAAATGCTGCATCACTGAGGGCTGGTGTGACAGTGATGTTGTCCAGGCTGCTCCTCAGTGTTATGATGAAGTCAGGGGGAGGGAGGGACACTGAGCTGAGCTGCTTTAACGCTGAACATGGGACGAACAAATGCAACAACCCACAACCCTCAGTCATACAGCTCAGGTTAGACTATTCTCCATGTTTATGACTGAGTCTCCACAATAAACCTGTTGATCAGATGATGAAAAGCTGCCTGACTTCATCAACACTGCTTTTTCTGACACTCCACCACTGATTGTCAGTCAACCTGACAGTCAGAACCTATTCACGTCTGAAACTGACCCCACAGGCTCTCTGATGACCTGTTTTTACGGTCTGCTGCCCTGCTGTCCGCTTTTATGCTCGAAAAAGAAACTGTAAGTGACTAAATGCACGAGCAGCCTCAGCAGCTAGTAGAGCCGCGGACTGTCTACACAGGCCAGAAGTGTTGAAAGTAAACTACACAGCAGGATAAACGGGTTCAGTTTGGGCTAGTGGAGATGCTAAGTTCAAAAAAAATAGTTAGATGTTGGTTAACGGTACACTTTAGCTACCGTAAGTTCCCGTTAATGCCTCTTCGCTGCGGGGCTCATTAACGGATCAACGGTTGCCGCAAGTGGAGCGACAGTTGGCAGCAAGTCCGACACAAACAATGAAGTCCGGAGTTCAGTCAAACAGTCAGAACTTCCTACCTGGTGAAGCGCTGTCAGTCCGTCTATGTTGGCGTGGTTGATGTCAGCTCCCTGCCGGAGCAGCGCAGAAACCTCCTCCCGGTCCCCGGCGGAGCAGGCGGCCATAAACACGGCTCCTTGGGCGAACCGGACTTTCGCCCGCCGCGTCCCGGAACCGCTCGAGGTTTCGCGGGCCTCCGAGCCCGTCCGGTCCGTCTCCGAGCCCAGCCATCGCTGCAGCTGATCCTGCCGTCGCTGTTTGGCAGCTTCGGACCGGGAATGGTCAGTGGCCGCCATCTTCCCTGGTCTGTCCCGGACAGATTCAGCTCATGGTACGAGCAGAGGAGCCGAGTGCGGGGTTTAGATTGAGCCTCCTCCGGGCTGCGCCCCCTGGTGGACGGACTGGAGCCGAGGCCGTGAACTCATCAGCGAACTTCTGAGTGGCAGTGCTGCGCTGCCTTCAAGTGCTGCTCGGATATTTGTATTAAAAAGTGTGACCTTTGTCACTCCACTGTGATTGTTCTTTCTTTCTTTCTTTCTTTCTTGCTTTTCCACACAATCCACGTCTTCTTCAAAATCACTTCACGGCCATTTTTTATAGACCTGATTTTAGTGATGTCATCCTTTATTTCTTATTATTCTGTTAAGTGGTATTTGTTCTGTTTATATATTTATATTGAAATTCTGTATTTTGAACTTTGCATCTTTTCCTCTGTCTCCTTTTCTTTCGGTTGACTTGATGGGCTTTTTGTTATATTTTCTCCCTAAATACCCTATTTTTTTGGTTTGTCTGTCAAGCACTTTGCAAGCTCTGTTTTTAAAAGGTTCTATATATATAACCTTTTTCTTTCTTTCTTTCTTTCTTTCTTTCTTTCTTTCTTGTCTGACTAAAACACACTAGAATGCATGATTTAACATATGTACAGTTATTTTTCTATTTTAGGTGATATCATCACATATGTAGATTAGATTTTAAAAGCTGGATAACTGGTAAAACAGCTTTTGCAACAGACCACATTTGGAAAAGACTGTATGCGATAAGTTTTGCTGTGCCTTGCGAGCACAGGCAGAGGCCAAGTCCTTCTCAGGCGATAGTGAAGCCTGTTGGAGCGTTACACTATTATTATAAATATTGTTACTCATGGAACTGAAGTCATAACCTAACCCTAATGTAAGCGAAATTCTGATGCGACCAGTTAAAAAAGAATAACTTTGAACAACCTCTCCAGATATTTTCCTCCAGCGACTTGCCAAGCAGGAAAAAGTTATTTTTAAAAAAGTAAATAAAAAACAAATTGGCCAAGATTCTCAAGACAAACAAGCATTTCTTTTACATATTTTGTATGCCAGAGTATCTTAATAGCTATTTTATCACATAGGAATGTTTTTTGATTCGTCAATGAGCTCAGCTCAGTAACAAACGTTGTCTCTGGTAACTTCACACAGTAAGGCCAAGACCTTACTTTATAACATATTATAGAAAGAAACCCAGGAAATCCAACGAATCCCTTTGGTCAAGCATTTGCCAACAGTGTACTGATAAATGTACAATCAGTAAGATTAAATTTGCTTGTACATTACAGATGGCTATGAATTACTATCAACTGAGCAATGAATTCTAAATTTATGATGACAGGTGATTGCAGAGGTGAAACCACACGCATGGTTCCAAAATCTATTACTATTTTCACATAACCAAAACAGCTATTAGTGGGTTTTGTGGAAGTTATGAATTTATCATTGCAGCCTCTAATTTTCTGAGGATAGTATTGAGTAATCTCAAATTCAGCTTTGGGAAACATGCCAGTAAAATGAACCAGGAATAAATTCAATTTTTTCCTTCCAACCTGATGTCATTTTTCAGATTTCAGTGTTTATTGCTTCTTTTAGTGGTCGGCCAACTTTATCCTGTAGTACACAGAAGAGCTATGTTATATCTGCCCTTCGTATTTACAATTCAGGAAAAATCACCTAATGTTTCCTATTTCGCTAGAATCATTTGAGAGCCTGCCATAAACTCATTTAGTTTCATGAGTCACTGTTCAGTCACTGCTGGGTTTATTTACTGTTCCTCCTATCTGTGTACCTTTCACGGTAGATCACAGACTTTCTGGTTAATGTGGGAGCAGCTATTGAAAACACAAAGTTAATGCTATCCACTTTATTTCATGATCACATAAATATTATCCCCTACAACATTTGTACAATATGTTGTATTCACTTGGAAATAATTTCATTGAAGTTTAAGGCACCTCTTGATCGAAGACAATATTGTACACAGTACAAGAGAAGAAAAAGTAAAATTCAAATCAAACAGATTCTTTGACTAATTAAAAATCACATCTTTGATTTACTGTAAAAGCAGGAAAAATGTAAAATAGCATCACAGCTGTTGTTTAAAAGTTATCTAAGCAGCAACTCAAAGCAAAGATTTAACATCAGTTCTAAAAGAGATGTATTTTACATGATAACAAACAAGAGCCTATGATTGCTAAAAGCATTTTTGTATTTTACATATAAATAATTGCTGAGATATCAGATCTTGGCATTAAGACAGACTTAGAAAGACTGTGATTTTTAACAACAGTGCGATTTTTAACAACAGTGCATTGACACTTGCATCACATAAATGGAGTAACTAGTTGTAACAGATTGGTGCATCCGTTGCTGTTTTTTTTTCTTTCTTTTTGCTGTAGTCCTACACTGTCTGGGTAGCTGAAGTAACTTAAAGCTCATAACCGGATACAGCAGGAAAATGCTGCTTAACTACTGGTCTGACTGCATTCCACTAAAAACATAAACACTCGTCTATTTTAACTGTGCTACTTCAAGTGCGCATTTTTGTTTGCAACATCCTGTAATTCAAGTTTGTACATGACTGAGCACTTGTGCTAAGTCTGAATACACTTACAGACATACAGTATGTCTGCAGGCTTGCATGACTGTACTGTAGCTAAACAGTTATTTCAGGGTCATGCGTTGATCCAGAACTACTTAATACATAGTAAGTGTAACTATGGTAATGTATTACCATTTTCAACCACTATAGAAAGGGGCTGATTAGGTCACAAAACAGAAAACAGATATTCAAATCTGATTTAAATCCTTTAGATATGTTTTTGGCTCTTGGATAAGTATCAGTGCTGCAGTAACAGAAGCCTATCAGAAGCTCTTAGGAGACAGTCAGAGTTTCTCCAGAGTTGGAATCTTGTGGAATATTAAGACTGCGCATCACGAGGCCTTGTTGCGAGGGACTAGGTGGCAGGCTGCCGTCTGGTGACGTAGCTCCAGTTTTGAAGGAGCCCTGCAGGTCCATGTTGATACAGAGGACTCCAGACAGCAGCTGCTTCTTGTAGTGGTCGAGACGTACGAAGACGTCCTGGACTGAAGAACCGCTTCCATTCACCCAGGTGGGAAACAGGCTAGTGGAGCTGAACCGGGATGGGAGGGCCTGGTAGTGGTGTAGCTCCAGCTGGCAGAACAACCTGGTGTTTATTAGGAGCATTTACCAGCATACAGAGGCGTGAATAAGGAGTGAGGATTTATTCACGCAGGTATAATAGATATCTTATACCACAATACATTAAATGTCAAATGTGTGAATGTGGTTGTGATGAATTTCCTAAGAATTATTGACTGAATCTTTTTTTTTTTTTTGCTTTCCTGAGTATTATATCAACACCTTAAATTTCTTTTGTTTACTCTTAATGTGACAAATTTGGGCAGCCATTTTCAAGAGAGCAAATATACTTGAATAATATACTAATTTGTGACCAGGCCAAACTCGCTGGAAGGACCATAGTGTTGTTGTGTAACTGCTGCACATGTAGATAAGCAACAGTTCACAAACAAGTTCAGCTTATCATCCTAAGAGAAGATTTCAATCCTAACTTCTTTCTATGGCTTCCAACTTGCTAAAATAATCAATAATTGTAGATTTAGGCAGGTTAAACTACAGCCATGTTACTGTAGATAGCAGCTTGGACCAATAATGGATGTATAGACATGACATTATAACTACAGTCTTCGTAAATACGTGGCATATGTTGGTAACTGAAACTGGAAGTTGAATGTCTGTGTAAATGCATAGTTAACTACCTGGCTGATACATTCCGAGAAATACTTCTGGAGGTGTGGCGAAGAGCATGCTGCAGGATTTTCATGATCTGTTCTCGAATCCACCCCACATCTTCCTGCACATCTGGCAGCCACTCCAGAAGTCTACACATGGAAGACATGATTATCAGTCAGTTTACAGTGGACATATCTAGGGATTGTAAGATAGTGGTAGTGCAGCAGTTTCTGCCACAGCCAACGAAACACAATTAAAAAGTAATTAGTCCCAACAATCAATAAAGCCATCTTGAAATCAATTTAAGCTACTTCATTTACAAAGCTCAAACAGATACACGGTGCAGATCAAACGTTGAGGGATTGGGGACAGATGTAATTAAGTCCTACAGCACCTGAGAGTCAAGGACATGGCAGATTCCAGAGGGAGAGTGTAGGGAAGCATCATGGCTGAGGCCATCCTGACAGGAAGCAGGTTGCCTAGCGACTGCACCAGACTCCTCCTCTCCATGCAGGCCTCGACCAGAGCTGCAGGGGGAGGCAGAGACACACAATTATCCCTCTTTGTGCAAAAAGTAGTAATACACCCAAACACAAGCTGTGTTTTAAAGCGTATCAAATTATTATGTGGTTTGGTTCATTTCAGTCCAGTGAACATAATGTTTTCTGTCTGCACAACATGTCCTTGTCCCACTTTAAATGCACAAATGCAGTATTCTTCACCAGTAAAGAAAACACGAAAAGGAAAAGTACTGTTGAGTAAGAATTGGGTTAAAAAAAAAAAAACTCCCCACAACAGGCACAACGGCACAGTTTTAATGCCACTACTTTCAAGTTCCATGCTGCAGATTACTGATCGTGTTGAAAACAAGCACAACGTACTGTTTTGAATTTGGAACATATTTATCCTCTTTTCCAAACTGGTTTTCTATGAGGAGGAAGGAACTAGACTGATTAGTCTGGCTAATCTTGATATTTTTTTAATGTAAAATGGAAATGAATGCATTAGTTTTCAACTGCAAAAACTAAGATATGTTAAGAACTAACAAATGTGTCACTATTTATGTAAAAGGCTTCCATTCTGATGATTCAACTTGACATTGTTTAAGATTGTCAAACAATCACATTAAACCTGTAATTACTTAGCAGGAAGTACTTAATTTGCTTTGTCACTACACCCGACATAAACAGTAAACAGCTGGTAATACGGCAGCAACGCTGGAGACAGCGTGGGTACAAAAATGTCAATCACTCACTTATTTGTTTGGTTATGTAAGAAAATATATCCTTTTTGGGACAGAGAAGCTCAGACTGTAGGGGAGATCTGATGCTACAGGATTCCCAAGGAGCTCAAGATTGTGTACCTGAAATCAACACGAGATATCATGATCCAGAAGGACATTTAATTGTTTTGAAACTCTGTAACATGTTAAAAGGTCATTACAAAACATTGGCTGAATCATGACCTCTTATGCTCAGGACAGCAGCTGGACACTTTGAACAATTCTGGGGGGAAATGGACTGTATACGAGGAAAAAGATGAGCTGATCGGAGAAGAAGCAACGAAAGATAATGAAAGAAGAGCAGTTAGAAGTCAACCTGGACTGTTTTAAAAAAAAAACAACATGCATGATGTTTTTAATTTTCTATCTAATTTAAGTAATTTGTAAGTGTGTATAATTTACTGTATAAGGTAAATAAATGGAAACTGATCACTGCCAGTACTAGATGCAACTTATGGTACATATGCTCCATTTTAAACCACATCTAATCTTTCTTGTTGCCTTTCTCTATGTAAGTCCTGAAGTCATGTTACCTTTGTGCAGTTTAGGTGGGAGGCATTCGATGATGTGCTCCTCTGGTGAGGACTTGGCAAGAAACATCACTGATTTCGCTTCTACGTGTGGCTTGTCTTCCTCTTCACTTTTAGTATCATCCTCATCTTCAACTTCATCAAAATCCTCATTTTCATCTTCATTAGCAAGCAGGGGTCTGTCTCTGTAGGGCCCATTGACATTGAACAATCCTGAAAATAAAATAAAATAGTATTTTGTTTTATCTAGGATCATTTATGTAATATGTATCCCTGATATGAGGTCATTTCTCAACTACTTAAATATCTCAATGAGTTTCAAACAATCTATAAACTTTTAAATGTTAAACCACATTGACTGTGTGCTTAAACATCCCTAAAGAAAAAAAAAACAAGTAAATAACTACAGGAAGCACGACAAGCCTTATCACAAGAACAAGCAGTCTATTGATTTGGTAACATGGGTAACGGAAGCACAAGCTGTGATAGCATATCAGGATGATACTGAATGTATGTAGTAATATTTTCGGCTAAGGGACAAAAGATCAATCATTGTTTTTTGTACAAAAACTTTGAAATAAATCAATCCCTCTTACCATTCTTCTTTAAAAAGTGTAGAGCATCTTTATATCCCTGTTTACACATGGCCTTCATAACCTGAATAAAATAAAGATACACACATAAATTTATCTCTAATGAGGCAAATGAGTCCACTAAGTTCACTTCAGCTGATCTGAGCAAATCAATGTATCTGTAGCGCTGTGCGGTTTGCCTGTGTCTGGATCTGGAAGGCAGTAATCAAATGACCTACCATGGGATCCGGAGGAAAAAGCGCCCTGGAAACTCTGTAGAGGTTGGTGAGGGTAAACTGGATGCTTGTGTTGGTGAAACGCAGCTCATGGATGTTAGTTGAGGTGTCTTGGGGACAGATGTCACTCTCTCCAGAGAACGGGGACACAGTGATGGTGTTTTTTAGGTCATACTGAGGCAAGTTGTCCGAGATTCCTCCGTCAACATATCGCTGAATGATTAAAAAAATAAACTTTAGTATCACAATAAAAAGAAACAGAGCCCTAATGTCACAGAATCTACAGAAAATGGAAAACATATCTGACCATACAGCAGTTATGAAACATGATATAGTGGCATCGTATCCTGCTTGGTGATAAATGTTTGTTTGGAAGGGCACACTGTGTGTTTCAGCAGATAAGATCGGAGTGACATCAGCTTTTTGAACTTGGGCCACTGCGGGGGAAGGAGGGGACGCAACGACCTTAAAGCCGGTCCCAGCACGGTCGCATCTGGCTCTGTCACTCTCTAATTTTGGTCACAAGCCCTGCACACACACAAGCGCATGTAAGCTCCTAAAACTCATCACAAAGGCCACAGAGGGAGGACGGGACCGCTGGCATTGCTCAACGATATTTCCCAGAAAACCTTTGCACTAGAAACATGTCCAGTAACAAAAACACAGGCTGTATTTCCCCCTTTTAGTGTGAGATCCCTGACAAACACTAACTCCAGAGGAATTTTATAATCATTGTTTGCACACACATGCTATTCAGAACAAACACATTCTTGAGGAAGGGAGGGCTCTGGTGGGCACAGTTACAGCAGAAAAAAATGCCAAGTGTAGGAACTATAAAACACAATGTGAGGAAACACTGTATATAATTCAATCAAAGCGGCAAGCTGGGCCGACTGTCACACCCCTCCAGAGGCAACAGCTTGTGTTTATCATTTAAAAGCCGTGCAAATGAATCAGTAACTTCGTTCATTTGCAAAAAATAGGTCACAGAAAAGTGCAGACTTGGTGAAAAACAGTGAATCTACTCACCACTCCTTGCAGTGTAGGAGGAATGAGGCCACAGTAGACTGGGATGTAGGCGCTGCAGATACATGCCTGATGAACAAAAAAGAATATAAGGCAAATAAAGCTAATAAGAAATATTGAACAAATTGTTGGACTTGTGCTGATATCTTTGAACAAAACCTGGACGAAAACAAAAGAAAAGGTCATTAAGACATTGCAGTTCAATGACACTAACATTATATAAATATTATGATAACATTATTTACTATATTAGTGGTGTCCTTATTCTTCTGGTCTTAAAGAATGCATTAAAATTAAATACAATATATATAAAAATCAATTAGTGTTACAAACATTTATTTTTATAACATATAACCTAAAAATTATTACTTCAAGACATTGATTGTGGATAACATATCAGAAAAAAGGGGAAAAAAAGTCTGTCATTTTATTTAATTTTATTTTACTAAAAATCCAAAACCCAAACATATTCAGTTTACAATTATGTAACAAAGAAAATTAGAAAATCCCACATGAGACAAACTGAAATTAGAGCAGTTTGGCATTTTGTTTGATAATTGACTGATTTCTGATTTGGTGCAGAGGAATATTCTGCCGATTTGTAAACTGACTATTTCCTTAAGTTCTAAAATGTAATGATCGCTTCTCTAAACACTGCTGTACACATTTACAATCTGAAGACACTTATGAGCATCCCCAAAATATTGTCACATTGACAGTACTGGGGTATTAAATGTGATACAACTCCACAGCATCCTGTGCGTACCTGCACCACCTCCTCCTTGGTGTTAAAGTGGGACACCAGGACATTTTCTCCGTCTGTAACTCTTGTCAGAGAGATTCCCAGCCGCCCGCTGGCCTGGTGGTGGCAGTCAGTTGGAAGAGTGCGGTGCAGCATGTGTCGCACAATCTTCACCAGGTTAAAGGAGGGATGCATTGGTCCGAGGAATCGCTTCCTCGCCTCTTTGGCAACCTGGATGATGCTTGCACCAGTCTCTCCTGTGAAACATTCAAAGACAAAAGGAAAGTGTGGGAACTGTTGAGAAGTTTATACTCAGGTGGATAACAGGGAATGATCAGGGATCGAAAGAAGTTAACACTGTTGTTACTAGAAATGATTGGATTAATATAGGATAGAACTTTTCTAATCCAGTGTTAGGTTAAAGTTCATGCAAAAAAGTAAAAAATGCTATTATGTCTGCACTGCCTATAGACACCAAAGCCCTAATCTTACCCTTGAACTTGTTTTATGGCTATTATCCAGGTTGTTTCCTCCTGAATAGATCCTTGCTTGTAGTGTATCTACTCTCAGATGTGATGGATAATAGCACCTGCTATATGAAATTGTAGAATTGTAGCAATGCTGCTTTCAGTACATTACAATCAAGAAACTGAAGCAACTAACAGATTTTTGTTACCTCTCTATTTGGAAAAGCGTAGATTTGCAGGACAGCTTATAGTGATTGTGTGATAGAACAATTTTCAATAAGTTTCTGTGTGTTCTGAAGGTTCACTCTTGCAAAAGATTATTTGTGAATGTTTTTTCATAAGAAAATATGTGTATTTGAGGTGCACCACTGAGCTGGAGAGGGCTCAGCTGGTGTTGCGGATACCATTTATTTCAAGGCATGTAGACCACAAGCTATTTGAACTAGAGTTGATTAGTCTTTTAGAGTGCAAGAATGCTTAAATATCCTAAAGGTACCTACCAAGACATACTTCAGAGACCAGAGCGGTGGCGGTGAGAGCTCCTGCCGATGCTCCATATATGTGCCGGGCATGTTTGACCAGAAAAGGCGCCTGATCCAGCAGGCAGCTCGCCACTCCGATGTGGTAGATGCCGAGGAAGCCGCAACCTGCGAAAGAGATGTTCCACGGTGAGTCTAAGGGAAACATACCGTCCGCAGCTCTGTCCACTGGTCCTGGGGTCGCTGGCAAACAGTGTGACTGACAACAAACTATCTAGTAGTCTGCCTTTAGTGCTGGACACTTCACATGTGCCAATGTTTCTTGTTCACATGCTGTCCGAGCAACGCTGGACTTTGTCTGCTAATTGTTTTTAGCCTCTCGCTAGCAGCAGAAGTCCTTTCTTTATTTAAGGTAGCAAACTGAGCAAAGTGAAAAAATACAACAACAACAAAAAAAACGCCAAAGATGAACCCCGTTAGTAAAGTGTAATTAAAACCAATCCTGAGCAAGTTATTATAGCGACCTGGTGAGCTGTTATTTTGTCTGTTTTGATAGCGTGTATTGGGAGGAGGGCGCTCAACGAACCGCCTTGTCCAATCAGGATCTACACCGCAGAACAAATGGCCCAATCACAGTGGAAAGCGGTGATAATGTGACCAATCACAATCGGCACCGCTGATGCCCCCGTAAAGTCAGATAGCGGTCACACATCTCTGTGACAGCTGTTTGTCCCCAGGCGGAGTTACAAGTTTTGTTTTGTCCTTTCTAAATATATCTGCCTGTTTATGTTCATATTTTTGATAGGAAAATGTCCTGAAAGTCCAAACTCGGCTGTATTGGGACTTTCTTTCACAATCTGTGTTATCTGTAGGAAGAATGTGAATTGATTCTCAGCTATGCAATATTGATGAGGTTAAGCTGCAGTCGACATATCGATCGAAGCAAGCCTGCAATATGTACTAATAGTTGTGTAAACTTTATTTGCAGTTGTTGCAATTCAACAAAAACTTTCACTGTTTCAATGTTTATCAAGAAAGCAGTGAGGAAGTATTCACTTAAGTAAAAACACTGATACCACATTGTAAAACTGCCTTGCTACAAGTAAAAGTCCTGCATTGAAAACTGTACTTTAGTAAAACTATTCAAATATTAAAAAAGTAAAAGGACCCAATGCAGAAAAATGTCCCCTGTGACTGTTGTACTATTACAAGTTATATTAGTAGATTATCATTGCTCTGCAATGTAAAATCAGAATGTTACTCTTATACTTTGTTTAGGTGGAGCTTAATTTGAACAATTTTGTACCCAACTGCAACTTGTTTTCATTATGGCTTAATCTGCTGATTATTTCCCCTCCAATCAATTGATTGTTTCTGAAAATAGTCAGCCATTCCATCACAAAATGACTGATTGATCGTTCAGCTACCTTCGGCTGTACTTATATAAACTTTTGAGTACAGTAATCTATAACAATATGTATTTTTATAGGTTCTTCATATGTTTTGCCTGCAAAAATTTTAATTTACGGTCAAACTAAAGCTGTCTAATAAATGCTGTGAAGTAAAAATACAATATGTTCCTCTGAAATGTAGCAGAGTAAATGCATAGAATGGTATCAAAGGCAAGACTTCTAGTACAAGTACCTCATATTGGCACTTAAGATAGTACTTGAGTAATGGACTTAGGTACTTGCATTTACTGCAATACATGGCCTCGTTGACATTTTTCAGAACTTTGTTCAACAAGAAAAACATATAATCTTTCCTAGTAGTAAGGATGGACAAATTTGGCTTGTTTGCAATGTCCTGGTTACAAAACAGCCAACAATAGTACTGTTATAGTACTGAAATCCCAAGTCTCTTGCATCTGAAGTACATTCTGCAATAACTCTGAAATGTTTTCCTGTGACATTTCCTTGAATAATGTATTCACAGAATTACACTGCAAATAGTCACTTTAATGGGAACTGATTCAGACTCTGTTTGGGACATCCTGGTTCTCTAGAGAGCATTGTGAAACCACCATCAGCGAGTACATTTTCTTAAACAGAAAACCCCTTCTTCATCATGTTTGTACTAACTGTGTACCAACTGTTCCAGAGGGATTCACATCGCCAGGGCCCCCACGTGGATTCACAAAGAGACATCACTCTGGATCAGCACCAACTTAAGTGACTTAGAGAAGTGAAATGTATCCGACCTGGAGATATCAGCTGCACTGTGATGTTTTCTAAGGAATATTTTGTTATTGTACCCAAAATAGTTGACTGTTGGCCTTTGGCAGAGTGTATCCGAATTGATCAAATTCTTTTCTACATGAGTGAACGGTCTCCACAACAGAGATGAACTTTTCACATCATTTCTTGTACAATATGTAATGCTGTCTTTCTGATGGGTCAATCAGTCACATATATAAGAGAAAAACAAGACGAGTAACCCTTTAAAGACGAATGATCACAAGAAAGAGATCACGCAAGGTGGTTAGTTGGTGTATTGTAGCACTCCTTTCATTTGCCCTCACTCTCGCTCAACTGCCAGCCTTTTATAGGCAGCCGCTAATCAGCCCCTCAGGCCTACCAACAGAAGGATTAACCAAAAATAATCAAACACAAGAAATTCACAAAAATACAATCTATCTTTACTTTTAACTATAATAACAAACATTAAAACTAAGTATCTATTTCCTAAAAACAACTACTGATATCCTCATCAAGCTATGTATTTATTTTATCACCTGAAGAAATTGCTATTCACCCTCTCCTCACCTACACTTGGTTTCTCCCGGAACCTTGAAAAAGGTGTTCCAGCCCATGGAGACTCTTTTGGTTGGAACACCTGAGGCGAAAGAAGAGAGGTGAGTCATTTCAGCTTTTTCAGTTTACACATTCTTAAAATAATGCCATATACCCACATCTATAGTCATTCAGTTATTAAGTCCAATCACTTTATCATGTTACTAAAACTGTTCTTTTCTTTGTCTTGTAGGCCTCACCAGGGTTTTCACCCAGTGCTGTGAGGAGAAGCCATCAAACAGCACATGGCAGCAGCTTAGCCCCAAAGTTACACTCATTAAACCTATCCAGCAGTCATTGTCTTGTGTCTTATTACATCTTTGTCCCAGAATGTGAGCTCCCATATAGTAATGAAGCTGACCTTCATTACGGTATTTTGACTTTTTTTGCTTATTTGTTTTTTTAGAGAAGAACTGCTAAAATTAAATATTTAACCCCTGAACCTTAATTTGCAAAATTACATCATTCATCAGATCCACAGAATGTAAAAACAAGCTATAATAAAGATTTTCAACTTCTCCATGGTCTGTGGATGTATTATGTGTAATGAGCAGTGTGAGATATTCTATCAAATTCAATTTATTCTGTGTAACACTTAGAGATTCACCAACAAATAAACCATCTGCACGAAACTGATTATGAAAAAAAAACAACAAAAAAAACCCAAAAACAAACAAAAAAAAACCCTAAATCTTTCTGCACCCACTCACTTCAGTTAAGGCCAACAGTAAAGCAACAAACATTCAAGGACTTTTCGGCTGAATTGCAGGCTGTGTTTCCACAGAGCAGAGAGGAGACGACAGGAGAAAGTGAGAGGAAAATAAATAATAGTGGGATGTAAATGTGTAAATAGGCCAAATCAATAGTAATAGATGATGTATGGCATGTGTAGCTCCTGTTTTCCCCTAGCATTGGTAACATTTGTGGGCACTTCGAAAAATGGTGTACTGTACATCGTAATTCCATGTTTCAATATTTTTGTTAAATATATTCAACTTTTTGGGAGTTATTTAATAACTTATGGCATTTTAACTTTATTTCACTCCACAAAACACCTTTGAGTCATCTTTACTTCTCAACAAGGTTGTGTTGTTTCTATAGAGATGCAAGATATTATATTGCTCTGGAAAATGAGCCCTCTGTAAGAAAAAATGTGACAGAGGCTAAAAACGCCCAGAAGCTGCTTGGGGTTCACAGGGTTGAAAATATTTTTATCATAACATTCATGTGTCTGCTCATTGTTTCACAAAAGTCAGTTTTGTACCGGATGAAATATCTGTTTTTAAAATTCAACTTTAACTCCTAATAAATACAACCATGCACTAGCAAAAATAATAAAATTAAAGCTGCAAGCAGCGTTGGACGGGTCCTCGCATCCTTGCTGGTCGGCGAATCTGCGCACGTCCACCAGGCGGCGCTACGACCGAGAGTGCATGTCGGCTTACGGATGCGATGAGGGCCGGACTCTGATCACACGTGTAAAATTTCAGGCAGATTGGAGCATGTTCAGGCTACTTATAGAGCTTTTCCTGTCCATCCACCAGGTGGCGCTGCAATCGAGAGTGTGTATTGGCCTATGGATGTGATCAGGGTCGGACTCTGATCACACATACAAAATTTCAGGCAGATTGGACCATGTACAGGCTAGTTATAGAACATTTCCTTGAATCCAACAGGTGGCGCTATGACTGTGGCTGTATTTCAGCATGTGAATGTCATCAGGGTAGGACTCTGATCATACATGTAAAGTTTGAGGCAGATTGGAGCATGTTTAGGGCAGTTACACAGCAGTTGATATTTCATGGCGAAGCATCAAAATTCAGGAGGCCGCCATGGCCACGCCCTCAGACTTTTGTGGAGCATTTTGATAACTTTTGATCACCCATGCCTAGAGTACATCCTGGCCGAATTTCAGCTCTCTCGGTGTTGCCCTGTTTGAGTTTATAGCTTTTGAAAATGTACAAAAATACCAAAAATCGTCAAAAAGTATGACATATAATTCAAAATGGCCGACTTCCTGTTGGGTTTTGGTCATGGGTGTCAATTACATTTTTGTGCGTCTTGATAAGTTACATATGCCTCCCAAGTTTCAGAACTGTAGGTCACACTTATGGCCTGTAGTAAATGTTTGAAATTTTCCAGGTGGCGCTATGGAGCCATTTTGCAACAGTCATGCGCAATTCATCTAAAATATCAAATATGTCAGCAGTCCTGATGTGTGTGGAAATTTTAGCAAGCATATGAGCCTTCCTTACCTGTCAAAAAGTACTTTGTTTGTCGCGGCAACATTGTGTTGCCACGGCAACAGAATTTTATGAATCGTCAAAATCTTCACACTGTGGCATTGTCAAGGCATGAACACTGAGCTGACCAATTTTCAGGATGATATGACAAAGTTTCTGGCAATGGTAGGTGTAAATGTAATGACAATTTCTTCCTGTTGCCAATAGGTGGCGCTATGAGTATTTCTAAATTTACGAGTGTGGATGTGTTCAGACCCTGACTGGCGTCCATCACATCAAGTTTGGTCCAGATTGGACCATTTCCAGCTGAGATATAAATAATTCAATTTTCATGGCGAGAAATCGAATTTTGCCACGCTGCCACAGACACGCCCTTTCATGATGTGTCACCATTTTCTCTGGGAATCATCATCAATGTGTTCAGGCTTATGTCACCAAATTTGAAGTGAATATGATCAACCTGCTAAGAATAGTACATCAAAGTGTAAAAAAATGTCTATTTCCTGCTACCACAAGGTGGCGCTATGACTGTTAATGTACATAACCACATGGATGTCATCAGGGCTGGACCCTGATCACACATGTAAAATTTCACGCAGATTGGAACATGTACAGCAGAGTTAGACAATACTTCCTGTTTCATGGTGAAGGATCAGTATTATCGCGAGTCGCCATGGCCACGCCCTTTGACTTTTGCAGAGCATTTTGATAACTTTTCATCAGGGATGACTGTTGCATATATTTGCCAAATTTGACGTCTCCCGGACTTACCCCCGATGAGTTATTAGTCAGAAAAAATATCACAGTTAATTCAAGATGGCCGACTTCCTGTTGGGTTTAGGGCATAGCCATGATTGACTTTTTCGTGTGTCCTGATGGGCTGAATATGCATGCAAAATTTTGTAGCTGTAGATGAAACACCCTGCCAGTTGGCCTAATGACCAAATTTTGAATTTTGCAGGGGGCGCTATAGAGCCATTTTTCCACACACATGCGCAACTCCCATAAAATATCAAATTTTTCGCCAGTCCTGATGAGCATGCCAAGTCTCACACGTTTTGGGGTATGATAAGGCCGCCAAAAATGCAATTCAAAAGACAGTAAAAGAATGAATAATAATAAATAATTCCTTTCATTCCAATAGGGTCTTCGCACCATTCGGTGCTCGGACCCTAATAAATAATTCCTTGCATTCCAATAGGGTCTTCGCACCATTCGGTGCTCGGACCCTAATAATTCCTAGGGTTTCAATAGGTTCCTCGCACCACTTCGTGGTGCTCGGACCCTAATAATTCCTTGCATTCCAATAGGGTCTTCGCACCATTCGGTGCTCGGACCCTAACTAGAGAGGCGACACATTCACATAGAAAATCCAACAATTCCTTCTGTTTTTACAGTTTGTGACTCTGGTAAATGGTGTCATTTTTCAAAGCTGGTGGGTTTTGGGCTTCACAGATTGAACCTAAATGCTTTTCTTAAACAAACTGCTGAGCTGCTGCACAGTGAAATGTTTGAGTGGAGCTCAGGATGAAAGCATCAGAGCTGTTTTACATGTTTTTATGTTCAGCTAATATCATTTCCTCTGGACAATGTTTGTGGTGTTAGAAGTGGACGTTTGTAGGGAGTTTTCAGTTGTGATACTTTAATGCATAAATATTTGCAGTGGTGGTTTCACTGCAAGCATCTACTGATGTCACCAGTGAAGTAAATAAAACAGCATTTGTTGAACTTTACGCCTCTCAGTGTCTGCAGTTAGTTTAGCTGAATCAATGCAAAGATATTTCTATTTTTCTACATGACAGGAATGTCAGTGAAATCCAAATGCTAAGAATAAACAAGTGATCTGCCTGGTCACAGATCCCACTTTAATCCAAAATAAAGACTTTGCAAGGAAATGAACTTGAAATATGAGCCACCAGTAAAAGTTGTGATCAGACAGAAGGGCCTGTATTTTATCTTTGGAGAAGTTTAACACGTAAGTTTGTGCAGCTGATCAGTGGTGAGGCCTGTGGATGACTGGAGATGTGTGTGGACACTTAGACGAAGCAGCAAATGTGTTGAAAATGAGTTGTCTTCTCAGAGTCTTGAAGATGTTTTGTCAGAGCTAAGAAAGAAGTAAGAGATCCTGCAGGTGATTGTTGAGTGGTGTTGAGGAATTTGAATGTAGAGGAATAGCAAAGAGATTTTGAAGATATTTAAGCCATAAGTTGTATTTTATTTGTTTGCTGTTCTCTCCCATTTGTAGTGAAGAGAAGTGATTTGACATGAAGAATGTGATTTGTGTGGCTTTGAAATTGTGTTAAAATGTAAAAATGAGTGATGAGGAGAAGAGTGTGACTTTTTAGTATTGTGTTTTTTAGCGTGTTCTTTAAAAGTTGTAGGTAGATCATGTTCTTTTTTTGATTTTGTGGATTGTTTTTTTTTTCTTTCAGTGTTGATGTCACCGCCTTGACGAATAGAAGAAAAGCCTGTATTTGGGTATGTAGGACCGGTAGTCCAGAGGTAGTGATGGTGGTTTGGAACCTGGAGAGTGCAGGTTCAATCCCCCACTCTGCTCAAGCTTTTTTTTCACATTTGGGCAAAATTCGCCAAAAATCTTCTTGAAAGGCTCTTTACGCTCTTTACGCTCTTTACGCTCTTTACGCTCCCCTAAACTCCCTCAACTCTGGTGCGGATTCTTTTTTTTCTTCCCCCCCCCCATCAAACGTGTTTTATACATTTGGGCAAAATTCGCCAAAAATCTTCTTGAAAGGCTCTTTACGCTCTTTACGCTCTTTACGCTCTTTACGCTCCCCTAAACTCCCTCAACTCTGGTGCGGATTCTTTTTTTTCTTCCCCCCCCCCCATCAAACGTGTTTTATACATTTGGGCAAAATTCGCCAAAAATCTTCTTGAAAGGCTCTTTACGCTCTTTACGCTCTTTACGCTCTTTACGCTCCCCTAAACTCCCTCAACTCTGGTGCGGATTCTTTTTTTTCTTCCCCCCCCCCCCATCAAACGTGTTTTATACATTTGGGCAAAATTCGCCAAAAATCTTCTTGAAAGGCTCTTTACGCTCTTTACGCTCTTTACGCTCTTTACGCTCCCCTAAACTCCCTCAACTCTGGTGCGGATTCTTTTTTTTCTTCCCCCCCCCCCCATCAAACGTGTTTTATACATTTGGGCAAAATTCGCCAAAAATCTTCTTGAAAGGCTCTTTACGCTCTTTACGCTCTTTACGCTCTTTACGCTCTTTACGCTCTTTACGCTCTTTACGCTCTTTACGCTCTTTACGCTCTTTACGCTCTTTACGCTCTTTACGCTCTTTACGCTCTTTACGCTCTTTACGCTCTTTACGCTCTTTACGCTCTTTACGCTCTTTACCTTTTTCAGGCAACTTCTGGGTTTTGCTGGAACCACCCTTCAACTCCAATCCACTGACACTCCACACCACAGACCACAACCTTTCCACTCCACTATCATCCTCCGCAAGGTTCCCAGTTGGGATTCGAACCATGACCCTCCACATGACAGACACACAACCTATGTGTGAGCTATCTTTCACACAAGGTCCTTCATGGACTTTCTTATAATGATGGTTGAAAGAAGTTGTCATACAGCCAAAGTATGTATATATTGTAAATAAAGCTGCTGTAACAATGTAAATTTCCCCTGAAGTGGGGAGAAATAAAGAACTTTATCTTATCTTTATCTTATCTTAAAAACTGTCAAAAGAGCCCTGGGCTGGATTCGAACCAAAAACCTCCTGTATGAGAGGCAGATAACTTACCACTGCGCTATCCTTCCTACTGCTTGTAACTGTTAGTTTTCGTAAATGATGGTACACAAAACTATTAAGGAAGTGAAGATAATAAAGGTACTAAGGTGGATTTCAACCGGGGACCTTCAACATGCCAAGCAAAAAATTTACCTCTACACCACCTGTCCTACAAGATGTTGCTCTAACTTTGCTTAAATGATGCTAGCAATTAGTACTGGAGCATCCAAAGGACACATAAAAACTGTGAGTGGGGATTTGAACCATGGACCTTCAACATGTGATGCACAGAACTTACCTTTGCACCACATTTCCTACAAGGTGTTGTTGTAAATTAGCTTAAATGATGGCATCAATCAGTACTGGAGCAATCAAAGGACAAATAAAAGGTGTGAGTGGAGATTTGAATCATGTGAGGTACAGAACCTACATTGTAGGTTTGTTTCTGAGACTGAATACACCCAATCTCATCTGATCTGCAAAGCTAAGCAGGGTTGGGCCTGGTTAGTATTTGGATGGGAGACTACCTGGGAATACCAGCTGCTGTAAGCTTTTTACTTCTCCTCACAACCTGAACAACACACTGCTGGTCATTCACTAGAGACAGCTATCAACTAAAACCTCTTGGTTTCTTTATTATACACTCTATGAGGTGGATAAGCTGCAGCTCATGCTGATTTATTGCTAGTTCTGGTTGGAGCCAAAGAACAAAGGCGTCACCTGTTGGAGCAGCTGATGTCCTGCAGCCTCTTCACCACAGAAAGCCTCTGACAGCTTCAATTCTTTACACTCTGACTGCAAGACACCAATCACATAGGAACATATACATGTGTGGAACAAACAGCTGAACTGACACTCAACATGTGTTTGACCATTTATTGATAAAGACATTCAAACATGTCTAGAGATAGAACACCAACGCACGGTGTAAGAAAGGTCAGAACAGACTTCACCTGCTCAGGAAACTGAGGTCCTTCGGGGTGCAGGGAGCAATTCTGAGGACCTTTTATGGTTGTGTGGTGGTATCAGCCATCCTGTATGGAGTGGTCTGCTGGAGCAGCAGCATCACGGCTGCAGACAGGAAGAGACTAAAGAAACTGGTTAAGAAAGCAAGCTCTGTCCTGGGCTGGTGTTAGACAGGAGGATGATGACAAAGCTGTTGTCTATCATGGAGGACATCTCCCACCCCCTGCAGGAAACAGGACCATCACCGGCAGCTCCTTCAGGGACAGACTGCTTCACCCACCATGTTTGAAGGAGGTCCTTCCTTCCTGCAGCAGTCAGACTGTGTTCAATCAAACCTGCTCCCAGTAGTTCAGATCACCCATGAAGTAACTGCAATAAAATGTAAATAAGTCAATATGTGCAATTTCACAAGATTTTTTTTTTTTACAAGCATTTCTATTTCTTCTCTAAGGAGAAAGCATCTATTTATATCTGTGCACTGAGTGCTGCTTTTCTTTTTACTTTTTTTCCTATCTGCTACTGCCACACTGAAAATTTCCCCACTGCAGAATCTACCTATCCATCCATCTATCTATGGTCCATCTACCTCCCTACCTATCAATCCATCCATCCATCCATCCATCCATCCATCCATCTCTCTCACGGGTGTGGGGATTGATTCACCTGTTCTCAATCACCTTAATCCACGAAGGCCCGGTTCTTCATTCTTCCGCTCTCTGCCAGACCAAAGACTTTGAAACCAGAACCTTTCTCCTACAATTAATCTGGTTTCCCCTTTTTGTTTTCACCTTGGTTTAGTTATCCTTTCTGTGTTGGTTTTAGTTTCATTCGTTAAATAAACTCCTTGTAATCTTTGACCTGTGTCTGCAGATGTCCTGTGACACCAATGATCCCATCTGATATTTAGCATGTTTTCAATTATTGGTCCCATTTCTTAAAAAAAAAAAAAAAAAAAAAAAAAAGCCCCCTGAAATCTGATCAGATAAATGAATGTGAAACTACTTTGGGTCTGCTGCAGCTGCCTCCCTCTGATCTTGTTCCTGCCCACAGCACAATCTGATCAGTGAAACACTGAAGGACAACTTCGGCATGTAAAACATAAATAAGCAAAGGCTGCAACTCGTGATTATTTTAATTTTAACTTAACTTTATGTGCTGTTCAAAAACTTTATTTTTTCTGCAAATGTGTAGTGATTCCAAATCTTGGTTATTGATCTCCTTGATTACAAAAAAAATCTGTATCGACCCGGAAAAAAAACAAACATGTCAGGCACCCTATGATGTTAACTGTTTGCCTGAATGTTTTTGTTTAAAATCCTCAGTAATAACCTTTGACTGGTTGCTCTTAACCCTGTAAAACTCACTGCTGCAAAAATACAACATCAGCTTATTTTTTAATTACTATTTTCTATTATATATATCTGAAATAAACCCTAATCTGGGGTCTGACAGCAGCGAGGTCAAAGAAGCTGCCATCAGCTGCTGCACTTCTGTCCGTCCAGCAGATGGAGCCATGGAGCTGCAGTGAAGTGAAGAGCAGCACAAGGCAACCACCACTTCCATCCACTGACGCATTCAATTTGACTGACGCTAATGTTTTATTGACTTCCAACCACTAAACCAATAAAAGCTGCAAGCAGCGTTGGACGAGTCCTCGCATCCGAGCGGCCCGACTGGCTCACGCATATCCACCAGGAGGCGCTGCAACTGAGAGAGTAAAGTTTCAGGCAGATTGGAGCATGTACAGGCTACTTACACAGCACTTCCTGTTTCATGGCGAGAAATCCAAAATGGCCGCCAAGTGGTGCAAAGATGTGATTAGGGCCGGACTCTGATCATACATGTAAAATTTCAGGCAGATTGGAGCATGTACAGGCTGGTTACACAGCACTTCCTGTTTCATGGCGAGAAATCCAAAATGGCCGCCAAGTGGCACAAAGATGTGATTAGGGCCGGACTCTGATCATGCATGTAAAATTTCAGGCAGATTGGGGCATGTACAGGCTGGTTACACAGCACTTCCTGTTTCATGGCGAGAAATCCAAAATGGCCGCCAAGTGGCACAAAGATGTGATTAGGGCCGGACTCTGATCATGCATGTAAAATTTCAGGTAGATTGGAGCATGTACAGGCTGGTTACACAGCACTTCCTGTTTCATGGCGAGAAATCCAAAATGGCCGCCAAGTGGCACAAAGATGTGATTAGGGCCGGACTCTGATCATGCATGTAAAATTTCAGGCAGATTGGAGCATGTACAGTCTGGTTACACAGCACTTCCTGTTTAATGGCGAGAAATTCAAAATGGCCGCCATGTGGCGCTATGACTGTGAGTGTATATCAACCTATGGACGTGATTAGGGCTGGACTCTGATCACACATGTATAATTTGAAGCAGACTGGAGTATGTACAGGCTAGTTAGACAGCACTTCCTGTTTCATGGCAAGACATTCAAAATGGCCGCATTCCGCTGGTAACTATGGCCACGCCCTCAGACTTTTGCGGAGCGTTTTGATAACTTTTGATCAACCATGACTGGTGTCCATCCTGACCAAATTTGAGCTCTCTCGTGGTTACGCTGTTTGAGGTTATAGCTTTTGAAAATGTCCAAAAATGACAAAATTGTCCAAAATATGAATCATGTTTCAAAATGGCCGCATTCCGTGGCTCGCCATTTCCACGCCCTCAAACTTTTGCAGAGCGTTTTGATAACTTTTGATCAACCATGACGGGAGTACATCCTGGCCAAGTTTGAGCTCTGTCGGGGTTAAGCTGTTTGAGTTTATAGCTTTTGGAAATGTCCAAAAATGACAAAATTGTCCAAAATATGAATCATATTTCAAAATGGCCGCATTCCGTGGCTCGCCATTTCCGCGTCCTCAGACTTTTGCGGAGCGTTTTGATAACTTTTGATCACCCATGACTGGAGTACATCCTGGCCAAATTTCAGCTCTCTCAGGATTACGCTGTTTGAGTTTATAGATATCAAAAAATGTCCAAAAATGACTCATAATTCAAAATGGCCGACTTCCTGTTGCATTATGGGTAATGATGCAAGAGGCTTTTTTGTGCGTCTTGATGAGTTACATATGTGTACCGAATTTCAGAAGTCTAGGTCAAACACTGTCCGGGGGCTGAATTTTCTTAATTTTCTAGGGGGCGCTATTGAGCCATTTTGGCACGCACGCGTGCCATTTCCCTAAAATATCAAATTTTTCGCCGGTTCTGATGTGTGTGGCGATTTTCATGCGTTTTCGTGTATGTTTAGGGCGTCAAAAAGGCCGATTTCCCGGCGGACGAAGAAAAATAATAATAATAATAATAATTCTTAGGGTTTCAATAGGTTCCTCGCACCACTTCGTGGTGCGAGGACCCTAATAATAATTCCTAGGGTTTCAATAGGTTCCTCGCACCACTTCGTGGTGCTCGGACCCTAATAATTCCTTGCATTCCAATAGGGTCTTCGCACCATTCGGTACTCGGACCCTAATAATTCCTTGCATTTCAATAGGGTCTTCGCACCATTCGGTGCTCGGACCCTAATAAAACATTTAACTTTTAGTTTTTTTTTTAAAGAAACTGGTTACAGGGTGAGCCATTTGCAGATATTTTGTGGTGCGCGTTTTTATCAGCACACAAATCATGAGAACAGGGCAGCAAAAGCAGATTAAACAGCGCCGCCCGCTGGCCGAGAAGGGAATGACCTCTCCCGGACACGTTGACACAACCGTCCCGCCCTCTGTTGAAACTTTGGCGGCGCCGACATCGTTGTGCTTGATGTTTTGTACATGAACACCGGGAGAGGCGGGGCTAGTGCTTCAAATCGGACACTCATGCGTAGACTCCGCCCGTCCTTTGCCGGGAGACGCTGTAAGAAAAGCGAACGAGCACTTGTGACGCAGGCTCTTGTCTTTAAAAACATTTAGACTCAAGGAAGTAGTGTTACAGAGTAGTAAACAGTTCAGCCCGGACACTATTGTTACTTGTTGTTTAGTGAAGAAAACCGAATAAACAAGTAAGCAACACGTAACGGAACATAAATGTGTCCACGGAGGCAAGAAGATATGTAACTTTATAGCTAACTTTGATTTATTTGTTGAATGTGGGAGTGCTATACCGTAGCTGTGACTAGCTAATAACGCTAGCTATTGTAACGGATGCATCTTATTTATTTAGAAAACATGGCTGTCTTTTAGTCCTATGTAGCTGTTATGACAATTAAACCTAGTAAGTCATGTCACGAGTAACGTTACGGACACGTAGTAAGAAAACCTCGGGACTGTACTGGACTTGTAGGCAGCTCAGCTAGTTATTTAGCTGTCCGGTGTGTCTTCAATGGAGAGAAGCAGCGAAAAAGATGCAGCTTCTGATGAAGAGAGTATAGACCAGACAGCCAGCTGGATAACGAAGCCAAGCAGATCTGAGGATGGCGAGATGGAGATTACACCTGCATCCAAAGGTGGAGGTCCAGACATCTCCGCAGATGTTTTGGCTCGTCGAGTTTGGGAGAGGCTTGTCACCAGAGATGAGGAGAAGTCAGAAAAGGAGACTGGACCTACAGTATCAAGCGGTGTGATGTCTGAAGTCCAGGCAGAAGTTGTCGAACCAGAGAGGGATGCTCCTTCAGTGTCTCCCTCCAGCCTCATGGACACATGTGATCCGTCCATATCCAGTCTCTGCACCTCCTCCTCTTCCTCCAGCTGTCACCCCACAAACTTCTCTTTGTCATCCTCATCTTCCTCTGCTTCTGTCTTGTCTCTGACTCCACCCTTGCCTCCCTCTGTGGAGCTCTCAGCTGTGTTGACTGATACAAGAATGACCCTGGACGTGTACCAGGGAGGAGCCGCTGCATTACCACTGCTATGGAGGTCCATCCCAGATCAGCTGAGGGGCCTACAGTACCTGAGACTGGGCTCGGAGGATAAACCAGGGCTGGATGGTGCTCTGGATGTCCTACCCCATCTGACAGGGCTGCGCTCACTGTCTATTCGAGGTGCTTTTCTCATTTTATGAAGTAACATCTACTTACTTTCTTAGATGTGTAAAGTTCCTGATTCACATTATTTTGTTACATCTTCAGTTTTTAGTCTCAGTAAAACTTGTACATGCAAGAGTATATGAAGTATAATGTTGGTATCATTCTGTCTTTTTTCTCACTTCTAACTGCACTAATCTTTCTTATTAAAGGACATTGTTTATGTGACTCACAAGGTGAACACCTTCCTGGCCTCCTCACCACTTTGCCCACGTCTCTTTCCTCCCTTTCTTACCTGGTGCACCTGGATCTTTCCTTCAACCAGCTCTCCTGTCTGCCATCTTGCCTGCTCAGCCTGCCTGTGCTGTCTTCATTACTTCTCTGTTATAACCACCTCTCAGCTTTGCCTCCTGATATAAGCCAGCTTTCCTCCCTCACCTCACTCTCCCTCCTGGGGAACAAGCTGGCGTCTCTTCCCCCGAGTCTGGGTCATCTGAAAGCACTACAGACACTGGATGTGTCACATAACCTCCTGCAGCAGCTACCTGATGAAATTGGGTCTCTGGAGGAGCTCGTTAAGCTGGAATTGTCTCACAACAGGCTGAAGCAGCTACCACAGAGCATGGGTAAGAGTGAAAACACCACCAGAGAAATCAACTGGAATTCTCATTTTCTTAAGTAAGTGTGTAATTGCAATGACATAAAAAGAAATAATCCTGTCTTCTTTGTTGCTCAGGCTCTCTCCTTTCACTCAGGGAACTTGTCATCTACAGCAATGACCTCCGCATGATCCCACAATGTCTGAACAAACTGCCTAGGCTTAAAATAGATGTCCGTGACAATCCTTTGGGACGACCCCCAACACCTCCTCCTCTCCCTCCTACACCTGGTGAGCAGAGGGAAAAAAAGCTTCACATTGATTCAGATAGTTTTGACTGTAGTCCACAAACGCAATATTTACATTTGCTGTCAGTATATTCACTCCATTTCATCGCTGTTTTCTCACCAGATCAAGCAGAAACAAAAATTCCAGAGTTGCACCTTGGATTTAATCAGCACAGGTACAATGTCACTCTCGTATGCTCATATTTTCTTATTATGTGAAGTAATATTGTCAGCGAAGATCTGACTGACAGCATTAAAGGTGTCATGCTTCTTTTGTTCCATAGTTTTTGTGTTTCGTCTGCTGGGTGTCATGTGTTTATCCCAGGGGGGGCTGAGCTGGTGTTCCCCCCAGGGTGCCTGGTGACAACCACAAGACTGGAGTGGGCCGAGAGAAGGCCTCAGAGAAAGTGGGTGTGGCTGGAGGAGCATGACATCCTACTGAGTCGTCCGCTGGAGCTCCGTCCTCATGGAATTACATTTTTAAAGGTATGCAAAGGGTTGTAAACTGAACGTAATTCACCTATTTAGCAAATCTGTTATAGACTAGGTTTTCTATTGGTTACTTTCTATCTATCTATCTATCTATCTATCTATCTATCTATCTATCTATCTATCTATCTATCTATCTATCTATCTATCTATCTAGTAATAATTTTGTTCCTTCTGCTGAATCTGTTTTTTTTCTTTTTTACACTTGCATGAGATAAATGTACATTATCTTTAAAATCCTTACAGCCTGTGGAGGTATGTGTGCCATATCATCGGACAAGAAAAAGGGAGGTGGTGCTGCAGAGGTTTGACGGACAGTCGTGGAGCACTCTGCCCACTGATCTACGGAGAGGGAGCGAGAGCCATAGCAGTCACCCTGGGGGACGTCCAGCTAGGGTAAACATCAAACTTCACACTGCAAAAGAATAAAAATACAACTTGTAATGCTGGTGTTGAAAAAGTGACTTCTTGTTGTGTCTGTAGCTGGCCTGCTGCTCAGTGAGCCACTTCTCCTGGTTTATGGCAGTGTCCCGTCCAGTAAAGGACAGTTGCTCTGTTACAGCAGCTGGAGCCCTGTTGGTATCCAGTGCTGACCCTGGAGTCAAGCTCCACTTCCCTCCAGACTCCACAGTGCAGACTCGTACCGTAACTTTACAGGTAAAATCAGCGAGCAGCAGCACCATTTTTCAGTTTATTTGCACGATAATCTGCAAGATCTTGGTGTCTCCTCATCTCTAGGTGCTGGAGGTGTCTGTGTCGGAGGTGCAGTCACTGTGTGGTGATCCTCAGGCAAGAGTCAGCCCCCTCCTGTGTCTCTCCCAGACTCCCAGTGTTCATTTCCTGCAACCAGTCAAAGTTCAGATCCCTCTGCCATCTGGAGTCACAGGTATAATACACCGTCCTGACTTTTACACATGTATAGTACCAGAAGAGATAAGCATGTATTAACATGCTGGGTGCTTCTACAGGCCATACAGTTGATATGTCCTGCCTGCATCTGCTCCATGGAGACTCCACTGCCCAAACCTGGACTGACATCACATCACAAGTGTCTCTCTACGTGACCCATTTGTATGCCATTTTCTACATCACACATTTCTCATGGTAGGTTTCTGTACTGTATTCTCATGATGTATGTGTGATATATATCTCACACTGTATTATTATACCTTTGCATTGTCTGCACCGTCACAGGTACTGGCTGTGGTACACCACACGCACCTGTGTTAGTGGGGTTGTCAGGAAGGTCTATCAAAGGCTAAAACAGTTTAAAGTTCAGTTCCTCGTCCTTCAGCGCAAAACTGATCCCTCACAAGTTCTGCTGCAGTGCTTACCTGCCAACAAGGTTTGTAATGCTTCATTCTATGCTGCTACTGTGGAGTTTAATAGCACTACTGACACCACAAACAGCCTTTGTATCAGCTGACCTATAGCAGCCTCTGTGTGTTTTATGTCTTAGCCTTGAGGATGTGTGACTGAACTGATTTGTCAATGGTGCGTGTGTCTTTGTAAAAATTTATGCACAGATGCTAAGTGGTGATTGTGACGGTTCCTTCACAGATAGAGTGCAGAGTGGAGTCTTTGTCAGAGCAATATGACGGCCCCCAGCCGTCAGACTTGTGTGACCTACTGGAGGGAGAGCAGTTCTTCGCTGGCTTTGAGAGGGGCTTAGATATCAGCACAGGTCTGAAGTCCACTTTGTGGCTCTATCTTAAATAAACAATTTTCCTTTGCTCCTTTTCCTTCCAAGGTCTTATAATGTGCTGTTGTGTAATAATTTTCCTGACACAGCTTTTTGCAAGAAGTCTTAGACTGACAGTATCCTGTCTTCTCCAGACAGACCAGACTGTGTGGAAGGAAGACTGTGTTTCGTGTTTTATTCCAGCCTGAAGAATCTGAAAGAAGTGTACGTCTGTCCAGCTCAGGGTCAGAAGGGACCAGTTAGAGGACAAGTAAGACAAATATATTCAACAGCCAAATAAATACTAATGTATTGCGCTACATTTTCTGTTGGGACATGTATAGTTAACATTGTGCAATCTAAATTTCCACAGTACATAGTGATACAGAAATTCCAAGGACTGCATGACCTGAACTACTGTATGTTTCAACAGACAATAAGTAATAGATTGTACATATTAACTATCTACGTGCAGTGCAGCAAATTCTACACAGTGTTAACCAAATTTCAGACCCTTCATCTAATATTTTTTGCATAATATAGAAAGTAATTGACACATCTTTCAACATAAAGTGGTTTATTTACAGTCACAGTCCCAGAATGTAAATTACAATTAAGTCAAAACCTGCAGTCAAAACACAAATAAAACATTAATCTATCAAAGCTGTATGTGAAGTAGCAGCTATGTATGCTCAGTATATTTTAATTTTGATAAGCATACCAGAATCATATACACTATAGAGAGGATTTATTGGAATAAAAGCGAAGCCATTGCTCTCCACATACATATCTTTAAACCCCTTTGTTTTTAAAATGAAAGGAATTAAGTATGTGAGCATGAATAATACTTCTCCAGTTATATAAACATTTTTAGTAATAATGGCCCAAGATGACTGCACTCTCTTAAAAATCATATACACTATAGCTTTGTTTCCGTGGGGGAGAGTGGAAACAGCAAAAACGGATGCGCTACCTCGACTAACATATATTATCTCCTCTATGTTTCGACAAATTCCCCTGGCTGGGGCTCAAAGACATTAAATCTGTTTTTGTTTGTTTTCTGTGAAGCAGTAGGAATTCAAGAATCCCATATAAGAAAGCAGCCAAGGTTTCAATGGCTTCTTTTAGTGTTATCTGTCCTGTTATGCCACATAAACACTGTGCTGATCCTATAAATCCAAATCTAAACCATGCAGCTGAGAATGATCAGAAGAAAACACAAAATATGTTTCTTAAAACTCTTTGGTTCCACCCTTAACTACCTTCAGCAGATGATTATGAGGTAATAAAATTATCTGTTAAAGCCCACACCCTTACTGCATGTTGTAGCCTCTTTACATTTTTTGTCTTTCTCCACTATTATTATCTAATTAAAAAGCCAAAATAAATCCCCCCGCCCCAGATTCTTGTTTTTTGCATATGCACAGACTGCACATTATGTTGTAAGTAAGACAGGCAATGAGGATGCCTCTGCTGCCTGGCATGATGAATGTGATAACACTTTTAAAAGAGGTGCAATAACCGGAGGAGTGGTGTTCTCGATATATGCTTTATTTCTCAAGATCCGTCCTTATCAGTAATATTCTGTGCAACTCACATCGGAACACAATATTAAGACATCAAGAAATCTGAAAATCGACTATCAGCTCCCCTAAATCTATCAGATGCAGAATTATTCAGTCCAAAATATTATACAGGTCACACCTCTGGTTTCACTGTGAGAATAGAGAAATGTTATTTCAGTCTTCCTGTCTGCTCTGTAGTGTGCTTGCTTGGTCATCAGATAGAAGGAAGTACAGATACAACTAGAATTATTCTTATAAACTGGACAGAAAATAGGCAACCCTGCTTTTATAGGGACTCATGGTTAGAAGAATAGTATCACTCTATCCTCAGGGAGAGATGCAATTGGACCGGGGAAGAGTTTGTCAAAAGAAGATTACGTCCTAATCAATGTAACTGTTTGCTGCAATTTAATCACAGACTTAAAACTTAAATAGTGTGATGGGTGCATTACTTACTTTCACTGAGTCCACTTTACCTTTAATAAAGACTAAAAACCTACCATAGAAAAAAGGAACTATTTGGTAGTATTTTTATTTGTATTACATTGGATAACCATATCCATCTTTGTGATCACCTAATATTCATCCATTATCGATACACCACTTAATCCTCATTAGGGTGGTCACAGGAAGGCTGGAGTCTATCCCAGCTGACTCGGGGCGAAGGCAGGGGACACCCTGGACAGGTCACCAGTCCACATATACAATCACACTCGCATTCACTGATCACCTAATATTCATTGGAAAAAATCGAAAAGTGCACTAGCTCACCATAGTTGCTCAGCTCAAGGCCAGTCAGAGAATGCCATTGTTATTTTGTCCCATGAATCATGATCCAAGTATTGTTTGGACAACACACTGGAAATGTGCTTTGCCCCTTTGCTACAGGTGTCGTTTTACAGAGGGGAGATTCCCAGTGACTTGCCAGAGGAAGTTGCCAGAAAGAGGAAAGGACTTGACAGCCAGTGGCTGGCAACTTTACCACTAAAACTTCCTGTGAGTTAAGTGGCGGATCACATTTTTGTCTTCTTAATTTCCTGACTGCATACATTTTTGCAATTGTTGATTGTTTTTAAATTAACTTTTGCATTTTATCCTAAAATATTTTATGCTATTTAAAATATCCTCTCCATTAACATGTTTATTTAGTATCTAAAGTTCATATAAGCATTGCTGCTGTGAATAATTATTCCTAAATGCTGTGCTCGTTATGCTTCAGTGTACAAGTACTTTCACCAGCTGAAAGGAACGCTTTGTGTATTTTTCTTGTAGGCACTCAACTCAGAGAACAGTTTCATCATGGAGGAGCTCCAGTATCCTCCTCTGAACCTGGGTGACCCTGAGAGCGGCTACCTGACAGAGGCCAACCTGCTGTCCATCTCTCTTCAGATATCACAGGACTGGCGTGTTATTGGCATCAATCTTGGCTTGAGCTACCAAGAGTTGGACCGCATCCAGTACAAGTACAGGTAGGAATGAAAAGCAGAGTTTTTTTTTCAAAATTAGCAGAACAAGCCTCTTTCAGGGAATGCATTTGGACATGTAATACTGGTTTTCTTGTGACTAAGAGTAATGTTAGTAGAAAACATGAAAGACAATGAGTCTGTGTTACTCTATTTGACAAAAATATTTGCTTTTCTGACCATTTGATTAGCAAAAATGTCTGTTGCTAATGCACCAATGTCTGTCTATGCTTGAGTAGATTAAACCGATATAAACAAAACTAGTCTAAAAAATCATATTTATTTAGTGACATTCTCTATTACTATTACTCTGTTACTATTAATAAAAATAATGACAAATTTATTTAAAAAATGGATGTATTTATAACTGATTTCCACTTTGGTGCTTCAGTTTCAGGGCCCTAGTATTGTACAGCCTGGCTCACTGATATACTTTCATGACTTGTAGGAACACTTAAATAGAGCCATATGTTTCTGTGCTTTTCTTGCAACGATGGGTCACAATGTCTGCTGTGAGAAAGGTCTGTGTAGCAATATTGGTAATTCACCAGTGGAAACTATATATTGTTATTTGGTAAAAAGTCATCTAAATTTGCGTTTGTTTTGAGGCCAATATAGACACAACACTAATGAAATATAACTCCAAAAAAATAATAACAAATCTTTTTGTTTAACCAGAAATATTTAAATTCTTAACCCCTTGATGCCTATTGTTGCAAATTCGCATCATACCACTTTCATTCAGACTGCAGCCGAGATAGCGTATCCATTCATCCAATGCTGGTTTGTGCATATTCAATACGTACCTCGGAACCTTTTACAAGCACTGGTTTCTCATAGGACCAGTCGGAGTGGAACCTAATTATTATATATCTGTTATTATTATTATATATCTATTCTATGTGTAATAGATACATTATCAATCTCTACTTATTTTAGCATCAGTTGGAAAGCAAAAACACACAAAAAATGTTTTTTATTTAATTTTAAATAAGTTCAGGAGTCAAGGGGTTAAAATTGGCATTTGAACAATGTGTGCCTTCAGCAAGAGTCTATAAAGAGTCTAAATGCACTTGCACTTTAGAAGTCTGCAACAATTAATACATGCAGATATGAAAATCGAGCAGAGATTTAGATAAAAATGTAAATTTGCTGTTAAAGGATGTCTGCATGAGTCAATGATGTAATCAGTTCGTGCACATGGGTTCTGGCACAGCCAAAGCCTCTACGGAAACAAGATTGAGGGAGATGGCATGTAATTGGAGAAAATCCCGCAGTGGGAGAGAAATGGTACAGAATTTTGATTGTTTTAATCTGCACTGTCAGCCATCACTAAGCCATCTGGGACACTGCAGGAGATTACATACAGGCCGATGCTCATCTGGCCCTCCCCCTTCTCCTCATGTTCAGAAAACCTCTCATGATGCATCCTGGAGGTGGGAGAAAAATTCATCATGTAAAATCATATATACACATTCTGGTGACAGTTTTATGAGTTAGATTTTGATGCAGGAATGTTAGGCTAATGGATGAATGGAATGAATGTCCATCCATCCATTAGCCTATCCCAGCTGACTCGAGACGAACGCAGAGAGGAATAAATGTTTTTAATTTATTTATACGTCACTGCTGCAGATATGAGGTGCACATATCTGGTTATTTGGCAAAAATAATCTTGTGGTAATGTGATAATTAATCATATTTTAAATCAAAAAGATTAATGAGTTACCTTTCCACCCATTAGTAGATCACTGCAGCTTGAGGCATATAATGTAATATAATGTAAATTTTTATGGTTATGTTCTGCTTTACCTACCAGGGACAACCTTGGCGCCTTGGTGCTGGACATGCTGTTCCGCTGGGCTCGGGCACAGAGCAATGCAGGACCTGGGGCAGTGTCAAGGCTGGTGGCTGCGATGATAGAGAGCGGCAGGAGAGACATAGCAGATGAGATCGAGGACATCGTCAACATAGGGAGGAGAAAGTACTCAGAATCACTGAGGCGAGTAGGACTGGAAGCAGAGAGCTTCTCCCTCGGTGAAACACAGCAGTAGACGAGCCCACGCTGGGTGCAGATGGTGGACTTACACTTGAGTAACCTGTTTGTTTACAGTGGGGCCCCATCATCTCATCCCGTTGTCTAAACAACTGTCCTGAAGCACAAATGGTGTCTCTTTGTCACAGCCACAGCCGGCAGCACCTTTCATAAGACTTACAGAAGAACAGGTGAAATGGATGGATGGCAGAATGACCTGTGGCTTGGTTATTTTATACTTTTAGAAACTGTCAGTATGCAAAGCAAGCTATGGAAGTCTGTTTCTGCCAAGAAAAGAAAAAAAAAATGTAATAGTGTAATAGTAACAGATGTAGTGCTATGTAATAATTTTAGCATAGTGTGCAATCATTTTGAATCATCTCAGGATTTTAACTTAGGAAGTCAAATTTTTTGCATTAGGGCTAAACAATTACCGAAAATGTTACCAGAAGTCAAGTGCCATATCCAAATCACCAAAGCAGCAAACCATTTTAAATTAAGCATCATGGTATTAAAGAGATGTTCCAGCCTTTCATATTCTCCAGGCCAAAGGGAACATGCTTGTTTGGTGCAGACTGCAGTAAAATTACATAATTGTTTATATGTTTGTTTCAGTGTAAAAGAGTTTAACTCATCACTCATATTGGCACTTGCAATATCTGTCATTTTATTCACATTAGGATTTTTGTTTATCGTTCAGCCATGCAATGTTTGTTACACTTTACAAAGCAAGCACTACTTTTTCTCTGATTTCACCTCAGTATTTCAAAAGTCACTTTATTTTAACGTAGCACTTAGTAATTTTGACCAAGTATCATGACTTTGTAGCTCATAACATTGTTTCAGTATCTCATTGTTTTGACTTTTTAAAAAAAAAAAAAATCACACCTAAGCGCCCATTCTTGCTTTCTGCATCCATAGACACGAGGTGATTTGGACATGGTTCTGTTACTACAATAGGTCTACGACTGTCTGAAACACACGGGGCTTCCATGGATGTTTCCAAAAGACTGCACTTTTCGTAGGATATGACAGCTCCTTACAGATGGGGTTGTAGCACCATGTTGGTGATTATTTCCTAGCAAGCATAATGGGCGGATGTACCGCAGGATATCTGGAAAATTTAGAACTTCCAGCTGTATTTGGGTGCTGTCAATTTAAAGCATACACAAATCAAAGCTCCTCTGAAGTCTGGCAGCAACTACCTCAATTACACCACTTTTATTGATGAATTATAAAGGTGTGGATGACAGAATCTTCTCCTACCAAGCCACAGATTTTGGGCTGCATGCTGACTCGGGTGGATGATTAAATTTACAACATGCCTACCCTTGTGCACACATGAAGGCGGACAGCATTAATGGACCTAAACTTGACATGTTTTTCTTTCTTTTTCTTTTTTTTTCCTGGCAGAAATGAGCCTCCACAGATTTCACAGGTACCTGTTCAGGCAGAGCAAACACTGGCAGCTGTGGGACTGTTCACAGGTCTGAGTGATGCTCTAAAAGTGCAGGAGGCAGCCTTTTTTACAGCTGATTAAATCTCTTTCTTGAGTGCCTTTGGTCAGTGAGTAGTCAGCTGCTGAAACATCTCAGTAACACGTCAGGATATTACATTTTTGTAATGTAAGTTTCTATCAATTTAACGAGTAAACCTGTGATCTAAATTGTGTGGGTGTCAGCTGTTATTATTTTTAGTATTCTGCAGGGAGTGTGATGGTGACTCACTCACGTTTGCTGCTGCATGTCCCCCTTCACCCCCGATATTTAAACTCTGTTTTTTTCTATTTTTGTACTCAAGGTCATTGTGTAGAGATGAAACGTCACGATGACGCGGGCTCCCATCCCCCACCCCCACACTGTCAGTGCACATAAAAAATGTGTGTGTATTTCTACTACATACCACTAGAGGACCCCTGTTTTAAATCCCCTTTCTGTTTTTTTTTATTCCTCCATCGCCAGCCAGGCTGCTCCCTCCTCCTCCTCCTCCTCCCTCCCTGCCTGCCTGCCTTCACTCCCACCTCCTCCACCTCCCTCCTCCGGACTCAAATGCTACTATCGCCGGTAGGTTAGCTGCTGTCGGTCTGTCAGCCGGAGACACTGACTGTAAAGGCTTTGATTTCTCAGCCCCACCGCCCCGGAGGAGACCAAGGAAACGGCTCTGTGCGGTATGTACACACCGGGATGCGGTCAAAAAAGTCCGGTAACGATGTGTCTGTTGGCGTGAAGCCGTTAGAGTCTCACCTGGAGATGAAGGTAAAAGCTTAAATTAGAGATAACACGAAGCACCGTGTGGCATTTAAAGCTGGGGTTTTGTGTGTCGCCTCAGTGAGAGACGGTTAAATCATTTTCCCGTTATGTCGCGGCTTCATCCTCCGGTGGTGTGAAGATGCGGGGTTTAACGGTAACGTCGGGCCTCTTGCGGACTACCGTTATGAAACTGAAAGGTACCGGGGGTCGTTAATGTGCCGTTACACACACTCAGGTGTTACCGTTATCTGTGGACGCGTTTCAGACCAGCGGTGTTAGCTTAACTTTAACGGTGCGCACGGACGTTTTTAGCTAGTTTTGATTGTCACCGGGTCAGAGTCCGTTATTTCTCCTGCCAGGGAGCCTCTGCGGCCGCCTTGTAGTGTCGGTGTAATTATCATGTGGGCTGGATGTTGGTAGTGGAGGTAAACCCACTTAAACTGAGCCCACCTCCGCTCACTGCCAGAGCTGCTGACAGCCTCACACTCTCTAGCTAAACATTAGCATAGTGTCACCTCTAGAATAAAAGCCAAGCATAGCATTTTAACCACAATATAAGTGTTAGGAATGATTTTTTTTTTTAGTGAATATCAATGAAGGCGGCCTTTAAACTCCCCCAAAGCATTACACGAGTTAAATATTCAACTGCTGAGCAAGCTGTCATGCCAACCTGCAGCCAGGCTTCTTTTACAAATACATCTCAGAGTATATAATGAAGAAGCCAAGCAGTGTAATAAAGCATTCCTGCTGCCTTGAAATTATTGATGAGCTGAGCCATTCTTGGGTGTAGGGTGACATCCTGTGCTTTCCACTGGAACTGTTCTACCTTTATGCCCAGGAGATTGATTCACCCTCATTCGGCACAAAACAACAGCCATATGTTATGTATTAGTTTGTCTATGGGCAGGACCATACTTTGAAGTCCCACAGGCAAGGCTTGCTAAATGTCACTGGAATCCTGTGTGTGCACTGAATGGGAATGATGAGTAGCTGCTGTGTGAAAGTTACAGTCACGCAGGGTATCCCTTACTGTAATATGCAACTGTAACCAGACACTTCAATGATGAATTTGCCTTTTTTTTTCAAGGAGAGTCCACCAACAGTGCTGTTATTATTTCTTTATCAAGGCTGTAGGAAAGCTGAGATGGAGGCAAAACAGCGGATAAGAGAGAAAAGCCCCAGATGACTCCAGAAACTGGGCCACTAGGGATACCTGCGCTGTCAGAGGAGGGACTAAACACTACACCACCCCTTTGTAAAGAAAGGGCGCTTTTTGCTCCCTGAAAGCTAGTCTTTGCCTACAGCAGGTGATTACAACAATGAATAATTGTGCCAGTGTAACGGGTACACTATGAACTCTTGTTGTGGAAATGCATTGCCGTGTCCAGATCATAACTCTCACTCCTCTGGTTGTAAATGGAGATTGCGAGACAGCTTCTATAAGTAGGCATTAGGTTTATAATCCTGATGCTGTGGGGAAGAGGGAATAGTAATCAGATTTATGTGTGACACCACAAATTTCCTCCCTTATTCCTGCACATCCGTGGATGTCCAAAAATAGATCTTATAAACCATCATTTATAAAAAGCACCATAATAGCATCATAGCAGCTGTCAGTTCTTTGTGAAAAACAGATATATAGCTGTCAGTGCAGAGGACTGTTTTAAACCCATTCCTCTGAAAAATAATCATGAAACAAATATGCAAAGATTTTGCTCTGGAGCTAAGTCATATAATTCTAGATCACATTAGCTTTGCAGTAAATTCAAATTGTGTTATTAATTGGCTACAGAAGGAGTGCAAAACTGCACAGATTGAGTTTTATATTAGATCTGCCCTCTGTACTCTTGAATCCCAGAGAAGTACTTGACATCTGATGGAGGATTGCAGAAACACTCTTGTGTCTGTAACCGTGCTCAGTGCTCTGTAGATGGCTTAGAGTTTGCAGTGTGTTAATCAAACCAGTCCATGTGAGACAGATGGACTGGTAACAACAGCCTGCACGGCACTCATGAGGAGGACGCGTGTGATTTTCAGTTCTTTACTGTCTTCAGCTCGCACAGTCACGTGAGCTGAGTGCTGACTTCCACAATGGCTTGTCACTATAGCTACTCACTTCCTTTTATCATTCACCCAACTCACTGTTGTTTAGTCAGCAAGACCTTCACCCCGTTGGCACTCGAGAACAAACAAGCCGCCAAGGAGCTGTGATGGGCAAGGTAATTTTTTCCTCTGGCTGATTTGAATGAAGGCAATTCCATTTGCATTCCGTTTGCATCGGAAATAGACTGGGGTGGATTCGTGTCCAGATTTTCAGTATCTGTAGGATTATTTTTTATCTTTCTGTAATTCTATTGTGAGTGAGATGTGCTTCAGGGCAGATTAGTACAAGCTTCTAGCTACATCACTTTTTCTCTGATTTCTACCAGCACCTATTCAGTTCTGTCAGTTTTTTTAATGCATAATCATTTCTTTTGTTGGTAGGGAAAATTGCTGATTCTTGTGAATTTAATGTGTCTGCAGATTCAGTACAAACATGCATCTGTCAGTTGATTCACTTATTTTTGCCTAAAAATGGTCAAAGTTCCTCATTTAAAAATAAAAAATCACTTTAAAAAAGTTGAGAGGTTGTATGAAATTTGACTGTTCATAGTAATATCCGCTATCATGTAGATTTAAGTTGTTAAAATGCGCAGTATGCAGTTTATCTGATCAAAAATGTATTAAAACAAATACAATACAATAACTTTATTAATCCCCGAAGGAAAATTCAGTTGTCTGGGGTCTCATCTGTTTTCTTTAGAATTATCCAAATCCAAATGCCAAAATATAACATTTCTTCAATTTAATTGCATTCATTTCAATTATTTAGTCTTATTTATATCTTAAATTCTGTTTCTTATTCGCTTTTATTATCAAATTATATTTAAAGCAGTACAGTTTTACAAGGTGCTATATAAATTAAGTTTATTAGCATGCGCTATTATACATTATTAACCTTAATTAATGGTAGCTGAATGATTTTTTTTGCTTTCAGATGAGAAAATTACCTAGAATCACATTTATAATAACTATCCCTTTGCTGCATTATTCTTTGTAGTGCATATAAAATGTGGTTTCGTTCATAAATGGTATGCAGAGCATTATGCAACCTCTGCTCCACCTGAACAAGAGCACATGGACTAAAGCATTAAACTTACAGCACTGGTCCGTGATTGGTTCAAGTTTTTTATAGTCACCTTAACTTGTAGCAACAGATTTCATGTAGATTGTTAATGTGTTCTTGTCAGTGAGGCAGGGTTGATTGCCCCATTGTTCAAGTCCAAGTGATGAACATGCATCAGAGGTCAAGGATCTGAGCTGTTATCTGTCTCAGTCGGCACCTGAACTCTTTATCAAGTGTGTCTAATGGCTGGTTTAGGAGGACTTGGCTTAAGTAGTTAAACTCAAGGTTCTACATATTGTTTACTCATCAGTACTTATAAGCTCCAGTGATATAGACTCACAATATGACCTCAGTGCGAGTGTATGTGTGTCTGTCTGGTTGACTGGTTTGATAGAAATGGTTTTTAGTCAGTTTTCCCCCATTTTATTGTCTTGTTTGCCTGAAGTATTTCTGTGAATTTGAAAATGACTTCTAGAGGTGTGCTTATGTGAGGTCTTGTGAAAAATTCCACTGCAGCTTCCTGACTGTTTAAGTTTTGTCATGCTGTGAGAATTAAAGAAAAAAATCCTTGCAGATTTGGTTGACTAGCAGTGGCTCTTGCTTTGGACACTTCACACAGAGGCTAGTTGTTTCCATACAGACTCCAATTGTCATGACAAGACACTGCAGCCAGGCTATGGCTGGGGGTCAAATGAATGTCCTGGTGCAGACGCTGTCGTGTGGTGTAGATGAAGGGAAGTGGACGAGTAAAGCTGCAGGCATGGAGGACAAGGAGGTAGATGTCAGTTTGATAGGTGACTCATATGAGATGGCAGTGATCTTTACAACCCATACATTTTCTCCTCAGTCCAGACCCTATAGTCTGCATGGAATTATGATTTAAGGAGGTGTCAAAGTGTTAAGCAGCTAGTGATAAACAGTAAGAGGACGACTGGCGATGGAGGTGGATTGAAGTCAGCTGTGTGAAGCCCCAGGGAGCAGAGAGGAGGATGCTGCCCGGCCAACAAACACCAGGGAGGCGGCTCACTGACCTGCCCTCACCCCTTCCCTCCTCCACCTCTGGAGCAGCTGCTGAAGGCCTCAAGTCCCCATCTAAACTAAACACACCAGACTGCAGCTGCACTCATGCCCAGATAGAGTCATCGGAAACCTAAACATCCACCCCTGCAGTGCTATCTCCCTGGAAGAAGATCTGAGAGATTCGTGATACCGGTGCTGTACGACTGAATGTATATGCACTTCACAAAGAAACCCACAAGTCAGCAGCAAGAT